>NW_026779046.1:0-600000 GCF_030144855.1 Hypanus sabinus | reverse complement strand
GTGCTGGAACGGGTGACTGTGTATCCAGACCGTGCTGTAACGGGAGACTGTGTACCCAGACCGTGCTGGAATGGGTGACTGTGTACCCAGGCCGTGTTGGAACGGGAGACTGTGTACCCAGACCGTACTGGAACGGGAGACTGTGTACCCAGGTTGTGCTGGAATGGGTGACTGTGTACCCAGGCCGTGCTGGAACGGGAGACTGTGTATCCAGACCGTGCTGGAACGGGAGAATCTGTACCCAGGTTGTACTGGAACGGGTGACTGTGTATCCAGATCGTGCTGGAACGGGTGACAATGTACCCAGACCGTGCTGGAATGGGTGACTGTGTACCCAGGCCGTGCTGGATCTGGAGACTGTGTACCCAGGCCGTGCTGGAACGGGAGACTGTGCACCCAGGCCGTGCTGGAACAGGAGACTGTGTACCCAGGCCGTGCTGGAATGGGAGACTGTGTACCCAGGCAGTGCTGGAATGGGTGACTGTGTACCCAGACCGTGCTGGATCAGGAGACTGTGTACCCAAGCCGTGCTGGAACGGGAGACAGTGTACCCAGGCCATGCTGGAACGGGTGACTGTGTACCCAGGCCGTGCTGGAACGGGTGACTGTGTATCCAGACCGTGCTGGAACGGGTGACTGTGTACCCAGACCGTGCTGGAATGGGAGACTGTGTACCCAAGCCGTGCTGGAATGGGAGACTGTGTATCCAGACCGTGGTGGAACGGGTGACTGTGTTCCCAGACCGTGCTGGAACGGGTGACTGTGTACCCAAGCCGTGCTGGAACGGGAGACTGTTTATCCAGACCGTGCTGGAATGGGAGACTGTGTACCCAGGCCGATCTGGAATGGGAGACTGTGTACCCAGGCGGTGCTGGAATGGGTGACTGTGTATCCAGGACGTGCTGGAAAGGGAGACTGTGTACCCAGGACGTGCTGGAACGGGAGACTGTGTACCCAGACCGTGCTGGAACGGGAGACTGTGTACCCAGGTTGTGCTGGAACTGGAGACGCTGTACCCAGGCCGTGCTGGAACGGGTGACTGTGTACCCAGACACAGCTGGAACGGGTGACTGTGTACCCAGGCCGTGCTGGAACAGGAGACTGTGTACCCAGACACAGCTGGAACGGGTGACTGTGTACCCAGGCTGTGCTGGAACAGGAGACTGTGTACCCAGACCATGCTGGATTGGGAGACTGTGTATCCAGGTCGTGCTGGAATGGGAGACTGTGTATCCAGGCCGTGCTGGAACGGGTGACTGTGTACCCAGACCGTGCTGGAACGGGTGACTGTGTATCCAGACCGTGCTGGAACAGGAGACTGTGTACCCAGACCATGCTGGAACGGGTGACTGTGTACCCAGGCCGTACTGGAACGGGAGACTGTGTACCCAGGCCGTGCTGGAATGGGAGACAGTGTACCCAGGCCATGCTGGAACGGGTGACTGTGTACCCAGGCCGTGCTGGTACAGGTGACTGTGTACACAGGCCGTGCTGGAACGGGAGACTGTGTACCCAGACAGTGCTGGAACGGGAGACTGTGTAACCAGACCGTGCTGGAACGGGTGACTGTGTACCCAGACCGTGCTGGAATGGGAGACTGTGTACCCAGACCGTGTTTGATTTGGAGACTGTGTACCCAGACCGTGTTGGATGTGGAGACTGTGTACCCAGGCCGTGCTGGAACAGGAGACTGTGTACCCAGGCCGTGCTGGAATGGGTGACTGTGTACCCAGGACGTGCCGGAACGGGAGACTGTGTACAGAGGACGTGCTGGAACGGGAGACTGTACCCAGACCGTGCTGGAACGGGAGACTGTGTACACAGACCGTGCTGGAACGGGAGACTGTGTACCCAGACCGTGCTGGAGTGGGAGACAGCGTATCCAGACCGTGGTGGAATGGGAGACTGTGTAACCAGGTTGTGCTGGAACGGGTGACTGTGTACCCAGGCCGTGCTGGAACAGGTGACCGTGTACCCAGGCCGTGCTGGAACGGGAGACTGTGTACCCAGAACGTGCTGGAACGGGTGACTGTGTACCCAGGCCGTGCTGGAATGGGAGACTGTGTACCCAGACTGTGCTGGATGTGGAGACTGTGTACCCAGGCCGTGCTGGAACGGGAGACTGTGCACCCAGGCCGTGCTGGAACAGGAGACTGTGTACCCAGACCGTGCTGGAACGGGTGACTGTGTAACCAGACCGTGCTGGAACGGGTGACTGTGTACCCAGACAGTGCTGGAACGGGTGACTGTGTACCCAGACCGTGCTGGATCAGGAGACTGTGTACCCAAGCCGTGCTGGAACGGGAGACAGTGTACCCAGGCCATGCTGGAACGGGTGACTGTGTACCCAGGCCGTGCTGGAACGGGTGACTGTGTATCCAGACCGTGCTGGAACGGGTGACTGTGTACCCAGACCGTGCTGGAATGGGAGACTGTGTACCCAAGCCGTGCTGGAATGGGAGACTGTGTATCCAGACCGTGCTGGAACGGGTGACTGTGTTCCCAGACCGTGCTGGAACGGGTGAATGTGTACCCAAGCCGTGCTGGAACGGGAGACTGTGTATCCAGGCCGTGCTGGAATGGGAGACTGTGTACCCAGGCGGTGCTGGAACGGGTGACTGTGTACCCAAGCCGTGCTGGAACGGGAGACTGTTTATCCAGACCGTGCTGGAATGGGAGACTGTGTACCCAGGCCGATCTGGAATGGGAGACTGTGTACCCAGGCGTTGCTGGAATGGGTGACTGTGTATCCAGGACGTGCTGGAAAGGGAGACTGTGTACCCAGGACGTGCTGGAACGGGAGACTGTGTACCCAGACCGTGCTGGAACGGGAGACTGTGTACCCAGGTTGTGCTGGAACTGGAGACGCTGTACCCAGGCCGTGCTGGAACGGGTGACTGTGTACCCAGCCCGTGCTGGAACGGGAGACTGTGTACCCAGGCTGTGCTGGAATGGGAGACTGTGTACCCAGGCCGTGCTGGAACGGGAGACTGTGTATCCAGACCGTGCTGGAACGGGTGACTGTGTACCCAGGCTGTGCTGGAACAGGAGACTGTGTACCCAGACCATGCTGGATTGGGAGACTGTGTATCCAGGTCGTGCTGGAATGGGAGACTGTGTATCCAGGCCGTGCTGGAACGGGTGACTGTGTACCCAGACCGTGCTGGAACGGGTGACTGTGTATCCAGACCGTGCTGGAACAGGAGACTGTGTACCCAGACCATGCTGGAACGGGTGACTGTGTACCCAGGCCGTACTGGAACGGGAGACTGTGTACCCAGGCCGTGCTGGAATGGGAGACAGTGTACCCAGGCCATGCTGGAACGGGTGACTGTGTACCCAGGCCGTGCTGGTACAGGTGATTGTGTACACAGGCCGTGCTGGAACGGGAGACTGTGTACCCAGACAGTGCTGGAACGGGAGACTGTGTAACCAGACCGTGCTGGAACGGGTGACTGTGTACCCAGACCGTGCTGGAATGGGAGACTGTGTACCCAGACCGTGTTTGATTTGGAGACTGTGTACCCAGACCGTGTTGGATGTGGAGACTGTGTACCCAGGCCGTGCTGGAACAGGAGACTGTGTACCCAGGCCGTGCTGGAATGGGTGACTGTGTACCCAGGACGTGCCGGAACGGGAGACTGTGTACAGAGGACGTGCTGGAACGGGAGACTGTGTACCCAGACCGTGCTGGAACGGGAGACTGTGTACACAGACCGTGCTGGAACGGGAGACTGTGTACCCAGACCGTGCTGGAGTGGGAGACTGCGTATCCAGACCGTGGTGGAATGGGAGACTGTGTAACCAGGTTGTGCTGGAACGGGTGACTGTGTACCCAGGCCGTGCTGGAACAGGTGACCGTGTACCCAGGCCGTGCTGGAACGGGAGACTGTGTACCCAGAACGTGCTGGAACGGGTGACTGTGTACCCAGGCCGTGCTGGAATGGGAGACTGTGTACCCAGACTGTGCTGGATGTGGAGACTGTGTACCCAGGCCGTGCTGGAACGGGAGACTGTGCACCCAGGCCGTGCTGGAACAGGAGACTGTGTACCCAGACCGTGCTGGAACGGGAGACTGTGTATCCAGACCGTGCTGGAACGGGTGACTGTGTACCCAGGCCGTGCTGGAACAGGAGACTGTACCCAGACACAGCTGGAACGGGTGACTGTGTACCCAGGCTGTGCTGGAACAGGAGACTGTGTACACAGACCACGCTGGAATGGGAGACTGTGTATCCAGGCCGTGCTGGAATGGGAGACTGTGTATCCAGGCCGTGCTGGAACGGGTGACTGTGTACCCAGACCGTGCTGGAACGGGTGACTGTGTATCCAGACCGTGCTGGAACAGGAGACTGTGTACCCAGACCATGCTGGAACGGGTGACTGTGTACCCAGACCGTGCTGGAACGGGTGACTGTGTACCCAGACCGTGCTGGAATGGGAGACTGTGTAACCAGACCATGCTGGAACGTGTGACTGTGTACCCAGACCGTGCTGGAACGGGTGACTGTGTATCCAGACCGTGCTGGAACAGGAGTCTGTGTACCCAGAACAGGCTGGAACGGGTGACTGTGTACCCAGACCGTGCTGGAACGGGTGACTGTGTACCCAGACCGTGCTGGAATGGGAGACTGTGTACCCAGGCCGTGCTGGAACAGGAGACTGTGTACCCAGGCCGTGCTGGAACGGGTGACAGTGTACCCAGACCGTGCTGGAACGGGAGACTGTGTATCCAGACCGTGCTGGAATGGGAGACTGTGTATCCAGACCGTGCTGGAATGGGAGACTGTGTACCCAGGCCGTGCTGGAACGGATGACTGTGTACCCAGACCGTGCTGGAATGGGAGACTGTGTATCCAGACGGTGCTGGAATGGGAGACTGTGTACCCAGACCGTGCTGGAATGGGAGACTGTGTACCCAGGCCGTGCTGGAATGGGATACTGTGTACCCAGGCCGGCCTGGAATGGGAGACTGTGTACCCAGGCCGTGCTGGAACGGGTGACTGTGTACCCAGGCCGTGCTGGAACGGGAGACTGTGTACCCCGGCCGTGCTGGATCTGGGGACTGTGTACCCAGGCCGTGCTGGAACGGGTGACTGTGCACCCAGACCGTGCTGGAACGGGTGACAGTGTACCCAGGCCGTGCTGGAACGGGTGACTGTGTACCCAGACCGTGCTGGAATGGGAGACTGTGTACCCAGGCCGTGCTGGAATGGGAGACTGTGTACCCAGGCCGTGCTGGAATGGGAGACTGTGTACCCAGGCCGTGCTGGAACGGGTGACTGTGTATCCAGACCGTGCTGGAACGGGAGACTGTGTACCCAGACCGTGCTGGAATGGGTGACTGTGTACCCAGGCCGTGTTGGAACGGGAGACTGTGTACCCAGACCGTACTGGAACGGGAGACTGTGTACCCAGGTTGTGCTGGAATGGGTGACTGTGTACCCAGGCCGTGCTGGAACGGGAGACTGTGTACCCAGACCGTGCTGGAACGGGAGACTCTGTACCCAGGTTGTACTGGAACGGGTGACTGTGTATCCAGATCGTGCTGGAACGGGTGACAGTGTACCCAGACCGTGCTGGAATGGGTGACTGTGTACCCAGGCCGTGCTGGATCTGGAGACTGTGTACCCAGGCCGTGCTGGAACGGGAGACTGTGCACCCAGGCCGTGCTGGAACAGGAGACTGTGTACCCAGGCCGTGCTGGAATGGGAGACTGTGTACCCAGGCAGTGCTGGAATGGGTGACTGTGTACCCAGACCTTGCTGGATCAGGAGACTGTGTACCCAAGCCGTGCTGGAACGGGAGACAGTGTACCCAGGCCATGCTGGAACGGGTGACTGTGTACCCAGGCCGTGCTGGAACGGGTGACTGTGTATCCAGACCGTGCTGGAACGGGTGACTGTGTACCCAGACCGTGCTGGAATGGGAGACTGTGTACCCAAGCCGTGCTGGAATGGGAGACTGTGTATCCAGACCGTGGTGGAACGGGTGACTGTGTTCCCAGACCGTGCTGGAACGGGTGACTGTGTACCCAAGCCGTGCTGGAACGGGAGACTGTTTATCCAGACCGTGCTGGAATGGGAGACTGTGTACCCAGGCCGATCTGGAATGGGAGACTGTGTACCCAGGCGGTGCTGGAATGGGTGACTGTGTATCCAGGACGTGCTGGAAAGGGAGACTGTGTACCCAGGACGTGCTGGAACGGGAGACTGTGTACCCAGACCGTGCTGGAACGGGAGACTGTGTACCCAGGTTGTGCTGGAACTGGAGACGCTGTACCCAGGCCGTGCTGGAACGGGTGACTGTGTACCCAGGCCGTGCTGGAACGGGAGACTGTGTACCCAGGCTGTGCTGGAATGGGAGACTGTGTACCCAGGCCGTGCTGGAACGGGAGACTGTGTATCCAGACCGTGCTGGAACGGGTGACTGTGTACCCAGGCCGTGCTGGAACAGGAGACTGTGTACCCAGACACAGCTGGAACGGGTGACTGTGTACCCAGGCTGTGCTGGAACAGGAGACTGTGTACCCAGACCATGCTGGATTGGGAGACTGTGTATCCAGGTCGTGCTGGAATGGGAGACTGTGTATCCAGGCCGTGCTGGAACGGGAGACAGTGTACCCAGGCCATGCTGGAACGGGTGACTGTGTACCCAGGCCGTGCTGGTACAGGTGACTGTGTACACAGGCCGTGCTGGAACGGGAGACTGTGTACCCAGACAGTGCTGGAACGGGAGACTGTGTAACCAGACCGTGCTGGAACGGGTGACTGTGTACCCAGACCGTGCTGGAACGGGTGACTGTGTACCCAGACCGTGCTGGATCAGGAGACTGTGTACCCAGGCCGTGCTGGAACGGGTGACTGTGCTGGAACGGGAGACTGTGTACCCAGGCTGTGCTGGAATGGGAGACTGTGTACCCAGACCGTGCTGGAATGGGAGACTGTGTACCCAAGCCGTGCTGGAATGGGAGACTGTGTATCCAGACCGTGGTGGAACGGGTGACTGTGTACCCAGACCGTGCTGGAACGGGTGACTGTGTATCCAGACCGTGCTGGAACAGGAGACTGTGTACCCAGACCATGCTGGATTGGGAGACTGTGTATCCAGACCGTGCTGGAACGGGTGACTGTGTACCCAGACCGTGCTGGAATGGGAGACTGTGTACCCAGACCGTGTTTGATTTGGAGACTGTGTACCCAGACCGTGTTGGATGTGGAGACTGTGTACCCAGGCCGTGCTGGAACAGGAGACTGTGTACCCAGGCCGTGCTGGAATGGGTGACTGTGTACCCAGGACGTGCCGGAACGGGAGACTGTGTACAGAGGACGTGCTGGAACGGGAGACTGTGTACCCAGACCGTGCTGGAACGGGAGACTGTGTACCCAGACCGTGCTGGAATGGGAGACTGTGTACCCAGGCCGTGCTGGAGTGGGAGACTGCGTATCCAGACCGTGGTGGAATGGGAGACTGTGTAACCAGGTTGTGCTGGAACGGGTGACTGTGTACCCAGGCCGTGCTGGAACAGGTGACCGTGTACCCAGGCCGTGCTGGAACGGGAGACTGTGTACCCAGACCGTGCTGGAACGGGTGACTGTGTACCCAGGCCGTGCTGGAATGGGAGACTGTGTACCCAGACTGTGCTGGATGTGGAGACTGTGTACCCAGGCCGTGCTGGAACGGGAGACTGTGTACCCAGGCCGTGCTGGAACAGGAGACTGTGTACCCAGACCGTGCTGGAACGGGTGACTGTGTAACCAGACCGTGCTGGAACGGGTGACTGTGTACCCAGCCAGTGCTGGAACGGGTGACTGTGTACCCAGACCGTGCTGGATCAGGAGACTGTGTACCCAAGCCGTGCTGGAACGGGAGACAGTGTACCCAGGCCATGCTGGAACGGGTGACTGTGTACCCAGGCCGTGCTGGAACGGGTGACTGTGTATCCAGACCGTGCTGGAACGGGTGACTGTGTACCCAGACCGTGCTGGAATGGGAGACTGTGTACCCAAGCCGTGCTGGAATGGGAGACTGTGTATCCAGACCGTGCTGGAACGGGAGACTGTGTACCCAGGCGGTGCTGGAATGGGTGACTGTGTACCCAGGACGTGCTGGAAAGGGAGACTGTGTACCCAGGACGTGCTGGATCGGGAGACTGTGTACGCAGACCGTGCTGGAACGGGAGACTGTGTACCCAGGCCGTGCTGGAAAGGGTGACTGTGTACCCAGGCCGTGCTGGAACGGGAGACTGTGTACCCAGGCCGTGCTGGAATGGGAGACTGTGTACCCAGGCCGTGCTGGAATGCTAGACTGTGTACCCAGACCGTTCTGGAACGGGTGACTGTGTACCCAGACCGTGCTGGATCAGGAGACTGTGTACCCAGGCCGTGCTGGAACGGGTGACTGTGCTGGAACGGGAGACTGTGTACCCAGGCTGTGCTGGAATGGGAGACTGTGTACCCAGACCGTGCTGGAATGGGAGACTGTGTACCCAAGCCGTGCTGGAATGGGAGACTGTGTATCCAGACCGTGGTGGAACGGGTGACTGTGTACCCAGACCGTGCTGGAACGGGTGACTGTGTATCCAGACCGTGCTGGAACAGGAGACTGTGTACCCAGACCATGCTGGATTGGGAGACTGTGTATCCAGACCGTGCTGGAACGGGTGACTGTGTACCCAGACCGTGCTGGAATGGGAGACTGTGTACCCAGACCGTGTTTGATTTGGAGACTGTGTACCCAGACCGTGTTGGATGTGGAGACTGTGTACCCAGGCCGTGCTGGAACAGGAGACTGTGTACCCAGGCCGTGCTGGAATGGGTGACTGTGTACCCAGGACGTGCCGGAACGGGAGACTGTGTACAGAGGACGTGCTGGAACGGGAGACTGTGTACCCAGACCGTGCTGGAACGGGAGACTGTGTACCCAGACCGTGCTGGAATGGGAGACTGTGTACCCAGGCCGTGCTGGAGTGGGAGACTGCGTATCCAGACCGTGGTGGAATGGGAGACTGTGTAACCAGGTTGTGCTGGAACGGGTGACTGTGTACCCAGGCCGTGCTGGAACAGGTGACCGTGTACCCAGGCCGTGCTGGAACGGGAGACTGTGTACCCAGACCGTGCTGGAACGGGTGACTGTGTACCCAGGCCGTGCTGGAATGGGAGACTGTGTACCCAGACTGTGCTGGATGTGGAGACTGTGTACCCAGGCCGTGCTGGAACGGGAGACTGTGTACCCAGGCCGTGCTGGAACAGGAGACTGTGTACCCAGACCGTGCTGGAACGGGTGACTGTGTAACCAGACCGTGCTGGAACGGGTGACTGTGTACCCAGCCAGTGCTGGAACGGGTGACTGTGTACCCAGACCGTGCTGGATCAGGAGACTGTGTACCCAAGCCGTGCTGGAACGGGAGACAGTGTACCCAGGCCATGCTGGAACGGGTGACTGTGTACCCAGGCCGTGCTGGAACGGGTGACTGTGTATCCAGACCGTGCTGGAACGGGTGACTGTGTACCCAGACCGTGCTGGAATGGGAGACTGTGTACCCAAGCCGTGCTGGAATGGGAGACTGTGTATCCAGACCGTGCTGGAACGGGAGACTGTGTACCCAGGCGGTGCTGGAATGGGTGACTGTGTACCCAGGACGTGCTGGAAAGGGAGACGGTGTACCCAGGACGTGCTGGATCGGGAGACTGTGTACCCAGACCGTGCTGGAACGGGAGACTGTGTACCCAGGCCGTGCTGGAAAGGGTGACTGTGTACCCAGGCCGTGCTGGAACGGGAGACTGTGTACCCAGGCCGTGCTGGAATGGGAGACTGTGTACCCAGGCCGTGCTGGAATGCTAGACTGTGTACCCAGACCGTTCTGGAACGGGAGACTGTGTACCCAGGACGTGCTGGAACGGGAGACTGTGAACCCAGGACGTGCTGGAACGGGTGACTGTGTACCCAGGCCGTGCTGGAACAGGAGACTGTGTACCCAGACAGTGCTGGAACGGGTGACTGTGTACCCAGGCTGTGCTGGAACAGGTGACTGTGTACGCAGACCATGCTGGAATGGGAGACTGTGTATCCAGGCCGTGCTGGACTGGGAGACTGTGTATCCAGACCGTGCTGGAATGGGAGACTGTGTACCCAGACCGTGCTGGAACGGGAGACTGTGTATCCAGACCGTGCTGGAACGGGTGACTGTGTACCCAGGCCGTGCTGGAACAGGAGACTGTGTACCCAGACACAGCTGGAACGGGTGACTGTGTACCCAGGCTGTGCTGGAACAGGAGACTGTGTACCCAGACCATGCTGGAATGGGAGACTGTGTACCGAAGCCGTGCTGGAATGGGAGACTGTGTATCCAGACCGTGGTGGAACGGGTGACTGTGTTCCCAGACCGTGCTGGAACGGGTGACTGTGTACCCAAGCCGTGCTGGAACGGGAGACTGTTTATCCAGACCGTGCTGGAATGGGAGACTGTGTACCCAGGCCGATCTGGAATGGGAGACTGTGTACCCAGGCGGTGCTGGAATGGGTGACTGTGTATCCAGGACGTGCTGGAAAGGGAGACTGTGTACCCAGGACGTGCTGGAACGGGAGACTGTGTACCCAGACCGTGCTGGAACGGGTGACTGTGTATCCAGACCGTGCTGGAACAGGAGACTGTGTACCCAGGCCGTGCTGGAACGGGTGACTGTGTATCCAGACCGTGCTGGAACGGGTGACTGTGTACCCAGACCGTGCTGGAATGGGAGACTGTGTACCCAGACCATGCTGGAACGGGTGACTGTGTACCCAGGCCGTACTGGAACGGGAGACTGTGTACCCAGGCCGTGCTGGAATGGGAGACAGTGTACCCAGGCCATGCTGGAACGGGTGACTGTGTACCCAGGCCGTGCTGGTACAGGTGACTGTGTACACAGGCCGTGCTGGAACGGGAGACTGTGTACCCAGACAGTGCTGGAACGGGAGACTGTGTAACCAGACCGTGCTGGAACGGGTGACTGTGTACCCAGACCGTGCTGGAACGGGTGACTGTGTACCCAGACCGTGCTGGATCAGGAGACTGTGTACCCAGGCCGTGCTGGAACGGGTGACTGTGTATCCAGACCGTGCTGGAACGGGTGACTGTGTACCCAGACCGTGCTGGAATGGGAGACTGTGTACCCAGACCGTGTTTGATTTGGAGACTGTGTACCCAGACCGTGTTGGATGTGGAGACTGTGTACCCAGGCCGTGCTGGAACAGGAGACTGTGTACCCAGGCCGTGCTGGAATGGGTGACTGTGTACCCAGGACGTGCCGGAACGGGAGACTGTGTACAGAGGACGTGCTGGAACGGGAGACTGTGTACCCAGACCGTGCTGGAACGGGAGACTGTGTACCCAGACCGTGCTGGAATGGGAGACTGTGTACCCAGGCCGTGCTGGAGTGGGAGACTGCGTATCCAGACCGTGGTGGAATGGGAGACTGTGTAACCAGGTTGTGCTGGAACGGGTGACTGTGTACCCAGGCCGTGCTGGAACAGGTGACCGTGTACCCAGGCCGTGCTGGAACGGGAGACTGTGTACCCAGACCGTGCTGGAACGGGTGACTGTGTACCCAGGCCGTGCTGGAATGGGAGACTGTGTACCCAGACTGTGCTGGATGTGGAGACTGTGTACCCAGGCCGTGCTGGAACGGGAGACTGTGTACCCAGGCCGTGCTGGAACAGGAGACTGTGTACCCAGACCGTGCTGGAACTGGTGACTGTGTAACCAGACCGTGCTGGAACGGGTGACTGTGTACCCAGCCAGTGCTGGAACGGGTGACTGTGTACCCAGACCGTGCTGGATCAGGAGACTGTGTACCCAAGCCGTGCTGGAACGGGAGACAGTGTACCCAGGCCATGCTGGAACGGGTGACTGTGTACCCAGGCCGTGCTGGAACGGGTGACTGTGTATCCAGACCGTGCTGGAACGGGTGACTGTGTACCCAGACCGTGCTGGAATGGGAGACTGTGTACCCAAGCCGTGCTGGAATGGGAGACTGTGTATCCAGACCGTGCTGGAACGGGAGACTGTGTACCCAGGCGGTGCTGGAATGGGTGACTGTGTACCCAGGACGTGCTGGAAAGGGAGACTGTGTACCCAGGACGTGCTGGATCGGGAGACTGTGTACCCAGACCGTGCTGGAACGGGAGACTGTGTACCCAGGCCGTGCTGGAAAGGGTGACTGTGTACCCAGGCCGTGCTGGAACGGGAGACTGTGTACCCAGGCCGTGCTGGAATGGGAGACTGTGTACCCAGGCCGTGCTGGAATGCTAGACTGTGTACCCAGACCGTTCTGGAACGGGAGACTGTGTACCCAGGACGTGCTGGAACGGGAGACTGTGAACCCAGGACGTGCTGGAACGGGTGACTGTGTACCCAGGCCGTGCTGGAACAGGAGACTGTGTACCCAGACAGTGCTGGAACGGGTGACTGTGTACCCAGGCTGTGCTGGAACAGGTGACTGTGTACGCAGACCATGCTGGAATGGGAGACTGTGTATCCAGGCCGTGCTGGAATGGGAGACTGTGTATCCAGACCGTGCTGGAACGGGAGACTGTGTACCCAGACCGTGCTGGAACGGGAGACTGTGTATCCAGACCGTGCTGGAACGGGTGACTGTGTACCCAGGCCGTGCTGGAACAGGAGACTGTGTACCCAGACACAGCTGGAACGGGTGACTGTGTACCCAGGCTGTGCTGGAACAGGAGACTGTGTACCCAGACCATGCTGGAATGGGAGACTGTGTATCCAGGCCGTGCTGGAATGGGAGACTGTGTATCCAGGCCGTGCTGGAACGGGTGACTGTGTACCCAGACCGTGCTGGAACGGGTGACTGTGTATCCAGACCGTGCTGGAACAGGAGACTGTGTACCCAGACCATGCTGGAACGGGTGACTGTGTACCCAGACCGTGCTGGAACGGGTGACTGTGTACCCAGACCGTGCTGGAATGGGAGACTGTGTAACCAGACCATGCTGGAACGGGTGACTGTGTACCCAGACCGTGCTGGAACGGGTGACTGTGTATCCAGACCGTGCTGGAACAGGAGACTGTGTACCCAGAACAGGCTGGAACGGGTGACTGTGTACCCAGACCGTGCTGGAACGGGTGACTGTGTACCCAGACCGTGCTGGAAGGGGAGACTGTGTACCCAGGCCGTGCTGGAACAGGAGACTGTGTACCCAGGCCGTGCTGGACCGGGTGACTGTGTACCCAGACCGTGCTGGATCAGGAGACTGTGTACCCAAGCCGTGCTGGAACGGGAGACAGTGTACCCAGGCCATGCTGGAACGGGTGACTGTGTACCCAGGCCGTGCTGGAACGGGTGACTGTGTATCCAGACCGTGCTGGAACGGGTGACTGTGTACCCAGACCGTGCTGGAATGGGAGACTGTGTACCCAAGCCGTGCTGGAATGGGAGACTGTGTATCCAGACCGTGCTGGAACGGGTGACTGTGTTCCCAGACCGTGCTGGAACGGGTGACTGTGTACCCAAGCCGTGCTGGAACGGGAGACAGTGTATCCAGGCCGTGCTGGAATGGGAGACTGTGTACCCAGGCGGTGCTGGAATGGGTGACTGTGTACCCAGGACGTGCTGGAAAGGGAGACTGTGTACCCAGGACGTGCTGGATCGGGAGACTGTGTACCCAGACCGTGCTGGAACGGGAGACTGTGTACCCAGGTTGTGCTGGAACGGGAGACTCTGTACCCAGGCCGTGCTGGAACGGGTGACTGTGTACCCAGGCCGTGCTGGAACGGGAGACTGTGTACCCAGGCCGTGCTGGAATGGGAGACTGTGTACCCAGGCCGTGCTGGAATGCTAGACTGTGTACCCAGACCGTTCTGGAACGGGAGACTGTGTACCCAGGACGTGCTGGAACGGGAGACTGTGAACCCAGGACGTGCTGGAACGGGTGACTGTGTACCCAGGCCGTGCTGGAACAGGAGACTGTGTACCCAGACAGTGCTGGAACGGGTGACAGTGTACCCAGGCTGTGCTGGAACAGGAGACTGTGTACGCAGACCATGCTGGAATGGGAGACTGTGTATCCAGGCCGTGCTGGAATGGGAGACTGTGTATCCAGACCGTGCTGGAATGGGAGACTGTGTATCCAGACCGTGCTGGAACGGGAGACTGTGTATCCAGACCGTGCTGGAACGGGTGACTGTGTACCCAGGCCGTGCTGGAACAGGAGACTGTGTACCCAGACACAGCTGGAACGGGTGACTGTGTACCCAGGCTGTGCTGGAACAGGAGACTGTGTACCCAGACCATGCTGGAATGGGAGACTGTGTATCCAGGCCGTGCTGGAATGGGAGTCTGTGTATCCAGGCCGTGCTGGAACGGGTGACTGTGTACCCAGACCGTGCTGGAACGGGTGACTGTGTATCCAGACCGTGCTGGAACAGGAGACTGTGTACCCAGACCATGCTGGAACGGGTGACTGTGTACCCAGACCGTGCTGGAACGGGAGACAGTGTACCCAGGCCATGCTGGAACGGGTGACTGTGTACCCAGGCCGTGCTGGAACGGGTGACTGTGTATCCAGACCGTGCTGGAACGGGTGACTGTGTACCCAGACCGTGCTGGAATGGGAGACTGTGTACCCAAGCCGTGCTGGAATGGGAGACTGTGTATCCAGACCGTGCTGGAACGGGAGACTGTGTACCCAGGCGGTGCTGGAATGGGTGACTGTGTACCCAGGACGTGCTGGAAAGGGAGACTGTGTACCCAGGACGTGCTGGATCGGGAGACTGTGTACCCAGACCGTGCTGGAACGGGAGACTGTGTACCCAGGCCGTGCTGGAAAGGGTGACTGTGTACCCAGGCCGTGCTGGAACGGGAGACTGTGTACCCAGGCCGTGCTGGAATGGGAGACTGTGTACCCAGGCCGTGCTGGAATGCTAGACTGTGTACCCAGACCGTTCTGGAACGGGAGACTGTGTACCCAGGACGTGCTGGAACGGGAGACTGTGAACCCAGGACGTGCTGGAACGGGTGACTGTGTACCCAGGCCGTGCTGGAACAGGAGACTGTGTACCCAGACAGTGCTGAAACGGGTGACTGTGTACCCAGGCTGTGCTGGAACAGGTGACTGTGTACGCAGACCATGCTGGAATGGGAGACTGTGTATCCAGGCCGTGCTGGAATGGGAGACTGTGTATCCAGACCGTGCTGGAACGGGAGACTGTGTACCCAGACCGTGCTGGAACGGGAGACTGTGTATCCAGACCGTGCTGGAACGGGTGACTGTGTACCCAGGCCGTGCTGGAACAGGAGACTGTGTACCCAGACACAGCTGGAACGGGTGACTGTGTACCCAGGCTGTGCTGGAACAGGAGACTGTGTACCCAGACCATGCTGGAATGGGAGACTGTGTATCCAGGCCGTGCTGGAATGGGAGACTGTGTATCCAGGCCGTGCTGGAACGGGTGACTGTGTACCCAGACCGTGCTGGAACGGGTGACTGTGTATCCAGACCGTGCTGGAACAGGAGACTGTGTACCCAGACCATGCTGGAACGGGTGA
Organism: Hypanus sabinus; assembly: GCF_030144855.1. Lineage (NCBI taxonomy): Eukaryota > Metazoa > Chordata > Chondrichthyes > Myliobatiformes > Dasyatidae > Hypanus > Hypanus sabinus. The sequence continues at coordinate 584,452 of NW_026779046.1, read as the reverse complement.
CTGTGTACCCAGACCGTGCTGGAACGGGTGACTGTGTACCCAGACCGTGCTGGAATGGGAGACTGTGTAACCAGACCATGCTGGAACGGGTGACTGTGTACCCAGACCGTGCTGGAACGGGTGACTGTGTATCCAGACCGTGCTGGAACAGGAGACTGTGTACCCAGAACAGGCTGGAACGGGTGACTGTGTACCCAGACCGTGCTGGAACGGGTGACTGTGTACCCAGACCGTGCTGGAAGGGGAGACTGTGTACCCAGGCCGTGCTGGAACAGGAGACTGTGTACCCAGGCCGTGCTGGACCGGGTGACTGTGTACCCAGACCGTGCTGGATCAGGAGACTGTGTACCCAAGCCGTGCTGGAACGGGAGACAGTGTACCCAGGCCATGCTGGAACGGGTGACTGTGTACCCAGGCCGTGCTGGAACGGGTGACTGTGTATCCAGACCGTGCTGGAACGGGTGACTGTGTACCCAGACCGTGCTGGAATGGGAGACTGTGTACCCAAGCCGTGCTGGAATGGGAGACTGTGTATCCAGACCGTGCTGGAACGGGTGACTGTGTTCCCAGACCGTGCTGGAACGGGTGACTGTGTACCCAAGCCGTGCTGGAACGGGAGACAGTGTATCCAGGCCGTGCTGGAATGGGAGACTGTGTACCCAGGCGGTGCTGGAATGGGTGACTGTGTACCCAGGACGTGCTGGAAAGGGAGACTGTGTACCCAGGACGTGCTGGATCGGGAGACTGTGTACCCAGACCGTGCTGGAACGGGAGACTGTGTACCCAGGTTGTGCTGGAACGGGAGACTCTGTACCCAGGCCGTGCTGGAACGGGTGACTGTGTACCCAGGCCGTGCTGGAACGGGAGACTGTGTACCCAGGCCGTGCTGGAATGGGAGACTGTGTACCCAGGCCGTGCTGGAATGCTAGACTGTGTACCCAGACCGTTCTGGAACGGGAGACTGTGTACCCAGGACGTGCTGGAACGGGAGACTGTGAACCCAGGACGTGCTGGAACGGGTGACTGTGTACCCAGGCCGTGCTGGAACAGGAGACTGTGTACCCAGACAGTGCTGGAACGGGTGACAGTGTACCCAGGCTGTGCTGGAACAGGAGACTGTGTACGCAGACCATGCTGGAATGGGAGACTGTGTATCCAGGCCGTGCTGGAATGGGAGACTGTGTATCCAGACCGTGCTGGAATGGGAGACTGTGTATCCAGACCGTGCTGGAACGGGAGACTGTGTATCCAGACCGTGCTGGAACGGGTGACTGTGTACCCAGGCCGTGCTGGAACAGGAGACTGTGTACCCAGACACAGCTGGAACGGGTGACTGTGTACCCAGGCTGTGCTGGAACAGGAGACTGTGTACCCAGACCATGCTGGAATGGGAGACTGTGTATCCAGGCCGTGCTGGAATGGGAGTCTGTGTATCCAGGCCGTGCTGGAACGGGTGACTGTGTACCCAGACCGTGCTGGAACGGGTGACTGTGTATCCAGACCGTGCTGGAACAGGAGACTGTGTACCCAGACCATGCTGGAACGGGTGACTGTGTACCCAGACCGTGCTGGAACGGGTGACTGTCTACCCAGACCGTGCTGGAATGGGAGACTGTGTAACCAGACCATGTTGGAACGGGTGACTGTGTATCCAGGCCGTGCTGGAATGGGAGACTGAGTACCCAGGCGGTGCTGGAATGGGTGACTGTGTACCCAGGACGTGCTGGAAAGGGAGACTGTGTACCCAGGACGTGCTGGATCGGGAGACTGTGTACCCAGACCGTGCTGGAACGGGAGACTGTGTACCCAGGTTGTGCTGGAACGGGAGACTCTGTACCCAGGCCGTGCTGGAACGGGTGACTGTGTACCCAGGCCGTGCTGGAACTGGAGACTGTGTACCCAGGCCGTGCTGGAATGGGAGACTGTGTACCCAGGCCGTGCTGGAATGCTAGACTGTGTACCCAGACCGTTCTGGAACGGGAGACTGTGTACCCAGGACGTGCTGGAACGGGAGACTGTGAACCCAGGACGTGCTGGAACGGGTGACTGTGTACCCAGGCCGTGCTGGAACAGGAGACTGTGTACCCAGACAGTGCTGGAACGGGTGACTGTGTACCCAGGCTGTGCTGGAACAGGAGACTGTGTACGCAGACCATGCTGGAATGGGAGACTGTGTATCCAGGCCGTGCTGGAATGGGAGACTGTGTATCCAGACCGTGCTGGAATGGGAGACTGTGTACCCAGACCGTGCTGGAACGGGAGACTGTGTATCCAGACCGTGCTGGAACGGGTGACTGTGTACCCAGGCCGTGCTGGAACAGGAGACTGTGTACCCAGACACAGCTGGAACGGGTGACTGTGTACCCAGGCTGTGCTGGAACAGGAGACTGTGTACCCAGACCATGCTGGAATGGGAGACTGTGTATCCAGGCCGTGCTGGAATGGGAGACTGTGTATCCAGGCCGTGTTGGAACGGGTGACTGTGTACCCAGACCGTGCTGGAACGGGTGACTGTGTATCCAGACCGTGCTGGAACAGGAGACTGTGTACCCAGACCATGCTGGAACGGGTGACTGTGTACCCAGACCGTGCTGGAACGGGTGACTGTGTACCCAGACCGTGCTGGAATGGGAGACTGTGTAACCAGACCATGCTGGAACGGGTGACTGTGTACCCAGACCGTGCTGGAACGGGTGACTGTGTATCCAGACCGTGCTGGAACAGGAGACTGTGTACCCAGAACAGGCTGGAACTGGTGACTGTGTACCCAGACCGTGCTGGAACGGGTGACTGTGTACCCAGACCGTGCTGGAATGGGAGACTGTGTACCCAGGCCGTGCTGGAACAGGAGACTGTGTACCCAGGCCGTGCTGGAACGGGTGACAGTGTACCCAGACCGTGCTGGAACGGGAGACTTGTGTATCCAGACCGTGCTGGAATGGGAGACTGTGTATCCAGACCGTGCTGGAATGGGAGACTGTGTACCCAGGCCGTGCTGGAACGGGTGACTGTGTACCCAGACCGTGCTGGAATGGGAGACTGTGTATCCAGACGGTGCTGGAATGGGAGACTGTGTACCCAGACCGTGCTGGAATGGGAGACTGTGTACCCAGGCCGTGCTGGAATGGGATACTGTGTACCCAGGCTGTGCTGGAACGGGTGACTGTGTACCCAGGCCGTGCTGGAACGGGAGACTGTGTACCCAGGCCGTGCTGGATCTGGGGACTGTGTACCCAGGCCGTGCTGGAACGGGTGACTGTGCACCCAGACCGTGCTGGAACGGGTGACAGTGTACCCAGGCCGTGCTGGTACGGGTGACTGTGTACCCAGACCGTGCTGGAATGGGAGACTGTGTACCCAGGCCGTGCTGGAATGGGAGACTGTGTACCCAGGCCGTGCTGGAATGGGAGACTGTGTACCCAGGCCGTGCTGGAACGGGTGACTGTGTATCCAGACCGTGCTGGAACGGGAGACTGTGTACCCAGACCGTGCTGGAATGGGTGACTGTGTACCCAGGCCGTGTTGGAACGGGAGACTGTGTACCCAGACCGTACTGGAACGGGAGACTGTGTACCCAGGTTGTGCTGGAATGGGAGACTGTGTACCCAGGCCGTGCCGGAACGGGAGACTGTGTACCCAGACCGTGCTGGAACGGGAGACTCTGTACCCAGGTTGTACTGGAACGGGTGACTGTGTATCCAGATCGTGCTGGAACGGGTGGCAGTGTACCCAGACCGTGCTGGAATGGGTGACTGTGTACCCAGGCCGTGCTGGATCTGGAGACTGTGTACCCAGGCCGTGCTGGAACGGGAGACTGTGCACCCAGGCCGTGCTGGAACAGGAGACTGTGTACCCAGGCCGTGCTGGAATGGGAGACTGTGTACCCAGGCAGTGCTGGAATGGGTGACTGTGTACCCAGACCGTGCTGGATCAGGAGACTGTGTACCCAAGCCGTGCTGGAACGGGAGACAGTGTACCCAGGCCATGCTGGAACGGGTGACTGTGTACCCAGGCCGTGCTGGAACGGGTGACTGTGTATCCAGACCGTGCTGGAACGGGTGACTGTGTACCCAGACCGTGCTGGAATGGTAGACTGTGTACCCAAGCCGTGCTGGAATGGGAGACTGTGTATCCAGACCGTGGTGGAACGGGTGACTGTGTTCCCAGACCGTGCTGGAACGGGTGACTGTGTACCCAAGCCGTGCTGGAACGGGAGACTGTTTATCCAGACCGTGCTGGAATGGGAGACTGTGTACCCAGGCCGATCTGGAATGGGAGACTGTGTACCCAGGCGGTGCTGGAATGGGTGACTGTGTATCCAGGACGTGCTGGAAAGGGAGACTGTGTACCCAGGACGTGCTGGAACGGGAGACTGTGTACCCAGACCGTGCTGGAACGGGAGACTGTGTACCCAGGTTGTGCTGGAACTGGAGACGCTGTACCCAGGCCGTGCTGGAACGGGTGACTGTGTACCCAGGCCGTGCTGGAACGGGAGACTGTGTACCCAGGCTGTGCTGGAATGGGAGACTGTGTACCCAGGCCGTGCTGGAACGGGAGACTGTGTATCCAGACCGTGCTGGAACGGGTGACTGTATACCCAGGCCGTGCTGGAACAGGAGACTGTGTACCCAGACACAGCTGGAACGGGTGACTGTGTACCCAGGCTGTGCTGGAACAGGAGACTGTGTACCCAGACCATGCTGGATTGGGAGACTGTGTATCCAGGTCGTGCTGGAATGGGAGACTGTGTATCCAGGCCGTGCTGGAACGGGTGACTGTGTACCCAGACCGTGCTGGAACGGGTGACTGTGTATCCAGACCGTGCTGGAACAGGAGACTGTGTACCCAGGCCGTACTGGAACGGGAGACTGTGTACCCAGGCCGTGCTGGAATGGGAGACTGTGTACCCAGATCGTGTTTGATGTGGAGACTGTGTACCCAGACCGTGTTGGATGTGGAGACTGTGTTCCCAGGCCGTGCTGGAACGGGAGACTGTGTACAGAGGACGTGCTGGAACGAGAGACTGTGTACCCAGACCGTGCTGGAACGGGAGACTGTGTACACAGACCGTGCTGGAACGGGAGACTGTGTACCCAGACCGTGCTGGAATGGGTGACTGTGTACCCAGGCTGTGATGGAGTGGGAGACTGTGTATCCAGACCGTGCTGGAATGGGAGACTGTGTACCCAGGTTATGCTGGAACGGGTGACTGTGTACCCAGGCCGTGCTGGTACAGGTGACTGTGTACACAGGCCGTGCTGGAACGGGAGACTGTGGAACCAGACCGTGCTGGAACGGGTGACTGTGTACCCAGACCGTGCTGGAACGGGTGACTGTGTACCCAGACCGTGCTGGATCAGGAGACTGTGTACCCAGGTTGTGCTGGAACGGGTGACTGTGTAACCATACCGTGCTGGAACGGGTGACTGTGTACCCAGACAGTGCTGGAACGGGTGACTGTGTACGCAGACCGTGCTGGATCAGGAGACTGTGTACCCAAGCCGTGCTGGAACGGGAGACAGTGTACCCAGGCCATGCTGGAACGGGTGACTGTGTACCCAGGCCGTGCTGGAACGGGTGACTGTGTATCCAGACCGTGCTGGAACGGGTGACTGTGTACCCAGACCGTGCTGGAATGGGAGACTGTGTACCCAAGCCGTGCTGGAATGGGAGACTGTGTATCCAGACCGTGCTGGAACGGGTGACTGTGTTCCCAGACCGTGCTGGAACGGGTGACTGTGTACCCAAGCCGTGCTGGAACGGGAGACTGTGTATCCAGGCCGTGCTGGAATGGGAGACTGTGTACCCAGGCGGTGCTGGAATGGGTGACTGTGTACCCAGGACGTGCTGGAAAGGGAGACTGTGTACCCAGGACGTGCTGGATCGGGAGACTGTGTACCCAGACCGTGCTGGAACGGGAGACTGTGTACCCAGGTTGTGCTGGAACGGGAGACTCTGTACCCAGGCCGTGCTGGAACGGGTGACTGTCTACCCAGGCTGTGCTGGAACGGGAGACTGTGTACCCAGGCCGTGCTGGAATGGGAGACTGTGTACCCAGGCCGTGCTGGAACGGGTGACTGTGTACCCAGGCTGTGCTGGAACAGGAGACTGTGTACGCAGACCATGCTGGAATGGGAGACTGTGTATCCAGGCCGTGCTGGAATGGGAGACTGTGTATCCAGACCGTGCTGGAATGGGAGACTGTGTACCCAGGTTATGCTGGAACGGGTGACTGTGTACCCAGGCCGTGCTGGTACAGGTGACTGTGTACACAGGCCGTGCTGGAACGGGAGACTGTGGAACCAGACCGTGCTGGAACGGGTGACTGTGTACCCAGACCGTGCTGGAACGGGTGACTGTGTACCCAGACCGTGCTGGATCAGGAGACTGTGTACCCAGGTTGTGCTGGAACGGGTGACTGTGTAACCATACCGTGCTGGAACGGGTGACTGTGTACCCAGACAGTGCTGGAACGGGTGACTGTGTACGCAGACCGTGCTGGATCAGGAGACTGTGTACCCAAGCCGTGCTGGAACGGGAGACAGTGTACCCAGGCCATGCTGGAACGGGTGACTGTGTACCCAGGCCGTGCTGGAACGGGTGACTGTGTATCCAGACCGTGCTGGAACGGGTGACTGTGTACCCAGACCGTGCTGGAATGGGAGACTGTGTACCCAAGCCGTGCTGGAATGGGAGACTGTGTATCCAGACCGTGCTGGAACGGGTGACTGTGTTCCCAGACCGTGCTGGAACGGGTGACTGTGTACCCAAGCCGTGCTGGAACGGGAGACTGTGTATCCAGGCCGTGCTGGAATGGGAGACTGTGTACCCAGGCGGTGCTGGAATGGGTGACTGTGTACCCAGGACGTGCTGGAAAGGGAGACTGTGTACCCAGGACGTGCTGGATCGGGAGACTGTGTACCCAGACCGTGCTGGAACGGGAGACTGTGTACCCAGGTTGTGCTGGAACGGGAGACTCTGTACCCAGGCCGTGCTGGAACGGGTGACTGTCTACCCAGGCTGTGCTGGAACGGGAGACTGTGTACCCAGGCCGTGCTGGAATGGGAGACTGTGTACCCAGGCCGTGCTGGAACGGGTGACTGTGTACCCAGGCTGTGCTGGAACAGGAGACTGTGTACGCAGACCATGCTGGAATGGGAGACTGTGTATCCAGGCCGTGCTGGAATGGGAGACTGTGTATCCAGACCGTGCTGGAATGGGAGACTGTGTATCCAGGCCGTGCTGGAATGTGAGACTGTGTATCCAGGCCGTGCTGGAACGGGTGACTGTGTACCCAGACCGTGCTGGAACGGGTGACTGTGTATCCAGACCGTGCTGGAACAGGAGACTGTGTACCCAGACCATGCTGGAACGGGTGACTGTGTACCCAGACCGTGCTGGAACGGGTGACTGTGTACCCAGACCGTGCTGGAATGGGAGACTGTGTAACCAGACCATGCTGGAACGGGTGACTGTGTACCCAGACCGTGCTGGAACGGGTGACTGTGCATCCAGACCGTGCTGGAACAGGAGACTGTGTACCCAGAACAGGCTGGAACGGGTGACTGTGTACCCAGACCGTGCTGGAACGGGTGACTGTGTTCCCAGACCGTGCTGGAATGGGAGACTGTGTACCCAGGCCGTGCTGGAACAGGAGACTGTGTACCCAGGCCGTGCTGGAACGGGTGACAGTGTACCCAGACGTGCTGGAACGGGAGACTGTGTATCCAGACCGTGCTGGAATGGGAGACTGTGTATCCAGACCGTGCTGGAATGGGAGACTGTGTACCCAGGCCGTGCAGGAACGGGTGACTGTGTACCCAGACCGTGCTGGAATGGGAGACTGTGTATCCAGACGGTGCTGGAATGGGAGACTGTGTACCCAGACCGTGCTGGAATTGGAGACTGTGTACCCAGGCCGTGCTGGAATGGGATACTGTGTACCCAGGCCGTGCTGGAATGGGAGACTGTGTACCCAGGCCGAACTGGAACGGGTGACTGTGTACCCAGGCCGTGCTGGAACGGGAGACTGTGTACCCAGGCCGTGCTGGATCTGGGGACTGTGTACCCAGGCCGTGCTGGAACGGGTGACTGTGTACCCAGACCGTGCTGGAACGGGTGACAGTGTACCCAGGCCGTGCTGGAACGGGTGACTGTGTACCCAGACCGTGCTGGAATGGGAGACTGTGTACCCAGGCCGTGCTGGAATGGGAGACTGTGTACCCAGGCCGTGCTGGAACGGGTGACTGTGTATCCAGACCGTGCTGGAACGGGAGACTGTGTACCCAGACCGTGCTGGAATGGGTGACAGTGTACCCAGGCCGTGTTGGAACGGGAGACTGTGTACCCAGACCGTACTGGAACGGGAGACTGTGTACCCAGGTTGTGCTGGAATGGGTGACTGTGTACCCAGGCCGTGCTGGAACGGGAGACTGTGTACCCAGACCGTGCTGGAACGGGAGACTGTGTACCCAGGTTGTACTGGAACGGGTGACTGTGTATCCAGATCGTGCTGGAACGGGTGACAGTGTACCCAGACCGTGCTGGAATGGGTGACTGTGTACCCAGGCCGTGCTGGATCTGGAGACTGTGTACCCAGGCCGTGCTGGAACGGGAGACTGTGTACCCAGACACAGCTGGAACGGGTGACTGTGTACCCAGACCGTGCTGGAATGGGAGACTGTGTAACCAGACCATGCTGGAACGGGTGACTGTGTACCCAGACCGTGCTGGAACGGGTGACTGTGTATCCAGACCGTGCTGGAACAGGAGACTGTGTACCCAGAACAGGCTGGAACGGGTGACTGTGTACCCAGACCGTGCTGGAACGGGTGACTGTGTTCCCAGACCGTGCTGGAATGGGAGACTGTGTACCCAGGCCGTGCTGGAACAGGAGACTGTGTACCCAGGCCGTGCTGGAACGGGTGACAGTGTACCCAGACGTGCTGGAACGGGAGACTGTGTATCCAGACCGTGCTGGAATGGGAGACTGTGTATCCAGACCGTGCTGGAATGGGAGACTGTGTACCCAGGCCGTGCAGGAACGGGTGACTGTGTACCCAGACCGTGCTGGAATGGGAGACTGTGTATCCAGACGGTGCTGGAATGGGAGACTGTGTACCCAGACCGTGCTGGAATGGGAGACTGTGTACCCAGGCCGTGCTGGAATGGGATACTGTGTACCCAGGCCGTGCTGGAATGGGAGACTGTGTACCCAGGCCGTGCTGGAACGGGTGACTGTGTACCCAGGCCGTGCTGGAACGGGAGACTGTGTACCCAGGCCGTGCTGGATCTGGGGACTGTGTACCCAGGCCGTGCTGGAACGGGTGACTGTGCACCCAGACCGTGCTGGAACGGGTGACAGTGTACCCAGGCCGTGCTGGAACGGGTGACTGTGTATCCAGACCGTGCTGGAACGGGTGACTGTGTACCCAGGCCGTGCTGGAACAGGAGACTGTGTACCCAGACCGTGCTGGAACGGGTGACTGTGTACCCAGACCGTGCTGGAACGGGTGACTGTGTACCCAGACCGTGCTGGATCAGGAGACTGTGTACCCAAGCCGTGCTGGAACGGGAGACTGTGTACCCAGGGCATGCTGGAACGGGTGACTGTGTATCCAGACCGTGCTGGAACTAGTGACTGTGTACCCAGACCGTGCTGGAACGGGTGACTGTGTACCCAAGCCGTGCAGGAACGGGAGACTGTGTATCCAGACCGTGCTGGAATGGGAGACTGTGTACCCAGGCCGTGCTGGAATGGGAGACTGTGTACCCAGGCCGTGCTGGAATGGGTGACAGTGTACCCAGGACGTGCTGGAACGGGAGACTGTGTACAGAGGACGTGCTGGAACGGGAGACTGTGTACCCAGACCGTGCTGGAACGGGAGACTGTGTACACAGACCGTGCTGGAACGGGAGACTGTGTACCCAGGCCGTGCTGGAGTGGGAGACTGTGTATCCAGACCGTGCTGGAATGGGAGACTGTGTACCCAGGATGTGCTGGAATGGGAGACTGTGTACCCAGGTTGTGCTGGAACCGGTGACTGTATATCCAGACCGTGCTGGAAAAGGTGACTGTGTACCCAGGCCGTACTGGAACGGGAGACTGTGTACCCAGGCCGTGCTGGAATGGGTGACTGTGTACCCAGGACGTGCTGAAACGGGAGACTGTGTACAGAGGACGTGCTGGAACGGGAGACTGTGTACCCAGACCGTGCTGGAACGGGAGACTGTGTACACAGACCGTGCTGGAACGGGAGACTGTGTACCCAGGCCGTGCTGGAGTGGGAGACTGTGTATCCAGACCGTGCTGGAATGGGAGACTGTGTACCCAGGTTGTGCTGGAACGGGTGACTGTGTACCCAGGTTGTGCTGGAACGGGTGACTGTGTACCCAGGCCGTGCTGGAACAGGTGACCGTGTACCCAGGCCGTGCTGGAACGGGAGACTGTGTACCCAGACCGTGCTGGAACGGGTGACTGTGTACCCAGGCCGTGCTGGAATGGGAGACTGTGTACCCAGACTGTGCTGGATGTGGAGACTGTGTACCCAGGCCGTGCTGGAACGGGAGAATGTGCACCCAGGCCGTGCTGGAATGGAGACTGTGTACCGAGGCCGTGCTGGAACAGGAGACTGTGTACCCAGACCGTGCTGGAACGGGTGACTGTGTACCCAGGCCGTGCTGGAACGGGTGACTGTGTACACAGACCGTGCTGGAACAGGAGACTGTGTACCCAGACCAGGCTGGAACGGGTGACTGTGTACCCAGACCGTGCTGGAATGGGAGACTGTGTACCCAGGCCGTGCTGGAACAGGAGACTGTGTACCCAGGCCATGCTGGAACGGGTGACTGTGTACCCAGGCCGTGCTGGAACGGGTGACTGTGTATCCAGACCGTGCTGGAACGGGTGACTGTGTACCCAGACCGTGCTGGAATGGGAGACTGTGTACCCAAGCCGTGCTGGAATGGGAGACTGTGTATCCAGACCGTGCTGGAACGGGTGACTGTGTTCCCAGACCGTGCTGGAACGGGTGACTGTGTACCCAAGCCGTGCTGGAACGGGAGACTGTGTATCCAGGCCGTGCTGGAATGGGAGACTGTGTACCCAGGCGGTGCTGGAATGGGTGACTGTGTACCCAGGACGTGCTGGAAAGGGAGACTGTGTACCCAGGACGTGCTGGATCGGGAGACTGTGTACCCAGACCGTGCTGGAACGGGAGACTGTGTACCCAGGTTGTGCTGGAACGGGAGACTCTGTACCCAGGCCGTGCTGGAACGGGTGACTGTCTACCCAGGCTGTGCTGGAACGGGAGACTGTGTACCCAGGCCGTGCTGGAATGGGAGACTGTGTACCCAGGCCGTGCTGGAACGGGTGACTGTGTACCCAGGCTGTGCTGGAACAGGAGACTGTGTACGCAGACCATGCTGGAATGGGAGACTGTGTATCCAGGCCGTGCTGGAATGGGAGACTGTGTATCCAGACCGTGCTGGAATGGGAGACTGTGTACCCAGACCGTGCCGGAACGGGAGACTGTGTATCCAGACCGTGCTGGAATGGGTGACTGTGTACCCAGGCCGTGCTGGAACAGGAGACTGTGTACCCAGACACAGCTGGAACGGGTGACTGTGTACCCAGGCTGTGCTGGAACAGGAGACTGTGTACCCAGACCATGCTGGAATGGGAGACTGTGTATCCAGGCCGTGCTGGAATGTGAGACTGTGTATCCAGGCCGTGCTGGAACGGGTGACTGTGTACCCAGACCGTGCTGGAACGGGTGACTGTGTATCCAGACCGTGCTGGAACAGGAGACTGTGTACCCAGACCATGCTGGAACGGGTGACTGTGTACCCAGACCGTGCTGGAACGGGTGACTGTGTACCCAGACCGTGCTGGAATGGGAGACTGTGTAACCAGACCATGCTGGAACGGGTGACTGTGTACCCAGACCGTGCTGGAACGGGTGACTGTGCATCCAGACCGTGCTGGAACAGGAGACTGTGTACCCAGAACAGGCTGGAACGGGTGACTGTGTACCCAGACCGTGCTGGAACGGGTGACTGTGTTCCCAGACCGTGTTGGAATGGGAGACTGTGTACCCAGGCCGTGCTGGAACAGGAGACTGTGTACCCAGGCCGTGCTGGAACGGGTGACAGTGTACCCAGACGTGCTGGAACGGGAGACTGTGTATCCAGACCGTGCTGGAATGGGAGACTGTGTATCCAGACCGTGCTGGAATGGGAGACTGTGTACCCAGGCCGTGCAGGAACGGGTGACTGTGTACCCAGACCGTGCTGGAATGGGAGACTGTGTATCCAGACGGTGCTGGAATGGGAGACTGTGTACCCAGACCGTGCTGGAATTGGAGACTGTGTACCCAGGCCGTGCTGGAATGGGATACTGTGTACCCAGGCCGTGCTGGAATGGGAGACTGTGTACCCAGGCCGAACTGGAACGGGTGACTGTGTACCCAGGCCGTGCTGGAACGGGAGACTGTGTACCCAGGCCGTGCTGGATCTGGGGACTGTGTACCCAGGCCGTGCTGGAACGGGTGACTGTGTACCCAGACCGTGCTGGAACGGGTGACAGTGTACCCAGGCCGTGCTGGAACGGGTGACTGTGTACCCAGACCGTGCTGGAATGGGAGACTGTGTACCCAGGCCGTGCTGGAATGGGAGACTGTGTACCCAGGCCGTGCTGGAACGGGTGACTGTGTATCCAGACCGTGCTGGAACGGGAGACTGTGTACCCAGACCGTGCTGGAATGGGTGACAGTGTACCCAGGCCGTGTTGGAACGGGAGACTGTGTACCCAGACCGTACTGGAACGGGAGACTGTGTACCCAGGTTGTGCTGGAATGGGTGACTGTGTACCCAGGCCGTGCTGGAACGGGAGACTGTGTACCCAGACCGTGCTGGAACGGGAGACTGTGTACCCAGGTTGTACTGGAACGGGTGACTGTGTATCCAGATCGTGCTGGAACGGGTGACAGTGTACCCAGACCGTGCTGGAATGGGTGACTGTGTACCCAGGCCGTGCTGGATCTGGAGACTGTGTACCCAGGCCGTGCTGGAACGGGAGACTGTGTACCCAGACACAGCTGGAACGGGTGACTGTGTACCCAGGCTGTGCTGGAACAGGAGACTGTGTACCCAGACCATGCTGGAATGGGAGACTGTGTATCCAGGCCGTGCTGGAATGTGAGACTGTGTATCCAGGCCGTGCTGGAACGGGTGACTGTGTACCCAGACCGTGCTGGAACGGGAGACTGTGTATCCAGACCGTGCTGGAACAGGAGACTGTGTACCCAGACCATGCTGGAACGGGTGACTGTGTACCCAGACCGTGCTGGAACGGGTGACTGTGTACCCAGACCGTGCTGGAATGGGAGACTGTGTAACCAGACCATGCTGGAACGGGTGACTGTGTACCCAGACCGTGCTGGAACGGGTGACTGTGTATCCAGACCGTGCTGGAACAGGAGACTGTGTACCCAGAACAGGCTGGAACGGGTGACTGTGTACCCAGACCGTGCTGGAACGGGTGACTGTGTTCCCAGACCGTGCTGGAATGGGAGACTGTGTACCCAGGCCGTGCTGGAACAGGAGACTGTGTACCCAGGCCGTGCTGGAACGGGTGACAGTGTACCCAGACGTGCTGGAACGGGAGACTGTGTATCCAGACCGTGCTGGAATGGGAGACTGTGTATCCAGACCGTGCTGGAATGGGAGACTGTGTACCCAGGCCGTGCAGGAACGGGTGACTGTGTACCCAGACCGTGCTGGAATGGGAGACTGTGTATCCAGACGGTGCTGGAATGGGAGACTGTGTACCCAGACCGTGCTGGAATGGGAGACTGTGTACCCAGGCCGTGCTGGAATGGGATACTGTGTACCCAGGCCGTGCTGGAATGGGAGACTGTGTACCCAGGCCGTGCTGGAACGGGTGACTGTGTACCCAGGCCGTGCTGGAACGGGAGACTGTGTACCCAGGCCGTGCTGGATCTGGGGACTGTGTACCCAGGCCGTGCTGGAACGGGTGACTGTGCACCCAGACCGTGCTGGAACGGGTGACAGTGTACCCAGGCCGTGCTGGAACGGGTGACTGTGTATCCAGACCGTGCTGGAACGGGTGACTGTGTACCCAGGCCGTGCTGGAACAGGAGACTGTGTACCCAGACCGTGCTGGAACGGGTGACTGTGTACCCAGACCGTGCTGGAACGGGTGACTGTGTACCCAGACCGTGCTGGATCAGGAGACTGTGTACCCAAGCCGTGCTGGAACGGGAGACTGTGTACCCAGGGCATGCTGGAACGGGTGACTGTGTATCCAGACCGTGCTGGAACTAGTGACTGTGTACCCAGACCGTGCTGGAACGGGTGACTGTGTACCCAAGCCGTGCAGGAACGGGAGACTGTGTATCCAGACCGTGCTGGAATGGGAGACTGTGTACCCAGGCCGTGCTGGAATGGGAGACTGTGTACCCAGGCCGTGCTGGAATGGGTGACAGTGTACCCAGGACGTGCTGGAACGGGAGACTGTGTACAGAGGACGTGCTGGAACGGGAGACTGTGTACCCAGACCGTGCTGGAACGGGAGACTGTGTACACAGACCGTGCTGGAACGGGAGACTGTGTACCCAGGCCGTGCTGGAGTGGGAGACTGTGTATCCAGACCGTGCTGGAATGGGAGACTGTGTACCCAGGATGTGCTGGAATGGGAGACTGTGTACCCAGGTTGTGCTGGAACCGGTGACTGTATATCCAGACCGTGCTGGAAAAGGTGACTGTGTACCCAGGCCGTACTGGAACGGGAGACTGTGTACCCAGGCCGTGCTGGAATGGGTGACTGTGTACCCAGGACGTGCTGAAACGGGAGACTGTGTACAGAGGACGTGCTGGAACGGGAGACTGTGTACCCAGACCGTGCTGGAACGGGAGACTGTGTACACAGACCGTGCTGGAACGGGAGACTGTGTACCCAGGCCGTGCTGGAGTGGGAGACTGTGTATCCAGACCGTGCTGGAATGGGAGACTGTGTACCCAGGTTGTGCTGGAACGGGTGACTGTGTACCCAGGTTGTGCTGGAACGGGTGACTGTGTACCCAGGCCGTGCTGGAAAAGGTGACCGTGTACCCAGGCCGTGCTGGAACGGGAGACTGTGTACCCAGACCGTGCTGGAACGGGTGACTGTGTACCCAGGCCGTGCTGGAATGGGAGACTGTGTACCCAGACTGTGCTGGATGTGGAGACTGTGTACCCAGGCCGTGCTGGAACGGGAGAATGTGCACCCAGGCCGTGCTGGAATGGAGACTGTGTACCGAGGCCGTGCTGGAACAGGAGACTGTGTACCCAGACCGTGCTGGAACGGGTGACTGTGTACCCAGGCCGTGCTGGAACGGGTGACTGTGTACACAGACCGTGCTGGAACAGGAGACTGTGTACCCAGACCAGGCTGGAACGGGTGACTGTGTACCCAGACCGTGCTGGAATGGGAGACTGTGTACCCAGGCCGTGCTGGAACAGGAGACTGTGTACCCAGGCCGTGCTGGAACGGGTGACAGTGTACCCAGACCGTGCTGGAACGGGAGACTGTGTACCCAGGCCGTGCTGGAACGGGAGACTGTGTACCCAGGCCGTGCTGGATCTGGAGACTGTGTACCCAGGCCGTGCTGCAACGGGTGACTGTGTACCCAGACCGTGCTGGAACGGGTGACAGTGTAACCAGGCCGTGCTGGAACGGGTGACTGTGTACCCAGGCCGTACTGGAACGGGAGACTGTGTACCCAGGCCGTGCTGGAATGGGAGACTGTGTACCCAGACCGTGTTTGATGTTGAGACTGTGTACCCAGACCGTGTTGGATGTGGAGACTGTGTACCCAGGCCGTGCTGGAACGGGAGACTGTGTACCCAGGCCGTGCTGGAATGGGTGACTGTGTACCCAGGACGTGCTGGAACGGGAGACTGTGTACAGAGGACGTGCTGGAAAGGGAGACTGTGTACCCAGACCGTGCTGGAACGGGAGACTGTGTACACAGACCGTGCTGGGACGGGAGACTGTGTACCCAGACCGTGCTGGAATGGGAGACTGTGTACCCATGCCGTGCTGGAGTGGGAGACTGTGTATCCAGACCGTGCTGGAATGGGAGACTGTGTACCCAGGTTGTGCTGGAACGGGTGACTGTGTACCCAGGTTGTGCTGGAACGGGTGACTGTGTACCCAGGCCGTGCTGGAACAGGTGACCGTGTACCCAGGCCGTGCTGGAACGGGAGACTGTGTACCCAGACCGTGCTGGAACGGGTGACTGTGTACCCAGGCCGTGCTGGAATGGGAGACTGTGTACCCAGACTGTGCTGGATGTGGAGACTGTGTACCCAGGCCGTACTGGAACGGGAGAATGTGCACCCAGGCCGTGCTGGAATGGAGACTGTGTACCCAGGCCGTGCTGGAACAGGAGACTGTGTACCCAGACCGTGCTGGAACGGGTGACTGTGTACCCAGGCCGTGCTGGAACGGGTGACTGTGTACCCAGACAGTGCAGGAACGGGAGACTGTGTAACCAGACCGTGCTGGAATGGGTGACTGTGTACCCAGACCGTGCTGGAACGGGTGACTGTGTACCCAGACCGTGCTGGATCAGGAGACTGTGTACCCAAGCCGTGCTGGAACGGGAGACAGTGTACCCAGGCCATGCTGGAACGGGTGACTGTGTACCCAGGCCGTGCTGGAACGGGTGACTGTGTATCCAGACCGTGCTGGAACGGGTGACTGTGTACCCAGACCGTGCTGGAATGGGAGACTGTGTACCGAAGCCGTGCTGGAATGGGAGACTGTGTATCCAGACCGTGCTGGAACGGGTGACTGTTCCCAGACCGTGCTGGAACGGGTGACTGTGTACCCAAGCCGTGCTGGAAGGGGAGACTGTGTATCCAGACCGTGCTGGAATGGGAGACTGTGTACCCAGGCCGTGCTGGAATGGGAGACTGTGTACCCAGGCGGTGCCGGAATGGGTGACTGTGTACCCAGGACGTGCTGGAAAGGGAGACTGTGTACCCAGGACGTGCTGGAACGGGAGACTGTGTACCCAGACCGTGCTGGAACGGGAGACTGTGTACCCAGGTTGTGCTGGAACGGGAGACTCTGTACCCAGGCCGTGCTGGAACGGGTGACTGTGTACCCAGGCCGTGCTGGAACGGGAGACTGTGTACCCAGACCGTGCTGGAACGGGTGACTGTGTACCCAGGCCGTGCTGGAATGGGAGACTGTGTACCCAGACTGTGCTGGATGTGGAGACTGTGTACCCAGGCCGTGCTGGAACGGGAGAATGTGCACCCAGGCCGTGCTGGAATGGAGACTGTGTACCGAGGCCGTGCTGGAACAGGAGACTGTGTACCCGGACCGTGCTGGAACGGGTGACTGTGTACCCAGGCCGTGCTGGAACGGGTGACTGTGTACACAGACCGTGCTGGAATGGGAGACTGTGTACCCAGACAGTGCTGGATGTGGAGACTGTGTACCCAGGCCGTGCTGGAACGGGAGAATGTGCACCCAGGCCGTGCTGGAATGGAGACTGTGTACCGAGGCCGTGCTGGAACAGGAGACTGTGTACCCAGACCGTGCTGGAACGGGTGACTGTGTACCCAGGCCGTGCTGGAACGGGTGACTGTGTACACAGACCGTGCTGGAACAGGAGACTGTGTACCCAGACCAGGCTGGAACGGGTGACTGTGTACCCAGACCGTGCTGGAATGGGAGACTGTGTACCCAGGCCGTGCTGGAACAGGAGACTGTGTACCCAGGCCGTGCTGGAACGGGTGACAGTGTACCCAGACCGTGCTGGAACGGGAGACTGTGTACCCAGGCCGTGCTGGAACGGGAGACTGTGTACCCAGGCCGTGCTGGATCTGGAGACTGTGTACCCAGGCCGTGCTGCAACGGGTGACTGTGTACCCAGACCGTGCTGGAACGGGTGACAGTGTAACCAGGCCGTGCTGGAACGGGTGACTGTGTACCCAGGCCGTACTGGAACGGGAGACTGTGTACCCAGGCCGTGCTGGAATGGGAGACTGTGTACCCAGACCGTGTTTGATGTTGAGACTGTGTACCCAGACCGTGTTGGATGTGGAGACTGTGTACCCAGGCCGTGCTGGAACGGGAGACTGTGTACCCAGGCCGTGCTGGAATGGGTGACTGTGTACCCAGGACGTGCTGGAACGGGAGACTGTGTACAGAGGACGTGCTGGAAAGGGAGACTGTGTACCCAGACCGTGCTGGAACGGGAGACTGTGTACACAGACCGTGCTGGGACGGGAGACTGTGTACCCAGACCGTGCTGGAATGGGAGACTGTGTACCCAGGCCGTGCTGGAGTGGGAGACTGTGTATCCAGACCGTGCTGGAATGGGAGACTGTGTACCCAGGTTGTGCTGGAACGGGTGACTGTGTACCCAGGTTGTGCTGGAACGGGTGACTGTGTACCCAGGCCGTGCTGGAACAGGTGACCGTGTACCCAGGCCGTGCTGGAACGGGAGACTGTGTACCCAGACCGTGCTGGAACGGGTGACTGTGTACCCAGGCCGTGCTGGAATGGGAGACTGTGTACCCAGACTGTGCTGGATGTGGAGACTGTGTACCCAGACCATGCTGGAATGGGAGACTGTGTATCCAGGCCGTGCTGGAATGGGAGACTGTGTATCCAGACCGTGCTGGAATGCTGGACTGTGTACCCAGACCGTGCTGGAATGGGAGACTGTGTACCGAAGCCGTGCTGGAATGGGAGACTGTGTATCCAGACCGTGCTGGAACGGGTGACTGTGTTCCCAGACCGTGCTGGAACGGGTGACTGTGTACCCAAGCCGTGCTGGAAGGGGAGACTGTGTATCCAGACCGTGCTGGAATGGGAGACTGTGTACCCAGGCCGTGCTGGAATGGGAGACTGTGTACCCAGGCGGTGCCGGAATGGGTGACTGTGTACCCAGGACGTGCTGGAAAGGGAGACTGTGTACCCAGGACGTGCTGGAACGGGAGACTGTGTACCCAGACCGTGCTGGAACGGGAGACTGTGTACCCAGGTTGTGCTGGAACGGGAGACTCTGTACCCAGGCCGTGCTGGAACGGGTGACTGTGTACCCAGGCCGTGCTGGAACGGGAGACTGTGTACCCAGGCAGTGCTGGAATGGGAGACTGTGTACCCAGGCCGTGCTGGAATGCTAGACTGTGTACCCAGACCGTGCTGGAACGGGAGACTGTGTACCCAGGACGTGCTGGAACGGGAGACTGTGAACCCAGGACGTGCTGGAACGGGTGACTGTGTACCCAGGCCGTGCTGGAACAGGAGACTGTGTACCCAGACACTGCTGGAACGGGTGACTGTGTACCCAGGCTGTGCTGGAACAGGAGACTGTGTACCCAGACCATGCTGGAATGGGAGACTGTGTATCCAGGCCGTGCTGGAATGGGAGACTGTGTATCCAGACCGTGCTGGAATGCTAGACTGTGTACGCAGACCGTGCTGGATCGGGAGACTGTGTATCCAGACCGTGCTTGAACGGGTGACTGTGTATCCAGACCGTGCTGGAACAGGAGACTATGTACCCAGACCAGGCTGGAACGGGTGACTGTGTACCCAGACCGTGCTGGAACGGGTGACTGTGTACCCAGGGGGTGCTGGAACGGGAGACTGTGTACCCAGGCCGTGCTGGAACGGGTGACAGTGTACCCAGGCCGTGCTGGAATGAGATACTGTGTACCCAGGCCGTGCTGGAATGGGAGACTGTGTACCCAGGCCGTGCTGGAACGGGTGACTGTGTACCCAGGCCGTGCTGGAACGGGAGACTGTGTACCCAGGCCGTGCTGGATCTGGAGACTGTGTAGCCAGGCCGTGCTGGAACGGGTGACTGTGTACCCAGACCGTGCTGGAACGGGTGACAGTGTACCCAGGCCGTGCTGGAACGGGTGACTGTGTATCCAGACCGTGCTGGAACGGGAGAATGTGCACCCAGACCGTGCTGGAATGGGTGACTGTGTACCCAGGCCGTGCTGGAACGGGAGACTGTGTACCCAGACCGTACTGGAACGGGAGACTGTCTACCCAGGTTGTGCTGGAACGGGTGACTGTGTACCCAGGCCGTGCTGGAACGGGAGACTGTGTACCCAGACCGTGCTGGAATGGGAGACTGTGTACCCAGGTTGTGCTGGAACGGGTGACTGTGTACCCAGGTTGTGCTGGAACGGCTGACTGTGTACCCAGGCCGTGCTGGAACGGGAGACTGTGTACCCAGACCGTGCTGGAACGGGTGACTGTGTACCCAGGCCGTGCTGGAATGGGAGACTGTGTACCCAGACTGTGCTGGATGTGGAGACTGTGTACCCAGGCCGTGCTGGAACGGGAGAATGTGCACCCAGGCCGTGCTGGAATGGAGACTGTGTACCCAGGCCGTGCTGGAACAGGAGACTGTGTACCCAGACCGTGCTGGAACGGGTGACTGTGTACCCAGGCCGTGCTGGAACGGGTGACTGTGTACCCAGACAGTGCAGGAACGGGAGACTGTGTAACCAGACCGTGCTGGAATGGGTGACTGTGTACCCAGACCGTGCTGGAACGGGTGACTGTGTACCCAGACCGTGCTGGATCAGGAGACTCTGTACCCAAGCCGTGCTGGAACGGGAGACAGTGTACCCAGGCCATGCTGGAACGGGTGACTGTGTACCCAGGCCGTGCTGGAACGGGTGACTGTGTATCCAGACCGTGCTGGAACGGGTGACTGTGTACCCAGACCGTGCTGGAATGGGAGACTGTGTACCCAAGCCGTGCTGGAATGGGAGAATGTGTATCCAGACCGTGCTGGAACGGGTGACTGTGTTCCCAGACCGTGCTGGAACGGGTGACTGTGTACCCAAGCCGTGCTGGAACGGGAGACTGTGTATCCAGACCGTGCTGGAATGGGAGACTGTGTACCCAGGCCGTGCTGGAATGGGAGACTGTGTACCCAGGCGGGGCCGGAATGGGTGACTGTGTACCCAGGACGTGCTGGAAAGGGAGACTCTGTACCCAGGCCGTGCTGGAACGGGTGACTGTGTACCCAGGCCGTGCTGGAACGGGAGACTGTGTACCCAGGCAGTGCTGGAATGGGAGACTGTGTACCCAGGCCGTGCTGGAATGCTAGACTGTGTACCCAGACCGTGCTGGAACGGGAGACTGTGTACCCAGGACGTGCTGGAACGGGAGACTGTGAACCCAGGACGTGCTGGAACGGGTGACTGTGTACCCAGGCCGTGCTGGAACAGGAGACTGTGTACCCAGGCAATGCTGGAACGGGTGACTGTGTACCCAGGCTGTGCTGGAACAGGAGACTGTGTACCCAGACCATGCTGGAATGGGAGACTGTGTATCCAGGCCGTGCTGGAATGGGAGACTGTGTATCCAGACCGTGCTGGAATGCTAGACTGTGTACGCAGACCGTGCTGGATCGGGAGACTGTGTATCCAGACCGTGCTTGAACAGGAGACTATGTATCCAGACCAGGCTGGAACGGGTGACTGTGTACCCAGACCGTGCTGGAACGGGTGACTGTGTACCCAGGGGGTGCTGGAACGGGAGACTGTGTACCCAGGCCGTGCTGGAACGGGTGACAGTGTACCCAGGCCGTGCTGGAATGAGATACTGTGTACCCAGGCCGTGCTGGAATGGGAGACTGTGTACCCAGGCCGTGCTGGAACGGGTGACTGTGTACCCAGGCCGTGCTGGAACGGGAGACTGTGTACCCAGGCCGTGCTGGATCTGGAGACTGTGTAGCCAGGCCGTGCTGGAACGGGTGACTGTGTACCCAGACCGTGCTGGAACGGGTGACAGTGTACCCAGGCCGTGCTGGAACGGGTGACTGTGTACCCAGACCGTGCTGGAACGGGAGAATGTGTACCCAGACCGTGCTGGAATGGGTGACTGTGTACCCAGGCCGTGCTGGAACGGGAGACTGTGTACCCAGACCGTACTGGAACGGGAGACTGTCTACCCAGGTTGTGCTGGAACGGGTGACTGTGTACCCAGGCCGTGCTGGAACGGGAGACTGTGTACCCAGACCGTGCTGGAATGGGAGACTGTGTACCCAGGTTGTGCTGGAACGGGTGACTGTGTACCCAGGTTGTGCTGGAACGGGTGACTGTGTACCCAGGCCGTGCTGGAACGGGAGACTGTGTACCCAGACCGTGCTGGAACGGGTGACTGTGTACCCAGGCCGTGCTGGAATGGGAGACTGTGTACCCAGACTGTGCTGGATGTGGAGACTGTGTACCCAGGCCGTGCTGGAACGGGAGAATGTGCACCCAGGCCGTGCTGGAATGGAGACTGTGTACCCAGGCCGTGCTGGAACAGGAGACTGTGTACCCAGACCGTGCTGGAACGGGTGACTGTGTACCCAGGCCGTGCTGGAACGGGTGACTGTGTACCCAGACAGTGCAGGAACGGGAGACTGTGTAACCAGTCCGTGCTGGAATGGGTGACTGTGTACCCAGACCGTGCTGGAACGGGTGACTGTGTACCCAGACCGTGCTGGATCAGGAGACTCTGTACCCAAGCCGTGCTGGAACGGGAGACCGTGTACCCAGGCCATGCTGGAACGGGTGACTGTGTACCCAGGCCGTGCTGGAACGGGTGACTGTGTATCCAGACCGTGCTGGAACGGGTGACTGTGTACCCAGACCGTGCTGGAATGGGTGACTGTGTACCCAAGCCGTGCTGGAATGGGAGACTGTGTACCCAGACTGTGCTGGATGTGGAGACTGTGTACCCAGGCCGTGCTGGAACGGGAGAATGTGCACCCAGGCCGTGCTGGAATGGAGACTGTGTACCCAGGCCGTGCTGGAACAGGTGACTCTGTACCCAGACCGTGCTGGAACGGGTGACTGTGTACCCAGGCCGTGCTGGAACGGGTGACTGTGTACCCAGACAGTGCAGGAACGGGAGACTGTGTAACCAGACCGTGCTGGAATGGGTGACTGTGTACCCAGACCGTGCTGGAACGGGTGACTGTGTACCCAGACCGTGCTGGATCAGGAGACTCTGTACCCAAGCCGTGCTGGAACGGGAGACAGTGTACCCAGGCCATGCTGGAACGGGTGACTGTGTACCCAGGCCGTGCTGGAACGGGTGACTGTGTATCCAGACCGTGCTGGAACGGGTGACTGTGTACCCAGACCGTGCTGGAATGGGAGACTGTGTACCCAAGCCGTGCTGGAATGGGAGAATGTGTATCCAGACCGTGCTGGAACGGGTGACTGTGTTCCCAGACCGTGCTGGAACGGGTGACTGTGTACCCAAGCCGTGCTGGAACGGGAGACTGTGTATCCAGACCGTGCTGGAATGGGAGACTGTGTACCCAGGCCGTGCTGGAATGGGAGACTGTGTACCCAGGCGGGGCCGGAATGGGTGACTGTGTACCCAGGACGTGCTGGAAAGGGAGACTCTGTACCCAGGCCGTGCTGGAACGGGTGACTGTGTACCCAGGCCGTGCTGGAACGGGAGACTGTGTACCCAGGCAGTGCTGGAATGGGAGACTGTGTACCCAGGCCGTGCTGGAATGCTAGACTGTGTACCCAGACCGTGCTGGAACGGGAGACTGTGTACACAGGACGTGCTGGAACGGGAGACTGTGAACCCAGGACGTGCTGGAACGGGTGACTGTGTACCCAGGCCGTGCTGGAACAGGAGACTGTGTACCCAGACACTGCTGGAACGGGTGACTGTGTACCCAGGCTGTGCTGGAACAGGAGACTGTGTACCCAGACCATGCTGGAATGGGAGACTGTGTATCTAGGCCGTGCTGGAATGGGAGACTGTGTATCCAGACCGTGCTGGAATGCTAGACTGTGTACGCAGACCGTGCTGGATCGGGAGACTGTGTATCCAGACCGTGCTGGAACAGGAGACTATGTATCCAGACCAGGCTGGAACGGGTGACTGTGTACCCAGACCGTGCTGGAACGGGTGACTGTGTACCCAGGGGGTGCTGGAACGGGAGACTGTGTACCCAGGCCGTGCTGGAACGGGTGACAGTGTACCCAGGCCGTGCTGGAATGAGATACTGTGTACCCAGGCCGTGCTGGAATGGGAGACTGTGTACCCAGGCCGTGCTGGAACGGGTGACTGTGTACCCAGGCCGTGCTGGAACGGGAGACTGTGTACCCAGGCCGTGCTGGATCTGGAGACTGTGTAGCCAGGCCGTGCTGGAACGGGTGACTGTGTACCCAGACCGTGCTGGAACGGGTGACAGTGTACCCAGGCCGTGCTGGAACGGGTGACTGTGTATCCAGACCGTGCTGGAACGGGAGAATGTGTACCCAGACCGTGCTGGAATGGGTGACTGTGTACCCAGGCCGTGCTGGAACGGGAGACTGTGTACCCAGACCGTACTGGAACGGGAGACTGTCTACCCAGGTTGTGCTGGAACGGGTGACTGTGTACCCAGGCCGTGCTGGAACGGGAGACTGTGTACCCAGACCGTGCTGGAATGGGAGACTGTGTACCCAGGTTGTGCTGGAACGGGTGACTGTGTACCCAGGTTGTGCTGGAACGGGTGACTGTGTACCCAGGCCGTGCTGGAACGGGAGACTGTGTACCCAGACCGTGCTGGAACGGGTGACTGTGTACCCAGGCCGTGCTGGAATGGGAGACTGTGTACCCAGACTGTGCTGGATGTGGAGACTGTGTACCCAGGCCGTGCTGGAACGGGAGAATGTGCACCCAGGCCGTGCTGGAATGGAGACTGTGTACCCAGGCCGTGCTGGAACAGGAGACTGTGTACCCAGACCGTGCTGGAACGGGTGACTGTGTACCCAGGCCGTGCTGGAACGGGTGACTGTGTACCCAGACAGTGCAGGAACGGGAGACTGTGTAACCAGACCGTGCTGGAATGGGTGACTGTGTACCCAGACCGTGCTGGATCAGGAGACTGTGTACCCAAGCCGTGCTGGAACGGGAGACTGTGTACGCAGGGCATGCTGGAACGGGTGACTGTGTATCCAGACCGTGCTGGAACTGGTGACTGTGTACCCAGGCCGTGCTGGAATGGGAGACTGTGCACCCAGGCAGTGCTGGAACGGGAGACTGTGTACCCAGACCGTGCTGGAACGGGAGACTGTGTACCCAGGACGTGCTGGAACGGGAGACTGTGAACCCAGGACGTGCTGGAACGGGTGACTGTGTACCCAGGCCGTGCTGGAACAGGAGACTGTGTACCCAGGCAATGCTGGAACGGGTGACTGTGTACCCAGGCTGTGCTGGAACAGGAGACTGTGTACCCAGACCATGCTGGAATGGGAGACTGTGTATCCAGGCCGTGCTGGAATGGGAGACTGTGTATCCAGACCGTGCTGGAATGCTAGACTGTGTACGCAGACCGTGCTGGATCGGGAGACTGTGTATCCAGACCGTGCTTGAACGGGTGACTGTGTATCCAGACCGTGCTGGAACAGGAGACTATGTATCCAGACCAGGCTGGAACGGGTGACTGTGTACCCAGACCGTGCTGGAACGGGTGACTGTGTACCCAGGGGGTGCTGGAACGGGAGACTGTGTACCCAGGCCGTGCTGGAACGGGTGACAGTGTACCCAGGCCGTGCTGGAATGAGATACTGTGTACCCAGGCCGTGCTGGAATGGGAGACTGTGTACCCAGGCCGTGCTGGAACGGGTGACTGTGTACCCAGGCCGTGCTGGAACGGTAGACTGTGTACCCAGGCCGTGCTGGATCTGGAGACTGTGTAGCCAGGCCGTGCTGGAACGGGTGACTGTGTACCCAGACCGTGCTGGAACGGGTGACAGTGTACCCAGGCCGTGCTGGAACGGGTGACTGTGTATCCAGACCGTGCTGGAACGGGAGAATGTGTACCCAGACCGTGCTGGAATGGGTGACTGTGTACCCAGGCCGTGCTGGAACGGGAGACTGTGTACCCAGACCGTACTGGAACGGGAGACTGTCTACCCAGGTTGTGCTGGAACGGGTGACTGTGTACCCAGGCCGTGCTGGAACGGGAGACTGTGTACCCAGACCGTGCTGGAATGGGAGACTGTGTACCCAGGTTGTGCTGGAACGGGTGACTGTGTACCCAGGTTGTGCTGGAACGGGTGACTGTGTACCCAGGCCGTGCTGGAACGGGAGACTGTGTACCCAGACCGTGCTGGAACGGGTGACTGTGTACCCAGGCCGTGCTGGAATGGGAGACTGTGTACCCAGACTGTGCTGGATGTGGAGACTGTGTACCCAGGCCGTGCTGGAACGGGAGAATGTGCACCCAGGCCGTGCTGGAATGGAGACTGTGTACCCAGGCCGTGCTGGAACAGGAGACTGTGTACCCAGACCGTGCTGGAACGGGTGACTGTGTACCCAGGCCGTGCTGGAACGGGTGACTGTGTACCCAGACAGTGCAGGAACGGGAGACTGTGTAACCAGTCCGTGCTGGAATGGGTGACTGTGTACCCAGACCGTGCTGGAACGGGTGACTGTGTACCCAGACCGTGCTGGATCAGGAGACTCTGTACCCAAGCCGTGCTGGAACGGGAGACAGTGTACCCAGGCCATGCTGGAACGGGTGACTGTGTACCCAGGCCGTGCTGGAACGGGTGACTGTGTATCCAGACCGTGCTGGAACGGGTGACTGTGTACCCAGACCGTGCTGGAATGGGTGACTGTGTACCCAAGCCGTGCTGGAATGGGAGACTGTGTACCCAGACTGTGCTGGATGTGGAGACTGTGTACCCAGGCCGTGCTGGAACGGGAGAATGTGCACCCAGGCCGTGCTGGAATGGAGACTGTGTACCCAGGCCGTGCTGGAACAGGAGACTCTGTACCCAGACCGTGCTGGAACGGGTGACTGTGTACCCAGGCCGTGCTGGAACGGGTGACTGTGTACCCAGACAGTGCAGGAACGGGAGACTGTGTAACCAGACCGTGCTGGAATGGGTGACTGTGTACCCAGACCGTGCTGGAACGGGTGACTGTGTACCCAGACCGTGCTGGATCAGGAGACTCTGTACCCAAGCCGTGCTGGAACGGGAGACAGTGTACCCAGGCCATGCTGGAACGGGTGACTGTGTACCCAGGCCGTGCTGGAACGGGTGACTGTGTATCCAGACCGTGCTGGAACGGGTGACTGTGTACCCAGACCGTGCTGGAATGGGAGACTGTGTACCCAAGCCGTGCTGGAATGGGAGAATGTGTATCCAGACCGTGCTGGAACGGGTGACTGTGTTCCCAGACCGTGCTGGAACGGGTGACTGTGTACCCAAGCCGTGCTGGAACGGGAGACTGTGTATCCAGACCGTGCTGGAATGGGAGACTGTGTACCCAGGCCGTGCTGGAATGGGAGACTGTGTACCCAGGCGGGGCCGGAATGGGTGACTGTGTACCCAGGACGTGCTGGAAAGGGAGACTCTGTACCCAGGCCGTGCTGGAACGGGTGACTGTGTACCCAGGCCGTGCTGGAACGGGAGACTGTGTACCCAGGCAGTGCTGGAATGGGAGACTGTGTACCCAGGCCGTGCTGGAATGCTAGACTGTGTACCCAGACCGTGCTGGAACGGGAGACTGTGTACACAGGACGTGCTGGAACGGGAGACTGTGAACCCAGGACGTGCTGGAACGGGTGACTGTGTACCCAGGCCGTGCTGGAACAGGAGACTGTGTACCCAGACACTGCTGGAACGGGTGACTGTGTACCCAGGCTGTGCTGGAACAGGAGACTGTGTACCCAGACCATGCTGGAATGGGAGACTGTGTATCTAGGCCGTGCTGGAATGGGAGACTGTGTATCCAGACCGTGCTGGAATGCTAGACTGTGTACGCAGACCGTGCTGGATCGGGAGACTGTGTATCCAGACCGTGCTGGAACAGGAGACTATGTATCCAGACCAGGCTGGAACGGGTGACTGTGTACCCAGACCGTGCTGGAACGGGTGACTGTGTACCCAGGGGGTGCTGGAACGGGAGACTGTGTACCCAGGCCGTGCTGGAACGGGTGACAGTGTACCCAGGCCGTGCTGGAATGAGATACTGTGTACCCAGGCCGTGCTGGAATGGGAGACTGTGTACCCAGGCCGTGCTGGAACGGGTGACTGTGTACCCAGGCCGTGCTGGAACGGGAGACTGTGTACCCAGGCCGTGCTGGATCTGGAGACTGTGTAGCCAGGCCGTGCTGGAACGGGTGACTGTGTACCCAGACCGTGCTGGAACGGGTGACAGTGTACCCAGGCCGTGCTGGAACGGGTGACTGTGTATCCAGACCGTGCTGGAACGGGAGAATGTGTACCCAGACCGTGCTGGAATGGGTGACTGTGTACCCAGGCCGTGCTGGAACGGGAGACTGTGTACCCAGACCGTACTGGAACGGGAGACTGTCTACCCAGGTTGTGCTGGAACGGGTGACTGTGTACCCAGGCCGTGCTGGAACGGGAGACTGTGTACCCAGACAGTGCTGGAATGGGAGACTGTGTACCCAGGTTGTGCTGGAACGGGTGACTGTGTACCCAGGTTGTGCTGGAACGGGTGACTGTGTACCCAGGCCGTGCTGGAACGGGAGACTGTGTACCCAGACCGTGCTGGAACGGGTGACTGTGTACCCAGGCCGTGCTGGAATGGGAGACTGTGTACCCAGACTGTGCTGGATGTGGAGACTGTGTACCCAGGCCGTGCTGGAACGGGAGAATGTGCACCCAGGCCGTGCTGGAATGGAGACTGTGTACCCAGGCCGTGCTGGAACAGGAGACTGTGTACCCAGACCGTGCTGGAACGGGTGACTGTGTACCCAGGCCGTGCTGGAACGGGTGACTGTGTACCCAGACAGTGCAGGAACGGGAGACTGTGTAACCAGGACGTGCTGGAACGGGAGACTGTGTACCCAGACCGTGCTGGAACGGGAGACTGTGTACCCAGGTTGTGCTGGAACGGGAGACTGTGTACCCAGGTTGTGCTGGAACGGGTGACTGTGTATCCAGACCGTGCTGGAACAGGTGACTGTGTACCCAGGACGTGCTGGAACGGAAGACTGTGTACCCAGGACGTGCTGGAACGGGAGACTGTGTACCCAGACCGTGCTGGAACGGGAGACTGTGTACCCAGGCCGTGCTGGAACAGGAGACTGTGTACCCAGGCCGTGCGTGAACGGGTGACTGTGTACCCAGACAGTGCTGGAACGGGAGACTGTGTACTCAGACCGTGCTGGAACGGGTGACTGTGTACCCAGACCGTGCTGGAACGGGTGACTGTGTACCCAGACCGTGCTGGATCAGGAGACTGTGTACCCAAGCCGTGCTGGAACGGGAGACTGTGTACCCAGGGCATGCTGGAACGGGTGACTGTGTATCCAGACCGTGCTGGAACTGGTGACTGTGTACCCAGGCCGTGCTGGAATGGGAGACTGTGCACCCAGGCAGTGCTGGAACGGGAGACTGTGTACCCAGACCGTGCTGGAACGGGAGACTGTGTACCCAGACCGTGTTGGAACGGGAGACTGTGTACCCAGGCCGTGCTGGAACGGGAGACTGTGTATCCAGACCGTGCTGGAACGGGTGACTGTGTACCCAGACCGTGCTGGAACGGGTGACAGTGTACCCAGGCCGTGCTGGAACGGGTGACTGTGTATCTAGACCGTGCTGGAACGGGAGAATGTGTACCCAGACCGTGCTGGAATGGGTGACTGTGTACCCAGGCCGTGCTGGAACGGGAGACTGTGTACCCAGACCGTACTGGAACGGGAGACTGTGTACCCAGGTTGTGCTGGAACGGGTGACTGTGTACCCAGGCCGTGCTGGAACGGGAGACTGTGTACCCAGACCGTGCTGGAACGGGAGACTGTGTACCCAGGTTGTGCTGGAACGGGTGACTGTGTATCCAGATCGTGCTGGAACGGGTGACAGTGTACCCAGACCGTGCTGGAATGGGTGACTGTGTACCCAGGCCGTGCTGGATCTGGAGACTGTGTACCCAGGCCGTGCTGGAACGGGTGACAGTGCACCCAGGCCGTGCTGGAATGGGTGACTGTGTACCCAGGCCGTGCTGGAATGGGAGACTGTGTACCCAGGCAGTGCTGGAACGGGAGACTGTACACCCAGGCCGTGCTGGAACAGGAGACTGTGCACCCAGGCCGTGCTGGAACAGGAGACTGTGTACCCAGGCCATGCTGGAATGGGAGACTGTGTACCCAGACCGTGCTGGAACGGGAGACTGTGTACCCAGACCGTGCTGGAACGGGAGACTGTGTATCCAGGCCGTGCTGGAACGGGAGACTGTGTACCCAGTCCGTGCTGGAATGGGAGACTGTGTACCCAGGCCGTGCTGGAACGGGAGACTGTTTGACCCAGGCCGTGCTGGAACGGGTGACTGTGTACCCAGGCCGTGCTGGAACGGGAGACTGTGCACCCAGGCCGTGCTGGAACAGGAGACTGAGTACCCAGGCCGTGCTGGAATGGGAGACTGTGTACCCAGGCAGTGCTGGAATGGGAGACTGTGTACCCAGGCCGTGCTGGAACAGGAGACTGTGTACCCAGGCCGTGCTGGAACAGGTGACTGAGTACCCAAGCCGTGCTGGAACGGGAGACTGTGTATCCAGACCGTGCTGGAATGGGAGACTGTGTACCCAGGCCATGCTGGAATGGGAGACTGTGTACCCAGGCCGTGCTGGAATGGGTGACTGTGTACCCAGGACGTGCTGGAACGGGAGACTGTGTACCCAGGACGTGCTGGAACGGGAGACTGTGTACCCAGACCGTGCTGGAACGGGAGACTGTGTACCCAGGTTGTGCTGGAACGGGAGACTGTGTACCCAGGTTGTGCTGGAACGGGTGACTGTGTATCCAGACCGTGCTGGAACAGGTGACTGTGTACCCAGGCCGTGCTGGAATGGGAGACTGTGTACCCAGACCGTGCTGGAACGGGTGACTGTGTACCCAGGCCGTGCTGGAACGGGAGACTGTTTACCCAGGCCATGCTGGAACGGGTGACTGTGTATCCAGACCGTGCTGGAACGTGTGACTGTGTACCCAGGCCGTGCTGGAACGGGAGAATGTGCACCCAGGCCGTGCTGGAATGGAGACTGTGTACCCAGGCCGTGCTGGAACAGGAGACTGTGTACCCAGGCCGTGCTTGAACGGGTGACTGTGTACCCAGACAGTACTGGAACGGGAGACTGTGTACCCAGACCGTGCTGGAACGGGTGACTGTGTACCCAGACCGTGCTGGAACGTGTGACTGTGTACCCAGACCGTGCTGGATCAGGAGACTGTGTACCCAAGCCGTGCTGGAACGGGAGACTGTGTACCCAGGCCATGCTGGAACGGGTGACTGTGTATCCAGACCGTGCTGGAACTGGTGACTGTGTACCCAGACCGTGCTGGAACGGGTGACGGCGTACCCAAGCCGTGCAGGAACGGGAGACTGTGTATCCAGACCGTGCTGGAATGGGAGACTGTGTACCCAGGCCGTGCTGGAATGGGAGACTGTGTACCCAGGCCGTGCTGGAATGGGTGACTGTGTACCCAGGACGTGCTGGAACGGGAGACTGTGTACCCAGGACGTGCTGGAATGGGAGACTGTGTACCCAGGCCGTGCTGGAACGGGTGACTGTGTACCCAGACCGTGCTGGAACGGGTGACAGTGTAACCAGGCCGTGCTGGAACGGGTGACTGTGTACCCAGGCCGTACTGGAACGGGAGACTGTGTACCCAGACCGTGCTGGAACGGGTGACTGTGTACCCAGACCGTGCTGGATCAGGAGACTGTGTACCCAAGCCGTGCTGGAACGGGAGACTGTGTACCCAGGCCGTGCTGGAACGGGAGACTGTGTATCCAGACCGTGCTGGAACGGGTGACTGTGTACCCAGACCGTGCTGGAACAGGTGACTGAGTTCCCAAGCCGTGCTGGAACGGGAGACTGTGTATCCAGACCGTGCTGGAATGGGAGACTGTGTACCAAGGCCATGCTGGAATGGGAGACTGTGTACCCAGGCCGTGCTGGAATGGGTGACTGTGTACCCAGGACGTGCTGGAACGGGAGACCGTGTACCCAGGACGTGCTGGAACGGGAGACTGTGTACCCAGACCGTGCTGGAACGGGAGACTGTGTACCCAGGCCGTGCTGGAACAGGAGACTGTGTACCCAGGCCGTGTGTGAACGGGTGACTGTGTACCCAGACAGTGCTGGAACGGGAGACTGTGTACCCAGACCGTGCTGGAACGGGTGACTGTGTACCCAGACCGTGCTGGAACGGGTGACTGTGTACCCAGACCGTGCTGGATCAGGAGACTGTGTACCCAAGCCGTGCTGGAACGGGAGACTGTGTACCCAGGGCTTGCTGGAACGGGTGACTGTGTATCCAGACCGTGCTGGAACTGGTGACTGTGTACCCAGGCCGTGCTGGAATGGGAGACTGTGCACCCAGGCAGTGCTGGAACGGGAGACTGTGTACCCAGACCGTGCTGGAACGGGAGACTGTGTACCCAGACCGTGTTGGAACGGGAGACTGTGTACCCAGGCCGTGCTGGAACGGGAGACTGTGTATCCAGACCGTGCTGGAACGGGTGACTGTGTACCCAGACCGTGCTGGAACAGGTGACTGAGTACCCAAGCCG
Source organism: Hypanus sabinus (assembly GCF_030144855.1). Taxonomy (NCBI): domain Eukaryota; kingdom Metazoa; phylum Chordata; class Chondrichthyes; order Myliobatiformes; family Dasyatidae; genus Hypanus; species Hypanus sabinus. Next base: position 551,841 of record NW_026779046.1, on the reverse strand, counting down.
TGCTGGAACGGGAGACTGTGTATCCAGACCGTGCTGGAATGGGAGACTGTGTACCCAGGCCATGCTGGAATGGGAGACTGTGTACCCAGGCCGTGCTGGAATGGGTGACTGTGTACCCAGGACGTGCTGGAACGGGTGACTGTGTACCCAGGCCGTGCTGGAATGGGAGACTGTGTACCCAGACCGTGCTGGAACGGGTGACTGTGTACCCAGGCCGTGCTGGAACGGGAGACTGTGTACCCAGACCGTGCTGGAACGGGTGACTGTGTACCCAGGCCGTGCTGGAATGGGAGACTGTGTACCCAGACCGTGCTGGAATGGGAGACTGTGTACCCAGACCGTGCTGGAACTGGAGACTGTGTACCCAGACCGTGCTGGAACGGGAGACTGTGTACCCAGACCGTGCTGGAACGGGAGACTGTGTACCCAGACCGTGCTGGAACGGGAGACTGTTTACCCAGACCGTGCTGGAATGGGAGACTGTGTACCCAGACCGTGCTGGAATGGGAGACTGTGTACCCAGACCGTGCTGGAACTGGAGACTGTGTACCCAGACCGTGCTGGAACGGGAGACTGTGTACCCAGACCGTGCTGGAACGGGAGACTGTGTACCCAGGCCGTGCTGGAATGGGAGACTGTGTATCCAGACCATGCTGGAACGGGAGACTGTGTACCCAGACCGTGCTGGAATGGGAGACTGTGTACCCAGACCGTGCTGGAACGGGAGACTGTGTATCCAGGCCGTGCTGGAACGGGAGACTGTGTACCCAGACCGTGCTGGAACGGGAGACTGTGTACCCAGACCGTGCTGGAACGGGAGACTGTGTACCCAGGCCATGCTGGAATGGGAGACTGTGTACCCAGACCGTGCTGGAACGGGAGACTGTGTACCCAGACCGTGCTGGAATGGGAGACTGTGTACCCAGACCATGCTGGAATTGGAGACTGTGTACCCAGGTCGTGCTGGAACAGGAGACTGTGTACCCAGGCCGTGCTGGAATGGGAGACTGTGTACCCAGACCGTGCTGGATTGGGAGACTGTGTACCCAGACCGTGCTGGAATGGGAGACTGTGTACCCAGACCTTGCTGGAACGGGAGACTGTGTACCCAGACCGTGCTGGAATGGGAGACTGTGTTCCCAGACCGTGCTGGAACTGGAGACTGTACCCAGACCGTGCTGGAACGGGAGACTGTGTACCCAGACCGTGCTGGAACGGGAGACTGTGTACCCAGGCCGTGCTGGAATGGGAGACTGTGTATCCAGACCGTGCTGGAACGGGAGACTGTGTACCCAGACCGTGCTGGAATGGGAGACTGTGTACCCAGACCGTGCTGGAACGGGAGACTGTGTACCCAGGCCATGCTGGAACGGGAGACTGTGTACCCAGTCCGTGCTGGAACGGGAGACTGTGTACCCAGACCGTGCTGGAACGGGAGACTGTGTACCCAGGCCATGCTGGAATGGGAGACTGTGTATCCAGGCCGTGCTGGAATGGGAGACTGTGTACCCAGGCTGTGAAGGGGTTATCATACAATGAACGTTTGATAATTCTGGGTCTGTACTCATTGGAGTTTAGAAGGATTGTGGGAGTTGGGGGGGGAATCTTATTAAAATCTTTCAGATGCTGAAAGGCCTGGACAGTGTAGATGTGGAAAGCACGTTTCCCATGGTGAGCGAGCCGAGGACAAGAGGGCACAGCCTCAGGTTAGAGGGGCAAAACGACGTTTTGGGCCGAAACCCTTCATCAGGAGTTGGTGACGACGCTCCTGATGAAGGGTTTCAGCCTGAAACGTCGTCACTACCTCCTCCCATAGACGCTGTCTGGCCTGCTGAGTTCTGCCAGCATTTTGTGTTTTTAAATAAAGGTCGAATCTGCTTCACCATCGACATCAACTTTCCTCGATCCTTCAGCTTCCCGAACTTCGATAAATCTTCACTCTCCACTGGACTGGACTTTAACTACAGTATACAGTATTGTAGCAAAACTGCTGGCAATGACCTTTGAGACTTAAGGTGGAAAGATTATGTTACTCCATCATCACAAGACTATTACATCAAGCCCTGCACAACCTCAATTACATCATGGTCATGTGACAGGCACAAGATACCCACAGATACATAACAGCAGTCAAAGTGTTTCAATTGATTGCAGTAAAAATACACCTGGATATGGAAATTCCAACTGTTGGTGAGTCAGTATCCTGGCAAAAACTACACTTCAAGTAAATCTGCGTAAAGGTTTCTGAAAAGCACAAGTCGGGAGATGGATACAAGAACATTTCCAAGTGACTGGATATCCCTTTGAGTACAGTTAAGTCAATCATCAAGAAATGGAAAGAATATGACAGAGCTGTAAATCTGCTGAGAGCAGGTCATCCTCAATAACTGATTGGCCATGCAAGAAGGGGACTAGTGAGGGAGGCCACCAGGAGAACAATGACAACTCTGGAGGAGTTAATAGCTTCAGTGGCTGAGGTGGGAGAGACTGTGTATACAACAACTGTTGTCTGGGTGCTTCACCAGTCACAGTTTTATGGGAGAGTGACAAAGGGAAAGCCACTGTTGTGGGGGAAAGCTCATGAAACCTGGGCGAGACTTTGCCAGAAGGTCTGTCAGCTGGAAGCAGATTCTATGGTCTGATTAAACCAAATTTGAGCTTTTTGGCCATCAGACCAAACTCTGCATATCATCAAAAGCACACCATCCCTACGTGAAGCGTGATGGTGGCTGCTTCATGCTGTGGGATGTATCACTGCAACAGGCCCTGGAAGGCCTGTGAAGGTAGAGGGTAAAACGAATGCACCAAAATACAGGGAAATCCTGGAGGAAAACCTGACGCAGTCCGCAAGAGATCTGTGAATTGGGAGAAAATTTGTTTTCCTGTAAGACAATGACCCCAAGCATAAAGCCAAAGCTACACAGGAGTGGCTTAAAAACAACAAAGTTAATGTCCTGATGTGGCCAAGTCAGAGTCTAGAATTCAATCCAATTGAGAATTTGTGGCTGGACTCGAAAAGGGCTGTTCTCTCACAATCCCCAAGCAGCTTGAGCAGTTCTGTAAAGAAGAATGGGGAAAAATTGCACTGTCCAGATGTGCAAAGCTGATAGAGACCCGTCCACACAGACTCAAGGCTGTAATTGCTGCCAAAGGTGTGTCTACTAAAAACTGACCTGAAGGGGGTGAATAACTAGCAATCAATTATTTTGTGTCAGCATTGAGACGGCTCACCCTGCCCTTGTTGGGCACTGCCTCCCTTTTGAAGCAGATGGAAACAATGAGAGATTGGCTGCAGCAATGCGAGACTGAAAGTGTCTTTGAACACCTCAACAATTGGTTGGCACAGATTTTCAGAGCCTGACTCCTTTGTGGCCTGTCGCCTTGCGAGTGTTTACCCTCTTGAAAGACAGTCTGACGTCAGCCCCTCAGACAGAGATGACAGGGTACCGGGCACAGCAGGGATCTGCACAGCTGTAGTTATATTCTCCTACTTAGAGCACAGCTCGTCTGGCAGTGAAACATCACTGCCATTCATGATGTTAATTGATACAGGGTTTCTGGGTTGGGAATGCCCGGATTACCCTCTGTGGTACATAGTGCTGGGTCTGTAACGTCAGCTGAATGTTTCAGCTTTCCAGGTGTCTGGCAGGATCACATTTGTGTTCCCCTTCCGATGGACCGTCTTCAACCTCCTCAGTTGAATTCTCAGCCTATAGACCGTCTTCAACCTCCTCAGTTGAATTCTCAGCCTACAGACTGTCTTCAACCTCCTCAGTTGAATTCTCAGCCTATAGACAGTCTTCAAACTACTCAGTTGAATTCTCAGCTTATAGACTGCCTTCAACCTCCTCAGTTCAATTCTCAGCATATAGACTGCCTTCAATCACCTCAGTTGAATTCTCAGCCTATAGACTGTCTTCAACCTCCTCAGTTGAATTCTCAGCCTATAGGCTGTCTTCAACCTCCTCAGTTGAATTCTCAGCCTACAGGCTGTCATCAACCCCCTCAGTTGAATTCTCAGCCTATAGACAGTCTTCAAACTACTCAGTTGAATTCTCAGCTTATAGACTGCCTTCAAACTCCTCAGTTCAATTCTCAGCCTATAGACTGCCTTCAACCTCCTCAGTTCAATTCTCAGCATATAGACTACCTTCAATGTCCTCAGTTGAATTCTCAGCCTATAGACTGTCTGCAACCTCCTCAGTTGAATTCTCAGCCTATAGACTGCCTTCAATCACCTCAGTTGAATTCTCAGCCTATAGACTGTCTTCAACCTCCTCAGTTGAATTCTCAGCCTATAGACTGTCTTCAACCTCCTCAGTTGAATTCTCAACCTATAGACTGCCTACAGCCTCCTCAAATGAATTGTGATCCTATAGCCTGCCTTCAACCTCCTCAGTTGAATTCTCAGCCTATAGGCTGTCTTCAACCTCCTCAGTTGAATTCTCAGCCGATAGGCTGTCTTCAACCTCCTCAGTTGAATTCTCAGCCTATAGACAGTCTTCAAACTACTCAGTTGAATTCTCAGCTTATAGACTGCCTTCAACCTCCTCAGTTCAATTCTCAGCCTATAGACTGCCTTCAAACTCCTCAGTTCAATTCTCAGCATATAGACTACCTTCAATGTCCTCAGTTGAATTCTCAGCCTGTAGACTGTCTGCAACCTCCTCAGTTGAATTCTCAGCCTATAGACTGCCTTCAATCACCTCAGTTGAATTCTGAGCCTACAGACTATCTTCAACCTCCTCAGTTGAATTCTCAGACTATACACTGTCTGCAACCTCCTCAGTTGAATTATCAGTCTATAAACTGCCTTCAACCCCCTCAGTTAAATTCTCAGCCGAGAGACTGCCTTAAACCTCCTGTTGAATTCTGAGCCTACAGACTGCCGTCAACCTCCTCAGTTGAATTCCCAGCCTATAGACTGTCTTTAACCTCCTCAGTTGAATTCTCAGCCTACAGACTGCCTTCAACCTCCTCAGTTGAATTCTGAGCCTATAGACTGCCTTCAACCCCCTCAGTTAAATTCTCAGCCTATAGACTGTCTTCAGCCTCCTCAGTTGAATTCTCAGCCTATAGACTGCCTTCAACCTCCTCAGTTGAATTCTGAGCCTACAGACTGTCTTCAGCCTCCTCAGTTGACTTCTCAGCCTATAGTCTGCCTTCAACCTCCTCCATTGAATTCTCAGCCTATAGACTGCCTTCAACCTCCTCAGATGAATTCTCAGCCTATAGACTGCCTTCAGCCTCCTCAGTTTAATTCTCAGCCTACCGACTGCCTTCAACCTCCTCAGTTGAATTCTCAGCCTACAGACTGCATTCAACCTCCTGTTGAATTCTCAGCCTATAGACTGCCTTCAACCTCCTCAGTTGAATTCTCAGCCTACAGACTGCCTTCAACCTCCTCAGTTAAATTCTCAGCCTACAGACTGCCTTAAACCTCCTCAGTTGAATTCTCAGCCTATACACTGCCTTCAACCTCCTCAGTTGAAATCTGAGCCGACAGACTGCCTTCAACCTACGCAGTTGAATTCTCAGTCTACAGACTGCCTGCAACCTCCTCAGTTGAATTCTCAGCCTATAGACTGCCTTCAACCTCCTCAGTTAAATTCTCAGCCTACAGACTGCCTTCAACCTCCTCAGTTAAATTCTCAGCCTACAGACTGCCTTCAACCTCCTCAGTTAAATTCTCAGCCGACAGACTGCCTTCAACCTCCTCAGTTGAATTCTGAGCCTATAGACTGCCTTCAAACTCCTCAGTTGAATTCTCAGCCTACAGACTACCTTCAACCTCCTCAGTTGAATTCTGAGCCTGTAGACTGCCTTCAACTTCCTCATTTGAATTCTGAGCCTATAGACTGCCTTCAACCTCCTGTTGAATTCTCAGCCTATAGACTGCCTTCAACCTCCTCAGTTGAATTCTCAGCCTAAAGACTGCCTTCAACCTCCTCAGTTGAATTCTCAGACTATAGACTGCATTCAACCTCCTGTTGAATTCTTAGCCTACCGACTGCCTTCAACCTCCTCAGATGAATTCTCAGCCTACAGACTGCCTTCAGCCTCCTCAGTATAATTCTCAGCCTATAGACAGCCTTCAACCTCCTCAGTTGAATTCTCAGCCGAAAGACTGTCTTCAACCTCCTCAGTTGAATTCAAAACCTATAGACTGCCTTCAAACTCCTAATTTGAATTTTCAGCCTATAGACTGCCTTCAACCTCCTCAGTTGAATTCTCAGCCTATAGACTGCCTTAAACTCCTCAGTTGAAATCTCAGCCTATAGACTGCCTTCAACCTCCTCAGTTGAATTCTCAGCCGAAAGACTGTCTTCAACCTCCTCAGTTGAATTCAAAACCTATAGACTGCCTTCAAACTCCTAATTTGAATTTTCAGCCTATAGACTGCCTTCAACCTCCTCAGTTGAATTCTCAGCCTATAGACTGCCTTAAACTCCTCAGTTGAAATCTCAGCCTATAGACTGCCTTCAACCTCCTCAGTTGAATTCTCAGCCGAAAGACTGTCTTCAAACTCCTCAGTTGAATTCAGAACCTATAGACTTTCTTCAACCTCCTGTTGAATTCGCAGCCTATAGACTGCCTTCAACCTCCTCAGTTGAATTCTCAGCCTACAGACTGCCTTCAACCTCCTCAGTTAAATTCTGAGCCTACAGACTGCCTTCAACCTCCTCAGTTGAATTCTCAGCCTACAGACTGCCTTCAACCTCCTCAGTTAAATTCTGAGCCTACAGACTGCCTTCAACCTCCTCATTTGAATTTTCAGCCTATAGACTGCCTTCAACCTCCTCAGTTAAATTCTCAGCCTACAGACTGCCTTCAACCTCCTCAGTTAAATTCTCAGCCTACAGACTGCCTTCAACCTCCTCAGTTAAATTCTCAGCCGACAGACTGCCTTCAACCTCCTCAGTTGAACTCTGAGCCTATAGACTGCCTTCAACCGCCTCAGTTGAATTCTGAGCCTACAGACTGCCTTCAACCTCCTCAGTTGAATTTTCAGCCTACAAACTGCCTTCAACCTCCTCAGTTAAATTCTCAGCCTACAGACTGCCTTCAACCTCCTCAGTTAAATTCTCAGCCTACAGACTGCCTTCAACCTCCTCAGTTAAATTCTCAGCCGACAGACTGCCTTCAACCTCCTCAGTTGAACTCTGAGCCTATAGACTGCCTTCAACCGCCTCAGTTGAATTCTGAGCCTACAAACTGCCTTCAACCTCCTCATTTGAATTTTCAGCCTACAAACTGCCTTCAACCTCCTCAGTTGAATTCTCAGCCTAGACTGTCTTCAACCTCCTCAGCTGAATTCTGAGCCTACAGACTGCCTTCAACCTCCTCAGTTGAATTCTGAGCCTGCAGACTGTCTTCAACCTCCTCAGTTGAATTCTGAGCCTACAGACTGCCTTCAACCTCCTCATTTGAATTTTCAGCCTATAGACTGCCTTCAACCTCCTCAGTTAAATTCTCAGCCTACAGACTGCCTTCAAACTCCTCAGTTAAATTCTCAGCCGACAGACTGCCTTCAACCTCCTCAGTTGAACTCTGAGCCTATAGACTGCCTTCAACCTCCTCAGTTGAATTCTCAGCCTACAGACTGCCTTCAACCTCCTCAGTTGAATTCTGAGCCTACAGACTGCCTTCAACCTCCTCAGTTGAATTCTCAGCCTACAGACTGCCTTCAACCTCCTCAGTTAAATTCTCAGCCTACAGACTGCCTTCAACCTCCTCAGTTAAATTCGCAGCCTACAGACTGCCTTCAACCTCCTCAGTTGAATTCTGAGCCTGCAGACTGCCTTCAACCTCCTCATTTGAATTCTGAGCCTATAGACTGCCTTCAACCTCCTCAGTTGAATTCTCAGCCTAAAGATTGCCTTCAACCTCCTCAGTTGAATTCTCAGCCTATAGACTGCATTCAACCTCCTGTTGAATTCTTAGCCTACCGACTGCCTTCAACCTCCTCAGTTGAATTCTCAGCCTATAGACAGCCTTCAACCTCCTCAGTTGAATTCTCAGCCTACAAACTGCCTTCAACCTCCTCATTTGAATTTTCAGCCTACAAACTGCCTTCAACCTCCTCAGTTGAATTCTCAGCCTAGACTGTCTTCAACCTCCTCAGTTGAATTCTGAGCCTACAGACTGCCTTCAACCTCCTCAGTTGAATTCTGAGCCTGCAGACTGTCTTCAACCTCCTCAGTTGAATTCTGAGCCTACAGACTGCCTTCAACCTCCTCAGTTGAATGCTTAGCCTGCAGACTGCCTTCAACCTCCTCAGTTGAATTCAGTGCCTGCAGACTGTCTTCAACCTCCTCAGTTGAATTCTCAGCCGATACACTGCCTTCAGCCTCCTCAGTTTAATTCTCAGCCTATAGACTGCCTTCAAACTCCACAGTTGAATTCTCAGCCTACAGACTACCTTCAACCTCCTCAGTTGAATTCAGAGCCTGTAGACTGCCTTCAACCTCCTCAGTTGAATTCTGAGCCTACAGACTGCCTTCAACCTCCTCAGTTGAATTCTCAGCCTATAGACTGCATTCAACCTCCTGTTGAATTCTTAGCCTACCGACTGCCTTCAACCTCCTCAGATGAATTCTCAGCCTATACACTGCCTTCAGCCTCCTCAGTATAATTCTCCGCCTATAGACAGCCTTCAACCTCCTCAGTTGAATTCTCAGCCGAAAGACTGTCTTCAACCTCCTCAGTTGAATTCAGAACCTATAGACTGCCTTCAAACTCCTCAGTTAAATTCTCAGCCTATAGACAGCCTTCAACCTCTTCAGTTGAATTTGGAGGCTGCAGACTGTCTTCAACCTCTTCAGTTGAATTCTCAGCCTACAGACTGCCTTCAACCTCCTCAGTTAAATTCTCAGCCTACAGAATGCCTTCAAACTCCTCTGTTGAATTCTCAGCCGACAGTCTGCCTTCAACCTCTTCAGTTGAATTCTCAGCCTAGACTGCCTTCAACCTCCTCAGTTGAATTCGCAGCCTGTACACTGCCTTCAACCTCCTCAGTTGAATTCTGAGCCTATAGACTGCCTTCAACCTCCTCAGTTGAATTCTCAGCCTACAGACTGCCTTCAACCTCCTCAGTTGAATTTTCAGCCTACAGACTGCCTTCAACCTCCTCAGTTAAATTCTCAGCCTACAGACTGCCTTCAAACTCCTCAGTTAAATTCTCAGCCGACAGACTGCCTTCAACCTCCTCAGTTGAATTCTGAGCCTATAGACTGCCTTCAACCTCCTCAGTTGAATTCTCAGCCTACAGACTGCCTTCAACCTCCTCAGTTGAATTCTGAGCCTACAGACTGCCTTCAACCTCCTCAGTTGAATTCTCAGCCTACAGACTGCCTTCAACCTCCTCAGTTAAATTCTCAGCCTACAGACTGCCTTCAACCTCCTCAGTTAAATTCGCAGCCTACAGACTACCTTCAACCTCCTCAGTTGAATTCTGAGCCTGTAGACTGCCTTCAACCTCCTGTTGAATTCTCAGCTTATAGACTGCCTTCAACCTCCTCAGTTGAATTCTCAGCCTAAAGATTGCCTTCAACCTCCTCAGTTGAATTCTCAGCCTACAGACTGTCTTCAACCTCCTCAGTTGAATTCTCAGCCTAAAGATTGCCTTCAACCTCCTCAGTTGAATTCTCAGCCTATAGACTGCATTCAACCTCCTGTTGAATTCTTAGCCTACCGACTGCCTTCAACCTCCTCAGATGAATTCTCAGCCTATACACTGCCTTCAGCCTCCTCTGTATAATTCTCAGCCTATAGACAGCCTTCAACCTCCTCAGTTGAATTCCCAGCCTACAAACTGCCTTCAACCTCCTCATTTGAATTTTCAGCCTACAAACTGCCTTCAACCTCCTGAGTTGAATTCTCAGCCTAGACTGTCTTCAACCTCCTCAGTTGAATTCTGAGCCTACAGACTGCCTTCAACCTCCTCAGTTGAATTCTGAGCCTGCAGACTGCCTTCAACCTGATCAGTTGAATGCTTAGCCTGCAGACTGCCTTCAACCTCCTCAGTTGAATTCAGTGCCTGCAGACTGACTTCAACCTCCTCAGTTGAATTCAGAGCCTGCAGACTGTCTTCAACCTCCTCAGTTGAATTCTGAGCCCAGACTTTCAACCTCCTCAGTTGAATTCACAGCCTGTAGACTGTCTTCAACCACCTCAGTTGAAATCTCAGCCTACAGACTGCCTTCAACCTCCTCAGTTAAATTCTCAGCCTATAGACTGCCTTCAACCTCCTCAGTTGAATGATCAGCCTACAGACAGCCTTCAACCTCCTCAGTTGAATTCTGAGCCTACAGACTGCCTTCAACCTCCTCATTTGAATTTTCAGCCTACAAACTGCCTTCAACCTCCTCAGTTGAATTCTCAGCCTCGACTGTCTTCAACCTCCTCAGTTGAATTCTGAGCCTACAGACTGCCTTCAACCTCCTCAGTTGAATTCAGTGCCTGCAGACTACCTTCAACCTCCTCAGTTGAATTCAAAGCCTGCAGACTGTCTTCAACCTCCTCAGTTGAATTCTGAGCCTAGACTATCTTCAACCTCCTCAGTTGAATTCGCAGCCTGTAGACTGTCTTCAACCACCTCAGTTGAAATCTCAGCCTATAGACTGCCTTCAGCCTCCTCAGTTTAATTCTCAGCCTACAGACTGCCTTCAACCTCCTCAGTTGAATTCAGTGCCTGCGGACTGACTTCAAACTCCTCAGTTGAATTCAGAGCCTGCAGACTGTCTTCAACCTCCTCAGTTGAATTCTGAGCCCAGACTGTCTTCAACCTCCTCAGTTGAATTCGCAGCCTATAGACTGCCTTCAACCTCCTCAGTTGAATGATCAGCCTACAGACAGACTTCAACCTCCTCAGTTGAATTCTGAGCCAACAGACTGCCTTCAACCTCCTCATTTGAATTTTCAGCCTACAAACTGCCTTCAACCTCCTCAGTTGAATTCTCAGCCTAGACTGTCTTCAACCTCCTCAGTTGAATTCTGAGCCTGCAGACTGCCTTCAACCTCCTCAGTTGAATGCTTAGCCTGCAGACTGCCTTCAACCTCCTCAGTTGAATTCAGTGCCGGCAGACTACCTTCAACCTCCTCAGTTGAATTCAGAGCCTGCAGACTGTCTTCAACCTCCTCAGTTGAATTCTGAGCCTAGACTATCTTCAACCTCCTCAGTTGAATTCGCAGCCTGTAGACTGTCTTCAACCACCTCAGTTGAAATCTCAGCCTATAGACTGCCTTCAACCTACTCAGATGAATTCTCAGCCGATACACTGCCTTCAGCCTCCTCAGTTTAATTCTCAGCCTACAGACTGCCTTCAACCTCCTCAGTTGAATTCTGAGCCTATAGACTACCTTCAACCTCCTCATTTGAATTCTGAGCCTATAGACTGCATTCAACCTCCTGTTGAATACACAGCCTATAGACTGCCTTCAACCTCCTCAGTTGAATTCTCAGCCTAAAGACTGCCTTCAACCTCCTCAGTTGAATTCTCAGCCTATAGACTGCATTCAACCTCCTGTTGAATTCTTAGCCTACCGACTGCCTTCAACCTCCTCAGATGAATTCTCAGCCTATACACTGCCTTCAGCCTCCTCAGTATAATTCTCCGCCTATAGACAGCCTTCAACCTCCTCAGTTGAATTCTCAGCCGAAAGACTGTCTTCAACCTCCTCAGTTGAATTCAGAACCTATAGACTGCCTTCAAACTCCTCAGTTAAATTCTCAGCCTATAGACAGCCTTCAACCTCTTCAGTTGAATTTGGAGGATGCAGACTGTCTTCAACCTCTTCAGTTGAATTCTCAGCCTACAGACTGCCTTCAACCTCCTCAGTTAAATTCTCAGCCTACAGAATGCCTTCAAACTCCTCTGTTGAATTCTCAGCCGACAGTCTGCCTTCAACCTCTTCAGTTGAATTCTCAGCCTAGACTGTCTTCAAACTCCTCAGTTGAATTCGGAGCCTGCAGACTGCCTTCAACCTCCTCAGTTAAATTCTCAACCTACAGTCTGCCTTCAACCTCTTCAGTTGAATTCTCAGCCCACAGACTGCCTTCAAACTCCTCAGTTGAATTTTCTGCCTACAGACTGCCTTCAACCTCCTCAGTTGAATTCTCAGCCTAGACTGTCTTCAACCTCCTCAGTTGAATTTTCAGCCTACAGACTGCCTTCAACCTCCTCAGTTGAATTCTCAGCCTAGACTTTCAACCTCCTCAGTTGAATTCTGAGCCAACAGACTGCCTTCAACCTCCTCAGTTGAATTCTGAGCCTACAGACTGCCTTCAGCCTCCTCAGTATAATTCTCAGCCTATAGACAGCCTTCAACCTCCTCAGTTGAATTCTCAGCCGAAAGACTGTCTTCAACCTCCTCAGTTGAATTCAAAACCTATAGACTGCCTTCAAACTCCTAATTTGAATTTTCAGCCTATAGACTGCCTTCAACCTCCTCAGTTGAATTCTCAGCCTATAGACTGCCTTAAACTCCTCAGTTGAAATCTCAGCCTATAGACTGCCTTCAACCTCCGCAGTTGAATTATCAGCCTATAGACTGTCTTCAAACTCCTCAGTTGAATTCAGAACCTATAGACTTTCTTCAACCTCCTGTTGAATTCGCAGCCTATAGACTGCCTTCAACCTCCTCAGTTGAATTCTCAGCCTACAGACTGCCTTCAACCTCCTCAGTTAAATTCTGAGCCTACAGACTGCCTTCAACCTCCTCAGTTGAATTCTCAGCCTACAGACTGCCTTCAACCTCCTCAGTTAAATTCTGAGCCTACAGACTGCCTTCAACCTCCTCATTTGAATTTTCAGCCTATAGACTGCCTTCAACCTCCTCAGTTAAATTCTCAGCCTACAGACTGCCTTCAACCTCCTCAGTTAAATTCTCAGCCTACAGACTGCCTTCAACCTCCTCAGTTAAATTCTCAGCCGACAGACTGCCTTCAACCTCCTCAGTTGAACTCTGAGCCTATAGACTGCCTTCAACCGCCTCAGTTGAATTCTGAGCCTACAGACTGCCTTCAACCTCCTCAGTTGAATTCTGAGCCTACAGACTGCCTTCAACCTCCTCAGTTGAATTCTCAGCCTATAGACTGCCTTCAACCTCCTCAGTTAAATTCTGATCCTACAGACTGCCTTCAACCTCCTCAGTTGAATTCTCAGCCTACAGACTGCCTTCAACCTCCTCAGTTGAATTCTGAGCCTACAGACTGCCTTCAACCTCCTCAGTTGAATTCTGAGCCTACAGACTGCCTTCAACCTCCTCAGTTAAATTCTCAGCCTACAGACTGCCTTCAACCTCCTCAGTTAAATTCGCAGCCTACAGACTGCCTTCAACCTCCTCAGTTGAATTCTCAGCCTACAGACTGCCTTCAACCTCCTCAGTTGAATTCTGAGCCTACAGACTGCCTTCAACCTCCTCAGTTGAATTCTGAGCCTACAGACTGCCTTCAACCTCCTCAGTTGAATTCTGAGCCTATAGACTGCCTTCAACCTCCTGTTGAATTCTCAGCTTATAGTCTGCCTTCAACCTCCTCAGTTGAATTCTCAGCCTAAAGATTGCCTTCAACCTCCTCAGTTGAATTCTCAGCCTATAGACTGCATTCAACCTCCTGTTGAATTCTTAGCCTACCGACTGCCTTCAACCTCCTCAGATGAATTCTCAGCCTATACACTGCCTTCAGCCTCCTCAGTATAATTCTCAGCCTATAGACAGCCTTCAACCTCCTCAGTTGAATTCTCAGCCTACAAACTGCCTTCAACCTCCTCATTTGAATTTTCAGCCTACAAACTGCCTTCAACCTCCTCAGTTGAATTCTCAGCCTAGACTGCCTTCAACCTCCTCAGTTGAATTCTGAGCCTGCAGACTGCCTTCAACCTCCTCAGTTGAATTCAGTGCCTGCAGACTGCCTTCAACCTCCTCAGTTGAATTCAGAGCCTGCAGACAGTCTTCAACCTACACAGTTGAATTCTGAGCCCAGACTGTCTTCAACCTCCTCAGTTGAATTCGCAGCCTGTAGACTGTCTTCAACCACCTCAGTTGAAATCTCAGCCTACAGACTGCCTTCAACCTCCTCATTTGAATTTTCAGCCTACAAACTGCCTTCAACCTCCTCAGTTGAATTCTCAGCCTAGACTGTCTTCAACCTCCTCAGTTGAATTCTGAGCCTGCAGACTGCCTTCAACCTCCTCAGTTGAATTCTGAGCCTACAGACTGCCTTCAACCTCCTCAGTTGAATTCAGAGCCTGCAGACTGTCTTCAACCTCCTCAGTTGAATTCTGAGCCTAGACTATCTTCAACCTCCTCAGTTGAATTCGCAGCCTGTAGACTGTCTTCAACCACCTCAGTTGAAATCTCAGCCTATAGACTGCCTTCAACCTACTCAGATGAAATCTCAGCCGATACACTGCCTTCAGCCTCCTCAGTTTAATTCTCAGCCTACAGACTACCTTCAACCTCCTCAGTTGAATTCTGAGCCTATAGACTGCCTTCAAACTCCACAGTTGAATTCTCAGCCTACAGACTACCTTCAACCTCCTCAGTTGAATTCAGAGCCTGTAGACTGCCTTCAACCTCCTCAGTTGAATTCTGAGCCTACAGACTGCCTTCAACCTCCTCAGTTGAATTCTCAGCCTATAGACTGCATTCAACCTCCTGTTGAATTCTTAGCCTACCGACTGCCTTCAACCTCCTCAGATGAATTCTCAGCCTATACACTGCCTTCAGCCTCCTCAGTATAATTCTCCGCCTATAGACAGCCTTCAACCTCCTCAGTTGAATTCTCAGCCGAAAGACTGTCTTCAACCTCCTCAGTTGAATTCAGAACCTATAGACTGCCTTCAAACTCCTCAGTTAAATTCTCAGCCTATAGACAGCCTTCAACCTCTTCAGTTGAATTTGGAGGCTGCAGACTGCCTTCAACCTCCTCAGTTAAATTCTCAGCCTACAGAATGCCTTCAAACTCCTCTGTTGAATACTCAGCCGACAGTCTGCCTTCAACCTCTTCAGTTGAATTCTCAGCCTAGACTGTCTTCAACCTCCTCAGTTGAATTCAGAGCCTGCAGACTGTCTTCAACCTCCTCAGTTGAATTCTGAGCCTAGACTGTCTTCAACCTCCTCAGTTGAATTCGCAGCCTGTAGACTGTCTTCAACCACCTCAGTTGAAATCTCAGCCTATAGACTGCCTTCAACCTCCTCAGTTGAATTATCAGCCTACAGACAGCCTTCAACCTCCTCAGTTGAATTCTCAGCCTACAGACTGCCTTCAACCTCCTCAGTTGAATTCGCAGCCTGTAGACTGCCTTCAACCTCCTCAGTTGAATTCTGAGCCTATAGACTGCCTTCAACCTCCTCAGTTAAATTCTGAGCCTACAGACTGCCTTCAACCTCCTCAGTTGAATTCTCAGCCTACAGACTGCCTTCAACCTCATCAGTTAAATTCTGAGCCTACAGACTGCCTTCAACCTCCTCATTTGAATTTTCAGCCTATAGACTGCCTTCAACCTCCTCAGTTAAATTCTCAGCCTACAGACTGCCTTCAACCTCCTCAGTTAAATTCTCAGCCGACAGACTGCCTTCAACCTCCTCAGTTGAACTCTGAGCCTATAGACTGCCTTCAACCTCCTCAGTTGAATTCTCAGCCTACAGACTGCCTTCAACCTCCTCAGTTGAATTCTGAGCCTACAGACTGCCGTCAACCTCCTCAGTTGAATTCTCAGCCTACAGACTGCCTTCAACCTCCTCAGTTAAATTCTCAGCCTACAGACTGCCTTCAACCTCCTCAGTTAAATTCGCAGCCTACAGACTGCCTTCAACCTCCTCAGTTGAATTCTGAGCCTGCAGACTGCCTTCAACCTCCTCATTTGAATTCTGAGCCTATAGACTGCCTTCAACCTCCTGTTGAATTCTCAGCTTATAGTCTGCCTTGAACCTCCTCAGTTGAATTCTCAGCCTAAAGATTGCCTTCAACCTCCTCAGTTGAATTCTCAGCCTATAGACTGCATTCAACCTCCTGTTGAATTCTTAGCCTACCGACTGCCTTCAACCTCCTCAGATGAATTCTCAGCCTATACACTGCCTTCAGCCTCCTCAGTATAATTCTCAGCCTATAGACAGCCTTCAACCTCCTCAGTTGAATTCTCAGCCTACAAACTGCCTTCAACCTCCTCATTTGAATTTTCAGCCTACAAACTGCCTTCAACCTCCTCAGTTGAATTCTCAGCCTAGACTGTCTTCAACCTCCTCAGTTGAATTCTGAGCCTACAGACTGCCTTCAACCCCCTCAGTTGAATTCTGAGCCTGCAGACTGTCTTCAACCTCCTCAGTTGAATTCTGAGCCTACAGACTGCCTTCAACCTCCTCAGTTGAATGCTTAGCCTGCAGACTGCCTTCAACCTCCTCAGTTGAATTCAGTGCCTGCAGACTGCCTTCAACCTCCTCAGTTGAATTCTCAGCCGATACACTGCCTTCAGCCTCATCAGTTTAATTCTCAGCCTACAGACTGCCTTCAACCTCCTCAGTTGAATTCTGAGCCTATAGACTGCCTTCAAACTCCACAGTTGAATTCTCAGCCTACAGACTACCTTCAACCTCCTCAGTTGAATTCAGAGCCTGTAGACTGCCTTCAACCTCCTCAGTTGAATACTGAGCCTACAGACTGCCTTCAACCTCCTCAGTTGAATTCTCAGCCTATAGACTGCATTCAACCTCCTGTTGAATTCTTAGCCTACCGACTGCCTTCAACCTCCTCAGATGAATTCTCAGCCTATACACTGCCTTCAGCCTCCTCAGTATAATTCTCCGCCTATAGACAGCCTTCAACCTCCTCAGTTGAATTCTCAGCCGAAAGACTGTCTTCAACATCCTCAGTTGAATTCAGAACCTATAGACTGCCTTCAAACTCCTCAGTTAAATTCTCAGCCTATAGACAGCCTTCAACCTCTTCAGTTGAATTTGGAGGCTGCAGACTGTCTTCAACCTCTTCAGTTGAATTCTCAGCCTACAGACTGCCTTCAACCTCCTCAGTTAAATTCTCAGCCAACAGAATGCCTTCAAACTCCTCTGTTGAATTCTCAGCCGACAGTCTGCCTTCAACCTCTTCAGTTGAATTCTCAGCCTAGACTGCCTTCAACCTCCTCAGTTGAATTCGCAGCCTGTAGACTGCCTTCAACCTCCTCAGTTGAATTCTGAGCCTATAGACTGCCTTCAACCTCCTCAGTTGAATTCTCAGCCTACAGACTGCCTTCAACCTCCTCAGTTGAATTTTCAGCCTATAGACTGCCTTCAACCTCCTCAGTTAAATTCTCAGCCTACAGACTGCCTTCAACCTCCTCAGTTAAATTCTCAGCCTACAGAATGCCTTCAAACTCCTGAGTTAAATTCTCAGCCGACAGACTGCCTTCAACCTCCTCAGTTGAATTCTGAGCCTATAGACTGCCTTCAACCTCCTCAGTTGAATTCTCAGCCTACAGACTGCCTTCAACCTCCTCAGTTGAATTCTGAGCCTACAGACTGCCTTCAACCTCCTCAGTTGAATTCTCAGCCTACAGACTGCCTTCAACCTCCTCAGTTAAATTCTCAGCCTACAGACTGCCTTCAACCTCCTCAGTTAAATTCGCAGCCTACAGACTACCTTCAACCTCCTCAGTTGAATTCTGAGCCTGTAGACTGCCTTCAACCTACTCATTTGAATTCTGAGCCTATAGACTGCCTTCAACCTCCTGTTGAATTCTCAGCTTATAGACTGCCTTCAACCTCCTCAGTTGAATTCTCAGCCTAAAGATTGCCTTCAACCTCCTCAGTTGAATTCTCAGCCTATAGACTGCATTCAACCTCCTGTTGAATTCTTAGCCTACCGACTGCCTTCAACCTCCTCAGATGAATTCTCAGCCTATACACTGCCTTCAGCCTCCTCTGTATAATTCTCAGCCTATAGACAGCCTTCAACCTCCTCAGTTGAATTCCCAGCCTACAAACTGCCTTAAACCTCCTCATTTGAATTTTCAGCCTACAAACTGCCTTCAACCTCCTCAGTTGAATTCTCAGCCTAGACTGTCTTCAACCTCCTCAGTTGAATTCTGAGCCTACAGACTGCCTTCAACCTCCTCAGTTGAATTCTGAGCCTGCAGACTGCCTTCAACCTGATCAGTTGAATGCTTAGCCTGCAGACTGCCTTCAACCTCCTCAGTTGAATTCAGTGCCTGCAGACTGACTTCAACCTCCTCAGTTGAATTCAGAGCCTGCAGACTGTCTTCAACCTCCTCAGTTGAATTCTGAGCCCAGACTTTCAACCTCCTCAGTTGAATTCACAGCCTGTAGACTGTCTTCAACCACCTCAGTTGAAATCTCAGCCTACAGACTGCCTTCAACCTCCTCAGTTAAATTCTCAGCCTATAGACTGCCTTCAACCTCCTCAGTTGAATGATCAGCCTACAGACAGCCTTCAACCTCCTCAGTTGAATTCTGAGCCTGCAGACTGCCTTCAACCTCCTCAGTTGAATTCTGAGCCTAGACTATCTTCAACCTCCTCAGTTGAATTCGCAGCCTGTAGACTGTCTTCAACCAGCTCAGTTGAAATCTCAGCCTATAGACTGCCTTCAACCTACTCAGATGAATTCTCAGCCGATACACTGCCTTCAGCCTCCTCAGTTTAATTCTCAGCCTACAGACTGCCTTCAACCTCCTCAGTTGAATTCAGAGCCTGCAGACTGTCTTCAACCTCCTCAGTTGAATTCTGAGCCCAGACTGTCTTCAACCTCCTCAGTTGAATTCGCAGCCTATAGACTGCCTTCAACCTCCTCAGTTGAATGATCAGCCTACAGACAGCCTTCAACCTCCTCAGTTGAATTCTGAGCCTACAGACTGCCTTCAACCTCCTCATTTGAATTTTCAGCCTACAAACTGCCTTCAACCTCCTCAGTTGAATTCTCAGCCTAGACTGTCTTCAACCTCCTCAGTTGAATTCTGAGCCTGCAGACTGCCTTCAACCTCCTCAGTTGAATGCTTAGCCTGCAGACTGCCTTCAACCTCCTCAGTTGAATTCAGTGCCGGCAGACTGTCTTCAACCTCCTCAGTTGAATTCTGAGCCTAGACTATCTTCAACCTCCTCAGTTGAATTCGCAGCCTGTAGACTGTCTTCAACCACCTCAGTTGAAATCTCAGCCTATAGACTGCCTTCAACCTACTCAGATGAATTCTCAGCCGATACACTGCCTTCAGCCTCCTCAGTTTAATTCTCAGCCTACAGACTGCCTTCAACCTCCTCAGTTGAATTCTGAGCCTATAGACTACCTTCAACCTCCTCAGTTGAATTCAGAGCCTGTAGACTGCCTTCAACCTCCTCATTTGAATTCTGAGCCTATAGACTGCATTCAACCTCCTGTTGAATACTCAGCCTATAGACTGCCTTCAACCTCCTCAGTTGAATTCTCAGCCTAAAGACTGCCTTCAACCTCCTCAGTTGAATTCTCAGCCTATAGACTGCATTCAACCTCCTGTTGAATTCTTAGCCTACCGACTGCCTTCAACCTCCTCAGATGAATTCTCAGCCTATACACTGCCTTCAGCCTCCTCAGTATAATTCTCCGCCTATAGACAGCCTTCAACCTCCTCAGTTGAATTCTCAGCCGAAAGACTGTCTTCAACCTCCTCAGTTGAATTCAGAACCTATAGACTGCCTTCAAACTCCTCAGTTAAATTCTCAGCCTATAGACAGCCTTCAACCTCTTCAGTTGAATTTGGAGGATGCAGACTGTCTTCAACCTCTTCAATTGAATTCTCAGCCTACAGACTGCCTTCAACCTCCTCAGTTAAATTCTCAGCCTACAGAATGCCTTCAAACTCCTCTGTTGAATTCTCAGCCGACAGTCTGCCTTCAACCTCTTCAGTTGAATTCTCAGCCTAGACTGTCTTCAACCTCCTCAGTTGAATTCGGAGCCTGCAGACTGCCTTCAACCTCCTCAGTTAAATTCTCAACCTACAGTCTGCCTTCAACCTCTTCAGCTGAATTCTCAGCCCACAGACTGCCTTCAAACTCCTCAGTTGAATTTTCTGCCTACAGACTGCCTTCAACCTCCTCAGTTGAATTCTCAGCCTAGACTGTCTTCAACCTCCTCAGTTGAATTTTCAGCCTACAGACTGCCTTCAACCTCCTCAGTTGAATTCTCAGCCTAGACTTTCAACCTCCTCAGTTGAATTCTGAGCCAACAGACTGCCTTCAACCTCCTGATTTGAATTTTCAGCCTATAAACTGCCTTCAACCTCCTCAGTTGAATTCTCAGCCTAGACTGTCTTCAACCTCCTAGGTTGAATTCTGAGCCTACAGTCTGCCTTCATCCTCCTCAGTTGAATTCTCAGCCTAGACTGTCTTCAACCTCCTCAGTTGAATTTTCAGCCTACAGACTCCCTTCAACCTCCTCAGTTGAATTCTCAGCCTAGACTTTCAACCTCCTCAGTTGAATTCTGAGCCTACAGACTGCCTTCAACCTCCTCATTTGAATTTTCAGCCTACAAACTGCCTTCAACCTCCTCAGTTGAATTCTCAGCCTAGACTGTCTTCAACCTCCTCAGTTGAATTCTGAGCCTACAGACTGCCTTCAACCTCCTCAGTTGAATTCTGAGCCTGCAGACTGCCTTCAACCTCCTCAGTTGAATGCTTAGCCTGCAGACTGCCTTCAACCTCCTCAGTTGAATTCAGTGCCTGCAGACTGCCTTCAACCTCCTCAGTTGAATTCAGAGCCTGCAGACTGTCTTCAACCTCCTCAGCTGAATTCTGAGCCTAGACTGTCTTCAACCTCCTCAGTTGAATTCGCAGCCTGTAGACTGTCT
The DNA here is from genome assembly GCF_030144855.1 of Hypanus sabinus. Lineage (NCBI taxonomy): Eukaryota > Metazoa > Chordata > Chondrichthyes > Myliobatiformes > Dasyatidae > Hypanus > Hypanus sabinus. The sequence continues at coordinate 531,012 of NW_026779046.1, read as the reverse complement.
TCAACCACCTCAGTTGAAATCTCAGCTTATAGACTGCCTTCAACCTCCTCAGTTGAATTATCAGCCTACAGACAGCCTTCAACCTCCTCAGTTGAATTCTGAGCCTACAGACTGCCTTCAACCTCCTCATTTGAATTCTCAGCCTACAGACTGCCTTCAACCTCCTCAGTTAAATTCTCAGCCTACAAACTGCCTTCAACCTCCTCATTTGAATTTTCAGCCTACAGACTGCCTTCAACCTCCTCATTTGAATTTTCAGCCTACAAACTGCCTTCAACCTCCTCAGTTGAATTCTCAGCCTAGACTGTCTTCAACCTCCTCAGTTGAATTCTGAGCCTACAGACTGCCTTCAAACTCCTCAGTTGCATTCTGAGCCTGCAGACTGTCTTCAACCTCCTCAGTTGAATTCTGAGCCTACAGACTGCCTTCAACCTCCTCAGTTGAATTTTCAGCCTACAAACTGCCTTCAACCTCCTCAGTTGAATTCTCAGCCTAGACTGTCTTCAACCTCCTCAGTTGAATTCTGAGCCTACAGACTGCCTTCAACCTCCTCAGTTGAATTCTGAGCCTGCAGACTGCCTTCAACCTCCTCAGTTGAATGCTTAGCCTGCAGACTGCCTTCAACCTCCTCAGTTGAATTCAGTGCCTGCAGACTGCCTTCAACCTCCTCAGTTGGATTCAGAGCCTGCAGACTGTCTTCAACCTCCTCAGCTGAATTCTGAGCCTAGACTGTCTTCAACCTCCTCAGTTGAATTCGCAGCCTGTAGACTGTCTTCAACCACCTCAGTTGAAATCTCAGCTTATAGACTGCCTTCAACCTCCTCAGTTGAATTATCAGCCTACAGACAGCCTTCAACCTCCTCAGTTGAATTCTGAGCCTACAGACTGCCTTCAACCTCCTCATTTGAATTCTCAGCCTACAGACTGCCTTCAACCTCCTCAGTTAAATTCTCAGCCTACAAACTGCCTTCAACCTCCTCATTTGAATTTTCAGCCTACAGACTGCCTTCAACCTCCTCATTTGAATTTTCAGCCTACAAACTGCCTTCAACCTCCTCAGTTGAATTCTCAGCCTAGACTGTCTTCAACCTCCTCAGTTGAATTCTGAGCCTACAGACTGCCTTCAAACTCCTCAGTTGCATTCTGAGCCTGCAGACTGTCTTCAACCTCCTCAGTTGAATTCTGAGCCTACAGACTGCCTTCAACCTCCTCAGTTGAATTCAGAGCCTGCAGACTGTCTTCAACCTCCTCAGCTGAATTCTGAGCCTAGACTGTCTTCAACCTCCTCAGTTGAATTCGCAGCCTGTAGACTGTCTTCAACCACCTCAGTTGAAATCTCAGCCTATAGACTGCCTTCAACCTCCTCAGTTGAATTATCAGCCTACAGACAGCCTTCAACCTCCTCAGTTGAATTCTGAGCCTACAGACTGCCTTCAACCTCTTCATTTGAATTTTCAGACTACAAACTGCCTTCAACCTCCTCAGTTGAATTCAGTGCCTGCAGAATACCTTCAACCTCCTCAGTTGAATTCAGAGCCTGCAGACTGTCTTCAACCTCCTCAGTTGAATTCTGAGCCTAGACTACCTTCAACCTCCTCAGTTGAATTCGCAGCCTGTAGACTGTCTTCAACCACCTCAGTTGAAATCTCAGCCTATAGACTGCCTTCAACCTACTCAGATGAATTCTCAGCCGATACACTGCCTTCAGCCTCCTCAGTTTAATTCTCAGCCTACAGACTGCCTTCAACCTCCTCAGTTGAATTCTGAGCCTATAGACTGCCTTCAAACTCCACAGTTGAATTCTCAGCCTACAGACTACCTTCAACCTCCTCAGTTGAATTCAGAGCCTGTAGACTGCCTTCAACCTCCTCATTTGAATTCTGAGCCTATAGACTGCATTCAACCTCCTGTTGAATACTCAGCCTATAGACTGCCTTCAACCTCCTCAGTTGAATTCTCAGCCTAAAGACTGCCTTCAACCTCCTCAGTTGAATTCTCAGCCTATAGACTGCATTCAACCTCCTGTTGAATTCTTACCCTACCGACTGCCTTCAACCTCCTCAGATGAATTCTCAGCCTATACACTGCCTTCAGCCTCCTCAGTATAATTCTCCGCCTATAGACAGCCTTCAACCTCCTCAGTTGAATTCTCAGCCGAAAGACTGTCTTCAACCTCCTCAGTTGAATTCAGAACCTATAGACTGCCTTCAAACTCCTCAGTTAAATTCTCAGCCTATAGACAGCCTTCAACCTCTTCAGTTGAATTTGGAGGCTGCAGACTGTCTTCAACCTCTTCAGTTGAATTCTCAGCCTACAGACTGCCTTCAACCTCCTCAGTTAAATTCTCAGCCTACAGAATGCCTTCAAACTCCTCTGTTGAATTCTCAGCCGACAGTCTGCCTTCAACCTCTTCAGTTGAATTCTCAGCCTAGACTGTCTTCAACCTCCTCAGTTGAATTCGGAGCCTGCAGACTGCCTTCAATCTCTTCAGTTGAATTCTCAGCCCACAGACTGCCTTCAAACTCCTCAGTTGAATTTTCTGCCTACAGACTGCCTTCAACCTCCTCAGTTGAATTCTCAGCCTAGACTGTCTTCAACCTCCTCAGTTGAATTTTCAGCCTACAGACTGCCTTCAACCTCCTCAGTTGAATTCTCAGCCTAGACTTTCAACCTCCTCAGTTGAATTCTGAGCCAACAGACTGCCTTCAACCTCCTCATTTGAATTTTCAGCCTATAAACTGCCTTCAACCTCCTCAGTTGAATTCTCAGCCTAGACTGTCTTCAACCTCCTAGGTTGAATTCTGAGCCTACAGACTGCCTTCAACCTCCTCAGTTGAATTCTCAGCCTAGACTGTCTTCAACCTCCTCAGTTGAATTTTCAGCCTACAGACTGCCTTCAACCTCCTCAGTTGAATTCTCAGCCTAGACTTTCAACCTCCTCAGTTGAATTCTGAGCCTACAGACTGCCTTCAACCTCCTCATTTGAATTTTCAGCCTACAAACTGCCTTCAACCTCCTCAGTTGAATTCTCAGCCTAGACTGTCTTCAACCTCCTCAGTTGAATTCTGAGCCTACAGACTGCCTTCAACCTCCTCAGTTGAATTCAGTGCCTGCAGACTGCCTTCAACCTCCTCAGTTGAATTCAGAGCCTGCAGACTGTCTTCAACCTCCTCAGCTGAATTCTGAGCCTAGAGTGTCTTCAACCTCCTCAGTTGAATTCGCAGCCTGTAGACTGTCTTCAACCACCTCAGTTGAAATCTCAGCCTATAGACTGCCTTCAACCTCCTCAGTTGAATTATCAGCCTACAGAGAGCCTTCAACCTCCTCAGTTGAATTCTGAGCCTACAGACTGCCTTCAACCTCCTCATTTGAATTCTCAGCCTACAGACTGCCTTCAACCTCCTCAGTTGAATTCGGAGCGTGCAGACTGCCTTCAACCTCCTCAGTTGAATTCTGAGCCTATACACTGCCTTCAGCCTCCTCAGTATAATTCTCAGCCTATAGACAGCCTTCAACCTCCTCAGTTGAATTCTCAGCCTACAAACTGCCTTCAACCTCCTCATTTGAATTTTCAGCCTACAGACTGCCTTCAACCTCCTCATTTGAATTTTCAGCCTACAAACTGCCTTCAACCTCCTCAGTTGAATTCTCAGCCTAGACTGTCTTCAACCTCCTCAGTTGAATTCTGAGCCTACAGACTGCCTTCAACCTCCTCAGTTGAATTCAGTGCCTGCAGACTGCCTTCAACCTCCTCAGTTGAATTCAGTGCCTGCAGACTGCCTTCAACCTCCTCAGTTGAATTCAGAGCCTGCAGACTGTCTTCAACCTCCTCAGCTGAATTCTGAGCCTAGACTGTCTTCAACCTCCTCAGTTGAATTCGCAGCCTGTAGACTGTCTTCAACCACCTCAGTTGAAATCTCAGCTTATAGACTGCCTTCAACCTCCTCAGTTGAATTATCAGCCTACAGACAGCCTTCAACCTCCTCAGTTGAATTCTGAGCCTACAGACTGCCTTCAACCTCCTCATTTGAATTCTCAGCCTACAGACTGCCTTCAACCTCCTCAGTTAAATTCGCAGCCTACAAACTGCCTTCAACCTCCTCATTTGAATTTTCAGCCTACAGACTGCCTTCAACCTCCTCATTTGAATTTTCAGCCTACAAACTGCCTTCAACCTCCTCAGTTGAATTCTCAGCCTAGACTGTCTTCAACCTCCTCAGTTGAATTCTGAGCCTACAGACTGCCTTCAAACTCCTCAGTTGCATTCTGAGCCTGCAGACTGTCTTCAACCTCCTCAGTTGAATTCTGAGCCTACAGACTGCCTTCAACCTCCTCAGTTGAATTCAGTGCCTGCAGACTGCCTTCAACCTCCTCAGTTGAATTCAGAGCCTGCAGACTGTCTTCAACCTCCTCAGCTGAATTCTGAGCCTAGACTGTCTTCAACCTCCTCAGTTGAATTCGCAGCCTGTAGACTGTCTTCAACCACCTCAGTTGAAATCTCAGCCTATAGACTGCCTTCAACCTCCTCAGTTGAATTCTGAGCCTACAGACTGCCTTCAACCTCCTCATTTGAATTCTCAGCCTACAGACTGCCTTCAACCTCCTCAGTTGAATTCGCAGCCTGTAGACTGCCTTCAACCTCCTCAGTTGAATTCTGAGCCTATACACTGCCTTCAGCCTCCTCAGTATAATTCTCAGCCTATAGACAGCCTTCAACCTCCTCAGTTAAATTCTCAACCTACAGTCTGCCTTCAACCTCTTCAGTTGAATTCTCAGCCCACAGACTGCCTTCAAACTCCTCAGTTGAATTTTCTGCCTACAGACTGCCTTCAACCTCCTCAGTTGAATTCTCAGCCTAGACTGTCTTCAACCTCCTCAGTTGAATTTTCAGCCTACAGACTGCCTTCAACCTCCTCAGTTGAATTCTCAGCCTAGACTTTCAACCTCCTCAGTTGAATTCTGAGCCTACAGACTGCCTTCAACCTCCTCATTTGAATTTTCAGCCTACAAACTGCCTTCAACCTCCTCAGATGAATTCAGTGCCTGCAGAATACCTTCAACCTCCTCAGTTGAATTCAGAGGCTGCAGACTGTCTTCAACCTCCTCAGTTGAATTCTGAGCCTAGACTACCTTCAACCTCCTCAGTTGAATTCGCAGCCTGTAGACTGTCTTCAACCACCTCAGTTGAAATCTCAGCCTATAGACTACCTTCAACCTCCTCAGTTGAATTCTCAGCCCACAGACTGCCTTCAAACTCCTCAGTTGAATTTTCTGCCTACAGACTGCCTTCAACCTCCTCAGTTGAATTCTCAGCCTAGACTGTCTTCAACCTCCTCAGTTGAATTTTCAGCCTACAGACTGCCTTCAACCTCCTCAGTTGAATTCTCAGCCTAGACTTTCAACCTCCTCAGTTGAATTCTGAGCCAACAGACTGCCTTCAACCTCCTGATTTGAATTTTCAGCCTATAAACTGCCTTCAACCTCCTCAGTTGAATTCTCAGCCTAGACTGTCTTCAACCTCCTAGGTTGAATTCTGAGCCTACAGACTGCCTTCATCCTCCTCAGTTGAATTCTCAGCCTAGACTGTCTTCAACCTCCTCAGTTGAATTTTCAGCCTACAGACTCCCTTCAACCTCCTCAGTTGAATTCTCAGCCTAGACTTTCAACCTCCTCAGTTGAATTCTGAGCCTACAGACTGCCTTCAACCTCCTCATTTGAATTTTCAGCCTACAAACTGCCTTCAACCTCCTCAGTTGAATTCTCAGCCTAGACTGTCTTCAACCTCCTCAGTTGAATTCTGAGCCTACAGACTGCCTTCAACCTCCTCAGTTGAATTCTGAGCCTGCAGACTGCCTTCAACCTCCTCAGTTGAATGCTTAGCCTGCAGACTGCCTTCAACCTCCTCAGTTGAATTCAGTGCCTGCAGACTGCCTTCAACCTCCTCAGTTGAATTCAGAGCCTGCAGACTGTCTTCAACCTCCTCAGCTGAATTCTGAGCCTAGACTGTCTTCAACCTCCTCAGTTGAATTCGCAGCCTGTAGACTGTCTTCAACCACCTCAGTTGAAATCTCAGCCTATAGACTGCCTTCAACCTCCTCAGTTGAATTATCAGCCTACAGACAGCCTTCAACCTCCTCAGTTGAATTCTGAGCCTACAGACTGCCTTCAACCTCTTCATTTGAATTTTCAGACTACAAACTGCCTTCAACCTCCTCAGTTGAATTCAGTGCCTGCAGAATACCTTCAACCTCCTCAGTTGAATTCAGAGCCTGCAGACTGTCTTCAACCTCCTCAGTTGAATTCTGAGCCTAGACTACCTTCGACCTCCTCAGTTGAATTCGCAGCCTGTAGACTGTCTTCAACCACCTCAGTTGAAATCTCAGCCTATAGACTGCCTTCAACCTACTCAGATGAATTCTCAGCCGATACACTGCCTTCAGCCTCCTCAGTTTAATTCTCAGCCTACAGACTGCCTTCAACCTCCTCAGTTGAATTCTGAGCCTATAGACTGCCTTCAAACTCCACAGTTGAATTCTCAGCCTACAGACTACCTTCAACCTCCTCAGTTGAATTCAGAGCCTGTAGACTGCCTTCAACCTCCTCATTTGAATTCTGAGCCTATAGACTGCAGTCAACCTCCTGTTGAATACTCAGCCTATAGACTGCCTTCAACCTCCTCAGTTGAATTCTCAGCCTAAAGACTGCCTTCAACCTCCTCAGTTGAATTCTCAGCCTATAGACTGCATTCAACCTCCTGTTGAATTCTTACCCTACCGACTGCCTTCAACCTCCTCAGATGAATTCTCAGCCTATACACTGCCTTCAGCCTCCTCAGTATAATTCTCCGCCTATAGACAGCCTTCAACCTCCTCAGTTGAATTCTCAGCCGAAAGACTGTCTTCAACCTCCTCAGTTGAATTCAGAACCTATAGACTGCCTTCAAACTCCTCAGTTAAATTCTCAGCCTATAGACAGCCTTCAACCTCTTCAGTTGAATTCTCAGCCTACAGACTGCCTTCAACCTCCTCAGTTAAATTCTCAGCCTACAGAATGCCTTCAAACTCCTCTGTTGAATTCTCAGCCGACAGTCTGCCTTCAACCTCTTCAGTTGAATTCTCAGCCTAGACTGTCTTCAACCTCCTCAGTTGAATTCGGAGCCTGCAGACTGCCTTCAATCTCTTCAGTTGAATTCTCAGCCTGTAGACTGTCTTCAAACTCCTCAGTTGAATTTTCTGCCTACAGACTGCCTTCAACCTCCTCAGTTGAATTCTCAGCCTAGACTGTCTTCAACCTCCTCAGTTGAATTTTCAGCCTACAGACTGCCTTCAACCTCCTCAGTTGAATTCTCAGCCTAGACTTTCAACCTCCTCAGTTGAATTCTGAGCCAACAGACTGCCTTCAACCTCCTCATTTGAATTTTCAGCCTATAAACTGCCTTCAACCTCCTCAGTTGAATTCTCAGCCTAGACTGTCTTCAACCTCCTAGGTTGAATTCTGAGCCTACAGACTGCCTTCAACCTCCTCAGTTGAATTCTCAGCCTAGACTGTCTTCAACCTCCTCAGTTGAATTTTCAGCCTACAGACTGCCTTCAACCTCCTCAGTTGAATTCTCAGCCTAGACTTTCAACCTCCTCAGTTGAATTCTGAGCCTACAGACTGCCTTCAACCTCCTCATTTGAATTTTCAGCCTACAAACTGCCTTCAACCTCCTCAGTTGAATTCTCAGCCTAGACTGTCTTCAACCTCCTCAGTTGAATTCTGAGCCTACAGACTGCCTTCAACCTCCTCAGTTGAATTCAGTGCCTGCAGACTGCCTTCAACCTCCTCAGTTGAATTCAGAGCCTGCAGACTGTCTTCAACCTCCTCAGCTGAATTCTGAGCCTAGAGTGTCTTCAACCTCCTCAGTTGAATTCGCAGCCTGTAGACTGTCTTCAACCACCTCAGTTGAAATCTCAGCCTATAGACTGCCTTCAACCTCCTCAGTTGAATTATCAGCCTACAGACAGCCTTCAACCTCCTCAGTTGAATTCTGAGCCTACAGACTGCCTTCAACCTCCTCATTTGAATTCTCAGCCTACAGACTGCCTTCAACCTCCTCAGTTGAATTCGGAGCGTGCAGACTGCCTTCAACCTCCTCAGTTGAATTCTGAGCCTATACACTGCCTTCAGCCTCCTCAGTATAATTCTCAGCCTATAGACAGCCTTCAACCTCCTCAGTTGAATTCTCAGCCTACAAACTGCCTTCAACCTCCTCATTTGAATTTTCAGCCTACAGACTGCCTTCAACCTCCTCATTTGAATTTTCAGCCTACAAACTGCCTTCAACCTCCTCAGTTGAATTCTCAGCCTAGACTGTCTTCAACCTCCTCAGTTGAATTCTGAGCCTACAGACTGCCTTCAACCTCCTCAGTTGAATTCAGTGCCTGCAGACTGCCTTCAACCTCCTCAGTTGAATTCAGTGCCTGCAGACTGCCTTCAACCTCCTCAGTTGAATTCAGAGCCTGCAGACTGTCTTCAACCTCCTCAGCTGAATTCTGAGCCTAGACTGTCTTCAACCTCCTCAGTTGAATTCGCAGCCTGTAGACTGTCTTCAACCACCTCAGTTGAAATCTCAGCTTATAGACTGCCTTCAACCTCCTCAGTTGAATTATCAGCCTACAGACAGCCTTCAACCTCCTCAGTTGAATTCTGAGCCTACAGACTGCCTTCAACCTCCTCATTTGAATTCTCAGCCTACAGACTGCCTTCAACCTCCTCAGTTAAATTCTCAGCCTACAAACTGCCTTCAACCTCCTCATTTGAATTTTCAGCCTACAGACTGCCTTCAACCTCCTCATTTGAATTTTCAGCCTACAAACTGCCTTCAACCTCCTCAGTTGAATTCTCAGCCTAGACTGTCTTCAACCTCCTCAGTTGAATTCTGAGCCTACAGACTGCCTTCAAACTCCTCAGTTGCATTCTGAGCCTGCAGACTGTCTTCAACCTCCTCAGTTGAATTCTGAGCCTACAGACTGCCTTCAACCTCCTCAGTTGAATTCAGTGCCTGCAGACTGCCTTCAACCTCCTCAGTTGAATTCAGAGCCTGCAGACTGTCTTCAACCTCCTCAGCTGAATTCTGAGCCTAGACTGTCTTCAACCTCCTCAGTTGAATTCGCAGCCTGTAGACTGTCTTCAACCACCTCAGTTGAAATCTCAGCCTATAGACTGCCTTCAACCTCCTCAGTTGAATTCTGAGCCTACAGACTGCCTTCAACCTCCTCATTTGAATTCTCAGCCTACAGACTGCCTTCAACCTCCTCAGTTGAATTCGCAGCCTGTAGACTGCCTTCAACCTCCTCAGTTGAATTCTGAGCCTATACACTGCCTTCAGCCTCCTCAGTATAATTCTCAGCCTATAGACAGCCTTCAACCTCCTCAGTTAAATTCTCAACCTACAGTCTGCCTTCAACCTCTTCAGTTGAATTCTCAGCCCACAGACTGCCTTCAAACTCCTCAGTTGAATTTTCTGCCTACAGACTGCCTTCAACCTCCTCAGTTGAATTCTCAGCCGAGACTGTCTTCAACCTCCTCAGTTGAATTTTCAGCCTACAGACTGCCTTCAACCTCCTCAGTTAAATTCTCAGCCTAGACTTTCAACCTCCTCAGTTGAATTCTGAGCCAACAGACTGCCTTCAACCTCCTCATTTGAATTTTCAGCCTATAAACTGCCTTCAACCTCCTCAGTTGAATTCTCAGCCTAGACTGTCTTCAACCTCCTAGGTTGAATTCTGAGCCTACAGACTGCCTTCAACCTCCTCAGTTGAATTCTCAGCCTAGACTGTCTTCAACCTCCTCAGTTGAATTTTCAGCCTACAGACTGCCTTCAACCTCCTCAGTTGAATTCTCAGCCTAGACTTTCAACCTCCTCAGTTGAATTCTGAGCCTACAGACTGCCTTCAACCTCCTCATTTGAATTTTCAGCCTACAAACTGCCTTCAACCTCCTCAGATGAATTCTCAGCCTAGACTGTCTTCAACCTCCTCAGTTGAATTCTGAGCCTACAGACTGCCTTCAACCTCCTCAGTTGAATTCAGTGCCTGCAGACTGCCTTCAACCTCCTCAGTTGAATTCAGAGCCTGCAGACTGTCTTCAACCTCCTCAGCTGAATTCTGAGCCTAGACTGTCTTCAACCTCCTCAGTTGAATTCGCAGCCTGTAGACTGTCTTCAACCACCTCAGTTGAAATCTCAGGCTATAGACTGCCTTCAACCTCCTCAGTTGAATTATCAGCCTACAGACAGCCTTCAACCTCCTCAGTTGAATTCTGAGCCTACAGACTGCCTTCAACCTCCTCATTTGAATTCTCAGCCTACAGACTGCCTTCAACCTCCTCAGTTAAATTCGCAGCCTACAAACTGCCTTCAACCTCCTCATTTGAATTTTCAGCCTACAGACTGCCTTCAACCTCCTCATTTGAATTTTCAGCCTACAAACTGCCTTCAACCTCCTCAGTTGAATTCTCAGCCTAGACTGTCTTCAACCTCCTCAGTTGAATTCTGAGCCTACAGACTGCCTTCAAACTCCTCAGTTGCATTCTGAGCCTGCAGACTGTCTTCAACCTCCTCAGTTGAATTCTGAGCCTACAGACTGCCTTCAACCTCCTCAGTTGAATTCAGTGCCTGCAGACTGCCTTCAACCTCCTCAGTTGAATTCAGAGCCTGCAGACTGTCTTCAACCTCCTCAGCTGAATTCTGAGCCTAGACTGTCTTCAACCTCCTCAGTTGAATTCGCAGCCTGTAGACTGTCTTCAACCACCTCAGTTGAAATCTCAGCCTATAGACTGCCTTCAACCTCCTCAGTTGAATTCTGAGCCTACAGACTGCCTTCAACCTCCTCATTTGAATTCTCAGCCTACAGACTGCCTTCAACCTCCTCAGTTGAATTCGCAGCCTGTAGACTGCCTTCAACCTCCTCAGTTGAATTCTGAGCCTATACACTGCCTTCAGCCTCCTCAGTATAATTCTCAGCCTATAGACAGCCTTCAACCTCCTCAGTTAAATTCTCAACCTACAGTCTGCCTTCAACCTCTTCAGTTGAATTCTCAGCCCACAGACTGCCTTCAACCTCCTCAGTTGAATTCGCAGCCTGTAGACTGCCTTCAACCTCCTCAGTTGAATTCTGAGCCTATACACTGCCTTCAGCCTCCTCAGTATAATTCTCAGCCTATAGACAGCCTTCAACCTCCTCAGTTGAATTCTCAGCCTACAAACTGCCTTCAACCTCCTCATTTGAATTTTCAGCCTACAAACTGCCTTCAACCTCCTCAGTTGAATTCTGAGCCTGCAGACTGCCTTCAACCTCCTCAGTTGAATGCTTAGCCTGCAGACTGCCTTCAACCTCCTCAGTTGAATTCATTGCCTGCAGACTGACTTCAACCTCCTCAGTTGAATTCAGAGCCTGCAGACTGTCTTCAACCTCCTCAGTTGAATTCTGAGCCCAGACTGTCTTCAACCTCCTCAGTTGAATTCGCAGCCTGTAGACTGTCTTCAACCACCTCAGTTGAAATCTCAGCCTATAGACTGCCTTCAACCTCCTCAGTTGAATTCTCAGCCTACAGACTGCCTTCAACCTCCTCAGTTGAATTCTGAGCCTACAGACTGCCTTCAACCTCCTCAGTTGAATTCTCAGCCTACAGACTGCCTTCAACCTCCTCAGTTAAATTCTGAGCCTACAGACTGCCTTCAACCTCCTCATTTGAATTTTCAGCCTATAGACTGCCTTCAACCTCCTCAGTTAAATTCTCAGCCTACAGACTGCCTTCAACCTCCTCAGTTAAATTCTCAGCCTACAGACTGCCTTCAACCTCCTCAGTTAAATTCTCAGCCGACAGACTGCCTTCAACCTCCTCAGTTGAATTCTGAGCCTATAGACTGCCTTCAACCTCCTCAGTTGAATTCTCAGCCTACAGACTGCCTTCAACCTCCTCAGTTGAACTCTGAGCCTACAGACTGCCTTCAACCTCCTCAGTTGAATTCTCAGCCTACAGACTGCCTTCAACCTCCTCAGTTAAATTCTCAGCCTACAGACTGCCTTCAACCTCCTCAGTTAAATTCGCAGCCTACAGACTACCTTCAACCTCCTCAGTTGAATTCTGAGCCTGTAGACTGCCTTCAACCTCCTCATTTGAATTCTGAGCCTATAGACTGCCTTCAACCTCCTGTTGAATTCTCAGCTAAAAGACTGCCTTCAACCTCCTCAGTTGAATTCTCAGCCTAAAGATTGCCTTCAACCTCCTCAGTTGAATTCTCAGCCTATAGACTGCATTCAACCTCCTGTTGAATTCTTAGCCTCCCGACTGCCTTCAACCTACTCAGATGAATTCTCAGCCTATACACTGCCTTCAGCCTCCTCAGTATAATTCTCAGCCTATAGACAGCCTTCAACCTCCTCAGTTGAATTCTCAGCCTACAAACTGCCTTCAACCTCCTCATTTGAATTTTCAGCCTACAAACTGTCTCAAACCTCCTCAGTTGAATTCTCAGCCTAGACTGTCTTCAACCTCCTCAGTTGAATTCTGAGCCTACAGACTGCCTTCATCCTCCTTAGTTGAATTCTGAGCCTGCAGACTGCCTTCAACCTGATCAGTTGAATGCTTAGCCTGCAGACTGCCTTCAACCTCCTCAGTTGAATTCAGTGCCTGCAGACTGACTTCAACCTCCTCCGTTGAATTCAGAGCCTGCAGACTGTCTTCAACCTCCTCAGTTGAATTCTGAGCCCAGACTGTCTTCAACCTCCTCAGTTGAATTCGCAGCCTGTAGACTGTCTTCAACCACCTCAGTTTAATTCTCAGCCTAGACTGTCTTCAACCTCCTAGGTTGAATTCTGAGCCTACAGACTGCCTTCAACCTCCTCAGTTGAATTCTCAGCCTAGACTTTCAACCTCCTCAGTTGAATTCTGAGCCAACAGACTGCCTTCAACCTCCTCATTTGAATTTTCAGCCTATAAACTGCCTTCAACCTCCTCAGTTGAATTCTCAGCCTAGACTGTCTTCAACCTCCTAGGTTGAATTCTGAGCCTACAGACTGCCTTCAACCTCCTCAGTTGAATTCTCAGCCTAGACTGTCTTCAACCTCCTCAGTTGAATTTTCAGCCTACAGACTGCCTTCAACCTCCTCAGTTGAATTCTCAGCCTAGACTTTCAACCTCCTCAGTTGAATTCTGAGCCTACAGACTGCCTTCAACCTCCTCATTTGAATTTTCAGCCTACAAACTGCCTTCAACCTCCTCAGTTGAATTCTCAGCCTAGACTGTCTTCAACCTCCTCAGTTGAATTCTGAGCCTACAGACTGCCTTCAACCTCCTCAGTTGAATTCAGTGCCTGCAGACTGCCTTCAACCTCCTCAGTTGAATTCAGAGCCTGCAGACTGTCTTCAACCTCCTCAGCTGAATTCTGAGCCTAGAGTGTCTTCAACCTCCTCAGTTGAATTCGCAGCCTGTAGACTGTCTTCAACCACCTCAGTTGAAATCTCAGCCTATAGACTGCCTTCAACCTCCTCAGTTGAATTATCAGCCTACAGACAGCCTTCAACCTCCTCAGTTGAATTCTGAGCCTACAGACTGCCTTCAACCTCCTCATTTGAATTCTCAGCCTACAGACTGCCTTCAACCTCCTCAGTTGAATTCGGAGCGTGCAGACTGCCTTCAACCTCCTCAGTTGAATTCTGAGCCTATACACTGCCTTCAGCCTCCTCAGTATAATTCTCAGCCTATAGACAGCCTTCAACCTCCTCAGTTGAATTCTCAGCCTACAAACTGCCTTCAACCTCCTCATTTGAATTTTCAGCCTACAGACTGCCTTCAACCTCCTCATTTGAATTTTCAGCCTACAAACTGCCTTCAACCTCCTCAGTTGAATTCTCAGCCTAGACTGTCTTCAACCTCCTCAGTTGAATTCTGAGCCTACAGACTGCCTTCAACCTCCTCAGTTGAATTCAGTGCCTGCAGACTGCCTTCAACCTCCTCAGTTGAATTCAGAGCCTGCAGACTGTCTTCAACCTCCTCAGCTGAATTCTGAGCCTAGACTGTCTTCAACCTCCTCAGTTGAATTCGCAGCCTGTAGACTGTCTTCAACCACCTCAGTTGAAATCTCAGCTTATAGACTGCCTTCAACCTCCTCAGTTGAATTATCAGCCTACAGACAGCCTTCAACCTCCTCAGTTGAATTCTGAGCCTACAGACTGCCTTCAACCTCCTCATTTGAATTCTCAGCCTACAGACTGCCTTCAACCTCCTCAGTTAAATTCTCAGCCTACAAACTGCCTTCAACCTCCTCATTTGAATTTTCAGCCTACAGACTGCCTTCAACCTCCTCATTTGAATTTTCAGCCTACAAACTGCCTTCAACCTCCTCAGTTGAATTCTCAGCCTAGACTGTCTTCAACCTCCTCAGTTGAATTCTGAGCCTACAGACTGCCTTCAAACTCCTCAGTTGCATTCTGAGCCTGCAGACTGTCTTCAACCTCCTCAGTTGAATTCTGAGCCTACAGACTGCCTTCAACCTCCTCAGTTGAATTCAGAGCCTGCAGACTGTCTTCAACCTCCTCAGCTGAATTCTGAGCCTAGACTGTCTTCAACCTCCTCAGTTGAATTCGCAGCCTGTAGACTGTCTTCAATCACCTCAGTTGAAATCTCAGCCTATAGACTGCCTTCAACCTCCTCAGTTGAATTCTGAGCCTACAGACTGCCTTCAACCTCCTCATTTGAATTCTCAGCCTACAGACTGCCTTCAACCTCCTCAGTTGAATTCGCAGCCTGTAGACTGCCTTCAACCTCCTCAGTTGAATTCTGAGCCTATACACTGCCTTCAGCCTCCTCAGTATAATTCTCAGCCTATAGACAGCCTTCAACCTCCTCAGTTAAATTCTCAACCTACAGTCTGCCTTCAACCTCTTCAGTTGAATTCTCAGCCCACAGACTGCCTTCAAACTCCTCAGTTGAATTTTCTGCCTACAGACTGCCTTCAACCTCCTCAGTTGAATTCTCAGCCTAGACTGTCTTCAACCTCCTCAGTTGAATTTTCAGCCTACAGACTGCCTTCAACCTCCTCAGTTGAATTCTCAGCCTAGACTTTCAACCTCCTCAGTTGAATTCTGAGCCAACAGACTGCCTTCAACCTCCTCATTTGAATTTTCAGCCTATAAACTGCCTTCAACCTCCTCAGTTGAATTCTCAGCCTAGACTGTCTTCAACCTCCTAGGTTGAATTCTGAGCCTACAGACTGCCTTCAACCTCCTCAGTTGAATTCTCAGCCTAGACTGTCTTCAACCTCCTCAGTTGAATTTTCAGCCTACAGACTGCCTTCAACCTCCTCAGTTGAATTCTCAGCCTAGACTTTCAACCTCCTCAGTTGAATTCTGAGCCTACAGACTGCCTTCAACCTCCTCATTTGAATTTTCAGCCTACAAACTGCCTTCAACCTCCTCAGATGAATTCTCAGCCTAGACTGTCTTCAACCTCCTCAGTTGAATTCTGAGCCTACAGACTGCCTTCAACCTCCTCAGTTGAATTCGCAGCCTGTAGACTGTCTTCAACCACCTCAGTTGAAATCTCAGGCTATAGACTGCCTTCAACCTCCTCAGTTGAATTATCAGCCTACAGACAGCCTTCAACCTCCTCAGTTGAATTCTGAGCCTACAGACTGCCTTCAACCTCCTCATTTGAATTCTCAGCCTACAGACTGCCTTCAACCTCCTCAGTTGAATTCTCAGCCTACAGACTGCCTTCAACCTCCTCAGTTAAATTCTGAGCCTACAGACTGCCTTCAACCTCCTCATTTGAATTTTCAGCCTATAGACTGCCTTCAACCTCCTCAGTTAAATTCTCAGCCTACAGACTGCCTTCAACCTCCTCAGTTAAATTCTCAGCCTACAGACTGCCTTCAACCTCCTCAGTTAAATTCTCAGCCGACAGACTGCCTTCAACCTCCTCAGTTGAATTCTGAGCCTATAGACTGCCTTCAACCTCCTCAGTTGAATTCTCAGCCTACAGACTGCCTTCAACCTCCTCAGTTGAACTCTGAGCCTACAGACTGCCTTCAACCTCCTCAGTTGAATTCTCAGCCTACAGACTGCCTTCAACCTCCTCAGTTAAATTCTGAGCCTACAGACTGCCTTCAACCTCCTCATTTGAATTCTCAGCCTACAGACTGCCTTCAACCTCCTCAGTTAAATTCTCAGCTTACAAACTGCCTTCAACCTCCTCATTTGAATTTTCAGCCTACAGACTGCCTTCAACCTCCTCATTTGAATTTTCAGCCTACAAACTGCCTTCAACCTCCTCAGTTGAATTCTCAGCCTAGACTGTCTTCAACCTCCTCAGTTGAATTCTGAGCCTACAGACTGCCTTCAAACTCCTCAGTTGCATTCTGAGCCTGCAGACTGTCTTCAACCTCCTCAGTTGAATTCTGAGCCTACAGACTGCCTTCAACCTCCTCAGTTGAATTCAGAGCCTGCAGACTGTCTTCAACCTCCTCAGCTGAATTCTGAGCCTAGACTGTCTTCAACCTCCTCAGTTGAATTCGCAGCCTGTAGACTGTCTTCAACCACCTCAGTTGAAATCTCAGCCTATAGACTGCCTTCAACCTCCTCAGTTGAATTCTGAGCCTACAGACTGCCTTCAACCTCCTCATTTGAATTCTCAGCCTACAGACTGCCTTCAACCTCCTCAGTTGAATTCGCAGCCTGTAGACTGCCTTCAACCTCCTCAGTTGAATTCTGAGCCTATACACTGCCTTCAGCCTCCTCAGTATAATTCTCAGCCTATAGACAGCCTTCAACCTCCTCAGTTAAATTCTCAACCTACAGTCTGCCTTCAACCTCTTCAGTTGAATTCTCAGCCCACAGACTGCCTTCAAACTCCTCAGTTGAATTTTCTGCCTACAGACTGCCTTCAACCTCCTCAGTTGAATTCTCAGCCTAGACTGTCTTCAACCTCCTCAGTTGAATTTTCAGCCTACAGACTGCCTTCAACCTCCTCAGTTGAATTCTCAGCCTAGACTTTCAACCTCCTCAGTTGAATTCTGAGCCAACAGACTGCCGTCAACCTCCTCATTTGAATTTTCAGCCTATAAACTGCCTTCAACCTCCTCAGTTGAATTCTCAGCCTAGACTGTCTTCAACCTCCTAGGTTGAATTCTGAGCCTACAGACTGCCTTCAACCTCCTCAGTTGAATTCTCAGCCTAGACTGTCTTCAACCTCCTCAGTTGAATTTTCAGCCTACAGACTGCCTTCAACCTCCTCAGTTGAATTCTCAGCCTAGACTTTCAACCTCCTCAGTTGAATTCTGAGCCTACAGACTGACTTCAACCTCCTCATTTGAATTTTCAGCCTACAAACTGCCTTCAACCTCCTCAGATGAATTCTCAGCCTAGACTGTCTTCAACCTCCTCAGTTGAATTCTGAGCCTACAGACTGCCTTCAACCTCCTCAGTTGAATTCGCAGCCTGTAGACTGTCTTCAACCACCTCAGTTGAAATCTCAGGCTATAGACTGCCTTCAACCTCCTCAGTTGAATTATCAGCCTACAGACAGCCTTCAACCTCCTCAGTTGAATTCTGAGCCTACAGACTGCCTTCAACCTCCTCATTTGAATTCTCAGCCTACAGACTGCCTTCAACCTCCTCAGTTGAATTCTCAGCCTACAGACTGCCTTCAACCTCCTCAGTTAAATTCTGAGCCTACAGACTGCCTTCAACCTCCTCATTTGAATTTTCAGCCTATAGACTGCCTTCAACCTCCTCAGTTAAATTCTCAGCCTACAGACTGCCTTCAACCTCCTCAGTTAAATTCTCAGCCTACAGACTGCCTTCAACCTCCTCAGTTAAATTCTCAGCCGACAGACTGCCTTCAACCTCCTCAGTTGAATTCTGAGCCTATAGACTGCCTTCAACCTCCTCAGTTGAATTCTCAGCCTACAGACTGCCTTCAACCTCCTCAGTTGAACTCTGAGCCTACAGACTGCCTTCAACCTCCTCAGTTGAATTCTCAGCCTACAGACTGCCTTCAACCTCCTCAGTTAAATTCTGAGCCTACAGACTGCCTTCAACCTCCTCAGTTGAATTCAGTGCCTGCAGACTGCCTTCAACCTCCTCAGTTGAATTCAGAGCCTGCAGACTGTCTTCAACCTCCTCAGCTGAATTCTGAGCCTAGACTGTCTTCAACCTCCTCAGTTGAATTCGCAGCCTGTAGACTGTCTTCAACCACCTCAGTTGAAATCTCAGGCTATAGACTGCCTTCAACCTCCTCAGTTGAATTATCAGCCTACAGACAGCCTTCAACCTCCTCAGTTGAATTCTGAGCCTACAGACTGCCTTCAACCTCCTCATTTGAATTCTCAGCCTACAGACTGCCTTCAACCTCCTCAGTTGAATTCGCAGCCTGTAGACTGCCTTCAACCTCCTCAGTTGAATTCTGAGCCTATACACTGCCTTCAGCCTCCTCAGTATAATTCTCAGCCTATAGACAGCCTTCAACCTCCTCAGTTGAATTCTCAGCCTACAAACTGCCTTCAACCTCCTCATTTGAATTTTCAGCCTACAAACTGCCTTCAATCTCCTCAGTTGAATTCTGAGCCTGCAGACTGCCTTCAACCTCCTCAGTTGAATGCTTAGCCTGCAGACTGCCTTCAACCTCCTCAGTTGAATTCATTGCCTGCAGACTGACTTCAACCTCCTCAGTTGAATTCAGAGCCTGCAGACTGTCTTCAACCTCCTCAGTTGAATTCTGAGCCCAGACTGTCTTCAACCTCCTCAGTTGAATTCGCAGCCTGTAGACTGTCTTCAACCACCTCAGTTGAAATCTCAGCCTATAGACTGCCTTCAACCTCCTCAGTTGAATTCTCAGCCTACAGACTGCCTTCAACCTCCTCAGTTGAATTCTGAGCCTACAGACTGCCTTCAACCTCCTCAGTTGAATTCTCAGCCTACAGACTGCCTTCAACCTCCTCAGTTAAATTCTGAGCCTACAGACTGCCTTCAACCTCCTCATTTGAATTTTCAGCCTATAGACTGCCTTCAACCTCCTCAGTTAAATTCTCAGCCTACAGACTGCCTTCAACCTCCTCAGTTAAATTCTCAGCCTACAGACTGCCTTCAACCTCCTCAGTTAAATTCTCAGCCGACAGACTGCCTTCAACCTCCTCAGTTGAATTCTGAGCCTATAGACTGCCTTCAACCTCCTCAGTTGAATTCTCAGCCTACAGACTGCCTTCAACCTCCTCAGTTGAACTCTGAGCCTACAGACTGCCTTCAACCTCCTCAGTTGAATTCTCAGCCTACAGACTGCCTTCAACCTCCTCAGTTAAATTCTCAGCCTACAGACTGCCTTCAACCTCCTCAGTTAAATTCGCAGCCTACAGACTACCTTCAACCTCCTCAGTTGAATTCTGAGCCTGTAGACTGCCTTCAACCTCCTCATTTGAATTCTGAGCCTATAGACTGCCTTCAACCTCCTGTTGAATTCTCAGCTAAAAGACTGCCTTCAACCTCCTCAGTTGAATTCTCAGCCTAAAGATTGCCTTCAACCTCCTCAGTTGAATTCTCAGCCTATAGACTGCATTCAACCTCCTGTTGAATTCTTAGCCTACCGACTGCCTTCAACCTACTCAGATGAATTCTCAGCCTATACACTGCCTTCAGCCTCCTCAGTATAATTCTCAGCCTATAGACAGCCTTCAACCTCCTCAGTTGAATTCTCAGCCTACAAACTGCCTTCAACCTCCTCATTTGAATTTTCAGCCTACAAACTGCCTCAAACCTCCTCAGTTGAATTCTCAGCCTAGACTGTCTTCAACCTCCTCAGTTGAATTCTGAGCCTACAGACTGCCTTCATCCTCCTCAGTTGAATTCTGAGCCTGCAGACTGCCTTCAACCTGATCAGTTGAATGCTTAGCCTGCAGACTGCCTTCAACCTCCTCAGTTGAATTCAGTGCCTGCAGACTGACTTCAACCTCCTCCGTTGAATTCAGAGCCTGCAGACTGTCTTCAACCTCCTCAGTTGAATTCTGAGCCCAGACTGTCTTCAACCTCCTCAGTTGAATTCGCAGCCTGTAGACTGTCTTCAACCACCTCAGTTGAAATCTCAGCCTATAGACTGCCTTCAACCTCCTCAGTTGAATGCTTAGCCTGCAGACTGCCTTCAACCTCCTCAGTTGAATTCAGTGCCTGCAGACTACCTTCAACCTCCTCAGTTGAATTCAGAGCCTGCAGACTGTCTTCAACCTCCTCAGTTGAATTCTGAGCCTAGACTATCTTCAACCTCCTCAGTTGAATTCGCAGCCTGCCGACTGTCTTCAACCACCTCAGTTGAAATCTCAGCCTATAGACTGCCTTCAACCTACTCAGATGAATTCTCAGCCGATACACTGCCTTCAGCCTCCTCAGTTTAATTCTCAGCCTACAGACTGCCTTCAACCTCCTCAGTTGAATTCAGAGCCTGCAGACTGTCTTCAACCTCCTCAGTTGAATTCTCAGCCGAAAGACTGTCTTCAACCTCCTCAGTTGAATTCAGAACCTATAGACTGCCTTCAAACTCCTCAGTTAAATTCTCAGCCTATAGACAGCCTTCAACCTCTTCAGTTGAATTTGGAGGCTGCAGACTGTCTTCAACCTCTTCAGTTGAATTCTCAGCCTACAGACTGCCTTCAACCTCCTCAGTTAAATTCTCAGCCTACAGAATGTCTTCAAACTCCTCTGTTGAATTCTCAGCCGACAGTCTGCCTTCAACCTCTTCAGTTGAATTCTCAGCCTAGACTGTCTTCAACCTCCTCAGTTGAATTCGGAGCCTGCAGACTGCCTTCAACCTCCTCAGTTAAATTCTCAACCTACAGTCTGCCTTCAACCTCTTCAGTTGAATTCTCAGCCCACAGACTGCCTTCAAACTCCTCAGTTGAATTTTCTGCCTACAGACTGCCTTCAACCTCCTCAGTTGAATTCTCAGCCTAGACTGTCTTCAACCTCCTCAGTTGAATTTTCAGCCTACAGACTGCCTTCAACCTCCTCAGTTGAATTCTCAGCCTAGACTTTCAACCTCCTCTGTTGAATTCTGAGCCAACAGACTGCCTTCAACCTCCTCATTTGAATTTTCAGCCTATAAACTGCCTTCAACCTCCTCAGTTGAATTCTCAGCCTAGACTGTCTTCAACCTCCTAGGTTGAATTCTGAGCCTACAGACTGCCTTCAACCTCCTCAGTTGAATTCTCAGCCTAGACTGTCTTCAACCTCCTCAGTTGAATTCTGAGCCTACAGACTGCCTTCAACCTCCTCAGTTGAATTCTCAGCCTACAGACTGCCTTCAACCTCCTCATTTGAATTTTCAGCCTATAGACTGCCTTCAACCTCCTCAGTTAAATTCTCAGCCTACAGACTGCCTTCAACCTCCTCAGTTAAATTCTCAGCCTACAGACTGCCTTCAACCTCCTCAGTTAAATTCTCAGCCTACAGACTGCCTTCAACCTCCTCAGTTAAATTCTCAGCCGACAGACTGCCTTCAACCTCCTCAGTTGAATTCTGAGCCTATAGACTGCCTTCAACCTCCTCAGTTGAATTCTCAGCCTACAGACTGCCTTCAACCTCCTCAGTTGAACTCTGAGCCTACAGACTGCCTTCAACCTCCTCAGTTGAATTCTCAGCCTACAGACTGCCTTCAACCTCCTCAGTTAAATTCTGAGCCTACAGACTGCCTTCAACCTCCTCAGTTGAATTCAGTGCCTGCAGACTGCCTTCAACCTCCTCAGTTGAATTCAGAGCCTGCAGACTGTCTTCAACCTCCTCAGCTGAATTCTGAGCCTAGACTGTCTTCAACCTCCTCAGTTGAATTCGCAGCCTGTAGACTGTCTTCAACCACCTCAGTTGAAATCTCAGGCTATAGACTGCCTTCAACCTCCTCAGTTGAATTATCAGCCTACAGACAGCCTTCAACCTCCTCAGTTGAATTCTGAGCCTACAGACTGCCTTCAACCTCCTCATTTGAATTCTCAGCCTACAGACTGCCTTCAACCTCCTCAGTTGAATTCGCAGCCTGTAGACTGCCTTCAACCTCCTCAGTTGAATTCTGAGCCTATACACTGCCTTCAGCCTCCTCAGTATAATTCTCAGCCTATAGACAGCCTTCAACCTCCTCAGTTGAATTCTCAGCCTACAAACTGCCTTCAACCTCCTCATTTGAATTTTCAGCCTACAAACTGCCTTCAATCTCCTCAGTTGAATTCTGAGCCTGCAGACTGCCTTCAACCTCCTCAGTTGAATGCTTAGCCTGCAGACTGCCTTCAACCTCCTCAGTTGAATTCATTGCCTGCAGACTGACTTCAACCTCCTCAGTTGAATTCAGAGCCTGCAGACTGTCTTCAACCTCCTCAGTTGAATTCTGAGCCCAGACTGTCTTCAACCTCCTCAGTTGAATTCGCAGCCTGTAGACTGTCTTCAACCACCTCAGTTGAAATCTCAGCCTATAGACTGCCTTCAACCTCCTCAGTTGAATTCTCAGCCTACAGACTGCCTTCAACCTCCTCAGTTGAATTCTGAGCCTACAGACTGCCTTCAACCTCCTCAGTTGAATTCTCAGCCTACAGACTGCCTTCAACCTCCTCAGTTAAATTCTGAGCCTACAGACTGCCTTCAACCTCCTCATTTGAATTTTCAGCCTATAGACTGCCTTCAACCTCCTCAGTTAAATTCTCAGCCTACAGACTGCCTTCAACCTCCTCAGTTAAATTCTCAGCCTACAGACTGCCTTCAACCTCCTCAGTTAAATTCTCAGCCGACAGACTGCCTTCAACCTCCTCAGTTGAATTCTGAGCCTATAGACTGCCTTCAACCTCCTCAGTTGAATTCTCAGCCTACAGACTGCCTTCAACCTCCTCAGTTGAACTCTGAGCCTACAGACTGCCTTCAACCTCCTCAGTTGAATTCTCAGCCTACAGACTGCCTTCAACCTCCTCAGTTAAATTCTCAGCCTACAGACTGCCTTCAACCTCCTCAGTTAAATTCGCAGCCTACAGACTACCTTCAACCTCCTCAGTTGAATTCTGAGCCTGTAGACTGCCTTCAACCTCCTCATTTGAATTCTGAGCCTATAGACTGCCTTCAACCTCCTGTTGAATTCTCAGCTAAAAGACTGCCTTCAACCTCCTCAGTTGAATTCTCAGCCTAAAGATTGCCTTCAACCTCCTCAGTTGAATTCTCAGCCTATAGACTGCATTCAACCTCCTGTTGAATTCTTAGCCTACCGACTGCCTTCAACCTACTCAGATGAATTCTCAGCCTATACACTGCCTTCAGCCTCCTCAGTATAATTCTCAGCCTATAGACAGCCTTCAACCTCCTCAGTTGAATTCTCAGCCTACAAACTGCCTTCAACCTCCTCATTTGAATTTTCAGCCTACAAACTGCCTCAAACCTCCTCAGTTGAATTCTCAGCCTAGACTGTCTTCAACCTCCTCAGTTGAATTCTGAGCCTACAGACTGCCTTCATCCTCCTCAGTTGAATTCTGAGCCTGCAGACTGCCTTCAACCTGATCAGTTGAATGCTTAGCCTGCAGACTGCCTTCAACCTCCTCAGTTGAATTCAGTGCCTGCAGACTGACTTCAACCTCCTCCGTTGAATTCAGAGCCT
The DNA here is from genome assembly GCF_030144855.1 of Hypanus sabinus. Lineage (NCBI taxonomy): Eukaryota > Metazoa > Chordata > Chondrichthyes > Myliobatiformes > Dasyatidae > Hypanus > Hypanus sabinus. The sequence goes on along the minus strand of NW_026779046.1, from coordinate 507,366 downwards.
GCAGACTGTCTTCAACCTCCTCAGTTGAATTCTGAGCCCAGACTGTCTTCAACCTCCTCAGTTGAATTCGCAGCCTGTAGACTGTCTTCAACCACCTCAGTTGAAATCTCAGCCTATAGACTGCCTTCAACCTCCTCAGTTGAATGCTTAGCCTGCAGACTGCCTTCAACCTCCTCAGTTGAATTCAGTGCCTGCAGACTACCTTCAACCTCCTCAGTTGAATTCAGAGCCTGCAGACTGTCTTCAACCTCCTCAGTTGAATTCTGAGCCTAGACTATCTTCAACCTCCTCAGTTGAATTCGCAGCCTGCCGACTGTCTTCAACCACCTCAGTTGAAATCTCAGCCTATAGACTGCCTTCAACCTACTCAGATGAATTCTCAGCCGATACACTGCCTTCAGCCTCCTCAGTTTAATTCTCAGCCTACAGACTGCCTTCAACCTCCTCAGTTGAATTCAGAGCCTGCAGACTGTCTTCAACCTCCTCAGTTGAATTCTCAGCCGAAAGACTGTCTTCAACCTCCTCAGTTGAATTCAGAACCTATAGACTGCCTTCAAACTCCTCAGTTAAATTCTCAGCCTATAGACAGCCTTCAACCTCTTCAGTTGAATTTGGAGGCTGCAGACTGTCTTCAACCTCTTCAGTTGAATTCTCAGCCTACAGACTGCCTTCAACCTCCTCAGTTAAATTCTCAGCCTACAGAATGTCTTCAAACTCCTCTGTTGAATTCTCAGCCGACAGTCTGCCTTCAACCTCTTCAGTTGAATTCTCAGCCTAGACTGTCTTCAACCTCCTCAGTTGAATTCGGAGCCTGCAGACTGCCTTCAACCTCCTCAGTTAAATTCTCAACCTACAGTCTGCCTTCAACCTCTTCAGTTGAATTCTCAGCCCACAGACTGCCTTCAAACTCCTCAGTTGAATTTTCTGCCTACAGACTGCCTTCAACCTCCTCAGTTGAATTCTCAGCCTAGACTGTCTTCAACCTCCTCAGTTGAATTTTCAGCCTACAGACTGCCTTCAACCTCCTCAGTTGAATTCTCAGCCTAGACTTTCAACCTCCTCTGTTGAATTCTGAGCCAACAGACTGCCTTCAACCTCCTCATTTGAATTTTCAGCCTATAAACTGCCTTCAACCTCCTCAGTTGAATTCTCAGCCTAGACTGTCTTCAACCTCCTAGGTTGAATTCTGAGCCTACAGACTGCCTTCAACCTCCTCAGTTGAATTCTCAGCCTAGACTGTCTTCAACCTCCTCAGTTGAATTCTGAGCCTACAGACTGCCTTCAACCTCCTCAGTTGAATTCAGTGCCTGCAGACTGCCTTCAACCTCCTCAGTTGAATTCAGAGCCTGCAGACTGTCTTCAACCTCCTCAGCTGAATTCTGAGCCTAGACTGTCTTCAACCTCCTCAGTTGAATTCGCAGCCTGTAGACTGTCTTCAACCACCTCAGTTGAAATCTCAGCCTATAGACTGCCTTCAACCTCCTCAGTTGAATTATCAGCCTACAGACAGCCTTCAACCTCCTCAGTTGAATTCGCAGCCTGTAGACTGCCTTCAACCTCCTCAGTTGAATTCTGAGCCTATAGACTGCCTTCAGCCTCCTCAGTATAATTCTCAGCCTATAGACAGCCTTCAACCTCCTCAGTTGAATTCTCAGCCTACAAACTGCCTTCAACCTCCTCATTTGAATTTTCAGCCTACAAACTGCCTTCAACCTCCTCAGTTGAATTCTCAGCCTAGACTGTCTTCAACCTCCTCAGTTGAATTCTGAGCCTACAGACTGCCTTCAATCTCCTCAGTTGAATTCTGAGCCTGCAGACTGCCTTCAACCTCCTCAGTTGAATGCTTAGCCTGCAGACTGCCTTCAACCTCCTCAGTTGAATTCATTGCCTGCAGACTGACTTCAACCTCCTCAGTTGAATTCAGAGCCTGCAGACTGTCTTCAACCTCCTCAGTTGAATTCTGAGCCCAGACTGTCTTCAACCTCCTCAGTTGAATTCGCAGCCTGTAGACTGTCTTCAACCACCTCAGTTGAAATCTCAGCCTATAGACTGCCTTCAACCTCCTCAGTTGAATTCTCAGCCTACAGACTGCCTTCAACCTCCTCAGTTGAATTCTGAGCCTACAGACTGCCTTCAACCTCCTCAGTTGAATTCTCAGCCTACAGACTGCCTTCAACCTCCTCAGTTAAATTCTGAGCCTACAGACTGCCTTCAACCTCCTCATTTGAATTTTCAGCCTATAGACTGCCTTCAACCTCCTCAGTTAAATTCTCAGCCTACAGACTGCCTTCAACCTCCTCAGTTAAATTCTCAGCCGACAGACTGCCTTCAACCTCCTCAGTTGAATTCTGAGCCTATAGACTGCCTTCAACCTCCTCAGTTGAATTCTCAGCCTACAGACTGCCTTCAACCTCCTCAGTTGAATTCTGAGCCTACAGACTGCCTTCAACCTCCTCAGTTGAATTCTCAGCCTACAGACTGCCTTCAACCTCCTCAGTTAAATTCTCAGCCTACAGACTGCCTTCAACCTCCTCAGTTAAATTCGCAGCCTACAGACTACCTTCAACCTCCTCAGTTGAATTCTGAGCCTGTAGACTGCCTTCAACCTCCTCATTTGAATTCTGAGCCTATAGACTGCCTTCAACCTCCTGTTGAATTCTCAGCTTATAGACTGCCTTCAACCTCCTCAGTTGAATTCTCAGCCTAAAGATTGCCTTCAACCTCCTCAGTTGAATTCTCAGCCTATAGACTGCATTCAACCTCCTGTTGAATTCTTAGCCTACCGACTGCCTTCAACCTCCTCAGATGAATTCTCAGCCTATACACTGCCTTCAGCCTCCTCAGTATAATTCTCAGCCTATAGACAGCCTTCAACCTCCTCAGTTGAATTCTCAGCCTACAAACTGCCTTCAACCTCCTCATTTGAATTTTCAGCCTACAAACTGCCTTCAACCTCCTCAGTTGAATTCTCAGCCTAGACTGTCTTCAACCTCCTCAGTTGAATTCTGAGCCTACAGACTGCCTTCATCCTCCTCAGTTGAATTCTGAGCCTGCAGACTGCCTTCAACCTGATCAGTTGAATGCTTAGCCTGCAGACTGCCTTCAACCTCCTCAGTTGAATTCAGTGCCTGCAGACTGACTTCAACCTCCTCCGTTGAATTCTGAGCCTACAGACTGCCTTCAACCTCCTCAGTTGAATGCTTAGCCTACAGACTGCCTTCAACCTCCTCAGTTGAATTCTGAGCCTACAGACTGCCTTCAACCTCCTCAGTTGAATTCTGAGCCTGCAGACTGCCTTCAACCTCCTCAGTTGAATGCTTAGCCTGCAGACTGCCTTCAACCTCCTCAGTTGAATTCAGAGCCTGCAGACTGTCTTCAACCACCTCAGCTGAATTCTGAGCCTAGACTGTCTTCAACCTCCTCAGTTGAATTCGCAGCCTGTAGACTGTCTTCAACCACCTCAGTTGAAATCTCAGCCTATAGACTGCCTTCAACCTCCTCAGTTGAATTATCAGCCTACAGACAGCCTTCAACCTCCTCAGTTGAATTCTGAGCCTACAGACTGCCTTCAACCTCCTCATTTGAATTCTCAGCCTACAGACTGCCTTCAACCTCCTCAGTTGAATTCGCAGCCTACAGACTGCCTTCAACCTCCTCAGTTGAATTCTCAGCCTACAGACTGCCTTCAACCTCCTCAGTTAAATTCTGAGCCTACAGACTGCCTTCAACCTCCTCATTTGAATTTTCAGCCTATAGACTGCCTTCAACCTCCTCAGTTAAATTCTCAGCCTACAGACTGCCTTCAACCTCCTCAGTTAAATTCTCAGCCGACAGACTGCATTCAACCTCCTCAGTTGAATTCTGAGCCTATAGACTGCCTTCAACCTCCTCAGTTGAATTCTCAGCCTACAGACTGCCTTCAACCTCCTCAGTTGACTTCTGAGCCTACAGACTGCCTTCAACCTCCTCAGTTGAATTCTCAGCCTACAGACTGCCTTCAACCTCCTCAGTTAAATTCTCAGCCTACAGACTGCCTTCAACCTCCTCAGTTAAATTCGCAGCCTACAGACTACCTTCAACCTCCTCAGTTGAATTCTGAGCCTGTAGACTGCCTTCAACCTCCTCATTTGAATTCTGAGCCTATAGACTGCCTTCAACCTCCTGTTGAATTCTCAGCTTATAGACTGCCTTCAACCTCCTCAGTTGAATTCTCAGCCTAAAGATTGCCTTCAACCTCCTCAGTTGAATTCTCAGCCTATAGACTGCATTCAACCTCCTGTTGAATTCTTAGCCTACCGACTGCCTTCAACCTCCTCAGATGAATTCTCAGCCTATACACTGCCTTCAGCCTCCTCAGTATAATTCTCAGCCTATAAACAGCCTTCAACCTCCTCAGTTGAATTCTCAGCCTACAAACTGCCTTCAACCTCCTCAGTTGAATTCTCAGCCTAGACTGTCTTCAACCTCCTCAGTTGAATTCTGAGCCTACAGACTGCCTTCTTCCTCCTCAGTTGAATTCTGAGCCTGCAGACTGCCTTCAACCTGATCAGTTGAATTCTGAGCCTGCAGACTGCCTTCAACCTCCTCAGTTGAATTCAGTGCCTGCAGACTGACTTCAACCTCCTCCGTTGAATTCTGAGCCTACAGACTGCCTTCAACCTCCTCAGTTGAATTCTGAGCCTGCAGACTGTCTTCAACCTCCTCAGTTGAATTCAGAGCCTGCAGACTGTCTTCAACCTCCTCAGCTGAATTCTGAGCCTAGACTGTCTTCAACCTCCTCAGTTGAATTCGCAGCCTGTAGACTGTCTTCAACCACCTCAGTTGAAATCTCAGCCTATAGACTGCCTTCAACCTCCTCAGTTGAATTATCAGCCTACAGACAGCCTTCAACCTCCTCAGTTGAATTCTGAGCCTACAGACTGCCTTCAACCTCCTCATTTGAATTCTCAGCCTACAGACTGCCTTCAACCTCCTCAGTTGAATTCTGAGCCTATACACTGCCTTCAGCCTCCTCAGTATAATTCTCAGCCTATAGACAGCCTTCATCCTCCTCAGTTGAATTCTCAGCCTACAAACTGCCTTCAACCTCCTCATTTGAATTTCCAGCCTTCAAACTGCCTTCAACCTCCTCAGTTGAATTCTCAGCCTAGACTGCCTTCAACCTCCTCAGTTGAATTCTCAGCCTACAGACTGCCTTCAACCTCCTCAGTTGAATTCTGAGCCTACAGACTGCCTTCAACCTCCTCAGTTGAATTCTCAGCCTACAGACTGCCTTCAACCTCCTCAGTTAAATTCTGAGCCTACAGACTGCCTTCAACCTCCTCATTTGAATTTTCAGCCTATAGACTGCCTTCAACCTCCTCAGTTAAATTCTCAGCCTACAGACTGCCTTCAACCTCCTCAGTTAAATTCTCAGCCGACAGACTGCCTTCAACCTCCTCAGTTGAATTCTGAGCCTATAGACTGCCTTCAACCTCCTCAGTTGAATTCTCAGCCTACAGACTGCCTTCAACCTCCTCAGTTGAATTCTGAGCCTACAGACTGCCTTCAACCTCCTCAGTTGAATTCTCAGCCTACAGACTGCCTTCAACCTCCTCAGTTAAATTCTCAGCCTACAGACTGCCTTCAACCTCCTCAGTTAAATTCGCAGCCTACAGACTACCTTCAACCTCCTCAGTTGAATTCTGAGCCTGTAGACTGCCTTCAACCTCCTCATTTGAATTCTGAGCCTATAGACTGCCTTCAACCTCCTGTTGAATTCTCAGCTTATAGACTGCCTTCAACCTCCTCAGTTGAATTCTCAGCCTAAAGATTGCCTTCAACCTCCTCAGTTGAATTCTCAGCCTATAGACTGCATTCAACCTCCTGTTGAATTCTTAGCCTACCGACTGCCTTCAACCTCCTCAGATGAATTCTCAGCCTATACACTGCCTTCAGCCTCCTCAGTATAATTCTCAGCCTATAGACAGCCTTCAACCTCCTCAGTTGAATTCTCAGCCTACAAACTGCCTTCAACCTCCTCATTTGAATTTTCAGCCTGCAAACTGCCTTCAACCTCCTCAGTTGAATTCTCAGCCTAGACTGTCTTCAACCTCCTCAGTTGAATTCTGAGCCTACAGACTGCCTTCATCCTCCTCAGTTGAATTCTGAGCCTGCAGAATGCCTTCAACCTGATCAGTTGAATGCTTAGCCTGCAGACTGCCTTCAACCTCCTCAGTTGAATTCAGTGCCTGCAGACTGACTTCAACCTCCTCCGTTGAATTCTGAGCCTACAGACTGCCTTCAACCTCCTCAGTTGAATGCTTAGCCTACAGACTGCCTTCAACCTCCTCAGTTGAATTCTGAGCCTACAGACTGCCTTCAACCTCCTCAGTTGAATTCTGAGCCTGCAGACTGCCTTCAACCTCCTCAGTTGAATGCTTAGCCTGCAGACTGCCTTCAACCTCCTCAGTTGAATTCAGAGCCTGCAGACTGTCTTCAACCTCCTCAGCTGAATTCTGAGCCTAGACTGTCTTCAACCTCCTCAGTTGAATTCGCAGCCTGTAGACTGTCTTCAACCACCTCAGTTGAAATCTCAGCCTATAGACTGCCTTCAACCTCCTCAGTTGAATTATCAGCCTACAGACAGCCTTCAACCTCCTCAGTTGAATTCTGAGCCTACAGACTGCCTTCAACCTCCTCATTTGAATTCTCAGCCTACAGACTGCCTTCAACCTCCTCAGTTGAATTCGCAGCCTACAGACTGCCTTCAACCTCCTCAGTTGAATTCTCAGCCTACAGACTGCCTTCAACCTCCTCAGTTAAATTCTGAGCCTACAGACTGCCTTCAACCTCCTCATTTGAATTTTCAGCCTATAGACTGCCTTCAACCTCCTCAGTTAAATTCTCAGCCTACAGACTGCCTTCAACCTCCTCAGTTAAATTCTCAGCCGACAGACTGCCTTCAACCTCCTCAGTTGAATTCTGAGCCTATAGACTGCCTTCAACCTCCTCAGTTGAATTCTCAGCCTACAGACTGCCTTCAACCTCCTCAGTTGAATTCTGAGCCTACAGACTGCCTTCAACCTCCTCAGTTGAATTCTCAGCCTACAGACTGCCTTCAACCTCCTCAGTTAAATTCTCAGCCTACAGACTGCCTTCAACCTCCTCAGTTAAATTCGCAGCCTACAGACTACCTTCAACCTCCTCAGTTGAATTCTGAGCCTGTAGACTGCCTTCAACCTCCTGATTTGAATTCTGAGCCTATAGACTGCCTTCAACCTCCTGTTGAATTCTCAGCTTATAGACTGCCTTCAACCTCCTCAGTTGAATTCTCAGCCTAAAGATTGCCTTCAACCTCCTCAGTTGAATTCTCAGCCTATAGACTGCATTCAACCTCCTGTTGAATTCTTAGCCTACCGACTGCCTTCAACCTCCTCAGATGAATTCTCAGCCTATACACTGCCTTCAGCCTCCTCAGTATAATTCTCAGCCTATAGACAGCCTTCAACCTCCTCAGTTGAATTCTCAGCCTACAAACTGCCTTCAACCTCCTCATTTGAATTTTCAGCCTACAAACTGCCTTCAACCTCCTCAGTTGAATTCTCAGCCTAGACTGTCTTCAACCTCCTCAGTTGAATTCTGAGCCTACAGACTGCCTTCATCCTCCTCAGTTGAATTCTGAGCCTGCAGACTGCCTTCAACCTGATCAGTTGAATGCTTAGCCTGCAGACTGCCTTCAACCTCCTCAGTTGAATTCAGTGCCTGCAGACTGACTTCAACCTCCTCCGTTGAATTCTGAGCCTACAGACTGCCTTCAACCTCCTCAGTTGAATTCTGAGCCTGCAGACTGTCTTCAACCTCCTCAGTTGAATTCAGAGCCTGCAGACTGTCTTCAACCTCCTCAGCTGAATTCTGAGCCTAGACTGTCTTCAACCTCCTCAGTTGAATTCGCAGCCTGTAGACTGTCTTCAACCACCTCAGTTGAAATCTCAGCCTATAGACTGCCTTCAACCTCCTCAGTTGAATTCTGAGCCTACAGACAGCCTTCAACCTCCTCAGTTGAATTCTGAGCCTACAGACTGCCTTCAACCTCCTCAGTTGAATTCTGAGCCTATACACTGCCTTCAGCCTCCTCAGTATAATTCTCAGCCTATAGACAGCCTTCAACCTCCTCAGTTGAATTCTCAGCCTACAAACTGCCTTCAACCTCCTCATTTGAATTTCCAGCCTTCAAACTGCCTTCAACCTCCTCAGTTGAATTCTCAGCCTAGACTGTCTTCAACCTCCTCAGTTGAATTCTGAGCCTGCAGACTGCCTTCAACCTCCTCAGTTGAATGCTTAGCCTGCAGACTGCCTTCAACCTCCTCAGTTGAATTCATTGCCTGCAGACTGACTTCAACCTCCTCAGTTGAATTCAGAGCCTGCAGACTGTCTTCAACCTCCTCAGTTGAATTCGCAGCCTGTAGACTGTCTTCGACCACCTCAGTTGAAATCTCAGCCTATAGACTGCCTTCAACCTCCTCAGTTGAATTCTGAGCCTACAGACTGCCTTCAACCTCCTCATTTGAATTTTCAGCCTACAAACTGCCTTCAACCTCCTCAGTTGAATTCTCAGCCTAGACTGTCTTCTACCTCCTCAGTTGAATTCTGAGCCTACAGACTGCCTTCAACCTCCTCAGTTGAATTCTGAGCCTGCAGACTGCCTTCAACCTCCTCAGTTGAATGCTTAGCCTGCAGACTGCCTTCAACCTCCTCAGTTGAATTCAGAGCCTGCAGACTGTCTTCAACCTCCTCAGTTGAATTCTGAGCCTAGACTATCTTCAACCTCCTCAGTTGAATTCGCAGCCTGTAGACTGTCTTCAACCACCTCAGTTGAAATCTCAGCCTATAGACTGCCTTCAACCTACTCAGATGAATTCTCAGCCGATACACTGCCTTCAGCCTCCTCAGTATAATTCTCAGCCTACAGACTGCCTTCAACCACCTCAGTTGAAATCTCAGCCTATAGACTGTCTTCAACCTACTCAGATGAATTCTCAGCCGATACACTGCCTTCAGCCTCCTCAGTTTAATTCTCAGCCTACAGACTGCCTTCAACCTCCTCAGTTGAATTCTGAGCCTATAGACTGCCTTCAAACTCCACAGTTGAATTCTCAGCCTACAGACTACCTTCAACCTCCTCAGTTGAATTCAGAGCCTGTAGACTGCCTTCAACCTCCTCATTTGAATTCTGAGCCTATAGACTGCATTCAACCTCCTGTTGAATACTCAGCCTATAGACTGCCTTCAACCTCCTCAGTTGAATTCTCAGCCTAAAGACTGCCTTCAACCTCCTCAGTTGAATTCTCAGCCTATAGAATGCATTCAACCTCCTGTTGAATTCTTAGCCTACCGACTGCCTTCAACCTCCTCAGATGAATTCTCAGCCTATACACTGCCTTCAGCCTCCTCAGTATAATTCTCCGCCTATAGACAGCCTTCAACCTCCTCAGTTGAATTCTCAGCCGAAAGACTGTCTTCAACCTCCTCAGTTGAATTCAGAACCTATAGACTGCCTTCAAACTCCTCAGTTAAATTCTCAGCCTATAGACAGCCTTCAAACTCTTCAGTTGAATTCTCAGCCTACAGACTGCCTTCAACCTCCTCAGTTAAATTCTCAGCCTACAGAATGCCTTCAAACTCCTCTGTTGAATTCTCAGCCGACAGTCTGCCTTCAACCTCTTCAGTTGAATTCTCAGCCTAGACTGTCTTCAACCTCCTCAGTTGAATTCGGAGCCTGCAGACTGCCTTCAACCTCCTCAGTTAAATTCTCAACATACAGTCTGCCTTCAACCTCTTCAGTTGAATTCTCAGCCCACAGACTGCCTTCAAACTCCTCAGTTGAATTTTCTGCCTACAGACTGCCTTCAACCTCCTCAGTTGAATTCTCAGCCTAGACTGGATTCAACCTCCTCAGTTGAATTTTCAGCCTACAGACTGCCTTCAACCTCCTCAGTTGAATTCTCAGCCTAGACTTTCAACCTCCTCAGTTGAATTCTGAGGCAACAGACTGCCTTCAACCTCCTCATTTGAATTTTCAGCCTACAAACTGCCTTCAACCTCCTCAGTTGAATTCTGAGCCTGTAGACTGCCTTCAACCTCCTCATTTGAATTCTGAGCCTATAGACTGCCTTCAACCTCCTGTTGAATTCTCAGCTTATAGACTGCCTTCAACCTCCTCAGTTGAATTCTCAGCCTAAAGATTGCCTTCAACCTCCTCAGTTGAATTCTCAGCCTATAGACTGCATTCAACCTCCTGTTGAATTCTTAGCCTACCGACTGCCTTCAACCTCCTCAGATGAATTCTCAGCCTATACACTGCCTTCAGCCTCCTCAGTATAATTCTCAGCCTATAGACAGCCTTCAACCTCCTCAGTTGAATTCTCAGCCTACAAACTGCCTTCAACCTCCTCATTTGAATTTTCAGCCTACAAACTGCCTTCAACCTCCTCAGTTGAATTCTCAGCCTAGACTGTCTTCAACCTCCTCAGTTGAATTCTGAGCCTACAGACTGCCTTCATCCTCCTCAGTTGAATTCTGAGCCTGCAGACTGCCTTCAACCTGATCAGTTGAATGCTTAGCCTGCAGACTGCCTTCAACCTCCTCAGTTGAATTCAGTGCCTGCAGACTGACTTCAACCTCCTCCGTTGAATTCTGAGCCTACAGACTGCCTTCAACCTCCTCAGTTGAATTCTGAGCCTGCAGACTGTCTTCAACCTCCTCAGTTGAATTCAGAGCCTGCAGACTGTCTTCAACCTCCTCAGCTGAATTCTGAGCCTAGACTGTCTTCAACCTCCTCAGTTGAATTCGCAGCCTGTAGACTGTCTTCAACCACCTCAGTTGAAATCTCAGCCTATAGACTGCCTTCAACCTCCTCAGTTGAATTATCAGCCTACAGACAGCCTTCAACCTCCTCAGTTGAATTCTGAGCCTACAGACTGCCTTCAACCTCCTCATTTGAATTCTCAGCCTACAGACTGCCTTCAACCTCCTCAGTTGAATTCTGAGCCTATACACTGCCTTCAGCCTCCTCAGTATAATTCTCAGCCTATAGACAGCCTTCAACCTCCTCAGTTGAATTCTCAGCCTACAAACTGCCTTCAACCTCCTCATTTGAATTTCCAGCCTTCAAACTGCCTTCAACCTCCTCAGTTGAATTCTCAGCCTAGACTGTCTTCAACCTCCTCAGTTGAATGCTTAGCCTGCAGACTGCCTTCAACCTCCTCAGTTGAATTCATTGCCTGCAGACTGACTTCAACCTCCTCAGTTGAATTCAGAGCCTGCAGACTGTCTTCAACCTCCTCAGTTGAATTCGCAGCCTGTAGACTGTCTTCGACCACCTCAGTTGAAATCTCAGCCTATAGACTGCCTTCAACCTCCTCAGTTGAATGATCAGCCTACAGACAGCCTTCAACCTCCTCAGTTGAATTCTGAGCCTACAGACTGCCTTCAACCTCCTCATTTGAATTTTCAGCCTACAAACTGCCTTCAACCTCCTCAGTTGAATTCTCAGCCTAGACTGTCTTCTACCTCCTCAGTTGAATTCTGAGCCTACAGACTGCCTTCAACCTCCTCAGTTGAATTCTGAGCCTGCAGACTGCCTTCAACCTCCTCAGTTGAATGCTTAGCCTGCAGACTGCCTTCAACCTCCTCAGTTGAATTCAGAGCCTGCAGACTGTCTTCAACCTCCTCAGTTGAATTCTGAGCCTAGACTATCTTCAACCTCCTCAGTTGAATTCGCAGCCTGTAGACTGTCTTCAACCACCTCAGTTGAAATCTCAGCCTATAGACTGCCTTCAACCTACTCAGATGAATTCTCAGCCGATACACTGCCTTCAGCCTCCTCAGTATAATTCTCAGCCTACAGACTGCCTTCAACCACCTCAGTTGAAATCTCAGCCTATAGACTGTCTTCAACCTACTCAGATGAATTCTCAGCCGATACACTGCCTTCAGCCTCCTCAGTTTAATTCTCAGCCTACAGACTGCCTTCAACCTCCTCAGTTGAATTCTGAGCCTATAGACTGCCTTCAAACTCCACAGTTGAATTCTCAGCCTACAGACTACCTTCAACCTCCTCAGTTGAATTCAGAGCCTGTAGACTGCCTTCAACCTCCTCATTTGAATTCTGAGCCTATAGACTGCATTCAACCTCCTGTTGAATACTCAGCCTATAGCCTGCCTTCAACCTCCTCAGTTGAATTCTCAGCCTAAAGACTGCCTTCAACCTCCTCAGTTGAATTCTCAGCCTATAGACTGCATTCAACCTCCTGTTGAATTCTTAGCCTACCGACTGCCTTCAACCTCCTCAGATGAATTCTCAGCCTATACACTGCCTTCAGCCTCCTCAGTATAATTCTCCGCCTATAGACAGCCTTCAACCTCCTCAGTTGAATTCTCAGCCGAAAGACTGTCTTCAACCTCCTCAGTTGAATTCAGAACCTATAGACTGCCTTCAAACTCCTCAGTTAAATTCTCAGCCTATAGACAGCCTTCAAACTCTTCAGTTGAATTCTCAGCCTACAGACTGCCTTCAACCTCCTCAGTTAAATTCTCAGCCTACAGAATGCCTTCAAACTCCTCTGTTGAATTCTCAGCCGACAGTCTGCCTTCAACCTCTTCAGTTGAATTCTCAGCCTAGACTGTCTTCAACCTCCTCAGTTGAATTCGGAGCCTGCAGACTGCCTTCAACCTCCTCAGTTAAATTCTCAACCTACAGTCTGCCTTCAACCTCTTCAGTTGAATTCTCAGCCCACAGACTGCCTTCAAACTCCTCAGTTGAATTTTCTGCCTACAGACTGCCTTCAACCTCCTCAGTTGAATTCTCAGCCTAGACTGGATTCAACCTCCTCAGTTGAATTTTCAGCCTACAGACTGCCTTCAACCTCCTCAGTTGAATTCTCAGCCTAGACTTTCAACCTCCTCAGTTGAATTCTGAGGCAACAGACTGCCTTCAACCTCCTCATTTGAATTTTCAGCCTACAAACTGCCTTCAACCTCCTCAGTTGAATTCTCAGCCTAGACTGTCTTCAACCTCCTAGGTTGAATTCTGAGCCTACAGACTGCCTTCAACCTCCTCAGTTGAATTCTCAGCCTAGACTGTCTTCAACCTCCTCAGTTGAATTTTCAGCCTACAGACTGCCTTCAACCTCCTCAGTTGAATTCTCAGCCTAGACTTTCAACCTCCTCAGTTGAATTCTGAGCCTACAGACTGCCTTCAACCTCCTCATTTGAATTTTCAGCCTACAAACTGCCTTCAACCTCCTCAGTTGAATTCTCAGCCTAGACTGTCTTCAACCTCCTCAGTTGAATTCTGAGCCTACAGACTGCCTTCAACCTCCTCAGTTGAATTCTGAGCCTGCAGACTGCCTTCAACCTCCTCAGTTGAATGCTTAGCCTGCAGACTGCCTTCAACCTCCTCAGTTGAATTCAGTGCCTGCAGACTGCCTTCAACCTCCTCAGTTGAATTCAGAGCCTGCAGACTGTCTTCAACCTCCTCAGTTGAATTCTGAGCCTAGACTGTCTTCAACCTCCTCAGTTGAATTCGCAGCCTGTAGACTGTCTTCAACCACCTCAGTTGAAATCTCAGCCTATAGACTGCCTTCAACCTCCTCAGTTGAATTATCAGCCTACAGACAGCCTTCAACCTCCTCAGTTGAATTCTGAGCCTACAGACTGCCTTCAACCTCCTCATTTGAATTCTCAGCCTACAGACTGCCTTCAACCTCCTCAGTTGAATTCGCAGCCTGTAGACTGCCTTCAACCTCCTCAGTTGAATTCTGAGCCTATAGACTGCCTTCAACCTCCTCAGTTGAATTCTCAGTCTACAGACTGCCTTCAACCTCCTCAGTTGAATTCTGAGCCTACAGACTGCCTTCAACCTCCTCAGTTAAATTCTGAGCCTACAGACTGCCTTCAATCTCCTCATTTGAATTTTCAGCCTATAGACTGCCTTCAACCTCCTCAGTTGAATTCTCAGCCTAGACTTTCAACCTCCTCAGTTGAATTCTGAGCCAACAGACTGCCTTCAACCTCGTCATTTGAATTTTCAGCCTACAAACTGGCTTCAACCTCCTCAGTTGAATTCTCAGCCTAGACTGTCTTCAACCTCCTCAGTTGAATTTTCAGCCTACAGACTGCCTTCAACCTCCTCAGTTGAATTCTCAGCCTAGACTTTCAACCTCCTCAGTTGAATTCTGAGCCAACAGACTGCCTTCAACCTCCTCATTTGAATTTTCAGCCTACAAACTGCCTTCAACCTCCTCAGTTGAATTCTCAGCCTAGACTGTCTTCAACCTCCTAGGTTGAATTCTGAGCCTACAGACTGCCTTCAACCTCCTCAGTTGAATTCTCAGCCTAGACTGTCTTCAACCACCTCAGTTGAATTCTCAGCCTAGACTTTCAACCTCCTCAGTTGAATTCTGGGCCTACAGACTGCCTACAACCTCCTCATTTGTATTTTCAGCCTACAAACTGCCTTCAACCTCCTCAGTTGAATTCTCAGCCTAGACTGTCTTCAACCTCCTCAGTTGAATTCTGAGCCTACAGACTGCCTTGAACCTCCTCAGTTGAATTCTGAGCCTGCAGACTGCCTTCAACCTCCTCAGTTGAATGCTTAGCCTGCAGACTGCCTTCAACCTCCTCAGTTGAATTCAGTGCCTGCAGACTGCCTTCAACCTCCTCAGTTGAATTAAGAGCCTGTAGACTGTCTTCAACCTCCTCAGTTGAATTCTGAGCCTAGACTGTCTTCAACCTCCTCAGTTGAATTCGCAGCCTGTAGACTGTCTTCAACCACCTCAGTTGAAATCTCAGCCTATAGACTGCCTTCAACCTCCTCAGTTGAATTATCAGCCTACAGACAGCCTTCAACCTCCTCAGTTGAATTCTGAGCCTACAGACTGCCTTCAACCTCCTCATTTGAATTCTCAGCCTACAGACTGCCTTCAACCTCCTCAGTTGAATTCACAGCCTGTAGACTGCCTTCAACCTCCTCAGTTGAATTCTGAGCCTATAGACTGCCTTCAACCTCCTCAGTTGAATTCTCAGTCTACAGACTGCCTTCAACCTCCTCTGTTGAATTCTGAGCCTACAGACTGCCTTCAACCTCCTCAGTTGAATTCTCAGCCTACAGACTGCCTTCAACCTCCTCAGTTAAATTCTGAGCCTACAGACTTCCTTCAACCTCCTCATTTGAATGTTCAGCCTATAGACTGCCTTCAACCTCCTCAGTTAAATTCTCAGCCTACAGACTGCCTTCAACCTCCTCAGTTAAATTCTCAGCCTACAGACTGCCTTCAACCTCCTCAGTTAAATTCTCAGCCGACAGACTGCCTTCAACCTCCTCAGTTGAATTCTGAGCCTATAGACTGCCTTCAAACTCCTCAGTTGAATTCTCAGCCTACAGACTACCTTCAACCTCCTCAGTTGAATTCTGAGCCTGTAGACTGCCTTCAACCTCCTCATTTGAATTCTGATCCTATAGACTGCCTTCAACCTCCTGTTGAATTCTCAGCCGATAGACTGCCTTCAACCTCCTCAGTTGAATTCTCAGCCTAAAGACTGCCTTCAACCTCCTCAGTATAATTCTCAGCCTATAGACAGCCTTCAACCTCCTCAGTTGAATTCTCAGCCGAAAGACTGTCTTCAACCTCCTCAGTTGAATTCAAAACCTATAGACTGCCTTCAAACTCCTAATTTGAATTTTCAGCCTATAGACTGCCTTCAACCTCCTCAGTTGAATTTTCAGCCAAGAGACTGCCTTCAACCTCCTCAGTTGAAATCTCAGCCTATAGACTGCCTTCAACCTCCGCAGTTGAATTATCAGCCTATAGACTGTCTTCAAACTCCTCAGTTGAATTCAGAACCTATAGACTTTCTTCAACCTCCTGTTGAATTCGCAGCCGATACACTGCCTTCAAACTCCTCATTTGAATTCTCAGCCTATAGACTTGCTTCAACCTCCTGTTTTGAATTCGCAGCCTATACACTGCCTTCAAACTCCTCGGTTGAATTCTGAGCCTAGACGGTCTTCAACCTCCTCAGTTGAATTCTCAGCCCACAGACTGCCTTCAACCTCCTCAGTTAAATTCTGAGCCTGCAGACTGCCTTCAACCTCCTCAGTTGAATTCAGAGCCTGCAGACTTTCTTCAACCTCCTCAGTTGAATTCTGAGCCTAGACTGTCTTCAACCTCCTCAGTTGAATTATCAGCCTAAAGACAGCCTTCAACCTCCTCAGTTGAATTCTGAGCCTACAGACTGCCTTCAACCTCCTCATTTGCATTCTCAGCCTATAGACTGCCTTCAACCTCCTCAGTTGAATTCGCAGCCTGTAGACTGCCTTCAAACTCCTCAGTTGAATTCTGAGCCCATAGACTGCCTTCAACCTCCTCAGTTGAATTCTCAGCCTACAGACTGCCTTCAACCTCCTCAGTTGAATTCTGACCCTACAGACTGCCTTCAACCTCCTCAGTTGAATTCTCAGCCTACAGACTGCCTTCAACCTCCTCAGTTAAATTCTGAGCCTACAGACTGCCTTCAACCTCCTCATTTGAATTTTCAGCCTATAGACTGCCTTCAACCTCCTCAGTTAAATTCTCAGCCTACAGACTGCCTTCAACCTCCTCAGTTAAATTCTCAGCCTACAGACTGCCTTCAACCTCCTCAGTTAAATTCTCAGCCGACAGACTGCCTTCAACCTCCTCAGTTGAATTCTGAGCCTATAGACTGCCTTCAACCTCCTCAGTTGAATTCTCAGCCTACAGACTGCCTTCAACCTCCTCAGTTGAATTCTGAGCCTACAGACTGCCTTCAACCTCCTCAGTTGAATTCTCAGCCTACAGACTGCCTTCAAACTCATCAGTTAAATTCTCAGCCTACAGACTGCCTTCAACCTCCTCAGTTAAATTCTCAGCCTACAGACTGCCTTCAACCTCCTCAGTTGAATTCTGAGCCTATACACTGCCTTCAACCTCCTGTTGAATTCTCAGCCTACAGACTGCCTTCAACCTCATCGGTTGAATTCTCAGCCTAAAGACTGCCTTCAACCTCCTCAGTTGAATTCTCAGCCTATTGACTGCATTCAACCTCCTGTTGAATTCTTAGACTACCGACTGCCTTCAACCTCCTCAGATGAATTCTCAGCCTATACACTGCCTTCAGCCTCCTCAGTTAAATTCTCAGCCTACAGACTGTCTTCAAACTCCTCAGTTGAATTCTCAACCTACAGTCTGCCTTCAACCTCTTCAGTTGAATTCTCAGCCCACAGACTGCCTTCAAACTCCTCAGTTGAATTTTCTGCCTACAGACTGCCTTCAACCTCCTCAGTTGAATTCTCAGCCTAGACTGGATTCAACCTCCTCAGTTGAATTTTCAGCCTACAGACTGCCTTCAACCTCCTCAGTTGAATTCTCAGCCTAGACTTTCAACCTCCTCAGTTGAATTCTGAGCCAACAGACTGCCTTCAACCTCCTCATTTGAATTTTCAGCCTACAAACTGCCTTCAACCTCCTCAGTTGAATTCTCAGCCTAGACTGTCTTCAACCTCCTAGGTTGAATTTTCAGCCTATAGACTGCCTTCAACCTCCTCAGTTAAATTCTCAGCCTACAGACTGCCTTCAACCTCCTCAGTTAAATTCTCAGCCTACAGACTGCCTTCAACCTCCTCAGTTAAATTCTCAGCCGACAGACTGCCTTCAACCTCCTCAGTTGAATTCTGAGCCTATAGACTGCCTTCAACCTCCTCAGTTGAATTCTCAGCCTACAGACTGCCTTCAACCTCCTCAGTTGAATTCTGAGCCTACAGACTGCCTTCAACCTCCTCAGTTGAATTCTCAGCCTACAGACTGCCTTCAACCTCCTCAGTTAAATTCTCAGCCTACAGACTGCCTTCAACCTCCTCAGTTGAATTCTGAGCCTATACACTGCCTTCAACCTCCTGTTGAATTCTCAGCCTACAGACTGCCTTCAACCTCATCGGTTGAATTCTCAGCCTAAAGACTGCCTTCAACCTCCTCAGTTGAATTCTCAGCCTATTGACTGCATTCAACCTCCTGTTGAATTCTTAGACTACCGACTGCCTTCAACCTCCTCAGATGAATTCTCAGCCTATACACTGCCTTCAGCCTCCTCAGTTAAATTCTCAGCCTACAGACTGTCTTCAAACTCCTCAGTTGAATTCGGAGCCTGCAGACTGCCTTCAACCTCCTCAGTTAAATTCTCAACCTACAGTCTGCCTTCAACCTCTTCAGTTGAATTCTCAGCCCACAGACTGCCTTCAAACTCCTCAGTTGAATTTTCTGCCTACAGACTGCCTTCAACCTCCTCAGTTGAATTCTCAGCCTAGACTGGATTCAACCTCCTCAGTTGAATTTTCAGCCTACAGACTGCCTTCAACCTCCTCAGTTGAATTCTCAGCCTAGACTTTCAACCTCCTCAGTTGAATTCTGAGCCAACAGACTGCCTTCAACCTCCTCATTTGAATTTTCAGCCTACAAACAGCCTTCAACCTCCTCAGTTGAATTCTCAGCCTAGACTGTCTTCAACCTCCTAGGTTGAATTCTGAGCCTACAGACTGCCTTCAACCTCCTCAGTTGAATTCTCAGCCTAGACTGTCTTCAACCTCCTCAGTTGAATTTTCAGCCTACAGACTGCCTTCAACCTCCTCAGTTGAATTCTCAGCCTAGACTTTCAACCTCCTCAGTTGAATTCTGAGCCTACAGACTGCCTTCAACCTCCTCATTTGAATTTTCAGCCTACAAACTGCCTTCAACCTCCTCAGTTGAATTCTCAGCCTAGACTGTCTTCAACCTCCTCAGTTGTATTCTGAGCCTACAGACGGCCTTCAACCTCCTCAGTTGAATTCTGAGCCTGCAGACTGCCTTCAACCTCCTCAGTTGAATGCTTAGCCTGCAGACTGCCTTCAACCTCCTCAGTTGAATTCAGTGCCTGCAGACTGCCTTCAACCTCCTCAGTTGAATTCAGAGCCTGCAGACTGTCTTCAACCTCCTCAGTTGAATTCTGAGCCTAGACTGTCTTCAACCTCCACAGTTGAATTCGCAGCCTGTAGACTGTCTTCCACCTCCTCAGTTGAATTATCAGCCTACAGACAGCCTTCAAACTCCTCAGTTGAATTCTGAGCCTAGACTGTCTTCAACCTCCACAGTTGAATTCGCAGCCTGTAGACTGTCTTCAACCTCCTCAGTTGAATTATCAGCCTACAGACAGCCTTCAACCACCTCAGTTGAAATCTCAGCCTATAGACTGCCTTCAACCTCCTCAGTTGAATTATCAGCCTACAGACAGCCTTCAACCTCCTCAGTTGAATTCTGAGCCTACAGACTGCCTTCAACCTCCTCATTTGAATTCTCAGCCTACAGACAGCCTTCAACCTCCTCAGTTGAATTCGCAGCCTGTAGACTGCCTTCAACCTCCTCAGTTGAATTCTGAGCCTATAGACTGCCTTCAACCTCCTCAGTTGAATTCTCAGTCTACAGACGGCCTTCAACCTCCTCAGTTGAATTCTGAGCCTACAGACTGCCTTCAACCTCCTCAGTTGAATTCTCAGCCTACAGACTGCCTTCAACCTCCTCAGTTAAATTCTCAGCCTACAGACTGCCTTCAATCTCCTCATTTGAATTTTCAGCCTATAGACTGCCTTCAACCTCCTCAGTTGAATTCTCAGCCTAGACTTTCAACCTCCTCAGTTGAATTCTGAGCCAACAGACTGCCTTCAACCTCCTCATTTGAATTTTCAGCCTACAAACTGCCTTCAACCTCCTCAGTTGAATTCTCAGCCTAGACTGTCTTCAACCTCCTAGGTTGAATTCTGAGCCTACAGACTGCCTTCAACCTCCTCAGTTGAATTCTCAGCCTAGTCTGTCTTCAACCTCCGCAGTTGAATTTTCAGACTACAGACTGCCTTCAACCACCTCAGTTGAATTCTCAGCCTAGACTTTCAACCTCCTCAGTTGAATTCTGAGCCTACAGACTGCCTTCAACCTCCTCATTTGAATTTTCAGCCTACAAACTGCCTTCAACCTCCTCAGTTGAATTCTCAGCCTAGACTGTCTTCAACCTCCTCAGTTGAATTCTGAGCCTACAGACTGCCTTGAACCTCCTCAGTTGAATTCTGAGCCTGCAGACTGCCTTCAACCTCCTCAGTTGAATGCTTAGCCTGCAGACTGCCTTCAACCTCCTCAGTTGAATTCAGTGCCTGCAGACTGCCTTCAACCTCCTCAGTTGAATTCAGAGCCTGCAGACTGTCTTCAACCTCCTCAGTTGAATTCTGAGCCTAGACTGTCTTCAACCTCCTCAGTTGAATTCGCAGCCTGTAGACTGTCTTCAACCACCTCAGTTGAAATCTCAGCCTATAGACTGCCTTCAACCTCCTCAGTTGAATTATCAGCCTACAGACAGCCTTCAACCTCCTCAGTTGAATTCTCAGCCTACAGACTGCCTTCAACCTCCTCATTTGAATTCTCAGCCTACAGACTGCCTTCAACCTCCTCAGTTGAATTCGCAGCCTGTAGACTGCCTTCAACCTCCTCAGTTGAATTCTGAGCCTATAGACTGCCTTCAACCTCCTCAGTTGAATTCTCAGTCTACAGACTGCCTTCAACCTCCTCTGTTGAATTCTGAGCCTACAGAATGCCTTCAACCTCCTCAGTTGAATTCTCAGCCTACAGACTGCCTTCAACCTCCTCAGTTAAATTCTGAGCCTACAGACTTCCTTCAACCTCCTCATTTGAATGTTCAGCCTATAGACTGCCTTCAACCTCCTCAGTTAAATTCTCAGCCTACAGACTGCCTTCAACCTCCTCAGTTAAATTCTCAGCCTACAGACTGCCTTCAACCTCCTCAGTTAAATTCTCAGCCGACAGACTGCCTTCAACCTCCTCAGTTGAATTCTGAGCCTATAGACTGCCTTCAAACTCCTCAGTTGAATTCTCAGCCTACAGACTACCTTCAACCTCCTCAGTTGAATTCTGAGCCTGTAGACTGCCTTCAACCTCCTCATTTGAATTCTGAGCCTATAGACTGCCTTCAACCTCCTCAGTTGAATTCTCAGTCTACAGACTGCCTTCAACCTCCTCTGTTGAATTCTGAGCCTACAGACTGCCTTCAATCTCCTCAGTTGAATTCTCAGCCTACAGACTGCCTTCAACCTCCTCAGTTAAATTCTGAGCCTACAGACTTCCTTCAACCTCCTCATTTGAATGTTCAGCCTATAGACTGCCTTCAACCTCCTCAGTTAAATTCTCAGCCTACAGACTGCCTTCAACCTCCTCAGTTAAATTCTCAGCCTACAGACTGCCTTCAACCTCCTCAGTTAAATTCTCAGCCGACAGACTGCCTTCAACCTCCTCAGTTGAATTCTGAGCCTATACACTGCCTTCAAACTCCTCAGTTGAATTCTCAGCCTACAGACTACCTTCAACCTCCTCAGTTGAATTCTGAGCCTGTAGACTGCCTTCAACCTCCTCATTTGAATTCTGATCCTATAGACTGCCTTCAACCTCCTGTTGAATTCTCAGCCTATAGACTGCCTTCAACCTCCTAAGTTGAATTCTCAGCCTAAAGACTGCCTTCAACCTCCTCAGTATAATTCTCAGCCTATAGACTGCCTTCAACCTCCTCAGTTGAATTTTCAGCCAAGAGACTGCCTTCAACCTCCTCAGTTGAAATCTCAGCCTATAGACTGCCTTCAACCTCCGCAGTTGAATTATCAGCCTATAGACTGTCTTCAAACTCCTCAGTTGAATTCAGAACCTATAGACTTTCTTCAACCTCCTGTTGAATTCGCAGCCTATACACTGCCTTCAAACTCCTCATTTGAATTCTCAGCCTATAGACTTTCTTCAACCTCCTGTTGAATTCGCAGCCTATACACTGCCTTCAACCTCCTCAGTTGAATTCTGAGCCTACAGTCTGCTTCAACCTCCTGTTGAATTTTCAGCCTGTAGACTGTCTTCAAACTCCTCGGTTGAATTCGGAGCCTGCAGACTGCCTTCAACCTCCTCAGTTGAATTCAGAGCCTGCAGACTTTCTTCAACCTCCTCAGTTGAATTCTGAGCCTAGACTGTCTTCAACCTCCTCAGTTGAATTATCAGCCTAAAGACAGCCTTCAACCTCCTCAGTTGAATTCTGAGCCTACAGACTGCCTTCAACCTCCTCATTTGCATTCTCAGCCTATAGACTGCCTTCAACCTCCTCAGTTGAATTCGCAGCCTGTAGACTGCCTTCAAACTCCTCAGTTGAATTCTGAGCCCATAGACTGCCTTCAACCTCCTCAGTTGAATTCTCAGCCTACAGACTGCCTTCAACCTCCTCAGTTGAATTCTGACCCTACAGACTGCCTTCAACCTCCTCAGTTGAATTCTCAGCCTACAGACTGCCTTCAACCTCCTCAGTTAAATTCTGAGCCTACAGACTGCCTTCAACCTCCTCATTTGAATTTTCAGCCTATAGACTGCCTTCAACCTCCTCAGTTAAATTCTCAGCCTACAGACTGCCTTCAACCTCCTCAGTTAAATTCTCAGCCTACAGACTGCCTTCAACCTCCTCAGTTAAATTCTCAGCCGACAGACTGCCTTCAACCTCCTCAGTAGAATTCTGAGCCTATAGATGCCTTCAACCTCCTCAGTTGAATTCTCAGCCTACAGACTGCCTTCAACGTCCTCAGTTGAATTCTGAGCCTACAGACTGCCTTCAACCTCCTCAGTTGAATTCTCAGCCTACAGACTGCCTTCAAACTCATCAGTTAAATTCTCAGCCTACAGACTGCCTTCAACCTCCTCAGTTAAATTCTCAGCCTACAGACTGCCTTCAACCTCCTCAGTTGAATTCTCAGCCTATTGACTGCATTCAACCTCCTGTTGAATTCTTAGACTACGGACTGCCTTCAACCTCCTCAGATGAATTCTCAGCCTATACACTGCCTTCAGCCTCCTCAGTTAAATTCTCAGCCTACAGACTGCCTTCAACCTCCTCAGTTGAATTCTCAGCTGAAAGACTGTCTTCAACCTCCTCAGTTGAATTCAGAACCTATAGACTGCCTTCAAACTCCTAATTTGAATTTTCAGCCTATAGACTGCCTTCAACCTCCTCAGTTGAATTCTCAGCCTATAGACTGCCTTCAACCTCCTCAGTTGAAATCTCAGCCTATAGACTGCCTTCAACCTCCGCAGTTGAATTATCAGCCTATAGACTGTCTTCATACTCCTCAGTTGAATTCAGAACCTATAGACTTTCTTCAACCTCCTGTTGAATTCGCAGCCTATACACTGCCTTCAAACTCCTCATTTGAATTCTCAGCCTATAGACTTTCTTCAACCTCCTGTTGAATTCGCAGCCTATACACTGCCTTCAACATCCTCAGTTGAATTCTGAGCCGATAGACTGCTTCAACCTCCTGTTGAATTTTCAGCCTGTAGACTGTCTTCAACCTCCTCGGTTGAATTCTGAGCCTAGACGGTCTTCAACCTCCTCAGTTGAATTCTCAGCCTACAGACTGCCTTCAACCTCCTCAGTTAAATTCTCAGCCTACAGACTGCCTTCAACCTCCTCAGTTGAATTCTGAGCCTATAGACTGCCTTCAAACTCCTCAGTTGAAATCTCAGCCTATAGACTGCCTTCAACCTCCTCAGTTGAATTCGGAGCCTGCAGTCTGTCTTCAACCTCCTCAGTTGAATTGTCAGCCTACAGACTGTCTTCAACCTCCTCAGTTGAATTCTCAGCCTACAGACTGTCTTCAACCTCCTCAGTTGAATTCTCAGCCTATAGACTGCCTTCAAGCTCCTCAGTTGAATTCTCAGCCTATAGACTGCCTTCAACCTCCTCAGTTGAATTCGGAGCCTGCAGACTGTCTTCAACCTCCTCAGTTGAATTGTCAGCCTACAGACTGTCTTCAACCTCCTCAGTTGAATTATCAGCCTACCGACTGCCTTCAACCTCCTGAGTTGAATTCTGAGCCTATAGACTGCCTTCAACCTCCTCAGTTAAATTCTCAGCCTACAGAATGCCTTCAAACTCCTCTGTTGAATTCTGAGCCTACAGACTGCCTTCAGCCTCCTCAGTTGACTTCTCAGCCTATAGTCTGCCTTCAACCTCCTCCATTGAATTCTCAGCCTATAGACTGCCTTCACCCTCCTCAGTTGACTTCTCAGCCTATAGACTACCCTCAACCTCCTGAGTTGAATTCTGAGCCTGTAGACTGCCTTCAACCTCCTCATTTGAATTCTGAGCCTATAGACTGCCTTCAAACTCCTGTTGAATTCTCAGCCTATAGACTGCCTTCAACCTCCTCAGTTGAATTCTCAGCCGAAAGACTGCCTTCAACCTCCTCAGTTGAATTTTCAGCCCTGTAGACTGCATTCAACCTCCTGTTGAATTCACAGCCTACAGACTGCCTTCAACCTCCTCAGATGAATTCTCAGCCTATACACTGCCTTCAGCCTCCTCAGTATAATTCTCAGCCAATAGACAGCCTTCAACCTCCTCAGTTGAATTCTCAGCCTATAGACTGTCTTCAACCTCCTCAGTTGAATTCAGAACCTATAGACTGCCTTCAAACTCCTCATTTGAATTTTCAGCCTATAGACTGCCTTCAACCTCAGTTGAATTCTCAGCCTATAGACTGCCTTCAACCTCCTCAGCTGAAATCTCAGCCTATAGACTGCCTTCAACCTCCTCAGTTGAATTATCAGCCTATAGACTGTCTTCAACCTCCTCAGTTGAATTCAGAACCTACAGACTGCCTTCAACCTCCTCAGTTAAATTCTCAGCCTACAGAATGCCTTCAAACTCCTCTGTTGAATTCTCAGCCGAAAGTCTGCCTTCCACCTCTTCAGTTGAATTCTCAGCCTACAGACTGTCTTCAACCTCCTCAGTTGAATTCTCAGCCTATAGACTGCCTTCAAGCTCCTCAGTTGAATTCTCAGCCTATAGACTGCCTTCAACCTCCTCAGTTGAATTCGGAGCCTGCAGACTGTCTTCGACCTCCTCAGTTGAATTCTCAGCCTACAGACTGTCTTCAACCTCCTCAGTTGAATTCTCAGCCTACAGACTGTCTTCAACCTCCTCAGTTGAATTATCAGCCTACCGACTGCCTTCAACCTCCTGAGTTGAATTCTGAGCCTATAGACTGCCTTCAACCTCCTCAGTTAAATTCTCAGCCTACAGAATGCCTTCAAACTCCTCTGTTGAATTCTGAGCCTACAGACTGCCTTCAGCCTCCTCAGTTGACTTCTCAGCCTATAGTCTGCCTTCAACCTCCTCCATTGAATTCTCAGCCTATAGACTGCCTTCAACCTCCTCAGTTGAATTCTCAGCCGAAAGACTGCCTTCAACCTCCTCAGTTGAATTTTCAGCCTATAGACTGCATTCAACCTCCTGTTGAATTCACAGCCTACAGACTGCCTTCAACCTCCTCAGATGAATTCTCAGCCTATACACTGCCTTCAGCCTCAGTATAATTCTCAGCCAATAGACAGCCTTCAACCTCCTCAGTTGAATTCTCAGCCTATAGACTGTCTTCAACCTCCTCAGTTGAATTCTGATCCTATAGACTGCCTTCAAACTCCTCAGTTGAATTCTCAGCCTACAGACTGCCTTCAACCTCTTCAGTTGAATTTGGAGGCTGCAGACTGTCTTCAACCTCTTCAGTTGAATTCTCAGCCTACAGACTGCCTTCAACCTCCTCAGTTAAATTCTCAGCCTACAGAATGCCTTCAAACTCCTCTGTTGAATTCTCAGCCGAAAGTCTGCCTTCCACCTCTTCAGTTGAATTCTCAGCCTACAGACTGTCTTCAACCTCCTCAGTTGAATTCTCAGCCTATAGACTGCTTTCAAGCTCCTCAGTTGAATTCTCAGCCTACAGACTGCCTTCAACCTCCTCAGTTAAATTCTCAGCCTACAGAATGCCTTCAAACTCCTCAGTTGAATTCGGAGCCTGCAGACTGTCTTCAACCTCCTCAGTTGAATTCTCAGCCTACAGATTGTCTTCAACCTCCTCAGTTGAATTCTCAGCCTGCAGACTGTCTTCAACCTCCTCAGTTGAATTATCAGCCTACCGACTGCCTTCAACCTCCTGAGTTGAATTCTGAGCCTATAGACTGCCTTCAACCTCCTCAGTTAAATTCTCAGCCTACAGAATGCATTCAAACTCCTCTGTTGAATTCTGAGCCTACAGACTGCCTTCAGCCTCCTCAGTTGACTTCTCAGCCTATAGTCTGCCTTCAACCTCCTCAGTTGACTTCTCAGCCTATAGACTGCCTTCAACCTCCTCAGTTGAATTCTCAGCCGAAAGACTGCCTTCAACCTCCTCAGTTGAATTTTCAGCCTATAGACTGCATTCAACCTCCTGTTGAATTCACAGCCTACAGACTGCCTTCAACCTCCTCAGATGAATTCTCAGCCTATACACTGCCTTCAGCCTCCTCAGTATAATTCTCAGCCAATAGACAGCCTTCAAACTCCTCAGTTGAATTCTCAGCCTATAGACTGTCTTCAACCTCCTCAGTTGAATTCAGAACCTATAGACTGCCTTCAAACTCCTCATTTGAATTTTCAGCCTATAGACTGCCTTCAACCTCCTCAGTTGAATTCTCAGCCTATAGACTGCCTTCAACCTCCTCAGCTGAAATCTCAGCCTATAGACTGCCTTCAACCTCCTCAGTTGAATTATCAGCCCATAGACTGTCTTCAACCTCCTCAGTTGAATTCAGAACCTATAGACTGCCTTCAACCTCCTCAGTTGAATTCTCAGCCTATAGACTTTCTTCAACCTCCTGTTGAATTCGCAGCCTGTACACTGCCTTCAAACTCCTCAGTTGAATTCTCAGCCTATGGACTGTCTTCAACCACCTCAGTTGAACTCTCAGCCAATAGACTGCCTTCAACCTCCTCAGTTGAATTCTGAGCCTACAGACTGTCTTCAGCCTCCTCAGTTGACTTCTCAGCCTGTAGACTGCCTTCAAACTCCTCCATTGAATTCTCAGCCTATAGACTGCCTTCAAACTCCTCAGTTGAATTCTCAGCCTACAGACTGCCTTCAACCTCTTCAGTTGAATTTGGAGGCTGCAGACTGTCTTCAACCTCTTCAGTTGAATTCTCAGCCTACAGACTGCCTTCAACCTCCTCAGTTAAATTCTCAGCCTACAGAATGCCTTCAAACTCTGTTGAATTCTCAGCCGAAAGTCTGCCTTCCACCTCTTCAGTTGAATTCTCAGCCTACAGACTGTCTTCAACCTCCTCAGTTGAATTCTCAGCCTATAGACTGCCTTCAAGCTCCTCAGTTGAATTCTCAGCCTATAGACTGCCTTCAACCTCCTCAGTTGAATTCGGAGCCTGCAGACTGTCTTCAACCTCCTCAGTTGAATTGTCAGCCTACAGACTGTCTTCAACCTCCTCAGTTGAATTCTCAGCCTACAGACTGTCTTCAACCTCCTCAGTTGAATTCTCAGCCTACAGACTGTCTTCAACCTCCTCAGTTGAATTATCAGCCTACCGACTGCCTTCAACCTCCTGAGTTGAATTCTGAGCCTATAGACTGCCTTCAACCTCCTCAGTTAAATTCTCAGCCTACAGAATGCCTTCAAACTCCTCTGTTGAATTCTGAGCCTACAGACTGCCTTCAGCCTCCTCAGTTGACTTCTCAGCCTATAGTCTGCCTTCAACCTCCTCCATTGAATTCTCAGCCTATAGACTGCCTTCACCCTCCTCAGTTGACTTCTCAGCCTATAGACTACCCTCAACCTCCTGAGTTGAATTCTGAGCCTGTAGACTGCCTTCAACCTCCTCATTTGAATTCTGAGCCTATAGACTGCCTTCAAACTCCTGTTGAATTCTCAGCCTATAGACTGCCTTCAACCTCCTCAGTTGAATTCTCAGCCGAAAGACTGCCTTCAACCTCCTCAGTTGAATTTTCAGCCCTGTAGACTGCATTCAACCTCCTGTTGAATTCACAGCCTACAGACTGCCTTCAACCTCCTCAGATGAATTCTCAGCCTATACACTGCCTTCAGCCTCCTCAGTATAATTCTCAGCCAATAGACAGCCTTCAACCTCCTCAGTTGAATTCTCAGCCTATAGACTGTCTTCAACCTCCTCAGTTGAATTCAGAACCTATAGACTGCCTTCAAACTCCTCATTTGAATTTTCAGCCTATAGACTGCCTTCAACCTCAGTTGAATTCTCAGCCTATAGACTGCCTTCAACCTCCTCAGCTGAAATCTCAGCCTATAGACTGCCTTCAACCTCCTCAGTTGAATTATCAGCCTATAGACTGTCTTCAACCTCCTCAGTTGAATTCAGAACCTATAGACTGCCTTCAACCTCCTCAGTTGAATTCTCAGCCTATAGACTTTCTTCAACCTCCTGTTGAATTCGCAGCCTGTACACTGCCTTCAAACTCCTCATTTGAATTCTCAGCCAATAGACTGCCTTCAACCTCCTCAGTTGAATTCTGAGCCTACAGATTGCCTTCAACCTCCTGTTGAATTTTCAGCCTATAGACTGTCTTCAACCTCATCGGTTGAATTCTGAGCCTAGACGGTCTTCAACCTCCTCAGTTGAATTATCAGCCTACCGACTGCCTTCAAACTCCTCAGTTGAATTCTCAGCCTATAGACTGTCTTCAACCACCTCAGTTGAACTCTCAGCCAATAGACTGCCTTCATCCTCCTCAGTTGAATTCTGAGCCTACAGACTGTCTTCAGCCTCCTCAGTTGACTTCTCAGCCTATAGACTGCCTTCAAACTCCTCCATTGAATTCTCAGCCTATAGACTGCCTTCATCCTCCTCAGTTGAATTCTCAGCCTATAGACCTGCAACCTCCTCAGTTGAATTCTGAGCCTGCAGACTGCCTTCAACCTCCTCAGTTGAATTCAAAGCCTGCAGACTGCCTTCAACCTCCTCAGTTGAATTCAGAGCCTGCAGACTGTCTTCAACCTCCTGAGTTGAATTCAGAGCCTGCAGACTGTCTTCAACCTCCTCAGTTGAATTCTGAGCCTGCAGACTGCCTTCAACCTCCTCAGTTGAATTCGCAGCCTGTAGACTGTCTTCAACCACATCAGTTGAAATCTCAGCCTATAGACTGCATTCAACCTCCGCAGTTGAATTATCAGCCTACTGACAGCCTTCAACCTCCTCAGTTGAAATCTCAGCCTACAGACTGCCTTCAACCTCCTCAGTTAAATTCTCAGCCTACAGACTGCCTTCAACCTCCTCAGTTGAATTCTGAGCCTATAGACTGCCTTCAACCTCCTCAGTTGAATTCTCAGCCTACAGACTGCCTTCAACCTCCTCAGTTGATTTCTGAGCCTACAGACTGCCTTCAACCTCCTCAGTTGAATTCTGAGCCTATAGACTGCCTTCAAACTCCTCAGTTGAATTCTCAGCCTACAGAGTGTCTTCAACCTCTTCAGTTGAATTTGGAGGCTGCAGACTGTCTTCAACCTCTTCAGTTGAATTCTCAGCTTACAGACTGCCTCCAACCTCCTCAGTTAAATTCTCAGCCTACAGACTGCCTTCAAACTCCTCAGTTAAATTCTCAGCCTACAGACAGCCTTCAACCTCTTCAGTTGAATTTGGAGGCTGCAGACTGCCTTCAACCTCCTCAGTTGAATTCTCAGCCTATAGACTGCCTTCAACCTCCTCACTTGAATTCTCAGCCTATAGACTGCCTTCAACCTCCTCAGTTGAATTCTCAGCCTATAGACTGCCTTCAACCTCCTCAGTTGAAATCTCAGCCTATAGACTGCCTTCAACCTCCTCAGTTGAATTATCAGCCTATAGACTGCCTTCAAACTCCTCAGTTGAATTCTCAGCCTATAGACTGTCTTCAACCACCTCAGTTGAAATCTCAGCCAATAGACTGCCTTCAACCTCCTCAGTTGAATTCTGATCCTATAGACTGCCTTCAAACTCCTCATTTGAATTCTCAGCCTACAGACTGCCTTCAACCTCTTCAGTTGAATTTGGAGGCTGCAGACTGTCTTCAACCTCTTCAGTTGAATTCTCAGCCTACAGACTGCCTTCAACCTCCTCAGTTAAATTCTCAGCCTACAGAATGCCTTCAAACTCCTCTGTTGAATTCTCAGCCGAAAGTCTGCCTTCCACCTCTTCAGTTGAATTCTCAGCCTACAGACTGTCTTCAACCTCCTCAGTTGAATTCTCAGCCTATAGACTGCCTTCAAGCTCCTCAGTTGAATTCTCAGCCTATAGACTGCCTTCAACCTCCTCAGTTGAATTCGGAGCCTGCAGACTGTCTTCGACCTCCTCAGTTGAATTCTCAGCCTACAGACTGTCTTCAACCTCCTCAGTTGAATTCTCAGCCTACAGACTGTCTTCAACCTCCTCAGTTGAATTATCAGCCTACCGACTGCCTTCAACCTCCTGAGTTGAATTCTGAGCCTATAGACTGCCTTCAACCTCCTCAGTTAAATTCTCAGCCTACAGAATGCCTTCAAACTCCTCTGTTGAATTCTGAGCCTACAGACTGCCTTCAGCCTCCTCAGTTGACTTCTCAGCCTATAGTCTGCCTTCAACCTCCTCCATTGAATTCTCAGCCTATAGACTGCCTTCACCCTCCTCAGTTGACTTCTCAGCCTATAGACTACCCTCAACCTCCTGAGTTGAATTCTGAGCCTGTAGACTGCCTTCAACCTCCTCATTTGAATTCTGAGCCTATAGACTGCCTTCAACCTCCTGTTGAATTCTCAGCCTATAGACTGCCTTCAACCTCCTCAGTTGAATTCTCAGCCGAAAGACTGCCTTCAACCTCCTCAGTTGAATTTTCAGCCTATAGACTGCATTCAACCTCCTGTTGAATTCACAGCCTACAGACTGCCTTCAACCTCCTCAGATGAATTCTCAGCCTATACACTGCCTTCAGCCTCCTCAGTATAATTCTCAGCCAATAGACAGCCTTCAACCTCCTCAGTTGAATTCTCAGCCTATAGACTGTCTTCAACCTCCTCAGTTGAATTCTGATCCTATAGACTGCCTTCAAACTCCTCAGTTGAATTCTCAGCCTACAGACTGCCTTCAACCTCTTCAGTTGAATTTGGAGGCTGCAGACTGTCTTCAACCTCTTCAGTTGAATTCTCAGCCTAC
Source organism: Hypanus sabinus (assembly GCF_030144855.1). Classification (NCBI taxonomy): domain Eukaryota; kingdom Metazoa; phylum Chordata; class Chondrichthyes; order Myliobatiformes; family Dasyatidae; genus Hypanus; species Hypanus sabinus. Next base: position 476,235 of record NW_026779046.1, on the reverse strand, counting down.
AGACTGCCTTCAACCTCCTCAGTTAAATTCTCAGCCTACAGAATGCCTTCAAACTCCTCTGTTGAATTCTCAGCCGAAAGTCTGCCTTCCACCTCTTCAGTTGAATTCTCAGCCTACAGACTGTCTTCAACCTCCTCAGTTGAATTCTCAGCCTATAGACTGCTTTCAAGCTCCTCAGTTGAATTCTCAGCCTACAGACTGCCTTCAACCTCCTCAGTTAAATTCTCAGCCTACAGAATGCCTTCAAACTCCTCAGTTGAATTTGGAGCCTGCAGACTGTCTTCAACCTCCTCAGTTGAATTCTCAGCCTACAGATTGTCTTCAACCTCCTCAGTTGAATTCTCAGCCTACAGACTGTCTTCAACCTCCTCAGTTGAATTATCAGCCTACCGACTGCCTTCAACCTCCTGAGTTGAATTCTGAGCCTATAGACTGCCTTCAACCTCCTCAGTTAAATTCTCAGCCTACAGAATGCCTTCAAACTCCTCTGTTGAATTCTGAGCCTACAGACTGCCTTCAGCCTCCTCAGTTGACTTCTCAGCCTATAGTCTGCCTTCAACCTCCTCAGTTGACTTCTCAGCCTATAGACTGCGTTCAACCTCCTGTTGAATTCTCAGCCTATAGACTGCCTTCAACCTCCTCAGTTGAATTCTCAGCCGAAAGACTGCCTTCAACCTCCTCAGTTGAATTTTCAGCCTATAGACTGCATTCAACCTCCTGTTGAATTCACAGCCTACAGACTGCCTTCAACCTCCTCAGATGAATTCTCAGCCTATACACTGCCTTCAGCCTCCTCAGTATAATTCTCAGCCAATAGACAGCCTTCAAACTCCTCAGTTGAATTCTCAGCCTATAGACTGTCTTCAACCTCCTCAGTTGAATTCAGAACCTATAGACTGCCTTCAAACTCCTCATTTGAATTTTGAGCCTATAGACTGCCTTCAACCTCCTCAGTTGAATTCTCAGCCTATAGACTGCCTTCAACCTCCTCAGCTGAAATCTCAGCCTATAGACTGCCTTCAACCTCCTCAGTTGAATTATCAGCCCATAGACTGTCTTCAACCTCCTCAGTTGAATTCAGAACCTATAGACTGCCTTCAACCTCCTCAGTTGAATTCTCAGCCTATAGACTTTCTTCAACCTCCTGTTGAATTCGCAGCCTGTACACTGCCTTCAAACTCCTCAGTTGAATTCTCAGCCTATGGACTGTCTTCAACCACCTCAGTTGAACTCTCAGCCAATAGACTGCCTTCAACCTCCTCAGTTGAATTCTGAGCCTACAGACTGTCTTCAGCCTCCTCAGTTGACTTCTCAGCCTGTAGACTGCCTTCAAACTCCTCCATTGAATTCTCAGCCTATAGACTGCCTTCATCCTCCTCAGTTGAATTCTCAGCCTATAGACTACCTGCAACCTCCTCAGTTGAATTCTGAGCCTGCAGACTGCCTTCAACCTCCTCAGTTGAATTCAGAGCCTGCAGACTGCCTTCAACCTTCTCAGTTGAATTCAGAGCCTGCAGACTGTCTTCAACCTCCTGAGTTGAATTCAGAGCCTGCAGACTGTCTTCAACCTCCTCAGTTGAATTCGCAGCCTGTAGACTGTCTTCAACCACCTCAGTTGAAATCTCAGCCTATAGACTGCATTCAACCTCCTCAGTTGAATTATCAGCCTACTGACAGCCTTCAACCTCCTCAGTTGAATTCAGAACCTATAGACTGCCTTCAACCTCCTCAGTTGAATTCTCAGCCTACAGACTGCCTTCAACCTCCTCAGTTAAATTCTCAGCCTACAGACTGCCTTCAACCTCCTCAGTTGAATTCTGAGCCTATAGACTGCCTTCAACCTCCTCAGTTGAATTCTCAGCCTACAGAATGCCTTCAACCACCTCAGTTGATTTCTGAGCCTACAGACTGCCTTCAACCTCCTCAGTTGAATTCTGAGCCTATAGACTGCCTTCAAACTCCTCAGTTGAATTCTCAGCCTACAGAGTGCCTTCAACCTCTTCAGTTGAATTTGGAGGCTGCAGACTGTCTTCAACCTCTTCAGTTGAATTCTCAGCTTACAGACTGCCTCCAACCTCCTCAGTTAAATTCTCAGCCTACAGACTGCCTTCAAACTCCTCAGTTAAATTCTCAGCCTACAGACAGCCTTCAACCTCTTCAGTTGAATTTGGAGGCTGCAGACTGCCTTCAACCTCCTCAGTTGAATTCTCAGCCTATAGACTGCCTTCAACCTCCTCAGTTGAATTCTCAGCCTATAGACTGCCTTCAACCTCCTCAGTTGAATTCTCAGCCTATAGACTGCCTTCAACCTCCTCAGTTGAAATCTCAGCCTATAGACTGCCTTCAACCTCCTCAGTTGAATTATCAGCCTATAGACTGCCTTCAAACTCCTCAGTTGAATTCTCAGCCTGTAGACTGTCTTCAACCACCTCAGTTGAAATCTCAGCCAATAGACTGCCTTCAACCTCCTCAGTTGAATTCTGATCCTATAGACTGCCTTCAAACTCCTCATTTGAATTCTCAGATTACAGAGTGTCTTCAACCTCCTCAGTTGAATTCTGAGCCTACAGAATGCCTTCAACCTCCTCAGTTGAATTCTGATCCTATAGACTGCCTTCAAACTCCTCATTTGAATTCTCAGCCTACAGACTGCCTTCAACCTCCTCAGTTAAATTCTCAGCCTACAGAATGCCTTCAAACTCCTCTGTTGAATTCTCAGCCGAAAGTCTGCCTTCCACCTCCTCAGTTAAATTCTCAGCCTACAGAATGCCTTCAAACTCCTCTGTTGAATTCTCAGCCGAAAGTCTGCCTTCCACCTCTTCAGTTGAATTCTCAGCCTATAGACTGCCTTCAAGCTCCTCAGTTGAATTCTCAGCCTACAGACTGCCTTCAACCTCCTCAGTTGAATTCGGAGCCTGCAGACTGTCTTCAACCTCCTCAGTTGAAGTCTCAGCCTACAGACTGTCTTCAACCTCCTCAGTTGAATTCTGAGCCTACAGACTGTCTTCAACCTCCTCAGTTGAATTATCAGCCTACCGACTGCCTTCAACCTCCTGAGTTGAATTCTGAGCCTATAGACTGCCTTCAACCTCCTCAGTTAAATTCTCAGCCTACAGAATGCCTTCAAACTCCTCTGTTGAATTCTGAGCCTACAGACTGCCTTCAGCCTCCTCAGTTGACTTCTCAGCCTATAGTCTGCCTTCAACCTCCTCCATTGAACTCTCAGCCTATAGACTGCCTTCACCCTCCTCAGTTGACTTATCAGCCTATAGACTACCCTCAACCTCCTGAGTTGAATTCTGAGCCTGTAGACTGCCTTCAACCTCCTCATTTGAATTCTGAGCCTATAGACTGCCTTCAACCTCCTGTTGAATTCTCAGCCTATAGACTGCCTTCAACCTCCTCAGTTGAATTTTCAGCCTATAGACTGCATTCAACCTCCTGTTGAATTCACAGCCTACAGACTGCCTTCAACCTCCTCAGATGAATTCTCAGCCTATACACTGCCTTCAGCCTCCTCAGTATAATTCTCAGCCAATAGACAGCCTTCAACCTCCTCAGTTGAATTCTCAGCCTATAGACTGTCTTCAACCTCCTCAGTTGAATTCTGATCCTATAGACGGCCTTCAAACTCCTCAGTTGAATTCTCAGCCTACAGACTGCCTTCAACCTCTTCAGTTGAATTTGGAGGCTGCAGACTGTCTTCAACCTCTTCAGTTGAATTCTCAGCCTACAGACTGCCTTCAACCTCCTCAGTTAAATTCTCAGCCTACAGAATGCCTTCAAACTCCTCTGTTGAATTCTCAGCCGAAAGTCTGCCTTCCACCTCTTCAGTTGAATTCTCAGCCTACAGACTGTCTTCAACCTCCTCAGTTGAATTCTCAGCCTATAGACTGCCTTCAAGCTCCTCAGTTGAATTCTCAGCCTATAGACTGCCTTCAACCTCCTCAGTTGAATTCGGAGCCTGCAGACTGTCTTCAACCTCCTCAGTTGAATTCTCAGCCTACAGACTGTCTTCAACCTCCTCAGTTGAATTCTCAGCCTACAGACTGTCTTCAACCTCCTCAGTTGAATTTTCAGCCTACCGACTGCCTTCAACCTCCTCAGTTAAATTCTCAGCCTACAGAATGCCTTCAAACTCCTCTGTTGAATTCTGAGCCTACAGACTGCCTTCAGCCTCCTCAGTTGACTTCTCAGCCTATAGTCTGCCTTCAACCTCCTCCATTGAATTCTCAGCCTACAGACTGCCTTCACCCTCCTCAGTTGACTTCTCAGCCTATAGACTACCCTCAACCTCCTGAGTTGAATTCTGAGCCTGTAGACTGCCTTCAACCTCCTCAGTTGAATTCTCAGCCTATAGACTGCCTTCAAGCTCCTCAGTTGAATTCTCAGCCTATAGACTGCCTTCAACCTCCTCAGTTGAATTCGGAGCCTGCAGACTGTCTTCAACCTCCTCAGTTGAATTCTCAGCCTACAGACTGTCTTCAACCTCCTCAGTTGAATTCTGAGCCTACAGACTGTCTTCAACCTCCTCAGTTGAATTATCAGCCTACCGACTGCCTTCAACCTCCTGAGTTGAATTCTGAGCCTATAGACTGCCTTCAACCTCCTCAGTTAAATTCTCAGCCTACAGAATGCCTTCAAACTCCTCTGATGAATTCTGAGCCTACAGACTGCCTTCAGCCTCCTCAGTTGACTTCTCAGCCTATAGTCTGCCTTCAACCTCCTCCATTGAACTCTCAGCCTATAGACTGCCTTCACCCTCCTCAGTTGACTTATCAGCCTATTGACTACCCTCAACCTCCTGAGTTGAATTCTGAGCCTGTAGACTGCCTTCAACCTCCTCATTTGAATTCGGAGCCTATAGACTGCCTTCAACCTCCTGTTGAATTCTCAGCCTATAGACTGCCTTCAACCTCCTCAGTTGAATTCTCAGCCGAATGACTGCCTTCAACCTCCTCAGTTGAATTTTCAGCCTATAGACTGCATTCAACCTCCTGTTGAATTCACAGCCTACAGACTGCCTTCAACCTCCTCAGATGAATTCTCAGCCTATACACTGCCTTCAGCCTCCTCAGTATAATTCTCAGCCAATAGACAGCCTTCAACCTCCTCAGTTGAATTCTCAGCCTATAGACTGTCTTCAACCTCCTCAGTTGAATTCTGATCCTATAGACTGCCTTCAAACTCCTCAGTTGAATTCTCAGCCTACAGACTGCCTTCAACCTCTTCAGTTGAATTTGGAGCCTGCAGACTGTCTTCAACCTCTTCAGTTGAATTCTCAGCCTACCGACTGCCTTCAACCTCCTCAGTTAAATGCTCAGCCTACAGAATGCCTTCAAACTCCTCTGTTGAATTCTGAGCCTACAGACTGCCTTCAGCCTCCTCAGTTGACTTCTCAGCCTATAGACTGCCTTCACCCTCCTCAGTTGACTTCTCAGCCTATAGACTACCCTCAACCTCCTGTGTTGAATTCTGTGCCTGTAGACTGCTTCAACCTCCTCAGTTGAATTCTCAGCCTATAGACTGCCTTCAAGCTCCTCAGTTGAATTCTCAGCCTATAGACTGCCTTCAACCTCCTCAGTTGAATTCGGAGCCTGCAGACTGTCTTCAACCTCCTCAGTTGAATTCTCAGCCTACAGACTGTCTTCAACCTCCTCAGTTGAATTCTGAGCCTACAGACTGTCTTCAACCTCCTCAGTTGAATTATCAGCCTACCGACTGCCTTCAACCTCCTGAGTTGAATTCTGAGCCTACAGACTGCCTTCAGCCTCCTCAGTTGACTTCTCAGCCTATAGTCTGCCTTCAACCTCCTCCATTGAACTCTCAGCCTATAGACTGCCTTCACCCTCCTCAGTTGACTTATCAGCCTATAGACTACCCTCAACCTCCTGAGTTGAATTCTGAGCCTGTAGACTGCCTTCAACCTCCTCATTTGAATTCTGAGCCTATAGACTGCCTTCAACCTCCTGTTGAATTCTCAGCCTATAGACTGCCTTCAACCTCCTCAGTTGAATTCTCAGCCGAATGACTGCCTTCAACCTCCTCAGTTGAATTTTCAGCCTATAGACTGCATTCAACCTCCTGTTGAATTCACAGCCTACAGACTGCCTTCAACCTCCTCAGATGAATTCTCAGCCTATACACTGCCTTCAGCCTCCTCAGTATAATTCTCAGCCAATAGACAGCCTTCAACCTCCTCAGTTGAATTCTCAGCCTATAGACTGTCTTCAACCTCCTCAGTTGAATTCTGATCCTATAGACTGCCTTCAAACTCCTCAGTTGAATTCTCAGCCTACAGACTGCCTTCAACCTCTTCAGTTGAATTTGGAGCCTGCAGACTGTCTTCAACCTCTTCAGTTGAATTCTCAGCCTACCGACTGCCTTCAACCTCCTCAGTTAAATTCTCAGCCTACAGAATGCCTTCAAACTCCTCTGTTGAATTCTGAGCCTACAGACTGCCTTCAGCCTCCTCAGTTGACTTCTCAGCCTATAGACTGCCTTCACCCTCCTCAGTTGACTTCTCAGCCTATAGACTACCCTCAACCTCCTGAGTTGAATTCTGAGCCTGTAGACTGCCTTCAACCTCCTCAGTTGAATTCTCAGCCTATAGACTGCCTTCAAGCTCCTCAGTTGAATTCTCAGCCTATAGACTGCCTTCAACCTCCTCAGTTGAATTCGGAGCCTGCAGACTGTCTTCAACCTCCTCAGTTGAATTCTCAGCCTACAGACTGTCTTCAACCTCCTCAGTTGAATTCTGAGCCTACAGACTGTCTTCAACCTCCTCAGTTGAATTATCAGCCTACCGACTGCCTTCAACCTCCTGAGTTGAATTCTGAGCCTACAGACTGCCTTCAGCCTCCTCAGTTGACTTCTCAGCCTATAGTCTGCCTTCAACCTCCTCCATTGAACTCTCAGCCTATAGACTGCCTTCACCCTCCTCAGTTGACTTATCAGCCTATAGACTACCCTCAACCTCCTGAGTTGAATTCTGAGCCTGTAGACTGCCTTCAACCTCCTCATTTGAATTCTGAGCCTATAGACTGCCTTCAACCTCCTGTTGAATTCTCAGCCTAAAGACTGCCTTCAACCTCCTCAGTTGAATTCTCAGCCGAATGACTGCCTTCAACCTCCTCAGTTGAATTTTCAGCCTATAGACTGCATTCAACCTCCTGTTGAATTCACAGCCTACAGACTGCCTTCAACCTCCTCAGATGAATTCTCAGCCTATACACTGCCTTCAGCCTCCTCAGTATAATTCTCAGCCAATAGACAGCCTTCAACCTCCTCAGTTGAATTCTCAGCCTATAGACTGTCTTCAACCTGCTCAGTTGAATTCTGATCCTATAGACTGCCTTCAAACTCCTCAGTTGAATTCTCAGCCTACAGACTGCCTTCAACCTCTTCAGTTGAATTTGGAGGCTGCAGACTGTCTTCAACCTCTTCAGTTGAATTCTCAGCCTACAGACTGCCTTCAACCTCCTCAGTTAAATTCTCAGCCTACAGAATGCCTTCAAACTCCTCTGTTGAATTCTCAGCCGAAAGTCTGCCTTCCACCTCTTCAGTTGAATTCTCAGCCTACCGACTGCCTTCAACCTCCTCAGTTAAATTCTCAGCCTACAGAATGCCTTCAAACTCCTCTGTTGAATTCTGAGCCTACAGACTGCCTTCAGCCTCCTCAGTTGACTTCTCAGCCTATAGTCTGCCTTCAACCTCCTCCATTGAATTCTCAGCCTATAGACTGCCTTCACCCTCCTCAGTTGACTTCTCAGCCTATAGACTACCCTCAACCTCCTGAGTTGAATTCTGAGCCTGTAGACTGCCTTCAACCTCCTCAGTTGAATTCTCAGCCTATAGACTGCCTTCAAGCTCCTCAGTTGAATTCTCAGCCTATAGACTGCCTTCAACCTCCTCAGTTGAATTCGGAGCCTGCAGACTGTCTTCAACCTCCTCAGTTGAATTCTCAGCCTACAGACTGTCTTCAACCTCCTCAGTTGAATTCTGAGCCTACAGACTGTCTTCAACCTCTTCAGTTGAATTATCAGCCTACCGACTGCCTTCAACCTCCTGCGTTGAATTCTGAGCCTATAGACTGCCTGCAACCTCCTCAGTTAAATTCTCAGCCTACAGAATGCCTTCAAACTCCTCTGTTGAATTCTGAGCCTACAGACTGCCTTCAGCCTCCTCAGTTGACTTCTCAGCCTATAGTCTGCCTTCAACCTCCTCCATTGAACTCTCAGCCTATAGATTGCCTTCACCCTCCTCAGTTGACTTATCAGCCTATAGACTACCCTCAACCTCCTGAGTTGAATTCTGAGCCTGTAGACTGCCTTCAACCTCCTCATTTGAATTCTGAGCCTATAGACTGCCTTCAACCTCCTGTTGAATTCTCAGCCTATAGACTGCCTTCAACCTCCTCAGTTGAATTCTCAGCCGAATGACTGCCTTCAACCTCCTCAGTTGAATTTTCAGCCTATAGACTGCATTCAACCTCCTGTTGAATTCACAGCCTACAGACTGCCTTCAACCTCCTCAGATGAATTCTCAGCCTATACACTGCCTTCAGCCTCCTCAGTATAATTCTCAGCCAATAGACAGCCTTCAACCTCCTCAGTTGAATTCTCAGCCTATAGACTGTCTTCAACCTCCTCAGTTGAATTCTGATCCTATAGACTGCCTTCAAACTCCTCAGTTGAATTCTCAGCCTACAGACTGCCTTCAACCTCTTCAGTTGAATTCTCAGCCTACAGACTGCCTTCAACCTCCTCAGTTAAATTCTCAGCCTACAGAATGCCTTCAAACTCCTCTGTTGAATTCTCAGCCGAAAGTCTGCCTTCCACCTCTTCAGTTGAATTCTCAGCCTACAGACTGTCTTCAACCTCCTCAGTTGAATTCTCAGCCTATAGACTGCCTTCAAGCTCCTCAGTTGAATTCTCAGCCTATAGACTGCCTTCAACCTCCTCAGTTGAATTCGGAGCCTGCAGACTGTCTTCAACCTCCTCAGTTGAATTCTCAGCCTACAGACTGTCTTCAACCTCCTCAGTTGAATTTTCAGCCTACCGACTGCCTTCAACCTCCTGATTTGAATTCTGAGCCTATAGACTGCCTTCAACCTCCTCAGTTAAATTCTCAGCCTACAGAATGCCTTCAAACTCCTCTGTTGAATTCTGAGCCTACAGACTGCCTTCAGCCTCCTCAGTTGACTTCTCAGCCTATAGTCTGCCTTCAACCTCCTCCATTGAATTCTCAGCCTATAGACTGCCTTCACCCTCCTCAGTTGACTTCTCAGCCTATAGACTACCCTCAACCTCCTGAGTTGAATTCTGAGCCTGTAGACTGCCTTCAACCTCCTCATTTGAATTCTGAGCCTATAGACTGCCTTCAACCTCCTGTTGAATTCTCAGCCTATAGACTGCCTTCAACCTCCTCAGTTGAATTCTCAGCCGAAAGACTGCCTTCAACCTCCTCAGTTGAATTTTCACCCTATAGACTGCATTCAACCTCCTGTTGAATTCACAGCCTACAGACTGCCTTCAACCTCCTCAGATGAATTCTCAGCCTATACACTGCCTTCAGACTCCTCAGTATAATTCTCAGCCAATAGACAGCCTTCAACCTCCTCAGTTGAATTCTCAGCCTATAGACTGTCTTCAACCTCCTCAGTTGAATTCAGAACCTATAGACTGCCTTCAAACTCCTCATTTGAATTTTCAGCCTATAGACTGCCTTCAACCTCCTCAGTTGAATTCTCAGCCTATAGACTGCCTTCAACCTCCTCAGCTGAAATCTCAGCCTATAGACTGCCTTCAACCTCCTCAGTTGAATTATCAGCCCATAGACTGTCTTCAACCTCCTCAGTTGAATTCAGAACCTATAGACTGCCTTCAACCTCCTCAGTTGAATTCTCAGCCTATAGACTTTCTTCAACCTCCTGTTGAATTCGCAGCCTGTACACTGCCTTCAAACTCCTCATTTGAATTCTCAGCCAATAGACTGCCTTCAACCTCCTCAGTTGAATTCTGAGCCTACAGATTGCCTTCAACCTCCTGTTGAATTTTCAGCCTATAGACTGTCTTCAACCTCATCGGTTGAATTCTGAGCCTAGACGGTCTTCAACCTCCTCAGTTGAATTATCAGCCTACCGACTGCCTTCAAACTCCTCAGTTGAATTCTCAGCCTATAGACTGTCTTCAACCACCTCAGTTGAACTCTCAGCCAATAGACTGCCTTCAACCTCCTCAGTTGAATTCTGAGCCTACAGACTGTCTTCAGCTCCTCAGTTGACTTCTCAGCCTATAGACTGCCTTCAAACTCCTCCATTGAATTCTCAGCCTATAGACTGCCTTCACCCTCCTCAGTTGACTTCTCAGCCTATAGACTACCCTCAACCTCCTGAGTTGAATTCTGAGCCTGTAGACTGCCTTCAACCTCCTCATTTGAATTCTGAGCCTATAGACTGCCTTCAACCTCCTGTTGAATTCTCAGCCTATAGACTGCCTTCAACCTCCTCAGTTGAATTCTCAGCCGAAAGACTGCCTTCAACCTCCTCAGTTGAATTTTCACCCTATAGACTGCATTCAACCTCCTGTTGAATTCACAGCCTACAGACTGCCTTCAACCTCCTCAGATGAATTCTCAGCCTATACACTGCCTTCAGACTCCTCAGTATAATTCTCAGCCAATAGACAGCCTTCAACCTCCTCAGTTGAATTCTCAGCCTATAGACTGTCTTCAACCTCCTCAGTTGAATTCAGAACCTATAGACTGCCTTCAAACTCCTCATTTGAATTTTCAGCCTATAGACTGCCTTCAACCTCCTCAGTTGAATTCTCAGCCTATAGACTGCCTTCAACCTCCTCAGCTGAAATCTCAGCCTATAGACTGCCTTCAACCTCCTCAGTTGAATTATCAGCCCATAGACTGTCTTCAACCTCCTCAGTTGAATTCAGAACCTATAGACTGCCTTCAACCTCCTCTGTTGAATTCTCAGCCTATAGACTTTCTTCAACCTCCTGTTGAATTCGCAGCCTGTACACTGCCTTCAAACTCCTCATTTGAATTCTCAGCCAATAGACTGCCTTCAACCTCCTCAGTTGAATTCTGAGCCTATAGACTGCCTTCAACCTCCTCAGTTAAATTCTCAGCCTACAGAATGCCTTCAAACTCCTCTGTTGAATTCTGAGCCTACAGACTGCCTTCAGCCTCCTCAGTTGACTTCTCAGCCTATAGTCTGCCTTCAACCTCCTCCATTGAATTCTCAGCCTATAGACTGCCTTCACCCTCCTCAGTTGACTTCTCAGCCTATAGACTACCCTCAACCTCCTGAGTTGAATTCTGAGCCTGTAGACTGCCTTCAACCTCCTCATTTGAATTCTGAGCCTATAGACTGCCTTCAACCTCCTGTTGAATTCTCAGCCTATAGACTGCCTTCAACCTCCTCAGTTGAATTCTCAGCCGAAAGACTGCCTTCAACCTCCTCAGTTGAATTTTCACCCTATAGACTGCATTCAACCTCCTGTTGAATTCACAGCCTACAGACTGCCTTCAACCTCCTCAGATGAATTCTCAGCCTATACACTGCCTTCAGACTCCTCAGTATAATTCTCAGCCAATAGACAGCCTTCAACCTCCTCAGTTGAATTCTCAGCCTATAGACTGTCTTCAACCTCCTCAGTTGAATTCAGAACCTATAGACTGCCTTCAAACTCCTCATTTGAATTTTCAGCCTATAGACTGCCTTCAACCTCCTCAGTTGAATTATCAGCCCATAGACTGTCTTCAACCTCCTCAGTTGAATTCAGAACCTATAGACTGCCTTCAACCTCCTCAGTTGAATTCTCAGCCTATAGACTTTCTTCAACCTCCTGTTGAATTCGCAGCCTGTACACTGCCTTCAAACTCCTCATTTGAATTCTCAGCCAATAGACTGCCTTCAACCTCCTCAGTTGAATTCTGAGCCTACAGATTGCCTTCAACCTCCTGTTGAATTTTCAGCCTATAGACTGTCTTCAACCTCATCGGTTGAATTCTGAGCCTAGACGGTCTTCAACCTCCTCAGTTGAATTATCAGCCTACCGACTGCCTTCAAACTCCTCAGTTGAATTCTCAGCCTATAGACTGTCTTCAACCACCTCAGTTGAACTCTCAGCCAATAGACTGCCTTCAACCTCCTCAGTTGAATTCTGAGCCTACAGACTGTCTTCAGCTCCTCAGTTGACTTCTCAGCCTATAGACTGCCTTCAAACTCCTCCATTGAATTCTCAGCCTATAGACTGCCTTCACCCTCCTCAGTTGACTTCTCAGCCTATAGACTACCCTCAACCTCCTGAGTTGAATTCTGAGCCTGTAGACTGCCTTCAACCTCCTCATTTGAATTCTGAGCCTATAGACTGCCTTCAACCTCCTGTTGAATTCTCAGCCTATAGACTGCCTTCAACCTCCTCAGTTGAATTCTCAGCCGAAAGACTGCCTTCAACCTCCTCAGTTGAATTTTCACCCTATAGACTGCATTCAACCTCCTGTTGAATTCACAGCCTACAGACTGCCTTCAACCTCCTCAGATGAATTCTCAGCCTATACACTGCCTTCAGACTCCTCAGTATAATTCTCAGCCAATAGACAGCCTTCAACCTCCTCAGTTGAATTCTCAGCCTATAGACTGTCTTCAACCTCCTCAGTTGAATTCAGAACCTATAGACTGCCTTCAAACTCCTCATTTGAATTTTCAGCCTATAGACTGCCTTCAACCTCCTCAGTTGAATTCTCAGCCTATAGACTGCCTTCAACCTCCTCAGCTGAAATCTCAGCCTATAGACTGCCTTCAACCTCCTCAGTTGAATTATCAGCCCATAGACTGTCTTCAACCTCCTCAGTTGAATTCAGAACCTATAGACTGCCTTCAACCTCCTCTGTTGAATTCTCAGCCTATAGACTTTCTTCAACCTCCTGTTGAATTCGCAGCCTGTACACTGCCTTCAAACTCCTCATTTGAATTCTCAGCCAATAGACTGCCTTCAACCTCCTCAGTTGAATTCTGAGCCTACAGATTGCCTTCAATCTCCTGTTGAATTTTCAGCCTATAGACTGTCTTCAACCTCATCGGTTGAATTCTGAGCCTAGACGGTCTTCAACCTCCTCAGTTGAATTATCAGCCTACCGACTGCCTTCAAACTCCTCAGTTGAATTCTCAGCCTATAGACTGTCTTCAACCACCTCAGTTGAACTCTCAGCCAATAGACTGCCTTCAACCTCCTCAGTTGAATTCTGAGCCTACAGACTGTCTTCAGCCTCCTCAGTTGACTTCTCAGCCTATAGACTGCCTTCAAACCTCCATTGAATTCTCAGCCTATAGACTGCCTTCATCCTCTTCAGTTGAATTCTCAGCCTATAGACTACCTGCAACCTCCTCAGTTGAATTCTGAGCCTGCAGACTGCCTTCAACCTCCTCAGTTGAATTCAGAGCCTGCAGACTGCCTTCAACCTCCTCAGTTGAATTCAGATCCTTCAGACTGTCTTCAACCTCCTGAGTTGAATTCAGAGCCTGCAGACTGTCTTCAACCTCCTCAGTTGAATTCTGAGCCTGCAGACTGCCTTCAACCTCCTCAGTTGAATTCGCAGCCTGTAGACTGTCTTCAACCACCTCAGTTGAAATCTCAGCCTATAGACTGCATTCAACCTCCTCAGTTGAATTATCAGACTACTGACAGCCTTCAACCTCCTCAGTTGAAATCTCAGCCTACAGACTACCTTCAACCTCCTCAGTTAAATTCTCTGCCTACAGACTGCATTCAACCTCCTCAGTTGAATTCTGAGCCTATAGACTGCCTTCAACCTCCTCAGTTGAATTCTCAGCCTACAGACTGCCTTCAACCTCCTCAGTTGATTTCTGAGCCTACAGACTGCCTTCAACCTCCTCAGTTGAATTCTGAGCCTATAGACTGCCTTCAAACTCCTCAGTTGAATTCTCAGCCTACAGAGTGCCTTCAACCTCTTCAGTTGAATTTGGAGGCTGCAGACTGTCTTCAACCTCTTCAGTTGAATTATCAGCTTACAGACTGCCTCCAACCTCCTCAGTTAAATTCTCAGCCTACAGACTGCCTTCAAACTCCTCAGTTAAATTCTCAGCCTACAGACAGCCTTCAACCTCTTCAGTTGAATTTGGAGGCTGCAGACTGCCTTCAACCTCCTCAGTTGAATTCTCAGCCTATAGACTGCCTTCAACCTCCTCAGTTGAATTCTCAGCCTATAGACTGCCTTCAACCTCCTCAGTTGAAATCTCAGCCTATAGACTGCCTTCAACCTCCTCAGTTGAATTATCAGCCTATAGACTGCCTTCAAACTCCTCAGTTGAATTCTCAGCCTATAGACTGCCTTCAACCTCCTCATTTGAATTTTCAGCCTACAAACTGCCTTCAACCTCCTCAGTTGAATTCTCAGCCTAGACTGTCTTCAACCTCCTCAGTTGAATTCTCAGCCTGCAGACTGCCTTCATCCTCCTCAGTTGAATGCTTAGCCTGCAGACTGCCTTCAACCTCCTCAGTTGAATTCAGTGCCTGCAGACTGCCTTCAACCTCCTCAGTTGAATTCAGAGCCTGCAGACTGTCTTCAACCTCCTCAGTTGAATTCTGAGCCTAGACTGTCTTCAACCTCCTCAGTTGAATTCGCAGCCTGTAGACTGTCTTCAACCACCTCAGTTGAAATCTCAGCCTATAGACTGCCTTCAACCTCCTCAGTTGAATTATCAGCCTACAGACAGCCTTCAACCTCCTCAGTTGAATTCTGAGCCTACAGAGTGCCTTCAACCTCTTCATTTGAATTTTCAGCCTACAAACTGCCTTCAACCGCCTCAGTTGAATTATCAGACTACTGACAGCCTTCAACCTCCTCAGTTGAAATCTCAGCCTACAGACTACCTTCAACCTCCTCAGTTAAATTCTCTGCCTACAGACTGCATTCAACCTCCTCAGTTGAATTCTGAGCCTATAGACTGCCTTCAACCTCCTCAGTTGAATTCTCAGCCTAGACTGTCTTCAACCTCCTCAGTTGAATTCTGAGCCTATAGACTGCCTTCAAACTCCTCAGTTGAATTCTCAGCCTACAGAGTGCCTTCAACCTCTTCAGTTGAATTTGGAGGCTGCAGACTGTCTTCAACCTCTTCAGTTGAATTATCAGCTTACAGACTGCCTCCAACCTCCTCAGTTAAATTCTCAGCCTACAGACTGCCTTCAAACTCCTCAGTTAAATTCTCAGCCTACAGACAGCCTTCAACCTCTTCAGTTGAATTTGGAGGCTGCAGACTGCCTTCAACCTCCTCAGTTGAATTCTCAGCCTATAGACTGCCTTCAACCTCCTCAGTTGAATTCTCAGCCTATAGACTGCCTTCAACCTCCTCAGTTGAAATCTCAGCCTATAGACTGCCTTCAACCTCCTCAGTTGAATTATCAGCCTATAGACTGCCTTCAAACTCCTCAGTTGAATTCTCAGCCTATAGACTGCCTTCAACCTCCTCATTTGAATTTTCAGCCTACAAACTGCCTTCAACCTCCTCAGTTGAATTCTCAGCCTAGACTGTCTTCAACCTCCTCAGTTGAATTCTCAGCCTGCAGACTGCCTTCATCCTCCTCAGTTGAATGCTTAGCCTGCAGACTGCCTTCAACCTCCTCAGTTGAATTCAGTGCCTGCAGACTGCCTTCAACCTCCTCAGTTGAATTCAGAGCCTGCAGACTGTCTTCAACCTCCTCAGTTGAATTCTGAGCCTAGACTGTCTTCAACCTCCTCAGTTGAATTCGCAGCCTGTAGACTGTCTTCAACCACCTCAGTTGAAATCTCAGCCTATAGACTGCCTTCAACCTCCTCAGTTGAATTATCAGCCTACAGACAGCCTTCAACCTCCTCAGTTGAATTCTGAGCCTACAGAGTGCCTTCAACCTCTTCATTTGAATTTTCAGCCTACAAACTGCCTTCAACCTCCTCAGTTGAATTCTCAGCCTAGACTGTCTTCAACCTCCTCAGTTGAATTCTGAGCCTACAGACTGCCTTCAACCTCCTCAGTTAAATTCTCAGCCTACAGAATGCCTTCAAACTCCTCTGTTGAATTCTCAGCCGACAGTCTGCCTTCAACCTCTTCAGTTGAATTCTCAGCCTAGACTGTCTTCAACCTCCTCAGTTGAATTCGGAACCTGCAGACTGCCTTCAACCTCCTCAGTTAAATTCTCAACCTACAGTCTGCCTTCAACCTCTTCAGTTGAATTCTCAGCCCACAGACTGCCTTCAAACTCCTCAGTTGAATTTTCAGCCTACAGACTGCCTTCAACCTCCTCAGTTGAATTCTCAGCCTAGACTGTCTTCAACCTCCTCAGTTGAATTTTCAGCCTAAAGACTGCCTTGAACCTCCTCAGTTGAATTCTGAGCCAACAGACTGCCTTCAACCTCCTCAGTTGAATTCTGAGCCTACAGACTGCCTTCAACCTCCTCATTTGAATTTTCAGCCTACAAACTGCCTTCAACCTCCTCAGTTGAATTCTCAGCCTCGACTGTCTTCAACCTCCTCAGTTGAATTCTGAGCCTACAGACTGCCTTCATCCTCCTCAGTTGAATGCTTAGCCTGCAGACTGCCTTCAACCTCCTCAGTTGAATTCAGTGCCTGCAGACTGCCTTCAACCTCCTCAGTTGAATTCAGAGCCTGCAGACTGTCTTCAACCTCCTCAGTTGAATTCTGAGCATAGACTGTCTTCAACCTCCTCAGTTGAATTCGCAGCCTGTAGACTGTCTTCAACCACCTCAGTTGAAATCTCAGCCTATAGACTGCCTTCAACCTCCTCAGTTGAATTCTCAGCCTATAGACTGCCTTCAACCTCCTCAGTTGAATACTGAGCCTACAGACTGCCTTCAACCTCCTCATTTGAATTTTCAGCCTACAAACTGCCTTCAACCTCCTGAGTTGAATTCTCAGCCTAGACTGTCTTCAACCTCCTCAGTTGAATTCTGAGCCTACAGACTGCCTTCATCCTCCTCAGTTGAATGCTTAGCCTACGGACTGCCTTCAACCTCCTCAGTTGAATTCTCAGCCTAGACTGTCTTCAACCTCCTCAGTTGAATTTTAAGCCTAAAGACTGCCTTGAACCTCCTCAGTTGAATTCTGAGCCAACAGACTGCCTTCAACCTCCTCAGCTGAATTCTGAGCCTACAGACTGCCTTCAACCTGCTCATTTGAATTTTCAGCCTACAAACTGCCTTCAACCTCCTCAGTTGAATTCTCAGCCTAGACTGTCTTCAACCTCCTCAGTTGAATTCTGAGCCTGCAGACTGCCTTCATCCTCCTCAGTTGAATGCTTAGCCAGCAGACTGCCTTCAACCTCCTCAGTTGAATTCAGTGCCTGCAGACTGCCTTCAACCTCCTCAGTTGAATTCAGAGCCTGCAGACTGTCTTCAACCTCCTCAGTTGAATTCTGAGCCTAGACTGTCTTCAACCTCCTCAGTTGAATTCGCAGCCTGTAGACTGTCTTCAACCTCCTCAGTTGAATTATCAGCCTACAGACAGCCTTCAACCTCCTCAGTTGAATTCTGAGCCTTCAGACTGCCTTCAACCTCTTCATTTGAATTTTCAGCCTACAAACTGCCTTCAACCTCCTCAGTTGAATTCTCAGCCTAGACTGTCTTCAACCTCCTCAGTTGAATTCTGAGCCTACAGACTGCCTTCAACCTCCTCAGTTGAATTCAGTGCCTGCAGACTGCCTTCAACCTCCTCAGTTGAATTCTGAGCCTAGACTGTCTTCAACCTCCTCAGTTGAATTCGCAGCCTGTAGACTGTCTTCAACCACCTCAGTTGAAATCTGAGCCTATAGACAGCCTTCAACCTCCTCAGTTGAATTCTGAGCCTACAGACTGCCTTCAACCTCCTCATTTGAATTTTCAGCCTATAGACTGCCTTCAACCTCCTCAGTTAAATTCTCAGCCTACAGACTGCCTTCAACCTCCTCAGTTAAATTCTCAGCCTACAGACTGCCTTCAACCTCCTCAGTTAAATTCTCAGCCGACAGACTGCCTTCAACCTCCTCAGTTGAATTCTGAGCATATAGACTGCCTTCAACCTCCTCAGTTGAATTCTCAACCTACAGACTGCCTTCAACCTCCTCAGTTGAATTCTGAGCCTACAGACTGCATTCAACCACCTCAGTTGAATTCTCAGCCTACAGACTGCCTTCAACCTCCTCAGTTAAATTCTCAGCCTACCGACTGCCTTCAACCTCCTCAGTTAAATTCTCAGCCTACAGACTGCCTTCAACCTCCTCAGTTGAATTCTGAGCCTATAGACTGCATTCAAACTCCTCAGTTGAATTCTCAGCCTACAGACTACCTTCAACCTCCTCAGTTGAATTCTGAGCCTGTAGACTGCCTTCAACCTCCTCATTTGAATTCTGAGCCTATAGACTGCCTTCAACCTCCTGTTGAATTTTCAGCCTATAGACTGCCTTCAACCTCCTCAGTTGAATTCTCAGCCTAAAGACTGCCTTCAACCTCCTCAGATGAATTCTCAGCCTATACACTGCCTTCAGCCTCCTCAGCATAATTCTCAACCTATAGACAGCCTTCAACCTCCTCAGTTGACTTCTCAGCCTATAGACTACCCTCAACCTCCTCAGTTGAATTCTGAGCCTGTAGACTGCCTTCAACCTCCTCATTTGAATTCTGAGCCTATAGACTGCCTTCAACCTCCTCAGTTAAATTCTCAGGCTACAGACTGCCTTCAACCTCCTCAGTTGAATTCTGAGCCTGTAGACTGCCTTCAACCTCCTCAGTTGAATTCTCAACCTACAGACTGCCTTCAACCTCCTCAGTTGAATTCTGAGCCTACAGACTGCATTCAACCACCTCAGTTGAATTCTCAGCCTACAGACTGCCTTCAACCTCCTCAGTTAAATTCTCAGCCTACAGACTGCCTTCAACCTCCTCAGTTAAATTCTCAGCCTACAGACTGCCTTCAACCTCCTCAGTTGAATTCTGAGCCTATAGACTGCATTCAAACTCCTCAGTTGAATTCTCAGCCTACAGACTACCTTCAACCTCCTCAGTTGAATTCTGAGCCTGTAGACTGCCTTCAACCTCCTCATTTGAATTCTGAGCCTATAGACTGCCTTCAACCTCCTGTTGAATTCTCAGCCTATAGACTGCCTTCAACCTCCTCAGTTGAATTCTCAGCCTAAAGACTGCCTTCAACCTCCTCAGTTGAATTCTCAGCCTATAGACTGCATTCAACCTCCTGTTGAAATCTTAGCCTACCGACTGCCTTCAACCTCCTCAGATGAATTCTCAGCCTATACACTGCCTTCAGCCTCCTCAGCATAATTCTCAACCTATAGACAGCCTTCAACCTCCTCAGTTGACTTCTCAGCCTATAGACTACCCTCAACCTCCTCAGTTGAATTCTGAGCCTGTAGACTGCCTTCAACCTCCTCATTTGAATTCTGAGCCTATAGACTGCCTTCAACCTCCTGTTGAATTCTCAGCCTATAGACTGCCTTCAACCTCCTCAGTTGAATTCTCAGCCGAAAGACTGCCTTCAACCTCTTCAGTTGAATTTTCAGCCTATAGACTGCATTCAACCTCCTGTTGAATTCTCAGCCTACAGACTGCCTTCAACCTCCTCAGATGAATTCTCAGCCTATACACTGCCTTCAGCCTCCTCAGTATAATTCTCAGCCAATAGACAGCCTTCAACCTCCTCAGTTGAATTCTCAGCCTATAGACTGTCTTCAACCTCCTCAGTTGAATTCAGAACCTATAGACTGCCTTCAACCTCCTCAGTTGAATTCTCAGCCTATAGACTTTCTTCAACCTCCTGTTGAATTCGCAGCCTGTACACTGCCTTCAAACTCCTGATTTGAATTCTCAGCCTATAGACTGCTTTCAACCTCCTCAGTTGAATTCTGACCCTCAGATTGCCTTCAACCTCCTGTTGAATTTTCAGCCTATAGACTGTCTTCAACCTCATCGGTTGAATTCTGAGCCTAGACGGTCTTCAACCCCCTCAGTTGAATTATCAGCCTACCGACTGCCTTCAAACTCCTCAGTTGAATTCTCAGCCTATAGACTGTCTTCAACCACCTCAGTTGAACTCTCAGCCAATAGACTGCCTTCAACCTCCTCAGTTGAATTCTGAGCCTACAGACTGTCTTCAGCCTCCTCAGTTGACTTCTCAGCCTATAGACTGCCTTCAAACTCCTCCATTGAATTCTCAGCCTATAGACTGCCTTCAACCTCCTCAGTTGAATTCAGAGCCTGCAGACTGTCTTCAACCTCCTCAGCTGAATTCAGAGCCTGCAGACTGTCTTCAACCTCCTCAGTTGAATTCTGAGCCTGCAGACTGCCTTCAACCTCCTCAGTTGAATTCGCAGCCTGTAGACTGTCTTCAACCACCTCAGTTGAAATCTCAGCCTATAGACTGCCTTCAATCTCCTCAGTTGAATTATCAGCCTACTGACAGCCTTCAACCTCCTCAGTTGAATTCTCAGACTACAGACTGCCTTGAACCTCCTCAGTTGATTTCTGAGCCTACAGACTGCCTTCAACCTCCTCAGTTGAATTCTGAGCCTATAGACTGCCTTCAAACTCCTCAGTTGAATTCTCAGCCTACAGACTGCCTTCAACCTCTTCAGTTGAATTTGGAGGCTGCAGACTGCCTTCAACCTCCTCAGTTGAATTCTCAGCCTATAGACTGCCTTCAACCTCCTCAGTTGAATTCTCAGCCTATAGACTGCCTTCAAACTCCTCAGTTGAAATCTCAGCCTATAGACTGCCTTCAACCTCCTCAGTTGAATTCTGAGCCTACAGATTGTCTTCAGCCTCCTCAGTTGTCTTCTCAGCCTATAGACTGCCTTCAACCTCCTCCATTGAATTCTCAGCCTATAGACTGCCTTCATCCTCCTCAGTTGAATTCTCAGCCTATAGACTACCTGCTACCTCCTCAGTTGAATTCTGAGCCTGCAGACTGCCTTCAAACTCCTCAGTTGAATTCAGAGCCTGCAGACTGCCTTCAACCTCCTCAGTTGAATTCAGAGCCTACAGACTGCATTCAACCACCTCAGTTGAATTCTCAGCCTACAGACTGCCTTCAACCTCCTCAGTTAAATTCTCAGCCTACAGACTGCCTTCAACCTCCTCAGTTAAATTCTCAGCCTACAGACTGCCTTCAACCTCCTCAGTTGAATTCTGAGCCTATAGACTGCATTCAAACTCCTCAGTTGAATTCTCAGCCTACAGACTACCTTCAACCTCCTCAGTTGAATTCTGAGCCTGTAGACTGCCTTCAACCTCCTCATTTGAATTCTGAGCCTATAGACTGCCTTCAACCTCCTGTTGAATTCTCAGCCTATAGACTGCCTTCAACCTCCTCAGTTGAATTCTCAGCCTAAAGACTGCCTTCAACCTCCTCAGTTGAATTCTCAGCCTATAGACTGCATTCAACCTCCTGTTGAATTCTTAGCCTACCGACTGCCTTCAACCTCCTCAGATGAATTCTCAGCCTATACACTGCCTTCAGCCTCCTCAGTATAATTCTCAGCCAATAGACAGCCTTCAACCTCCTCAGTTGAATTCTCAGCCTATAGACTGTCTTCAACCTCCTCAGTTGAATTCAGAACCTATAGACTGCCTTCAACCTCCTCAGTTGAATTCTCAGCCTATAGACTTTCTTCAACCTCCTGTTGAATTCGCAGCCTGTACACTGCCTTCAAACTCCTCACTTGAATTCTCAGCCTATAGACTGCCTTCAACCTCCTCAGTTGAATTCTGAGCCTGCAGCCTGCCTTCAACCTCCTCAGTTGAATTCGCAGCCTATAGACTGTCTTCAACCACCTCAGTTGAAATCTCAGCCTATAGACTGCCTTCAACCTCCTCAGTTGAATTATTAGCCTACAGACAGCCTTCAAAATCCTCAGTTGAAATCTCAGCCTACAGACTGTCTTCAACCTCCTCGGTTGAATTCTGAGCCTAGACGGTCTTCAACCTCCTCAGTTGAATTCTCAGCCTGCAGACTGCCTTCAACCTCCTCAGTTAAATTCTCAGCCTACAGACTGCCTTCAACCTCCTCAGTTAAATTCTCAGCCTACAGACTGCCTTCAACCTCCTCAGTTGAATTCTGAGCCTATAGACTGCCTTCAACCTCCTCAGTTGAATTCTGAGCCTATAGACTGCCTTCAAACTCCTCAGTTGAATTCTCAGCCTACAGACAGCCTTCAACCTCTTCAGTTGAATTTGGAGGCTGCAGACTGTCTTCAACCTCTTCAGTTGAATTCTCAGCCTACAGACTGCCTTCAACCTCCTCAGTTAAATTCTCAGCCTACAGAATGCCTTCAAACACCTCTGTTGAATTCTCAGCGGACAGTCTGCCTTCAACCTCTTCAGTTGAATTCTCAGCCTAGACTGTCTTCAACCTCCTCAGTTGAATTCGGAACCTGCAGACTGCCTTCAACCTCCTCAGTTAAATTCTCAACCTACAGTCTGCCTTCAACCTCTGCAGTTGAATTCTCAGCCCACAGACTGCCTTCAAACTCCTCAGTTGAATTTTCAGCCTACAGACTGCCTTCAACCTCCTCAGTTGAATTCTCAGCCTACAGACTGCCTTCAACCTCCTCATTTGCATTTTCAGCCTACAAACTGCCTTCAACCACCTCAGTTGAACTCTCAGCCAATAGACTGCCTTCAACCTCCTCAGTTGAATTCTGAGCCTACAGACTGTCTTCAGCCTCCTCAGTTGACTTCTCAGCCTATAGACTGCCTTCAAACTCCTCCATTGAATTCTCAGCCTATAGACTGCCTTCATCCTCATCAGTTGAATTCTAAGCCTATAGACTACCTGCAACCTCCTCAGTTGAATTCTGAGCCTGCAGACTGCCTTCAACCTCCTCAGTTGAATTCAGAGCCTGCAGACTGCCTTCAACCTCCTCAGTTGAATTCAGAGCCTGCAGACTGTCTTCAACCTCCTCAGTTGAATTCAGAGCCTGCAGACGGTCTTCAACCTCCTCAGTTGAATTCTGAGCCTGCAGACTGCCTTCAACCTCCTCAGTTGAATTCGCAGCCTGTAGACTGTCTTCAACCACCTCAGTTGAAATCTCAGCCTATAGACTGCCTTCAATCTCCTCAGTTGAATTATCAGCCTACTGACAGCCTTCAACCTCCTCAGTTGAATTCTCAGACTACAGACTGCCTTGAACCTCCTCAGTTGATTTCTGAGCCTACAGACTGCCTTCAACCTCCTCAGTTGAATTCTGAGCCTATAGACTGCCTTCAAACTCCTCAGTTGAATTCTCAGCCTACAGACTGCCTTCAACCTCTTCAGTTGAATTTGGAGGCTGCAGACTGCCTTCAACCTCCTCAGTTGAATTCTCAGCCTATAGACTGCCTTCAACCTCCTCAGTTGAATTCTCAGCCTATAGACTGCCTTCAACCTCCTCAGTTGAAATCTCAGCCTATAGACTGCCTTCAACCTCCTTAGTTGAATTCTGAGCCTACAGATTGTCTTCAGCCTCCTCAGTTGACTTCTCAGCCTATAGACTGCCTTCAACCTCCTCCATTGAATTCTCAGCCTATAGACTGCCTTCATCCTCCTCAGTTGAATTTTCAGCCTATAGACTACCTGCTACCTCCTCAGTTGAATTCTGAGCCTGCAGACTGCCTTCAAACTCCTCAGTTGAATTCAGAGCCTGCAGACTGCCTTCAACCTCCTCAGTTGAATTCAGAGCCTACAGACTGCATTCAACCACCTCAGTTGAATTTTCAGCCTACAGACTGCCTTCAACCTCCTCAGTTAAATTCTCAGCCTACAGACTGCCTTCAACCTCCTCAGTTAAATTCTCAGCCTACAGTCTGCCTTCAACCTCCTCAGTTGAATTCTGAGCCTATAGACTGCATTCAAACTCCTCAGTTGAATTCTCAGCCTACAGACTACCTTCAACCTCCTCAGTTGAATTCTGAGCCTGTAGACTGCCTTCAACCTCCTCATTTGAATTCTGAGCCTATAGACTGCCTTCAACCTCCTGTTGAATTCTCAGCCTATAGACTGCCTTCAACCTCCTCAGTTGAATTCTCAGCCTAAAGACTGCCTTCAACCTCCTCAGTTGAATTCTCAGCCTATAGACTGCATTCAACCTCCTGTTGAATTCTTAGCCTACCGACTGCCTTCAACCTCCTCAGATGAATTCTCAGCCTATACACTGCCTTCAGCCTCCTCAGCATAATTCTCAACCTATAGACAGCCTTCAACCTCCTCAGTTGACTTCTCAGCCTATAGACTACCCTCAACCTCCTCAGTTGAATTCTGAGCCTGTAGACTGCCTTCAACCTCCTCATTTGAATTCTGAGCCTATAGACTGCCTTCAACCTCCTGTTGAATTCTCAGCCTATAGACTGCCTTCAACCTCCTCAGTTGAATTCTCAGCCGAAAGACTGCCTTCAACCTCTTCAGTTGAATTTTCAGCCTATAGACTGCATTCAACCTCCTGTTGAATTCTCAGCCTACAGACTGCCTTCAACCTCCTCAGATGAATTCTCAGCCTATACACTGCCTTCAGCCTCCTCAGTATAATTCTCAGCCAATAGACAGCCTTCAACCTCCTCAGTTGAATTCTCAGCCTATAGACTGTCTTCAACCTCCTCAGTTGAATTCAGAACCTATAGACTGCCTTCAACCTCCTCAGTTGAATTCTCAGCCTATAGACTTTCTTCAACCTCCTGTTGAATTCGCAGCCTGTACACTGCCTTCAAACTCCTCACTTGAATTCTCAGCCTATAGACTGCCTTCAACCTCCTCAGTTGAATTCTGAGCCTGCAGACTGCCTTCAACCTCCTCAGTTGAATTCACAGCCTATAGACTGTCTTCAACCACCTCAGTTGAAATCTCAGCCTATAGACTGCCTTCAACCTCCTCAGTTGAATTATTAGCCTACAGACAGCCTTCAAAATCCTCAGTTGAAATCTCAGCCTACAGACTGCCTTCAACCTCCTCAGTTAAATTCTCAGCCTACAGACTGCCTTCAACCTCCTCGGTTGAATTCTGAGCCTAGACGGTCTTCAACCTCCTCAGTTGAATTCTCAGCCTGCAGACTGCCTTCAACCTCCTCAGTTAAATTCTCAGCCTACAGACTGCCTTCAACCTCCTCAGTTAAATTCTCAGCCTACAGACTGCCTTCAACCTCCTCAGTTGAATTCTGAGCCTATAGACTGCCTTCAACCTCCTCAGTTGAATTCTGAGCCTATAGACTGCCTTCAAACTCCTCAGTTGAATTCTCAGCCTAAAGACTGCCTTCAACCTCCTCAGTTGAATTCTGAGCCTATAGACTGCCTTCAACCTCCTCAGTTGAATTCTGAGCCTATAGACTGCCTTCAAACTCCTCAGTTGAATTCTCAGCCTACAGACGGCCTTCAACCTCTTCAGTTGAATTTGGAGGCTGCAGACTGTCTTCAACCTCTTCAGTTGAATTCTCAGCCTAGACTGTCTTCAACCTCCTCAGTTGAATTCGGAACCTGCAGACTGCCTTCAACCTCCTCAGTTGAATTCTCAGCCTACAGACTGCCTTCAACCTCCTCAGTTGAATTCTCAGCCTAGACTGTCTTCAACCTCCTCAGTTGAATTCGGAACCTGCAGACTGCCTTCAACCTCCTCAGTTGAATTCTCAGCCTAGACTGTCTTCAACCTCCTCAGTTGAATTTTCAGCCTAAAGACTGCCTTCAACCTCCTCAGTTGAATTCTGAGCCAACAGACTGCCTTCAACGTCCTCAGTTGAATTCTGAGCCTACAGACTGCCTTCAACCTCCTCATTTGAATTTTCAGCTTAGACTGTCTTCAACCTCCTCAGTTGAATTCTGAGCCTACAGACTGCCTTCAACCTCCTCAGTTGAATTCTGAGCCTGCAGACTGTCTTCAACCTCCTCAGTTGAATTCAGTGCCTGCAGACTGCCTTCAACCTCCTCAGTTGAATTCAGAGCCTGCAGACTGTCTTCAACCTCAGTTGAATTCTGAGCCTAGACTGTCTTCAACCTCCTCAGTTGAATTCGCAGCCTGTAGACTGTCTTCAACCACCTCAGTTGAAATCTCAGCCTATAGACTGCCTTCAACCTCCTCAGTTGAATTATCAGCCTACATACAGCCTTCAACCTCCTCAGTTGAATTCTGAGCCTACAGACTGCCTTCAACCTCTTCATTTGAATTTTCAGCCTACAAACTGCCTTCAACCTCCTCAGTTGAATTCTCAGCCTAGACTGTCTTCAACCTCCTCAGTTGAATTCTGAGCCTACAGACTGCCTTCAACCTCCTCATTTGAATTTTCAGCCTATAGACTGCCTTCAACCTCCTCAGTTAAATTCTCAGCCTACAGACTGCCTTCAACCTCCTCAGTTAAATTCTCAGCCTACAGACTGCCTTCAACCTCCTCAGTTAAATTCTCAGCCGACAGACTGCCTTCAACCTCCTCAGTTGAATTCTGAGCCTATAGACTGCCTTCAACCTCCTCAGTTGAATTCTCAAACAACAGACTGCCTTCAACCTCCTCAGTTGAATTCTGAGCCTACAGACTGCCTTCAACCACCTCAGTTGAATTCTCAGCCTACAGACTGCCTTCAACCTCCTCAGTTAAATTCTCAGCCTACAGACTGCCTTCAACCTCCTCAGTTAAATTCTCAGCCTAGAGACTGCCTTCAACCTCTTCAGTTGAATTTGGAGGCTGCAGACTGCCTTCAACCTCCTCAGTTGAATTCTCAGCCTGCAGACTGCCTTCATCCTCCTCAGTTGAATGCTTAGCCTGCAGACTGCCTTCAACCTCCTCAGTTGAATTCAGTGCCTGCAGACTGCCTTCAACCTCCTCAGTAGAATTCAGAGCCTGCAGACTGTCTTCAACCTCCTCAGTTGAATTCGCAGCCTGTAGACTGTCTTCAACCACCTCAGTTGAAATCTCAGCCTATAGACTGCCTTCAACCCCCTCAGTTGAATTATGTCTACAGACAGCCTTCAACCTCCTCAGTTGAATTCTGAGCCTACAGACTGCCTTCAACCTCTTCATTTGAATTTTCAGCCTACAAACTGCCTTCAACCTCCTCAGTTGAATTCTCAGCCTAGACTGTCTTCAACCTCCTCAGTTGAATTCTGAGCCTACAGACTGCCTTCAACCTCCTCATTTGAATTTTCAGCCTATAGACTGCCTTCATCCTCCTCAGTTGAATGCTTAGCCTGCAGACTGCCTTCAACCTCCTCAGTTGAATTCAGTGCCTGCAGACTGCCTTCAACCTCCTCAGTAGAATTCAGAGCCTGCAGACTGTCTTCAACCTCCTCAGTTGAATTCGCAGCCTGTAGACTGTCTTCAACCACCTCAGTTGAAATCTCAGCCTATAGACTGCCTTCAACCTCCTCAGTTGAATTATCAGTCTACAGACAGCCTTCAACCTCCTCAGTTGAATTCTGAGCCTACAGACTGCCTTCAACCTCTTCATTTGAATTTTCAGCCTACAAACTGCCTTCAACCTCCTCAGTTGAATTCTCAGCCTAGACTGTCTTCAACCTCCTCAGTTGAATTCTGAGCCTACAGACTGCCTTCAACCTCCTCATTTGAATTTTCAGCCTATAGACTGCCTTCAACCTCCTCAGTTAAATTCTCAGCCTACAGACTGCCTTCAACCTCCTCAGTTAAATTCTCAGCCTACAGACTGCCTTCAACCTCCTCAGTTAAATTCTCAACCGACAGACTGCCTTCAACCTCCTCAGTTGAATTCTGAGCCTATAGACTGCCTTCAACCTCCTCAGTTGAATTCTCAGCCTACAGACTACCTTCAACCTCCTCAGTTGAATTCTGAGCCTGTAGACTGCCTTCAACCTCCTCATTTGAATTCTGAGCCTATAGACTGCCTTCAACCTCCTGTTGAATTCTCAGCCTATAGACTGCCTTCAACCTCCTCAGTTGAATTCTCAGCCTAAAGACTGCCTTCAACCTCCTCAGTTGAATTCTCAGCCTATAGACTGCATTCAACCTCCTGTTGAATTCTTAGCCTACCGACTGCCTTCAACCTCCTCAGATGAATTCTCAGCCTATACACTGCCTTCAGCCTCCTCAGTATAATTCTCAACCTATAGACAGCCTTCAACCTCCTCAGTTGAATTCTCAGCCTAAAGACTGCCTTCAACCTCTTCAGTTGAATTTGGAGGCTGCAGACTGCCTTCAACCTCCTCAGTTGAATTCTCAGCCTACAGACTGCCTTCAACCTCCTCAGTTGAAATCTCAGCCTACAGACTGCCTTCTACCTCCTCAGTTGAATTATCAGCCTATAGACTGCCTTCAAACTCCTCAGTTGAATTCTCAGCCTATAGACTGTCTTCAACCACCTCAGTTGAAATCTCAGACAATAGACTGTCTTCAACCTCCTCAGTTGAATTCTGAGCCTACAGATTGTCTTCAGCCTCCTCAGTTGACTTCTCAGCCTATAGACTGCCTTCAACCTCCTCCATTGAATTCTCAGCCTATAGACTGCCTTCATCCTCCTCAGTTAAATTCTCAGCCTATAGACTACCTGCTACCTCCTCAGTTGAATTCTGAGCCTGCAGACTGCCTTCAACCTCCTCAGTTGAATTCAGAGCCTGCAGACTGCCTTCAACCTCTTCAGTTGAATTCAGAGCCTGCAGACTGTCTTCAACCTCCTCAGTTGAATTCAGAGCCTGCAGACTGTTTTCAACCTCCTCAGTTGAATTCTGAGCCTGCAGACTGACTTCAACCTCCTCAGTTGAATTATCAGCCTACAGACAGCCTTCAAAATCCTCAGTTGAAATCTCAGACTACAGACTGTCTTCAACCTCCTCGGTTGAATTCTGAGCCTTGACGGTCTTCAACCTCCTCAGTTAAATTCTCAGCCTACAGACTGCCTTCAACCTCCTCAGTTGAATTCTGAGCCTATAGACTGCCCAACCTCCTCAGTTGAATTCTGAGCCTATAGACTGCCTTCAAACTCCTCAGTTGAATTTGGAGGCTGCAGACTGTCTTCAACCTCTTCAGTTGAATTCTCAGCCTACAGACTGCCTTCAACCTCCTCAGTTAAATTCTCAGCCTACAGAATGCCTTCAAACTCCTCTGTTGAATTCTCAGCCGACAGTCTGCCTTCAACCTCTTCAGTTGAATTCTCAGCCTAGACTGTCTTCAACCTCCTCAGTTGAATTCGGAACCTGCAGACTGCCTTCAACCTCCTCAGTTAAATTCTCAACCTACAGTCTGCCTTCAACCTCTTCAGTTGAATTCTCAGCCCACAGACTGCCTTCAAACTCCTCAGTTGAATTTTCAGCCTACAGACTGACTTCAACCTCCTCAGTTGAATTATCAGCCTACAGACAGCCTTCAAAATCCTCAGTTGAAATCTCAGACTACAGACTGTCTTCAACCTCCTCGGTTGAATTCTGAGCCTTGACGGCCTTCAACCTCCTCAGTTGAATTCTGAGCCAACAGACTGCCTTCAACCTCCTCAGTTGAATTCTGAGCCTGCAGACTGCCTTCATCCTCCTCAGTTGAATGCTTAGCCTGCAGACTGCCTTCAAACTCCTCAGTTGAATTCAGTGCCTGCAGACTGCCTTCAACCTCCTCAGTTGAATTCAGAGCCTGCAGACTGTCTTCAACCTCCTCAGTTGAATTCTGAGCCTAGACTGTCTTCAACCTCCTCAGTTGAATTCGCAGCCTGTAGACTGTCTTCAACCACCTCAGTTGAAATCTCAGCCTATAGACTGCCTTCAACCTCATCAGTTGAATTCTGAGCCTACAGACTGCCTTCAACCTCCTCATTTGAATTTTCAGCCTACAAACTGCCTTCAACCTCCTCAGTTGAATTCTCAGCCTAGACTGTCTTCAACCTCCTCAGTTGAATTCTGAGCCTACAGACTGCCTTCAACCTCCTCAGTTGAATTCAGTGCCTGCAGACTGCCTTCAACCTCCTCAGTTGAATTCTGAGCCTAGACTGTCTTCAACCTCCTCAGTTGAATTCACAGCCTGTAGACTGTCTTCAACCACCTCAGTTGAAATCTGAGCCTATAGACAGCCTTCAACCTCCTCAGTTGAATTCTGAGCCTACAGACTGCCTTCAACCTCCTGATTTGAATTTTCAGCCTATAGACTGCCTTCAACCTCCTCAGTTAAATTCTCAGCCTACAGACTGCCTTCAACCTCCTCAGTTAAATTCTCAGCCTACAGACTGCCTTCAAACTCCTCAGTTAAATTCTCAGCCGACAGACTGCCTTCAACCTCCTCAGTTGAATTCTGAGCCTATAGACTGCCTTCAACCTCCTCAGTTGAATTCTCAACCTACAGACTGCCTTCAACCTCCTCAGTTGAATTCTGAGCCTATAGACTGCATTCAAACTCCTCAGTTGAATTCTCAGCCTACAGACTACCTTCAACCTCCTCAGTTGAATTCTGAGCCTGTAGACTGCCATCAACCTCCTCATTTGAATTCTGAGCCTATAGACTGCCTTCAACCTCCTGTTGAATTCTCAGCCTATAGACTGCCTTCAACCTCCTCAGTTGAATTCTCAGCCTAAAGACTGCCTTCAACCTCCTCAGTTCAATTCTCAGATTATAGACTGCATTCAACCTCCTGTTGAATTCTCAGCCTACCGACTGCCTTCAACCTCCTCAGATGAATTCTCAGCCTATACACTGCCTTCAGCCTCCTCAGTATAATTCTCAACCTATAGACAGCCTTCAACCTCCTCAGTTGAATTCTCAGCCGAAAGACTGTCTTCAACCTCCTCAGTTGAATTCAGAACGTATAGACTGCCTTCAAACTCCTAATTTGAATTTTCAGCCTATAGACTGCCTTCAACCTGCTCAGTTGAATTCTCAGCCTATAGACTGTCTTCAAACTCCTCAGCTGAATTCAGAACCTATAGACTTTCTTCAACCTCCTGTTGAATTCGCAGCCTATACACTGCCTTCCAACTCCTCATTTGAATTCTCAGCCTATAGACTTTCTTCAACCTCCTGTTGAATTCGCAGCCTATACACTGCCTTCAACCTCCTCAGTTCAATTCTGAGCCTACAGACTGCTTCAACCTCCTGTTGAATTTTCAGCCTGTAGACTGTCTTCAACCTCCTCGGTTGAATTCTGAGCCTAGACGGTCTTCAACCTCCTCAGTTGAATTTTCAGCCTAAAGACTGCCTTCAACCTCCTCAGTTGAATTCTGAGCCAACAGACTGCCTTCAACCTCCTCAGTTGAATTCTGAGCCTACAGACTGCCTTCAACCTCTTCATTTGAATTGTCAGCCTACAAACTGCCTTCAACCTCCTCAGTTGAATTCTCAGCCTAGACTGTCTTCAACCTCCTCAGTTGAATTCTGAGCCTACAGACTGCCTTCAACCTCCTCAGTTGAATACTGAGCCTGCAGACTGCCTTCATCCTCCTCAGTTGAATGCTTAGCCTGCAGACTGCCTTCAACCTCCTCAGTTGAATTCTGAGCCTACAGACTGCCTTCAACCTCTTCATTTGAATTGTCAGCCTACAAACTGCCTTCAACCTCCTCAGTTGAATTCTCAGCCTAGACTGTCTTCAACCTCCTCAGTTCAATTCTGAGCCTACAGACTGCCTTCAACCTCCTCAGTTGAATTCAGAGCCTGCAGACTGTCTTCAACCTCCTCAGTTGAATTCTGAGCCTAGACTGTCTTCAACCTCCTCAGTTGAATTCGCAGCCTGTAGACTGTCTTCAACCACCTCATTTGAAATCTCAGCCTATAGACTGCCTTCAACCTCCTCAGTTGAATTATCAGCCTACAGACAGCCTTCAACCTCCTCAGTTGAATTCTGAGCCTACAGACTGCCTTCAACCTCTTCATTTGAATTTTCAGCCTACAAACTGCCTTCAACCTCCTCAGTTGAATTCTCAGCCTAGACTGTCTTCAACCTCCTCAGTTGAATTCTGAGCCTACAGACTGCCTTCAACCTCCTCAGTTGAATTCAGTGCCTGCAGACTGCCTTCAACCTCCTCAGTTGAATTCTGAGCCTAGACTGTCTTCAACCTCCTCAGTTGAATTCGCAGCCTGTAGACTGTCTTCAACCACCTCAGTTGAAATCTGAGCCTATAGACAGCCTTCAACCTCCTCAGTTGAATTCTGAGCCTACAGACTGCCTTCAACCTCCTCATTTGAATTTTCAGCCTATAGACTGCCTTCAACCTCCTCAGTTAAATTCTCAGCCTACTGACTGCCTTCAACCTCCTCAGTTAAATTCTCAGCCTACAGACTGCCTTCAACCTCCTCAGTTAAATTCTCAGCCGACAGACTGCCTTCAACCTCCTCAGTTGAATTCTGAGCCTATAGACTGCCTTCAACCTCCTCAGTTGAATTCTCAATCTACAGACTGCCTTCAACCTCCTCAGTTGAATTCTGAGCCTACAGACTGCCTTCAACCTCCTCAGTTAAATTCTCAGCCTACAGACTGCCTTCAACCTCCTCAGTTAAATTCTCAGCCTACAGACTGCCTTCAACCTCCTCAGTTGAATTCTGAGCCTATAGACTGCATTCAAACTCCTCAGTTGAATTCTCAGCCTACAGACTACCTTCAACCTCCTCAGATGAATTCTGAGCCTGTAGACTGCCTTCAACCTCCTCATTTGAATTCTGAGCCTATAGACTGCCTTCAACCTCCTGTTGAATTCTCAGCCTATAGACTGCCTTCAACCTCCTCAGTTGAATTCTCAGCCTAAAGTCTACCTTCAACCTCCTCAGTTGAATTCTCAGCCTATAGACTGCATTCAACCTCCTGTTGAATTCTTAGCCTACCGACTGCCTTCAACCTCCTCAGATGAATTCTCAGCCTATACACTGCCTTCAGCCTCCTCAGCATAATTCTCAACCTATAGACAGCCTTCAACCTCCTCAGTTGACTTCTCAGCCTATAGACTACCCTCAACCTCCTCAGTTGAATTCTGAGCCTGTAGACTGCCTTCAACCTCCTCATTTGAATTCTGAGCCTATAGACTGCTTTCAACCTCCTGTTGAATTCTCAGCCTATAGACTGCCTTCAACCTCCTCAGTTGAATTCTCAGCCGAAAGACTGCCTTCAACCTCCTCAGTTGAATTGTCAGCGTATAGACTGCATTCAACCTCCTGTTGAATTCTCAGCCTACAGACGGCCTTCAACCTCCTCAGATGAATTCTCAGCCAATAGACAGCCTTCAACCTCCTCAGCTGAAATCTCAGCCTATAGACTGCCTTCAACCTCCTCAGTTGAATTCAGAACCTATAGACTGCCTTCAACCTCCTCAGTTGAATTCTCAGCCTATAGACTTTCTTCAACCTCCTGTTGAATTCGCAGCCTGTACACTGCCTTCAAACTCCTCATTTGAATTCTCAGCCTATAGACTGCCTTCAACCTCCTCAGTTGAATTCTGAGCCTACAGATTGCCTTCAACCTCCTGTTGAATTTTCAGCCTATAGACTGTCTTCAACCTCATCGGTGGAATTCTGAGCCTAGACGGTCTTCAACCTCCTCAGTTGAATTATCAGCCTACCGACTGCCTTCAAACTCCTCAGTTGAATTCTCAGCCTATAGACTGTCTTCAACCACCTCAGTTGAACTCTCAGCCAATAGACTGCCTTCAACCTCCTCAGTTGAATTCTGAGCCTACAGACTGTCTTCAGCCTCCTCAGTTGACTTCTCAGCCTATAGACTGCCTTCAAACTCCTCCATTGAATTCTCAGCCTACAGACTGTCTTCAGCCTCCTCAGTTGACTTCTCAGCCTATAGACTGCCTTCAAACTCCTCCATTGAATTCTCAGCCTATAGACTGCCTTCATCCTCCTCAGTTGAATTCTCAGCCTATAGACTACCTGCAACCTCCTCAGTTGAATTCAGAGCCTGCAGACTGCCTTCAACCTCCTCAGTTGAATTCAGAGCCTGCAGACTGTCTTCAACCTCCTCAGTTGAATTCAGAGCCTGCAGACTGTCTTCAACCTCCTCAGTTGAATTCAGAGCCTATAGACTGCCTTCAATCTCCTCAGTTGAATTATCAGCCTACTGACAGCCTTCAACCTCCTCAGTTGAAATCTCAGCCTACACACTGCCTTCAACCTCCTCAGTTAAATTCTCAGCCTACAGACTGCTTTCAACCTCCTCAGTTGAATTCTGAACCTATAGACTGCCTTCAACCTCCTCAGTTGATTTCTGAGCCTACAGACTGCCTTCAACCTCCTCAGTTGAATTCTGAGCCTACAGACTGCCTTCAACCTCCTCAGTTGAATTCTCAGCCTACAGACTGCCTTCAACCTCCTCAGTTGAATTCTCAGCCTATACACTGCCTTCAGCCTCCTCAGCATAATTCTCAACCTATAGACAGCCTTCAACCTCCTCAGTTGACTTCTCAGCCTATAGACTACCCTCAACCTCCTCAGTTGAATTCTGAGCCTGTAGACTGCCTTCAACCTCCTCATTTGAATTCTGAGCCTATAGACTGCTTTCAACCTCCTGTTGAATTCTCAGCCTATAGACTGCCTTCAACCTCCTCAGTTGAATTCTCAGCCGAAAGACTGCCTTCAACCTCCTCAGTTGAATTTTCAGCCTATAGACTGCATTCAACCTCCTGTTGAATTCTCAGCCTACAGACTGCCTTCAACCTCCTCAGATGAATTCTCAGCCAATAGACAGCCTTCAACCTCCTCAGTTGAATTCTCAGCCTATAGACTGTCTTCAACCTCCTCAGTTGAATTCAGAACCTATAGACTGCCTTCAAACTCCTCATTTGAATTTTCAGCCTATAGACTGCCTTCAACCTCCTCAGTTGAATTCTCAGCCTATAGACTGCCTTCAACCTCCTCAGCTGAAATCTCAGCCTATAGACTGCCTTCAACCTCCTCAGTTGAATTCAGAACCTATAGACTGCCTTCAACCTCCTCAGTTGAATTCTCAGCCTATAGACTTTCTTCAACCTCCTGTTGAATTCGCAGCCTGTACACTGCCTTCAAACTCCTCACTTGAATTCTCAGCCTATAGACTGCCTTCCACCTCCTCAGTTGAATTCTGAGCCTACAGATTGCCTTCAACCTCCTGTTGAATTTTCAGCCTATAGACTGTCTTCAACCTCATCGGTGGAATTCTGAGCCTAGACGGTCTTCAACCTCCTCAGTTGAATTATCAGCCTATAGACTGTCTTCAACCACCTCAGTTGAACTCTCAGCCAATAGACTGCCTTCAACCTCCTCAGTTGAATTCTGAGCCTACAGACTGTCTTCAGCCTCCTCAGTTGACTTCTCAGCCTATAGACTGCCTTCAAACTCCTCCATTGAATTCTCAGCCTACAGACTGTCTTCAGCCTCCTCAGTTGACTTCTCAGCCTATAGACTGCCTTCAAACTCCTCCATTGAATTCTCAGCCTATAGACTGCCTTCATCCTCCTCAGTTGAATTCTCAGCCTATAGACTACCTGCAACCTCCTCAGTTGAATTCTGAGCCTGCAGATTGCCTTCAAACTCCTCAGTTGAATTCAGAGCCTGCAGACTGCCTTCAACCTCCTCAGTTGAATTCTCAGCCTAAAGTCTACCTTCAACCTCCTCAGTTGAATTCTCAGCCTATAGACTGCATTCAACCTCCTGTTGAATTCTTAGCCTACCGACTGCCTTCAACCTCCTCAGATGAATTCTCAGCCTATACACTGCCTTCAGCCTCCTCAGCATAATTCTCAACCTATAGACAGCCTTCAACCTCCTCAGTTGACTTCTCAGCCTATAGACTACCCTCAACCTCCTCAGTTGAATTCTGAGCCTGTAGACTGCCTTCAACCTCCTCATTTGAATTCTGAGCCTATAGACTGCTTTCAACCTCCTGTTGAATTCTCAGCCTATAGACTGCCTTCAACCTCCTCAGTTGAATTCTCAGCCGAAAGACTGCCTTCAACCTCCTCAGTTGAATTGTCAGCGTATAGACTGCATTCAACCTCCTGTTGAATTCTCAGCCTACAGACGGCCTTCAACCTCCTCAGATGAATTCTCAGCCAATAGACAGCCTTCAACCTCCTCAGCTGAAATCTCAGCCTATAGACTGCCTTCAACCTCCTCAGTTGAATTCAGAACCTATAGACTGCCTTCAACCTCCTCAGTTGAATTCTCAGCCTATAGACTTTCTTCAACCTCCTGTTGAATTCGCAGCCTGTACACTGCCTTCAAACTCCTCATTTGAATTCTCAGCCTATAGACTGCCTTCAACCTCCTCAGTTGAATTCTGAGCCTACAGATTGCCTTCAACCTCCTGTTGAATTTTCAGCCTATAGACTGTCTTCAACCTCATCGGTGGAATTCTGAGCCTAGACGGTCTTCAACCTCCTCAGTTGAATTATCAGCCTACCGACTGCCTTCAAACTCCTCAGTTGAATTCTCAGCCTATAGACTGTCTTCAACCACCTCAGTTGAACTCTCAGCCAATAGACTGCCTTCAACCTCCTCAGTTGAATTCTGAGCCTACAGACTGTCTTCAGCCTCCTCAGTTGACTTCTCAGCCTATAGACTGCCTTCAAACTCCTCCATTGAATTCTCAGCCTACAGACTGTCTTCAGCCTCCTCAGTTGACTTCTCAGCCTATAGACTGCCTTCAAACTCCTCCATTGAATTCTCAGCCTATAGACTGCCTTCATCCTCCTCAGTTGAATTCTCAGCCTATAGACTACCTGCAACCTCCTCAGTTGAATTCAGAGCCTGCAGACTGCCTTCAACCTCCTCAGTTGAATTCAGAGCCTGCAGACTGTCTTCAACCTCCTCAGTTGAATTCAGAGCCTACAGACTGCCTTCAACCTCCTCAGTTGAATTCTGAGCCTACAGATTGCCTTCAACCTCCTGTTGAATTTTCAGCCTATAGACTGTCTTCAACCTCATCGGTGGAATTCTGAGCCTAGACGGTCTTCAACCTCCTCAGTTGAATTATCAGCCTATAGACTGTCTTCAACCACCTCAGTTGAACTCTCAGCCAATAGACTGCCTTCAACCTCCTCAGTTGAATTCTGAGCCTACAGACTGTCTTCAGCCTCCTCAGTTGACTTCTCAGCCTATAGACTGCCTTCAAACTCCTCCATTGAATTCTCAGCCTACAGACTGTCTTCAGCCTCCTCAGTTGACTTCTCAGCCTATAGACTGCCTTCAAACTCCTCCATTGAATTCTCAGCCTATAGACTGCCTTCATCCTCCTCAGTTGAATTCTCAGCCTATAGACTACCTGCAACCTCCTCAGTTGAATTCTGAGCCTGCAGATTGCCTTCAAACTCCTCAGTTGAATTCAGAGCCTGCAGACTGCCTTCAACCTCCTCAGTTGAATTCTCAGCCTAAAGTCTACCTTCAACCTCCTCAGTTGAATTCTCAGCCTATAGACTGCATTCAACCTCCTGTTGAATTCTTAGCCTACCGACTGCCTTCAACCTCCTCAGATGAATTCTCAGCCTATACACTGCCTTCAGCCTCCTCAGCATAATTCTCAACCTATAGACAGCCTTCAACCTCCTCAGTTGACTTCTCAGCCTATAGACTACCCTCAACCTCCTCAGTTGAATTCTGAGCCTGTAGACTGCCTTCAACCTCCTCATTTGAATTCTGAGCCTATAGACTGCTTTCAACCTCCTGTTGAATTCTCAGCCTATAGACTGCCTTCAACCTCCTCAGTTGAATTCTCAGCCGAAAGACTGCCTTCAACCTCCTCAGTTGAATTGTCAGCGTATAGACTGCATTCAACCTCCTGTTGAATTCTCAGCCTACAGACGGCCTTCAACCTCCTCAGATGAATTCTCAGCCAATAGACAGCCTTCAACCTCCTCAGCTGAAATCTCAGCCTATAGACTGCCTTCAACCTCCTCAGTTGAATTCAGAACCTATAGACTGCCTTCAACTTCCTCAGTTGAATTCTCAGCCTATAGACTTTCTTCAACCTCCTGTTGAATTCGCAGCCTGTACACTGCCTTCAAACTCCTCATTTGAATTCTCAGCCTATAGACTGCCTTCAACCTCCTCAGTTGAATTCTGAGCCTACAGATTGCCTTCAACCTCCTGTTGAATTTTCAGCCTATAGACTGTCTTCAACCTCATCGGTGGAATTCTGAGCCTAGACGGTCTTCAACCTCCTCAGTTGAATTATCAGCCTACCGACTGCCTTCAAACTCCTCAGTTGAATTCTCAGCCTATAGACTGTCTTCAACCACCTCAGTTGAACTCT
Organism: Hypanus sabinus; assembly: GCF_030144855.1. NCBI lineage: Eukaryota > Metazoa > Chordata > Chondrichthyes > Myliobatiformes > Dasyatidae > Hypanus > Hypanus sabinus. Next base: position 438,041 of record NW_026779046.1, on the reverse strand, counting down.
CAGCCAATAGACTGCCTTCAACCTCCTCAGTTGAATTCTGAGCCTACAGACTGTCTTCAGCCTCCTCAGTTGACTTCTCAGCCTATAGACTGCCTTCAAACTCCTCCATTGAATTCTCAGCCTATAGACTGCCTTCATCCTCCTCAGTTGAATTCTCAGCCTATAGACTACCTGCAACCTCCTCAGTTGAATTCAGAGCCTGCAGACTGCCTTCAACCTCCTCAGTTGAATTCAGAGCCTATAGACTGCCTTCAATCTCCTCAGTTGAATTATCAGCCTACTGACAGCCTTCAACCTCCTCAGTTGAAATCTCAGCCTACACACTGCCTTCAACCTCCTCAGTTAAATTCTCAGCCTACAGACTGCTTTCAACCTCCTCAGTTGAATTCTGAGCCTACAGACTGCCTTCAACCTCCTCAGTTGAATTCTCAGCCTACAGACTGCCTTCAACCTCCTCAGTTGAATTCTCAGACTATACACTGCCTTCAGCCTCCTCAGCATAATTCTCAACCTATAGACAGCCTTCAACCTCCTCAGTTGACTTCTCAGCCTATAGACTACCCTCAACCTCCTCAGTTGAATTCTGAGCCTGTAGACTGCCTTCAACCTCCTCATTTGAATTCTGAGCCTATAGACTGCTTTCAACCTCCTGTTGAATTCTCAGCCTATAGACTGCCTTCAACCTCCTCAGTTGAATTCTCAGCCGAAAGACTGCCTTCAACCTCCTCAGTTGAATTTTCAGCCTATAGACTGCATTCAACCTCCTGTTGAATTCTCAGCCTACAGACTGCCTTCAACCTCCTCAGATGAATTCTCAGCCAATAGACAGCCTTCAACCTCCTCAGTTGAATTCTCAGCCTATAGACTGTCTTCAACCTCCTCAGTTGAATTCAGAACCTATAGACTGCCTTCAAACTCCTCATTTGAATTTTCAGCCTATAGACTGCCTTCAACCTCCTCAGTTGAATTCTCAGCCTATAGACTGCCTTCAACCTCCTCAGCTGAAATCTCAGCCTATAGACTGCCTTCAACCTCCTCAGTTGAATTCAGAACCTATAGACTGCCTTCAACCTCCTCAGTTGAATTCTCAGCCTATAGACTTTCTTCAACCTCCTGTTGAATTCGCAGCCTGTACACTGCCTTCAAACTCCTCACTTGAATTCTCAGCCTATAGACTGCCTTCCACCTCCTCAGTTGAATTCTGAGCCTACAGATTGCCTTCAACCTCCTGTTGAATTTTCAGCCTATAGACTGTCTTCAACCTCATCGGTGGAATTCTGAGCCTAGACGGTCTTCAACCTCCTCAGTTGAATTATCAGCCTATAGACTGTCTTCAACCACCTCAGTTGAACTCTCAGCCAATAGACTGCCTTCAACCTCCTCAGTTGAATTCTGAGCCTACAGACTGTCTTCAGCCTCCTCAGTTGACTTCTCAGCCTATAGACTGCCTTCAAACTCCTCCATTGAATTCTCAGCCTACAGACTGTCTTCAGCCTCCTCAGTTGACTTCTCAGCCTATAGACTGCCTTCAAACTCCTCCATTGAATTCTCAGCCTATAGACTGCCTTCATCCTCCTCAGTTGAATTCTCAGCCTATAGACTACCTGCAACCTCCTCAGTTGAATTCTGAGCCTGCAGATTGCCTTCAAACTCCTCAGTTGAATTCAGAGCCTGCAGACTGCCTTCAACCTCCTCAGTTGAATTCAGAGCCTGCAGACTGTCTTCAACCTCCTCAGTTGAATTCAGAGCCTGCAGACTGTCTTCAACCTCCTCAGTTGAATTCAGAGCCTATAGACTGCCTTCAATCTCCTCAGTTGAATTATCAGCCTACTGACAGCCTTCAACCTCCTCAGTTGAAATCTCAGCCTACAGACGGCCTTCAACGTCCTCAGTTAAATTCTCAGCCTACAGACTGCCTTCAACCTCCTCAGTTGAATTCTGAGCCTATAGACTGTCTTCAAACTCCTCAGCTGAATTCAGAACCTATAGACTTTCTTCAACCTCCTGTTGAATTCGCAGCCTATACACTGCCTTCCAACTCCTCATTTGAATTCTCAGCCTATAGACTTTCTTCAACCTCCTGTTGAATTCGCAGCCTATACACTGCCTTCAACCTCCTCAGTTGAATTCTGAGCCTACAGACTGCTTCAACCTCCTGTTGAATTTTCAGCCTGTAGACTGTCTTCAACCTCCTCGGTTGAATTCTGAGCCTAGACGGTCTTCAACCTCCTCAGTTAAATTTTCAGCCTAAAGACTGCCTTCAACCTCCTCAGTTGAATTCTGAGCCAACAGACTGCCTTCAACCTCCTCAGTTGAATTCTGAGCCTACAGACTGCCTTCAACCTCTTCATTTGAATTGTCAGCCTACAAACTGCCTTCAACCTCCTCAGTTGAATTCTCAGCCTAGACTGTCTTCAACCTCCTCAGTTGAATTCTGAGCCTACAGACTGCCTTCAACCTCCTCAGTTGAATACTGAGCCTGCAGACTGCCTTCATCCTCCTCAGTTGAATGCTTAGCCTGCAGACTGCCTTCAACCTCCTCAGTTGAATTCTGAGCCTACAGACTGCCTTCAACCTCTTCATTTGAATTGTCAGCCTACAAACTGCCTTCAACCTCCTCAGTTGAATTCTCAGCCTAGACTGTCTTCAACCTCCTCAGTTCAATTCTGAGCCTACAGACTGCCTTCAACCTCCTCAGTTGAATTCAGAGCCTGCAGACTGTCTTCAACCTCCTCAGTTGAATTCTGAGCCTAGACTGTCTTCAACCACCTCAGTTGAATTCGCAGCCTGTAGACTGTCTTCAACCACCTCATTTGAAATCTCAGCCTATAGACTGCCTTCAACCTCCTCAGTTGAATTATCAGCCTACAGACAGCCTTCAACCTCCTCAGTTGAATTCTGAGCCTACAGACTGCCTTCAACCTCTACATTTGAATTTTCAGCCTACAAACTGCCTTCAACCTCCTCAGTTGAATTCTCAGCCTAGACTGTCTTCAACCTCCTCAGTTGAATTCTGAGCCTACAGACTGCCTTCAACCTCCTCAGTTGAATTCAGTGCCTGCAGACTGCCTTCAACCTCCTCAGTTGAATTCTGAGCCTAGACTGTCTTCAACCTCCTCAGTTGAATTCGCAGCCTGTAGACTGTCTTCAACCACCTCAGTTGAAATCTGAGCCTATAGACAGCCTTCAACCTCCTCAGTTGAATTCTGAGCCTACAGACTGCCTTCAACCTCCTCATTTGAATTTTCAGCCTATAGACTGCCTTCAAACTCCTCAGTTAAATTCTCAGCCTACTGACTGCCTTCAACCTCCTCAGTTAAATTCTCAGCCTACAGACTGCCTTCAACCTCCTCAGTTAAATTCTCAGCCGACAGACTGCCTTCAACCTCCTCAGTTGAATTCTGAGCCTATAGACTGCCTTCAACCTCCTCAGTTGAATTCTCAATCTACAGACTGCCTTCAACCTCCTCAGTTGAATTCTGAGCCTACAGACTGCCTTCAACCTCCTCAGTTAAATTCTCAGCCTACAGACTGCCTTCAACCTCCTCAGTTAAATTCTCAGCCTACAGACTGCCTTCAACTTCCTCAGTTGAATTCTGAGCCTATAGACTGCATTCAAACTCCTCAGTTGAATTCTCAGCCTACAGACTACCTTCAACCTCCTCAGATGAATTCTGAGCCTGTAGACTGCCTTCAACCTCCTCATTTGAATTCTGAGCCTATAGACTGCCTTCAACCTCCTGTTGAATTCTCAGCCTATAGACTGCCTTCAACCTCCTCAGTTGAATTCTCAGCCTAAAGTCTACCTTCAACCTCCTCAGTTGAATTCTCAGCCTATAGACTGCATTCAACCTCCTGTTGAATTCTTAGCCTACCGACTGCCTTCAACCTCCTCAGATGAATTCTCAGCCTATACACTGCCTTCAGCCTCCTCAGCATAATTCTCAACCTATAGACAGCCTTCAACCTCCTCAGTTGACTTCTCAGCCTATAGACTACCCTCAACCTCCTCAGTTGAATTCTGAGCCTGTAGACTGCCTTCAACCTCCTCATTTGAATTCTGAGCCTATAGACTGCTTTCAACCTCCTGTTGAATTCTCAGCCTATAGACTGCCTTCAACCTCCTCAGTTGAATTCTCAGCCGAAAGACTGCCTTCAACCTCCTCAGTTGAATTGTCAGCGTATAGACTGCATTCAACCTCCTGTTGAATTCTCAGCCTACAGACGGCCTTCAACCTCCTCAGATGAATTCTCAGCCAATAGACAGCCTTCAACCTCCTCAGCTGAAATCTCAGCCTATAGACTGCCTTCAACCTCCTCAGTTGAATTCAGAACCTATAGACTGCCTTCAACCTCCTCAGTTGAATTCTCAGCCTATAGACTTTCTTCAACCTCCTGTTGAATTCGCAGCCTGTACACTGCCTTCAAACTCCTCATTTGAATTCTCAGCCTATAGACTGCCTTCAACCTCCTCAGTTGAATTCTGAGCCTACAGATTGCCTTCAACCTCCTGTTGAATTTTCAGCCTATAGACTGTCTTCAACCTCATCGGTGGAATTCTGAGCCTAGACGGTCTTCAACCTCCTCAGTTGAATTATCAGCCTACCGACTGCCTTCAAACTCCTCAGTTGAATTCTCAGCCTATAGACTGTCTTCAACCACCTCAGTTGAACTCTCAGCCAATAGACTGCCTTCAACCTCCTCAGTTGAATTCTGAGCCTACAGACTGTCTTCAGCCTCCTCAGTTGACTTCTCAGCCTATAGACTGCCTTCAAACTCCTCCATTGAATTCTCAGCCTACAGACTGTCTTCAGCCTCCTCAGTTGACTTCTCAGCCTATAGACTGCCTTCAAACTCCTCCATTGAATTCTCAGCCTATAGACTGCCTTCATCCTCCTCAGTTGAATTCTCAGCCTATAGACTACCTGCAACCTCCTCAGTTGAATTCAGAGCCTGCAGACTGCCTTCAACCTCCTCAGTTGAATTCAGAGCCTGCAGACTGTCTTCAACCTCCTCAGTTGAATTCAGAGCCTGAAGACTGTCTTCAACCTCCTCAGTTGAATTCAGAGCCTATAGACTGCCTTCAATCTCCTCAGTTGAATTATCAGCCTACTGACAGCCTTCAACCTCCTCAGTTGAAATCTCAGCCTACACACTGCCTTCAACCTCCTCAGTTAAATTCTCAGCCTACAGACTGCTTTCAACCTCCTCAGTTGAATTCTGAACCTATAGACTGCCTTCAACCTCCTCAGTTGATTTCTGAGCCTACAGACTGCCTTCAACCTCCTCAGTTGAATTCTGAGCCTACAGACTGCCTTCAACCTCCTCAGTTGAATTCTCAGCCTACAGACTGCCTTCAACCTCCTCAGTTGAATTCTCAGCCTATACACTGCCTTCAGCCTCCTCAGCATAATTCTCAACCTATAGACAGCCTTCAACCTCCTCAGTTGACTTCTCAGCCTATAGACTACCCTCAACCTCCTCAGTTGAATTCTGAGCCTGTAGACTGCCTTCAACCTCCTCATTTGAATTCTGAGCCTATAGACTGCTTTCAACCTCCTGTTGAATTCTCAGCCTATAGACTGCCTTCAAACTCCTCAGTTGAATTCTCAGCCGAAAGACTGCCTTCAACCTCCTCAGTTGAATTTTCAGCCTATAGACTGCATTCAACCTCCTGTTGAATTCTCAGCCTACAGACTGCCTTCAACCTCCTCAGATGAATTCTCAGCCAATAGACAGCCTTCAACCTCCTCAGTTGAATTCTCAGCCTATAGACTGTCTTCAACCTCCTCAGTTGAATTCAGAACCTATAGACTGCCTTCAAACTCCTCATTTGAATTTTCAGCCTATAGACTGCCTTCAACCTCCTCAGTTGAATTCTCAGCCTATAGACTGCCTTCAACCTCCTCAGCTGAAATCTCAGCCTATAGACTGCCTTCAACCTCCTCAGTTGAATTCAGAACCTATAGACTGCCTTCAACCTCCTCAGTTGAATTCTCAGCCTATAGACTTTCTTCAACCTCCTGTTGAATTCGCAGCCTGTACACTGCCTTCAAACTCCTCACTTGAATTCTCAGCCTATAGACTGCCTTCCACCTCCTCAGTTGAATTCTGAGCCTACAGATTGCCTTCAACCTCCTGTTGAATTTTCAGCCTATAGACTGTCTTCAACCTCATCGGTGGAATTCTGAGCCTAGACGGTCTTCAACCTCCTCAGTTGAATTATCAGCCTATAGACTGTCTTCAACCACCTCAGTTGAACTCTCAGCCAATAGACTGCCTTCAACCTCCTCAGTTGAATTCTGAGCCTACAGACTGTCTTCAGCCTCCTCAGTTGACTTCTCAGCCTATAGACTGCCTTCAAACTCCTCCATTGAATTCTCAGCCTACAGACTGTCTTCAGCCTCCTCAGTTGACTTCTCAGCCTATAGACTGCCTTCAAACTCCTCCATTGAATTCTCAGCCTATAGACTGCCTTCATCCTCCTCAGTTGAATTCTCAGCCTATAGACTACCTGCAACCTCCTCAGTTGAATTCTGAGCCTGCAGATTGCCTTCAAACTCCTCAGTTGAATTCAGAGCCTGCAGACTGCCTTCAACCTCCTCAGTTGAATTCTCAGCCTAAAGTCTACCTTCAACCTCCTCAGTTGAATTCTCAGCCTATAGACTGCATTCAACCTCCTGTTGAATTCTTAGCCTACCGACTGCCTTCAACCTCCTCAGATGAATTCTCAGCCTATACACTGCCTTCAGCCTCCTCAGCATAATTCTCAACCTATAGACAGCCTTCAACCTCCTCAGTTGACTTCTCAGCCTATAGACTACCCTCAACCTCCTCAGTTGAATTCTGAGCCTATAGACTGCTTTCAACCTCCTGTTGAATTCTCAGCCTATAGACTGCCTTCAACCTCCTCAGTTGAATTCTCAGCCGAAAGACTGCCTTCAACCTCCTCAGTTGAATTGTCAGCGTATAGACTGCATTCAACCTCCTGTTGAATTCTCAGCCTACAGACGGCCTTCAACCTCCTCAGATGAATTCTCAGCCAATAGACAGCCTTCAACCTCCTCAGCTGAAATCTCAGCCTATAGACTGCCTTCAACCTCCTCAGTTGAATTCAGAACCTATAGACTGCCTTCAACCTCCTCAGTTGAATTCTCAGCCTATAGACTTTCTTCAACCTCCTGTTGAATTCGCAGCCTGTACACTGCCTTCAAACTCCTCATTTGAATTCTCAGCCTATAGACTGCCTTCAACCTCCTCAGTTGAATTCTGAGCCTACAGATTGCCTTCAACCTCCTGTTGAATTTTCAGCCTATAGACTGTCTTCAACCTCATCGGTGGAATTCTGAGCCTAGACGGTCTTCAACCTCCTCAGTTGAATTATCAGCCTACCGACTGCCTTCAAACTCCTCAGTTGAATTCTCAGCCTATAGACTGTCTTCAACCACCTCAGTTGAACTCTCAGCCAATAGACTGCCTTCAACCTCCTCAGTTGAATTCTGAGCCTACAGACTGTCTTCAGCCTCCTCAGTTGACTTCTCAGCCTATAGACTGCCTTCAAACTCCTCCATTGAATTCTCAGCCTACAGACTGTCTTCAGCCTCCTCAGTTGACTTCTCAGCCTATAGACTGCCTTCAAACTCCTCCATTGAATTCTCAGCCTATAGACTGCCTTCATCCTCCTCAGTTGAATTCTCAGCCTATAGACTACCTGCAACCTCCTCAGTTGAATTCAGAGCCTGCAGACTGCCTTCAACCTCCTCAGTTGAATTCAGAGCCTGCAGACTGTCTTCAACCTCCTCAGTTGAATTCAGAGCCTGCAGACTGTCTTCAACCTCCTCAGTTGAATTCAGAGCCTATAGACTGCCTTCAATCTCCTCAGTTGAATTATCAGCCTACTGACAGCCTTCAACCTCCTCAGTTGAAATCTCAGCCTACACACTGCCTTCAACCTCCTCAGTTAAATTCTCAGCCTACAGACTGCTTTCAACCTCCTCAGTTGAATTCTGAACCTATAGACTGCCTTCAACCTCCTCAGTTGATTTCTGAGCCTACAGACTGCCTTCAACCTCCTCAGTTGAATTCTGAGCCTACAGACTGCCTTCAACCTCCTCAGTTGAATTCTCAGCCTACAGACTGCCTTCAACCTCCTCAGTTGAATTCTCAGCCTATACACTGCCTTCAGCCTCCTCAGCATAATTCTCAACCTATAGACAGCCTTCAACCTCCTCAGTTGACTTCTCAGCCTATAGACTACCCTCAACCTCCTCAGTTGAATTCTGAGCCTGTAGACTGCCTTCAACCTCCTCATTTGAATTCTGAGCCTATAGACTGCTTTCAACCTCCTGTTGAATTCTCAGCCTATAGACTGCCTTCAACCTCCTCAGTTGAATTCTCAGCCGAAAGACTGCCTTCAACCTCCTCAGTTGAATTTTCAGCCTATAGACTGCATTCAACCTCCTGTTGAATTCTCAGCCTACAGACTGCCTTCAACCTCCTCAGATGAATTCTCAGCCAATAGACAGCCTTCAACCTCCTCAGTTGAATTCTCAGCCTATAGACTGTCTTCAACCTCCTCAGTTGAATTCAGAACCTATAGACTGCCTTCAAACTCCTCATTTGAATTTTCAGCCTATAGACTGCCTTCAACCTCCTCAGTTGAATTCTCAGCCTATAGACTGCCTTCAACCTCCTCAGCTGAAATCTCAGCCTATAGACTGCCTTCAACCTCCTCAGTTGAATTCAGAACCTATAGACTGCCTTCAACCTCCTCAGTTGAATTCTCAGCCTATAGACTTTCTTCAACCTCCTGTTGAATTCGCAGCCTGTACACTGCCTTCAAACTCCTCACTGGAATTCTCAGCCTATAGACTGCCTTCCACCTCCTCAGTTGAATTCTGAGCCTACAGATTGCCTTCAACCTCCTGTTGAATTTTCAGCCTATAGACTGTCTTCAACCTCATCGGTGGAATTCTGAGCCTAGACGGTCTTCAACCTCCTCAGTTGAATTATCAGCCTATAGACTGTCTTCAACCACCTCAGTTGAACTCTCAGCCAATAGACTGCCTTCAACCTCCTCAGTTGAATTCTGAGCCTACAGACTGTCTTCAGCCTCCTCAGTTGACTTCTCAGCCTATAGACTGCCTTCAAACTCCTCCATTGAATTCTCAGCCTACAGACTGTCTTCAGCCTCCTCAGTTGACTTCTCAGCCTATAGACTGCCTTCAAATTCCTCCATTGAATTCTCAGCCTATAGACTGCCTTCATCCTCCTCAGTTGAATTCTCAGCCTATAGACTACCTGCAACCTCCTCAGTTGAATTCTGAGCCTGCAGATTGCCTTCAAACTCCTCAGTTGAATTCAGAGCCTGCAGACTGCCTTCAACCTCCTCAGTTGAATTCAGAGCCTGCAGACTGTCTTCAACCTCCTCAGTTGAATTCAGAGCCTGCAGACTGTCTTCAACCTCCTCAGTTGAATTCAGAGCCTATAGACTGCCTTCAATCTCCTCAGTTGAATTATCAGCCTACTGACAGCCTTCAACCTCCTCAGTTGAAATCTCAGCCTACAGACGGCCTTCAACGTCCTCAGTTAAATTCTCAGCCTACAGACTGCCTTCAACCTCCTCAGTTGAATTCTGAGCCTATAGACTGCCTTCAACCTCCTCAGTTGATTTCTGAGCCTACAGACTGCCTTCAACCTCCTCAGTTGAATAATGAGCCTATAGACTGCCTTCTAACTCCTCAGTTGAATTCTCAGCCTACAGACTGCCTTCAACCTCTTCAGTTGAATTTGGAGGCTGCAGACTGTCTTCAACCTCTTCAGTTGAATTCTCAGCCTACAGACTGCCTTCAACCTCTGCAGTTGAATTCTCAGCCTACAGACTGCCTTCAACCTCCTCAGTTAAATTCTCAGCCTACAGACTGCCTTCAACCTCTTCAGTTGAATTTGGAGGCTGCAGACTGCCTTCAACCTCCTCAGTTGAATTCTCAGCCTATAGACTGCCTTCAACCTCCTCAGTTGAATTCTCAGCCTATAGACTGCCTTCAACCACCTCAGTTGAAATCTCAGCCAATAGACTGCCTTCAACCTCCTCAGTTGAATTCTGAGCCTACAGATTGTCTTCAGCCTCCTCAGTTGACTTCTCAGCCTATAGACTGCCTTCAACCTCCTCCATTGAATTCTCAGCCTATAGACTGCCTTCATCCTCCTCAGTTGAATTCTCAGCCTATAGACTACCTGCTACCTCCTCAGTTGAATTCTGAGCCTGCAGACTGCCTTCAACCTCCTCAGTTGAATTCAGAGCCTGCAGACTGCCTTCAACCTCCTCAGTTGAATTCAGAGCCTACAGACTGCCTTCAACCTCCTCAGTTGAATTCTGAGCCTATAGACTGCCTTCAACCTCCTCAGTTGAATTCTGAGCCTATAGACTGCCTTCAAACTCCTCAGTTGAATTCTCAGCCTACAGACAGCCTTCAACCTCTTCAGTTGAATTTGGAGGCTGCAGACTGTCTTCAACCTCTTCAGTTGAATTCTCAGCCTACAGACTGCCTTCAACCTCCTCAGTTAAATTCTCAGCCTACAGAATGCCTTCAAACTCCTCTGTTGAATTCTCAGCCGACAGTCTGCCTTCAACCTCTTCAGTTGAATTCTCAGCCTAGACTGTCTTCAACCTCCTCAGTTGAATTCGGAACCTGCAGACTGCCTTCAACCTCCTCAGTTAAATTCTCAGCCCACAGACTGCCTTCAAACTCCCCAGTTGAATTTTCAGCCTAGACTGTCTTCAACCTCCTCAGTTGAATTTTCAGCCTACAGACTGCCTTCAAACTCCTCATTTGAATTTTCAGCCTACAAACTGCCTTCAACCTCCTCAGTTGAATTCTCAGCCTAGACTGTCTTCAACCTCCTCAGTTGAATTCTGAGCCGACAGACTGCCTTCAACCTCCTCAGTTGAATTCTGAGCCTGCAGTCTGCCTTCATCCTCCTCAGTTGAATGCTTAGCCTGCAGACTGCCTTCAACCTCCTCAGTTGAATTCAGTGCCTGCAGACTGCCTTCAACCTCCTCCGTTGAATTCAGAGCTTGCAGACTGTCTTCAACCTCCTCAGTTGAATTCTGAGCCTAGACTGTCTTCAACCTCCTCAGTTGAATTCGCAGCCTGTAGACTGTCTTCAACCACCTCAGTTGAAATCTCAGCCTATAGACTGCCGTCAACCTCCTCAGTTGAATTATCAGCCTACAGACAGCCTTCAACCTCCTCACTTGAATTCTGAGCCTACAGACTGCCTTCAATCTCTTCATTTGAATTTTCAACCTACAAACTGCCTTCAACCTCCTCAGTTGAATTCTCAGCCTAGACTGCCTTCAACCTCCTCAGTTGAATTCTGAGCCTACAGACTGCCTTCAACCTCCTCAGTTGAATTCAGTGCCTGCAGACTGCCTTCAACCTCCTCAGTTGAATTCTGAGCCTAGGCTGTCTTCAACCTCCTCAGTTGAATTCGCAGCTTGTAGACTGTCTTCAACCACCTCAGTTGAAATCTGAACCTACAGACTGCCTTCAACCTCCTCATTTGAATTTTCAGCCTATAGACTGCCTTCAACCTCCTCAGTTAAATTCTCAGCCTACAGACTGCCTTCAACCTCCTCAGTTAAATTCTCAGCCTACAGACTGCCATCAACCTCCTCAGTTAAATTCTCAGCCGACAGACTGCCTTCAACCTCCTCAGTTGAATTCTGAGCCTATAGACTGCCTTCAACCTCCTCAGTTGAATTCTCAACCTACAGACTGCCTTCAACCTCCTCAGTTGAATTCTGAGCCTACAGACTGCCTTCAACCACCTCAGTTGAATTCTCAGCCTACAGACTGCCTTCAACCTCCTCAGTTAAATTCTCAGCCTACAGACTGCCTTCAACCTCCTCAGTTAAATTCTCTGCCTGCAGACTGCCTTCAACCTCCTCAGTTGAATTCTGAGCCTATAGACTGCATTCAAACTCCTCAGTTGAATTCTCAGCCTACAGACTACCTTCAACCTCCTCAGTTGAATTCTGAGCCTGTAGACTGCCTTCAACCTCCTCATTTGAATTCTGAGCCTATAGACTGCCTTCAACCTCCTGTTGAATTCTCAGCCTATAGACTGCCTTCAACCTCCTCAGTTGAATTCTCAGCCTAAAGACTACCTTCAACCTCCTCAGTTGAATTCTCAGCCTATAGACTGCATTCAACCTCCTGTTGAATTCTTAGCCTACCGACTGCCTTCAACCTCCTCAGATGAATTCTCAGCCTATACACTGCCTTCAGCCTCCTCAGTATAATTCTCAACCTATAGACAGCCTTCAACCGCCTCAGTTGAATTCTCAGCCTAAAGACTGCCTTCAACCTCTTCAGTTGAATTTGGAGGCTGCAGACTGCCTTCAACCTCCTCAGTTGAATTCTCAGCCTATAGACTGCCTTCAACCTCCTCAGTTGAATTCTCAGCCTATAGACTGCCTTCAACCTCCTCAGTTGAAATCTCAGCCTATAGACTGCCTTCAACCTCCTCAGTTGAATTATCAGCCTATAGACTGCCTTCAAACTCCTCAGTTGAATTCTCAGCCTATAGACTGTCTTCAACCACCTCAGTTGAAATCTCAGACAATAGACTGCCTTCAACCTCCTCCGTTGAATTCTGAGCCTACAGATTGTCTTCAGCCGCCTCAGTTGACTTCTCAGCCTATAGACTGCCTTCAACCTCCTCCATTGAATTCTCAGCCTATAGACTACCTGCTACCTCCTCCATTGAATTCTGAGCCTGCAGACTGCCTTCAAACTCCTCAGTTAAATTCAGAGCCTGCAGACTGCCTTCAACCTCCTCAGTTGAATTCAGAGCCTGCAGACTGTCTTCAACCTCCTCAGTTGAATTCAGAGCCTGCAGACTGCCTTCAACCTCCTCAGTTGAATTCAGAGCCTGCAGACTGTCTTCAACCTCCTGAGTTGAATTCAGAGCCTGCAGACTGTCTTCAACCTCCTCAGTTGAATTCTGAGCCTGCAGACTGCCTTCAACCTCCTCAGTTGAATTCTGAGCCTACAGACTCCCTTCAACCACCTCAGTTGAATTCTCAGCCTACAGACTGCCTTCAACCTCCTCAGTTAAATTCTCAGCCTACAGACTGCCTTCAACCTCCTCAGTTAAATGCTCTGCCTGCAGACTGCCTTCAACCTCCTCAGTTGAATTCTGAGCCTATAGACTGCATTCAAACTCCTCAGTTGAATTCTCAGCCTACAGACTACCTTCAACCTCCTCAGTTGAATTCTGAGCCTGTAGACTGCCTTCAACCTCCTCATTTGAATTCTGAGCCTATAGACTGCCTTCAACCTCCTGTTGAATTCTCAGCCTATAGACTGCCTTCAACCTCCTCAGTTGAATTCTCAGCCTAAAGACTACCTTCAACCTCCTCAGTTGAATTCTCAGCCTATAGACTGCATTCAACCTCCTGTTGAATTCTTAGCCTACCGACTGCCTTCAACCTCCTCAGATGAATTCTCAGCCTATACACTGCCTTCAGCCTCCTCAGTATAATTCTCAACCTATAGACAGCCTTCAACCGCCTCAGTTGAATTCTCAGCCTAAAGACTGCCTTCAACCTCTTCAGTTGAATTTGGAGGCTGCAGACTGCCTTCAACCTCCTCAGTTGAATTCTCAGCCTATAGACTGCCTTCAACCTCCTCAGTTGAATTCTCAGCCTATAGACTGCCTTCAACCTCCTCAGTTGAAATCTCAGCCTATAGACTGCCTTCAACCTCCTCAGTTGAATTATCAGCCTATAGACTGCCTTCAAACTCCTCAGTTGAATTCTCAGCCTATAGACTGTCTTCAACCACCTCAGTTGAAATCTCAGACAATAGACTGCCTTCAACCTCCTCAGTTGAATTCTGAGCCTACAGATTGTCTTCAGCCGCCTCAGTTGACTTCTCAGCCTATAGACTGCCTTCAACCTCCTCCATTGAATTCTCAGCCTATAGACTACCTGCTACCTCCTCCATTGAATTCTGAGCCTACAGACTGCCTTCAACCTCCTCAGTTAAATGCTCTGCCTGCAGACTGCCTTCAACCTCCTCAGTTGAATTCTGAGCCTATAGACTGCATTCAAACTCCTCAGTTGAATTCTCAGCCTACAGACTACCTTCAACCTCCTCAGTTGAATTCTGAGCCTGTAGACTGCCTTCAACCTCCTCATTTGAATTCTGAGCCTATAGACTGCCTTCAACCTCCTGTTGAATTCTCAGCCTATAGACTGCCTTCAACCTCCTCAGTTGAATTCTCAGCCTAAAGACTACCTTCAACCTCCTCAGTTGAATTCTCAGCCTATAGACTGCATTCAACCTCCTGTTGAATTCTTAGCCTACCGACTGCCTTCAACCTCCTCAGATGAATTCTCAGCCTATACACTGCCTTCAGCCTCCTCAGTATAATTCTCAACCTATAGACAGCCTTCAACCGCCTCAGTTGAATTCTCAGCCTAAAGACTGCCTTCAACCTCTTCAGTTGAATTTGGAGGCTGCAGACTGCCTTCAACCTCCTCAGTTGAATTCTCAGCCTATAGACTGCCTTCAACCTCCTCAGTTGAATTCTCAGCCTATAGACTGCCTTCAACCTCCTCAGTTGAAATCTCAGCCTATAGACTGCCTTCAACCTCCTCAGTTGAATTATCAGCCTATAGACTGCCTTCAAACTCCTCAGTTGAATTCTCAGCCTATAGACTGTCTTCAACCACCTCAGTTGAAATCTCAGACAATAGACTGCCTTCAACCTCCTCAGTTGAATTCTGAGCCTACAGATTGTCTTCAGCCGCCTCAGTTGACTTCTCAGCCTATAGACTGCCTTCAACCTCCTCCATTGAATTCTCAGCCTATAGACTACCTGCTACCTCCTCCATTGAATTCTGAGCCTGCAGACTGCCTTCAAACTCCTCAGTTAAATTCAGAGCCTGCAGACTGCCTTCAACCTCCTCAGTTGAATTCAGAGCCTGCAGACTGTCTTCAACCTCCTCAGTTGAATTCAGAGCCTGCAGACTGCCTTCAACCTCCTCAGTTGAATTCAGAGCCTGCAGACTGTCTTCAACCTCCTGAGTTGAATTCAGAGCCTGCAGACTGTCTTCAACCTCCTCAGTTGAATTCTGAGCCTGCAGACTGCCTTCAACCTCCTCAGTTGAATTCGCAGCCTGTAGACTGTCTTCAACCACCTCAGTTGAAATCTCAGCCTATAGACTGCCTTCAACCTCCTCAGTTGAATTATCAGCCTACAGACAGCCTTCAAAATCCTCAGTTGAAATCTCAGCCTACAGACTGTCTTCAACCTCCTCGGTTGAATTCTGAGCCTAGACGGTCTTCAACCTCCTCAGTTGAATTCTCAGCCTGCAGACTGCCTTCAACCTCCTCAGTTAAATTCTCAGCCTACAGACTGCCTTCAACCTCCTCAGTTAAATTCTCAGCCTACAGACTGCCTTCAACCTCCTCAGTTGAATTCTGAGCCTATAGACTGCCTTCAACCTCCTCAGTTGAATTCTGAGCCTATAGACTGCCTTCAAACTCCTCAGTTGAATTCTCAGCCTACAGACAGCCTTCAACCTCTTCAGTTGAATTTGGAGGCTGCAGAGGGTCTTCAACCTCTTCAGTTGAATTCTCAGCCTACAGACTCCTTCAACCTCCTCAGTTAAATTCTCAGCCTACAGAATGCCTTCAAACTCCTCTGTTGAATTCTCAGCCGACAGTCTGCCTTCAACCTCTTCAGTTGAGTTCTCAGCCTAGACTGTCTTCAACCTCCTCAGTTGAATTCGGAACCTGCAGACTGCCTTCAACCTCCTCAGTTAAATTCTCAACCTACAGTCTGCCTTCAACCTCTTCAGTTGAATTCTCAGCCCACAGACTGCCTTCAAACTCCTCAGTTGAATTTTCAGCCTACAGACTGCCTTCAACCTCCTCAGTTGAATTCTCAGCCTACAGACTGCCTTCAACCTCCTCATTTGAATTTTCAGCCTACAAACTGCCTTCAACCTCCTCAGTTGAATTCTCAGCCTAGACTGTCTTCAACCTCTTCAGTTGAATTCTGAGCCTACAGACTGCCTTCAACCTCCTCAGTTGAATGCTTAGCCTGTAGACTGCCTTCAACCTCCTCAGTTGAATTCAGTGCCTGCAGACTGCCTTCAACCTCCTCAGTTGAATTCAGAGCCTGCAGACTGTCTTCAACCTCCTCAGTTGAATTCTGAGCCTAGACTGTCTTCAACCTCCTCAGTTGAATTCGCAGCCTGTAGACTGTCTTCAACCACCTCAGTTGAATTCTCAGCCTACAGACTGCCTTCAACCTCCTCAGTTGAATTCTGAGCCTACAGATTGTCTTCAGCCGCCTCAGTTGACTTCTCAGCCTATAGACTGCCTTCAAGCTCCTCCATTGAATTCTCAGCCTATAGACTACCTGCTACCTCCTCCATTGAATTCTGAGCCTGCAGACTGCCTTCAAACTCCTCAGTTAAATTCAGAGCCTGCAGACTGCCTTCAACCTCCTCAGTTGAATTCAGAGCCTGCAGACTGTCTTCAACCTCCTCAGTTGAATTCAGAGCCTGCAGACTGCCTTCAACCTCCTCAGTTGAATTCAGAGCCTGCAGACTGTCTTCAACCTCCTGAGTTGAATTCAGAGCCTGCAGACTGTCTTCAACCTCCTCAGTTGAATTCTGAGCCTGCAGACTGCCTTCAACCTCCTCAGTTGAATTCGCAGCCTGTAGACTGTCTTCAACCACCTCAGTTGAAATCTCAGCCTATAGACTGCCTTCAACCTCCTTAGTTGAATTATCAGCCTACAGACAGCCTTCAAAATCCTCAGTTGAAATCTCAGCCTACAGACTGTCTTCAACCTCCTCGGTTGAATTCTGAGCCTAGAGGGTCTTCAACCTCCTCAGTTGAATTCTCAGCCTGCAGACTGCCTTCAACCTCCTCAGTTAAATTCTCAGCCTACAGACTGCCTTCAACCTCCTCAGTTAAATTCTCAGCCTACAGACTGCCTTCAACCTCCTCAGTTGAATTCTGAGCCTATAGACTGCCTTCAACCTCCTCAGTTGAATTCTGAGCCTATAGACTGCCTTCAAACTCCTCAGTTGAATTCTCAGCCTACAGACAGCCTTCAACCTCTTCAGTTGAATTTGGAGGCTGCAGACTGTCTTCAACCTCTTCAGTTGAATTCTCAGCCTACAGACTCCTTCAACCTCCTCAGTTAAATTCTCAGCCTACAGAATGCCTTCAAACTCCTCTGTTGAATTCTCAGCCGACAGTCTGCCTTCAACCTCTTCAGTTGAGTTCTCAGCCTAGACTGTCTTCAACCTCCTCAGTTGAATTCGGAACCTGCAGACTGCCTTCAACCTCCTCAGTTAAATTCTCAACCTACAGTCTGCCTTCAACCTCTTCAGTTGAATTCTCAGCCCACAGACTGCCTTCAAACTCCTCAGTTGAATTCTGAGCCTATAGACTGCCTTCAAACTCCTCAGTTGAATTCTCAGCCTACAGACAGCCTTCAACCTCTTCAGTTGAATTTGGAGGCTGCAGACTGTCTTCAACCTCTTCAGTTGAATTCTCAGCCTACAGACTCCTTCAACCTCCTCAGTTAAATTCTCAGCCTACAGAATGCCTTCAAACTCCTCTGTTGAATTCTCAGCCGACAGTCTGCCTTCAACCTCTTCAGTTGAGTTCTCAGCCTAGACTGTCTTCAACCTCCTCAGTTGAATTCGGAACCTGCAGACTGCCTTCAACCTCCTCAGTTAAATTCTCAACCTACAGTCTGCCTTCAACCTCTTCAGTTGAATTCTCAGCCCACAGACTGCCTTCAAACTCCTCAGTTGAATTTTCAGCCTACAGACTGCCTTCAACCTCCTCAGTTGAATTCTCAGCCTACAGACTGCCTTCAACCTCCTCATTTGAATTTTCAGCCTACAAACTGCCTTCAACCTCCTCAGTTGAATTCTCAGCCTAGACTGTCTTCAACCTCTTCAGTTGAATTCTGAGCCTACAGACTGCCTTCAACCTCCTCAGTTGAATGCTTAGCCTGTAGACTGCCTTCAACCTCCTCAGTTGAATTCAGTGCCTGCAGACTGCCTTCAACCTCCTCAGTTGAATTCAGAGCCTGCAGACTGTCTTCAACCTCCTCAGTTGAATTCTGAGCCTAGACTGTCTTCAACCTCCTCAGTTGAATTCGCAGCCTGTAGACTGTCTTCAACCACCTCAGTTGAATTCTCAGCCTACAGACTGCCTTCAACCTCCTCAGTTGAATTCTGAGCCTACAGATTGTCTTCAGCCGCCTCAGTTGACTTCTCAGCCTATAGACTGCCTTCAACCTCCTCCATTGAATTCTCAGCCTATAGACTACCTGCTACCTCCTCCATTGAATTCTGAGCCTGCAGACTGCCTTCAAACTCCTCAGTTAAATTCAGAGCCTGCAGACTGCCTTCAACCTCCTCAGTTGAATTCAGAGCCTGCAGACTGTCTTCAACCTCCTCAGTTGAATTCAGAGCCTGCAGACTGCCTTCAACCTCCTCAGTTGAATTCAGAGCCTGCAGACTGTCTTCAACCTCCTGAGTTGAATTCAGAGCCTGCAGACTGTCTTCAACCTCCTCAGTTGAATTCTGAGCCTGCAGACTGCCTTCAACCTCCTCAGTTGAATTCGCAGCCTGTAGACTGTCTTCAACCACCTCAGTTGAAATCTCAGCCTATAGACTGCCTTCAACCTCCTCAGTTGAATTATCAGCCTACAGACAGCCTTCAAAATCCTCAGTTGAAATCTCAGCCTACAGACTGTCTTCAACCTCCTCGGTTGAATTCTGAGCCTAGACGGTCTTCAACCTCCTCAGTTGAATTCTCAGCCTGCAGACTGCCTTCAACCTCCTCAGTTAAATTCTCAGCCTACAGACTGCCTTCAACCTCCTCAGTTAAATTCTCAGCCTACAGACTGCCTTCAACCTCCTCAGTTGAATTCTGAGCCTATAGACTGCCTTCAACCTCCTCAGTTGAATTCTGAGCCTATAGACTGCCTTCAAACTCCTCAGTTGAATTCTCAGCCTACAGACAGCATTCAACCTCTTCAGTTGAATTTGGAGGCTGCAGACTGTCTTCAACCTCTTCAGTTGAATTCTCAGCCTACAGACTCCTTCAACCTCCTCAGTTAAATTCTCAGCCTACAGAATGCCTTCAAACTCCTCTGTTGAATTCTCAGCCGACAGTCTGCCTTCAACCTCTTCAGTTGAGTTCTCAGCCTAGACTGTCTTCAACCTCCTCAGTTGAATTCGGAACCTGCAGACTGCCTTCAACCTCCTCAGTTAAATTCTCAACCTACAGTCTGCCTTCAACCTCTTCAGTTGAATTCTCGGCCCACAGACTGCCTTCAAACTCCTCAGTTGAATTTTCAGCCTACTGACTGCCTTCAACCTCCTCAGATGAATTCTCAGCCTACAGACTGCCTTCAACCTCCTCATTTGAATTTTCAGCCTACAAACTGCCTTCAACCTCCTCAGTTGAATTCTCAGCCTAGACTGTCTTCAACCTCCTCAGTTGAATTCTGAGCCTACAGACTGCCTTCAACCTCCTCAGTTGAATGCTTAGCCTGTAGACTGCCTTCAACCTCCTCAGTTGAATTCAGTGCCTGCAGACTGCCTTCAACCTCCTCAGTTGAATTCAGAGCCTGCAGACTGTCTTCAACCTCCTCAGTTGAATTCTGAGCCTAGACTGTCTTCAACCTCCTCAGTTGAATTCGCAGCCTGTAGACTGTCTTCAACCACCTCAGTTGAAATCTCAGCCTATAGACTGCCTTCAACCTCCTCAGTTGAATTATCAGCCTACAGACAGCCTTCAACCTCCTCAGTTGAATTCTGAGCCTACAGATGCCTTCAACCTCTTCATTTGAATTTTCAGCCTACAAACTGCCTTCAACCTCCTCAGTTGAATTCTCAGCCTAGACTGTCTTCAACCTCCTCAGTTGAATTCTGAGCCTACAGACTGCCTTCAACCTCCTCAGTTGAATTCAGTGCCTGCAGACTGCCTTCAACCTCCTCAGTTGAATTCTGAGCCTATAGACTGCCTTCAACCTCCTCAGTTGAATTCTGAGCCTATAGACTGCCTTCAAACTCCTCAGTTGAATTCTCAGCCTACAGACAGCCTTCAACCTCTTCAGTTGAATTTGGAGGCTGCAGACTGTCTTCAACCTCCTCAGTTAAATTCTCAGCCTATACACTGTCTTCAACCTCTTCAGTTGAATTCTCAGGCTACAGACTGCCTTCAACCTCCTCAGTTAAATTCTCAGCCTACAGAATGCCTTCAAACTCCTCTGTTGAATTCTCAGCCGACAGTCTGCCTTCAACCTCTTCAGTTGAATTCTCAGCCTAGACTGTCTTCAACCTCCTTAGTTGAATTCGGAACCTGCAGACTGCCTTCAACCTCCTCAGTTAAATTCTCAACCTACCGTCTGCCTTCAACCTCCTCAGTTGAATTCTCAGCCTACAGACTGCCTTCAACCTCCTCATTTGAATTTTCAGCCTACAAACTGCCTTCAACCTCCTCAGTTGAATTCTCAGCCTAGACTGTCTTCAACCTCCTCAGTTGAATTCTGAGCCTACAGACTGCCTTCAACCTCCTCAGTTGAATTCTGAGCCTGCAGACTGCCTTCATCCTCCTCAGTTGAATGCTTAGCCTGCAGACTGCCTTCAACCTCCTCAGTTGAATTCAGTGCCTGCAGACTGCCTTCAACCTCCTCAGTTGAATTCAGAGCCTGCAGACTGTCTTCAACCTCCTCAGTTGATTTCTGAGCCTACACTGTCTTCAACCTCCTCAGTTGAATTCGCAGCCTGTAGACTGTCTTCAACCACCTCAGTTGAAATCTCAGCCTATAGACTGCCTTCAACCTCCTCAGTTGAATTATCAGCCTACAGACAGCCTTCAACCTCCTCAGTTGAATTCTGAGCCTACAGACTGCCTTCAACCTCTTCATTTGAATTTTCAGCCTACAAACTGCCTTCAACCTCCTCAGTTGAATTCTCAGCCTAGACTGTCTTCAACCTCCTCAGTTGAATTCAGTGCCTGCAGACTGCCTTCAACCTCCTCAGTTGAATTCTGAGCCTAGACTGTCTTCAACCTCCTCAGTTGAATTCGCAGCCTGTAGACTGTCTTCAACCACCTCAGTTGAAATCTGAACCTATAGACAGCCTTCAACCTCCTCAGTTGAATTCTGAGCATACAGACTGCCTTCAACCTCCTCATTTGAATTTTCAGCCTATAGACTGCCTTCAACCTCCTCAGTTAAATTCTCAGCCTACAGACTGCCTTCAACCTCCTCAGTTAAATTCTCAGCCTACAGACTGCCTTCAACCTCCTCAGTTAAATTCTCAGCCGACAGACTGCCTTCAACCTCCTCAGTTGAATTCTGAGCCTACAGACTGCCTTCAACCACCTCAGTTGAATTCTCAGCCTACAGACTGCCTTCAACCTCCTCAGTTAAATTCTCGGCCTACAGACTGCCTTCAAACTCCTCAGTTGAATTCTCAGCCTACAGACTACCTTCAACCTCCTCAGTTGAATTCTGAGCCTGTAGACTGCCTTCAACCTCCTCATTTGAATTCTGAGCCTATAGACTGCCTTCAACCTACTGTTGAATTCTCAGCCTATAGACTGCCTTCAACCTCCTCAGTTGAATTCTCAGCCTAAAGACTGCCTTCAACCTCCTCAGTTGAATTCTCAGCCTATAGACTGCATTCAACCTCCTCAGTTAAATTCTCAGCCTACAGACTGCCTTCAACCTCCTCAGTTGAATTCTGAGCCTAGACTGTCTTCAACCTCCTCAGTTGAATTCGCAGCCTGTAGACTGTCTTCAACCACCTCAGTTGAAATCTGAACCTATAGACAGCCTTCAACCTCCTCAGTTGAATTCTGAGCATACAGACTGCCTTCAACCTCCTCATTTGAATTTTCAGCCTATAGACTGCCTTCAACCTCCTCAGTTAAATTCTCAGCCTACAGACTGCCTTCAACCTCCTCAGTTAAATTCTCAGCCTACAGACTGCCTTCAACCTCCTCAGTTAAATTCTCAGCCGACAGACTGCCTTCAACCTCCTCAGTTGAATTCTGAGCCTACAGACTGCCTTCAACCACCTCAGTTGAATTCTCAGCCTACAGACTGCCTTCAACCTCCTCAGTTAAATTCTCGGCCTACAGACTGCCTTCAAACTCCTCAGTTGAATTCTCAGCCTACAGACTACCTTCAACCTCCTCAGTTGAATTCTGAGCCTGTAGATTGCCTTCAACCTCCTCATTTGAATTCTGAGCCTATAGACTGCCTTCAACCTACTGTTGAATTCTCAGCCTATAGACTGCCTTCCACCTCCTCAGTTGAATTCTCAGCCTAAAGACTGCCTTCAACCTCCTCAGTTGAATTCTCAGCCTATAGACTGCATTCAACCTCCTCAGTTAAATTCTCAGCCTACAGACTGCCTTCAACCTCCTCAGTTGAATTCTGAGCCTAGACTGTCTTCAACCTCCTCAGTTGAATTCGCAGCCTGTAGACTGTCTTCAACCACCTCAGTTGAAATCTGAACCTATAGACAGCCTTCAACCTCCTCAGTTGAATTCTGAGCATACAGACTGCCTTCAACCTCCTCATTTGAATTTTCAGCCTATAGACTGCCTTCAACCTCCTCAGTTAAATTCTCAGCCTACAGACTGCCTTCAACCTCCTCAGTTAAATTCTCAGCCTACAGACTGCCTTCAACCTCCTCAGTTAAATTCTCAGCCTACAGACTGCCTTCAACCACCTCAGTTGAATTCTCAGCCTACAGACTGCCTTCAACCTCCTCAGTTAAATTCTCGGCCTACAGACTGCCTTCAAACTCCTCAGTTGAATTCTTAGCCTACCGACTGCCTTCAACCTCCTCAGATGAATTCTCAGCCTATACACTGCCTTCAGCCTCCTCAGTATAATTCTCAACCTATAAACAGCCTTCAACCTCCTCAGTTGAATTCTCAGCCTAAAGACTGCCTTCAACCTCTTCAGTTGAATTTGGAGGCTGCAGACTGCCTTCAACCTCCTCAGTTGAATTCGCAGCCTGTAGACTGTCTTCAACCACCTCAGTTGAAATCTCAGCCTATAGACTGCCTTCAACCTCCTCAGTTGAATTATCAGCCTACAGACAGCCTTCAAAATCCTCAGTTGAAATCTCAGCCTACAGACTGTCTTCAACCTCCTCGGTTGAATTCTGAGCCTAGACGGTCTTCAACCTCCTCAGTTGAATTCTCAGCCTGCAGACTGCCTTCAACCTCCTCAGTTAAATTCTCAGCCTACAGACTGCCTTCAACCTCCTCAGTTAAATTCTCAGCCTACAGACTGCCTTCAACCTCCTCAGTTGAATTCTGAGCCTATAGACTGCCTTCAACCTCCTCAGTTGAATTCTGAGCCTATAGACTGCCTTCAAACTCCTCAGTTGAATTCTCAGCCTACAGACAGCCTTCAACCTCTTCAGTTGAATTTGGAGGCTGCAGACTGTCTTCAACCTCTTCAGTTGAATTCTCAGCCTACAGACTGCCTTCAACCTCCTCAGTTAAATTCTCAGCCTACAGAATGCCTTCAAACTCCTCTGTTGAATTCTCAGCCGACAGTCTGCCTTCAACCTCTTCAGTTGAGTTCTCAGCCTAGACTGTCTTCAACCTCCTCAGTTGAATTCGGAACCTGCAGACTGCCTTCAACCTCCTCAGTTAAATTCTCAACCTACAGTCTGCCTTCAACCTCTTCAGTTGAATTCTCAGCCCACAGACTGCCTTCAAACTCCTCAGTTGAATTTTCAGCCTACAGACTGCCTTCAACCTCCTCAGTTGAATTCTCAGCCTACAGACTGCCTTCAACCTCCTCATTTGAATTTTCAGCCTACAAACTGCCTTCAACCTCCTCAGTTGAATTCTCAGCCTAGACTGTCTTCAACCTCCTCAGTTGAATTCTGAGCCTACAGACTGCCTTCAACCTCCTCAGTTGAATGCTTAGCCTGTAGACTGCCTTCAACCTCCTCAGTTGAATTCAGTGCCTGCAGACTGCCTTCAACCTCCTCAGTTGAATTCAGAGCCTGCAGACTGTCTTCAACCTCCTCAGTTGAATTCTGAGCCTAGACTGTCTTCAACCTCCTCAGTTGAATTCGCAGCCTGTAGACTGTCTTCAACCACCTCAGTTGAAATCTCAGCCTATAGACTGCCTTCAACCTCCTCAGTTGAATTATCAGCCTACAGACAGCCTTCAACCTCCTCAGTTGAATTCTGAGCCTACAGATGCCTTCAACCTCTTCATTTGAATTTTCAGCCTACAAACTGCCTTCAACCTCCTCAGTTGAATTCTCAGCCTAGACTGTCTTCAACCTCCTCAGTTGAATTCTGAGCCTACAGACTGCCTTCAACCTCCTCAGTTGAATTCAGTGCCTGCAGACTGCCTTCAACCTCCTCAGTTGAATTCTGAGCCTATAGACTGCCTTCAACCTCCTCAGTTGAATTCTGAGCCTATAGACTGCCTTCAAACTCCTCAGTTGAATTCTCAGCCTACAGACAGCCTTCAACCTCTTCAGTTGAATTTGGAGGCTGCAGACTGTCTTCAACCTCCTCAGTTAAATTCTCAGCCTATACACTGTCTTCAACCTCTTCAGTTGAATTCTCAGCCTACAGACTGCCTTCAACCTCCTCAGTTAAATTCTCAGCCTACAGAATGCCTTCAAACTCCTCTGTTGAATTCTCAGCCGACAGTCTGCCTTCAACCTCTTCAGTTGAATTCTCAGCCTAGACTGTCTTCAACCTCCTTAGTTGAATTCGGAACCTGCAGACTGCCTTCAACCTCCTCAGTTAAATTCTCAACCTACCGTCTGCCTTCAACCTCTTCAGTTGAATTCTCAGCCCACAGACTGCCTTCAAACTCCTCAGTTGAATTTTAAGCCTACAGACTGCCTTCAACCTCCTCAGTTGAATTCTCAGCCTACAGACTGCCTTCAACCTCCTCATTTGAATTTTCAGCCTACAAACTGCCTTCAACCTCCTCAGTTGAATTCTCAGCCTAGACTGTCTTCAACCTCCTCAGTTGAATTCTGAGCCTACAGACTGCCTTCAACCTCCTCAGTTGAATTCTGAGCCTGCAGACTGCCTTCATCCTCCTCAGTTGAATGCTTAGCCTGCAGACTGCCTTCAACCTCCTCAGTTGAATTCAGTGCCTGCAGACTGCCTTCAACCTCCTCAGTTGAATTCAGAGCCTGCAGACTGTCTTCAACCTCCTCAGTTGAATTCTGAGCCTACACTGTCTTCAACCTCCTCAGTTGAATTCGCAGCCTGTAGACTGTCTTCAACCACCTCAGTTGAAATCTCGGCCTATAGACTGCCTTCAACCTCCTCAGTTGAATTATCAGCCTACAGACAGCCTTCAACCTCCTCAGTTGAATTCTGAGCCTACAGACTGCCTTCAACCTCTTCATTTGAATTTTCAGCCTACAAACTGCCTTCAACCTCCTCAGTTGAATTCTCAGCCTAGACTGTCTTCAACCTCCTCAGTTGAATTCAGTGCCTGCAGACTGCCTTCAACCTCCTCAGTTGAATTCTGAGCCTAGACTGTCTTCAACCTCCTCAGTTGAATTCAGTGCCTGCAGACTGCCTTCAACCACCTCAGTTGAAATCTGAACCTATAGACAGCCTTCAACCTCCTCAGTTGAATTCTGAGCATACAGACTGCCTTCAACCTCCTCATTTGAATTTTCAGCCTATAGACTGCCTTCAACCTCCTCAGTTAAATTCTCAGCCTACAGACTGCCTTCAACCTCCTCAGTTAAATTCTCAGCCTACAGACTGCCTTCAACCTCCTCAGTTAAATTCTCAGCCGACAGACTGCCTTCAACCTCCTCAGTTGAATTCTGAGCCTACAGACTGCCTTCAACCACCTCAGTTGAATTCTCAGCCTACAGACTGCCTTCAACCTCCTCAGTTAAATTCTCGGCCTACAGACTGCCTTCAAACTCCTCAGTTGAATTCTCAGCCTACAGACTACCTTCAACCTCCTCAGTTGAATTCTGAGCCTGTAGACTGCCTTCAACCTCCTCAGTTGAATTCTGAGCCTAGACTGTCTTCAACCTCCTCAGTTGAATTCGCAGCCTGTAGACTGTCTTCAACCACCTCAGTTGAAATCTGAACCTATAGACAGCCTTCAACCTCCTCAGTTGAATTCTGAGCATACAGACTGCCTTCAACCTCCTCATTTGAATTTTCAGCCTATAGACTGCCTTCAACCTCCTCAGTTAAATTCTCAGCCTACAGACTGCCTTCAACCTCCTCAGTTAAATTCTCAGCCTACAGACTGCCTTCAACCTCCTCAGTTAAATTCTCAGCCGACAGACTGCCTTCAACCTCCTCAGTTGAATTCTGAGCCTACAGACTGCCTTCAACCACCTCAGTTGAATTCTCAGCCTACAGACTGCCTTCAACCTCCTCAGTTAAATTCTCCGCCTACAGACTGCCTTCAAACTCCTCAGTTGAATTCTCAGCCTACAGACTACCTTCAACCTCCTCAGTTGAATTCTGAGCCTGTAGACTGCCTTCAACCTCCTCATTTGAATTCTGAGCCTATAGACTGCCTTCAACCTACTGTTGAATTCTCAGCCTATAGACTGCCTTCAACCTCCTCAGTTGAATTCTCAGCCTAAAGACTGCCTTCAACCTCCTCAGTTGAATTCTCAGCCTATAGACTGCATTCAACCTCCTCAGTTAAATTCTCAGCCTACAGACTGCCTTCAACCTCCTCAGTTGAATTCTGAGCCTAGACTGTCTTCAACCTCCTCAGTTGAATTCGCAGCCTGTAGACTGTCTTCAACCACCTCAGTTGAAATCTGAACCTATAGACAGCCTTCAACCTCCTCAGTTGAATTCTGAGCATACAGACTGCCTTCAACCTCCTCATTTGAATTTTCAGCCTATAGACTGCCTTCAACCTCCTCAGTTAAATTCTCAGCCTACAGACTGCCTTCAACCTCCTCAGTTAAATTCTCAGCCTACAGACTGCCTTCAACCTCCTCAGTTAAATTCTCAGCCGACAGACTGCCTTCAACCTCCTCAGTTGAATTCTGAGCCTACAGACTGCCTTCAACCACCTCAGTTGAATTCTCAGCCTACAGACTGCCTTCAACCTCCTCAGTTAAATTCTCGGCCTACAGACTGCCTTCAAACTCCTCAGTTGAATTCTCAGCCTACAGACTACCTTCAACCTCCTCAGTTGAATTCTGAGCCTGTAGATTGCCTTCAACCTCCTCATTTGAATTCTGAGCCTATAGACTGCCTTCAACCTACTGTTGAATTCTCAGCCTATAGACTGCCTTCCACCTCCTCAGTTGAATTCTCAGCCTAAAGACTGCCTTCAACCTCCTCAGTTGAATTCTCAGCCTATAGACTGCATTCAACCTCCTCAGTTAAATTCTCAGCCTACAGACTGCCTTCAACCTCCTCAGTTGAATTCTGAGCCTAGACTGTCTTCAACCTCCTCAGTTGAATTCGCAGCCTGTAGACTGTCTTCAACCACCTCAGTTGAAATCTGAACCTATAGACAGCCTTCAACCTCCTCAGTTGAATTCTGAGCATACAGACTGCCTTCAACCTCCTCATTTGAATTTTCAGCCTATAGACTGCCTTCAACCTCCTCAGTTAAATTCTCAGCCTACAGACTGCCTTCAACCTCCTCAGTTAAATTCTCAGCCTACAGACTGCCTTCAACCTCCTCAGTTAAATTCTCAGCCTACAGACTGCCTTCAACCACCTCAGTTGAATTCTCAGCCTACAGACTGCCTTCAACCTCCTCAGTTAAATTCTCGGCCTACAGACTGCCTTCAAACTCCTCAGTTGAATTCTTAGCCTACCGACTGCCTTCAACCTCCTCAGATGAATTCTCAGCCTATACACTGCCTTCAGCCTCCTCAGTATAATTCTCAACCTATAAACAGCCTTCAACCTCCTCAGTTGAATTCTCAGCCTAAAGACTGCCTTCAACCTCTTCAGTTGAATTTGGAGGCTGCAGACTGCCTTCAACCTCCTCAGTTGAATTCGCAGCCTGTAGACTGTCTTCAACCACCTCAGTTGAAATCTCAGCCTATAGACTGCCTTCAACCTCCTCAGTTGAATTATCAGCCTACAGACAGCCTTCAAAATCCTCAGTTGAAATCTCAGCCTACAGACTGTCTTCAACCTCCTCGGTTGAATTCTGAGCCTAGACGGTCTTCAACCTCCTCAGTTGAATTCTCAGCCTGCAGACTGCCTTCAACCTCCTCAGTTAAATTCTCAGCCTACAGACTGCCTTCAACCTCCTCAGTTAAATTCTCAGCCTACAGACTGCCTTCAACCTCCTCAGTTGAATTCTGAGCCTATAGACTGCCTTCAACCTCCTCAGTTGAATTCTGAGCCTATAGACTGCCTTCAAACTCCTCAGTTGAATTCTCAGCCTACAGACAGCCTTCAACCTCTTCAGTTGAATTTGGAGGCTGCAGACTGTCTTCAACCTCTTCAGTTGAATTCTCAGCCTACAGACTGCCTTCAACCTCCTCAGTTAAATTCTCAGCCTACAGAATGCCTTCAAACTCCTCTGTTGAATTCTCAGCCGACAGTCTGCCTTCAACCTCTTCAGTTGAGTTCTCAGCCTAGACTGTCTTCAACCTCCTCAGTTGAATTCGGAACCTGCAGACTGCCTTCAACCTCCTCAGTTAAATTCTCAACCTACAGTCTGCCTTCAACCTCTTCAGTTGAATTCTCAGCCCACAGACTGCCTTCAAACTCCTCAGTTGAATTTTCAGCCTACAGACTGCCTTCAACCTCCTCAGTTGAATTCTCAGCCTACAGACTGCCTTCAACCTCCTCATTTGAATTTTCAGCCTACAAACTGCCTTCAACCTCCTCAGTTGAATTCTCAGCCTAGACTGTCTTCAACCTCCTCAGTTGAATTCTGAGCCTACAGACTGCCTTCAACCTCCTCAGTTGAATGCTTAGCCTGTAGACTGCCTTCAACCTCCTCAGTTGAATTCAGTGCCTGCAGACTGCCTTCAACCTCCTCAGTTGAATTCAGAGCCTGCAGACTGTCTTCAACCTCCTCAGTTGAATTCTGAGCCTAGACTGTCTTCAACCTCCTCAGTTGAATTCGCAGCCTGTAGACTGTCTTCAACCACCTCAGTTGAAATCTCAGCCTATAGACTGCCTTCAACCTCCTCAGTTGAATTATCAGCCTACAGACAGCCTTCAACCTCCTCAGTTGAATTCTGAGCCTACAGATGCCTTCAACCTCTTCATTTGAATTTTCAGCCTACAAACTGCCTTCAACCTCCTCAGTTGAATTCTCAGCCTAGACTGTCTTCAACCTCCTCAGTTGAATTCTGAGCCTACAGACTGCCTTCAACCTCCTCAGTTGAATTCAGTGCCTGCAGACTGCCTTCAACCTCCTCAGTTGAATTCTGAGCCTATAGACTGCCTTCAACCTCCTCAGTTGAATTCTGAGCCTATAGACTGCCTTCAAACTCCTCAGTTGAATTCTCAGCCTACAGACAGCCTTCAACCTCTTCAGTTGAATTTGGAGGCTGCAGACTGTCTTCAACCTCCTCAGTTAAATTCTCAGCCTATACACTGTCTTCAACCTCTTCAGTTGAATTCTCAGCCTACAGACTGCCTTCAACCTCCTCAGTTAAATTCTCAGCCTACAGAATGCCTTCAAACTCCTCTGTTGAATTCTCAGCCGACAGTCTGCCTTCAACCTCTTCAGTTGAATTCTCAGCCTAGACTGTCTTCAACCTCCTTAGTTGAATTCGGAACCTGCAGACTGCCTTCAACCTCCTCAGTTAAATTCTCAACCTACCGTCTGCCTTCAACCTCTTCAGTTGAATTCTCAGCCCACAGACTGCCTTCAAACTCCTCAGTTGAATTTTAAGCCTACAGACTGCCTTCAACCTCCTCAGTTGAATTCTCAGCCTACAGACTGCCTTCAACCTCCTCATTTGAATTTTCAGCCTACAAACTGCCTTCAACCTCCTCAGTTGAATTCTCAGCCTAGACTGTCTTCAACCTCCTCAGTTGAATTCTGAGCCTACAGACTGCCTTCAACCTCCTCAGTTGAATTCTGAGCCTGCAGACTGCCTTCATCCTCCTCAGTTGAATGCTTAGCCTGCAGACTGCCTTCAACCTCCTCAGTTGAATTCAGTGCCTGCAGACTGCCTTCAACCTCCTCAGTTGAATTCAGAGCCTGCAGACTGTCTTCAACCTCCTCAGTTGAATTCTGAGCCTACACTGTCTTCAACCTCCTCAGTTGAATTCGCAGCCTGTAGACTGTCTTCAACCACCTCAGTTGAAATCTCGGCCTATAGACTGCCTTCAACCTCCTCAGTTGAATTATCAGCCTACAGACAGCCTTCAACCTCCTCAGTTGAATTCTGAGCCTACAGACTGCCTTCAACCTCTTCATTTGAATTTTCAGCCTACAAACTGCCTTCAACCTCCTCAGTTGAATTCTCAGCCTAGACTGTCTTCAACCTCCTCAGTTGAATTCAGTGCCTGCAGACTGCCTTCAACCTCCTCAGTTGAATTCTGAGCCTAGACTGTCTTCAACCTCCTCAGTTGAATTCAGTGCCTGCAGACTGCCTTCAACCACCTCAGTTGAAATCTGAACCTATAGACAGCCTTCAACCTCCTCAGTTGAATTCTGAGCATACAGACTGCCTTCAACCTCCTCATTTGAATTTTCAGCCTATAGACTGCCTTCAACCTCCTCAGTTAAATTCTCAGCCTACAGACTGCCTTCAACCTCCTCAGTTAAATTCTCAGCCTACAGACTGCCTTCAACCTCCTCAGTTAAATTCTCAGCCGACAGACTGCCTTCAACCTCCTCAGTTGAATTCTGAGCCTACAGACTGCCTTCAACCACCTCAGTTGAATTCTCAGCCTACAGACTGCCTTCAACCTCCTCAGTTAAATTCTCGGCCTACAGACTGCCTTCAAACTCCTCAGTTGAATTCTCAGCCTACAGACTACCTTCAACCTCCTCAGTTGAATTCTGAGCCTGTAGACTGCCTTCAACCTCCTCATTTGAATTCTGAGCCTATAGACTGCCTTCAACCTACTGTTGAATTCTCAGCCTATAGACTGCCTTCAACCTCCTCAGTTGAATTCTCAGCCTAAAGACTGCCTTCAACCTCCTCAGTTGAATTCTCAGCCTATAGACTGCATTCAACCTCCTCAGTTAAATTCTCAGCCTACAGACTGCCTTCAACCTCCTCAGTTGAA
Source organism: Hypanus sabinus (assembly GCF_030144855.1). Classification (NCBI taxonomy): domain Eukaryota; kingdom Metazoa; phylum Chordata; class Chondrichthyes; order Myliobatiformes; family Dasyatidae; genus Hypanus; species Hypanus sabinus. The sequence goes on along the minus strand of NW_026779046.1, from coordinate 406,737 downwards.
TTCTGAGCCTAGACTGTCTTCAACCTCCTCAGTTGAATTCGCAGCCTGTAGACTGTCTTCAACCACCTCAGTTGAAATCTGAACCTATAGACAGCCTTCAACCTCCTCAGTTGAATTCTGAGCATACAGACTGCCTTCAACCTCCTCATTTGAATTTTCAGCCTATAGACTGCCTTCAACCTCCTCAGTTAAATTCTCAGCCTACAGACTGCCTTCAACCTCCTCAGTTAAATTCTCAGCCTACAGACTGCCTTCAACCTCCTCAGTTAAATTCTCAGCCGACAGACTGCCTTCAACCTCCTCAGTTGAATTCTGAGCCTACAGACTGCCTTCAACCACCTCAGTTGAATTCTCAGCCTACAGACTGCCTTCAACCTCCTCAGTTAAATTCTCCGCCTACAGACTGCCTTCAAACTCCTCAGTTGAATTCTCAGCCTACAGACTACCTTCAACCTCCTCAGTTGAATTCTGAGCCTGTAGACTGCCTTCAACCTCCTCATTTGAATTCTGAGCCTATAGACTGCCTTCAACCTACTGTTGAATTCTCAGCCTATAGACTGCCTTCCACCTCCTCAGTTGAATTCTCAGCCTAAAGACTGCCTTCAACCTCCTCAGTTGAATTCTCAGCCTATAGACTGCATTCAACCTCCTCAGTTAAATTCTCAGCCTACAGACTGCCTTCAACCTCCTCAGTTGAATTCTGAGCCTAGACTGTCTTCAACCTCCTCAGTTGAATTCGCAGCCAGTAGACTGTCTTCAACCACCTCAGTTGAAATCTGAACCTATAGACAGCCTTCAACCTCCTCAGTTGAATTCTGAGCATACAGACTGCCTTCAACCTCCTCATTTGAATTTTCAGCCTATAGACTGCCTTCAACCTCCTCAGTTAAATTCTCAGCCTACAGACTGCCTTCAACCTCCTCAGTTAAATTCTCAGCCTACAGACTGCCTTCAACCTCCTCAGTTAAATTCTCAGCCTACAGACTGCCTTCAACCACCTCAGTTGAATTCTCAGCCTACAGACTGCCTTCAACCTCCTCAGTTAAATTCTCGGCCTACAGACTGCCTTCAAACTCCTCAGTTGAATTCTTAGCCTACCGACTGCCTTCAACCTCCTCAGATGAATTCTCAGCCTATACACTGCCTTCAGCCTCCTCAGTATAATTCTCAACCTATAAACAGCCTTCAACCTCCTCAGTTGAATTCTCAGCCTAAAGACTGCCTTCAACCTCTTCAGTTGAATTTGGAGGCTGCAGACTGCCTTCAACCTCCTCAGTTGAATTCTCAGCTTATAGACTGCCTTCAACCTCCTCAGTTGAATTCTCAGCCTATAGACTGCCTTCAACCTCCTCAGTTGAAATCTCAGCCTATAGACTGCCTTCAACCTCCTCAGTTGAATTATCAGCCTATAGACTGCCTTCAAACTCCTCAGTTGAATTCTCAGCCTATAGACTGTCTTCAACCACCTCAGTTGAAATCTCAGACAATAGACTGCCTTCAACCTCCTCAGTTGAATTCTGAGCCTACAGATTGTCTTCAGCCTCCTCAGTTGACTTCTCAGCCTATAGACTGCCTACAACCTCCTCCATTGAATTCTCAGCCTATAGACTGCCTTCATCCTCCTCAGTTGAATTCTCAGCCTATAGACTACCTGCTACCTCCTCAGTTGAATTCTGAGCCTGCAGACTGCCTTCAACCTCCTCAGTTAAATTCAGAGCCTGCAGACTGCCTTCAACCTCCTCAGTTGAATTCAGAGCCTGCAGACTGTCTTCAACCTCCTCAGTTGAATTCAGAGCCTGCAGACTGCCTTCAACCTCCTCAGTTGAATTCAGAGCCTGCAGACTGTCTTCAACCTCCTGAGTTGAATTCAGAGCCTGCAGACTGTCTTCAACCTCCTCAGTTGAATTCTGAGCCTGCAGACTGCCTTCAACCTCCTCAGTTGAATTCGCAGCCTGTAGACTGTCTTCAACCACCTGAGTTGAAATCTCAGCCTATAGACTGCCTTCAACCTCCTCAGTTGAATTATCAGCCTACAGACAGCCTTCAAAATCCTCAGTTGAAATCTCAGCCTACAGACTGTCTTCAACCTCCTCGGTTGAATTCTGAGCCTAGACGGTCTTCAGCCTCCTCAGTTGAATTCTCAGCCTGCAGACTGCCTTCAACCTCCTCAGTTAAATTCTCAGCCTACAGACTGCCTTCAACCTCCTCAGTTAAATTCTCAGCCTACAGACTGCCTTCAACCTCCTCAGTTGAATTCTGAGCCTATAGACTGCCTTCAACCTCCTCAGTTGAATTCTGAGCCTATAGACTGCCTTCAACCTCTTCAGTTGAATTCTCAGCCCACAGACTGCCTTCAAACTCCTCAATTGAATTTTCAGCCTACAGACTGCCTTCAACCTCCTCAGTTGAATTCTCAGCCTGACTGTCTTCAACCTCCTCAGTTGAATTTTCAGCCTAAAGACTGCCTTCAACCTCCTCAGTTGAATTCTGAGCCAACAGACTGCCTTCAACCTCCTCAGTTGAATTCTGAGCCTACAGACTGCCTTCAACCTCCTCATTTGAATTTTCAGCCTACAAACTGCCTTCAACCTCCTCAGTTGAATTCTCAGCCTAGACTGTCTTCAACCTCCTCAGTTGAATTCTGAGCCTACAAACTGCCTTCAACCTCCTCAGTTGAATGCTTAGCCTGCAGACTGCCTTCAACCTCCTCAGTTGAATTCAGTGCCTGCAGACTGCCTTCAACCTCCTCAGTTGAATTCAGAGCCTGCAGCCTGTCTTCAACCTCCTCAGTTGAATTCTGAGCCTAGACTGTCTTCAACCTCCTCAGTTGAATTCGCAGCCTGTAGACTGTCTTCAACCACCTCAGTTGAAATCTCAGCCTATAGACTGCCTTCAACCTCCTCAGTTGAATTATCAGCCTACAGACGGCCTTCAACCTACTCAGTTGAATTCTGAGCCTACAGACTGCCTTCAACCTCCTCATTTGAATTTTCAGCCTATAGACTGCCTTCAACCTCCTCAGTTGAATTCTGAGCCTATAGACTGCCTTAAACCTCCTCAGTTGAATTCTGAGCCTATAGACTACCTTCAAACTCCTCAGTTGAATTCTCAGCCTACAGACAGCTTTCAACCTCTTCAGTTGAATTTGGAGGCTGCAGACTGTCTTCAACCTCTTCAGTTGAATTCTCAGCCTACAGACTGCCTTCAACCTCCTCAGTTAAATTCTCAGCCTACAGAATGCCTTCAAACTCCTCTGTTGAATTCTCAGCCGACAGTCTGCCTTCAACCTCTTCAGTTGAATTCTCAGCCTAGACTGTCTTCAACCTCCTCAGTTGAATTCGGAACCTGCAGACTGCCTTCAACCTCCTCAGTTAAATTCTCAACCTACAGTCTGCCTTCAACCTCTTCAGTTGAATTCTCAGCCCACAGACTGCCTTCAAACTCCTCAGTTGAATTTTAAGCCTACAGACTGCCTTCAACCTCCTCAGTTGAATTCTCAGCCTACAGACTGCCTTCAACCTCCTCAGTTGAATTCTGAGCCTACAGACTGCCTTCAACCTCCTCAGTTGAATTCTGAGCCTGCAGACTGCCTTCATCCTCCTCAGTTGAATGCTTAGCCTGCAGACTGCCTTCAACCTCCTCAGTTGAATTCAGTGCCTGCAGACTGCCTTCAACCTCCTGAGTTGAATTCAGAGCCTGCAGACTGTCTTCAACCTCCTCAGTTGAATTCTGAGCCTACACTGTCTTCAACCTCCTCAGTTGAATTCGCAGCCTGTAGACTGTCTTCAACCACCTCAGTTGAAATCTCAGCCTATAGACTGCCTTCAACCTCCTCAGTTGAATTATCAGCCTACAGACAGCCTTCAACCTCCTCAGTTGAATTCTGAGCCTACAGACTGCCTTCAACCTCTTCATTTGAATTTTCAGCCTACAAACTGCCTTCAACCTCCTCAGTTGAATTCTCAGCCTAGACTGTCTTCAACCTCCTCAGTTGAATTCTGAGCCTACAGACTGCCTTCAACCTCCTCAGTTGAATTCTCAGCCTAAAGACTGCCTTCAACCTCTGCAGTTGAATTTGGAGGCTGCAGACTGCCTTCAACCTCCTCAGTTGAATTCTCAGCTTATAGACTGCCTTCAACCTCCTCAGTTGAATTCTCAGCCTATAGACTGCCTTCAAACTCCTCAGTTGAAATCTCAGCCTATAGACTGCCTTCAACCTCCTCAGTTGAATTATCAGCCTAAAGACTGCCTTCAACCTCTTCAGTTGAATTTGGAGGCTGCAGACTGCCTTCAACCTCCTCAGTTGAATTCTCAGCTTATAGACTGCCTTCAACCTCCTCAGTTGAATTCTCAGCCTATAGATTGTCTTCAGCCTCCTCAGTTGACTTCTCAGCCTATAGACTGCCTACAACCTCCTCCATTGAATTCTCAGCCTATAGACTGCCTTCATCCTCCTCAGTTTAATTCTCAGCCTATAGACTACCTGCTACCTCCTCAGTTGAATTCTGAGCCTGCAGACTGCCTTCAACCTCCTCAGTTAAATTCAGAGCCTGCAGACTGCCTTCAACCTCCTCAGTTGAATTCAGAGCCTGCAGACTGTCTTCAACCTCCTCAGTTGAATTCAGAGCCTGCAGACTGCCTTCAACCTCCTCAGTTGAATTCAGAGCCTGCAGACTGTCTTCAACCTCCTGAGTTGAATTCAGAGCCTGCAGACTGTCTTCAACCTCCTCAGTTGAATTCTGAGCCTGCAGACTGCCTTCAACCTCCTCAGTTGAATTCGCAGCCTGTAGACTGTCTTCAACCACCTCAGTTGAAATCTCAGCCTATAGACTGCCTTCAACCTCCTCAGTTGAATTATCAGCCTACAGACAGCCTTCAAAATCCTCAGTTGAAATCTCAGCCTACAGACTGTCTTCAACCTCCTCGGTTGAATTCTGAACCTAGACGGTCTTCAACCTCCTCAGTTGAATTCTCAGCCTGCAGACTGCCTTCAACCTCCTCAGTTAAATTCTCAGCCTACAGACTGCCTTCAACCTCCTCAGTTAAATTCTCAGCCTACAGACTGCCTTCAACCTCCTCAGTTGAATTCTGAGCCTATAGACTGCCTTCAACCTCCTCAGTTGAATTCTGAGCCTATAGACTGCCTTCAAACTCCTCAGTTGAATTCTCAGCCTACAGACAGCCTTCAAACCTCTTCAGTTGAATTTGGAGACTGCAGACTGTCTTCAACCTCTTCAGTTGAATTCTCAGCCTACAGACTGCCTTCAACCTCCTCAGTTAAATTCTCAGCCTACAGAATGCCTTCAAAGTCCTCTGTTGAATTCTCAGCCGACAGTCTGCCTTCAACCTCTTCAGTTGAATTCTCAGCCTAGACTGTCTTCAACCTCCTCAGTTGAATTCGGAACCTGCAGACTGCCTTCAACCTCCTCAGTTAAATTCTCAACCTACAGTCTGCCTTCAACCTCTTCAGTTGAATTCTCAGCCCACAGACTGCCTTCAAACTCCTCAGTTGAATTTTCAGCCTACAGACTGCCTTCAACCTCCTCAGTTGAATTCTCAGCCTGACTGTCTTCAACCTCCTCAGTTGAATTTTCAGCCTAAAGACTGCCTTCAACCTCCTCAGTTGAATTCTGAGCCAACAGACTGCCTTCAACCTCCTCAGTTGAATTCTGAGCCTACAGACTGCCTTCAACCTCCTCATTTGAATTTTCAGCCTACAAACTGCCTTCAACCTCCTCAGTTGAATTCTCATCCTAGACTGTCTTCAACCTCCTCAGTTGAATTCAGTGCCTGCAGACTGCCTTCAACCACCTCAGTTGAATTCTGAGCCTAGACTGTCTTCAACCTCCTCAGTTGAATTCACAGCCTGTAGACTGGCTTCAACCACCTCAGTTGAAATCTCAGCCTATAGACTGCCTTCAACCTCCTCAGTTGAATTATCAGCCTACAGACAGCCTTCAACCTCCTCAGTTGAATTCTGAGCCTACAGACTGCCTTCAACCTCTTCATTTGAATTTTCAGCCTACAAACTGCCTTCAACCTCCTCAGTTGAATTCTCAGCCTAGACTGTCTTCAACCTCCTCAGTTGAATTCTTAGCCTACAGAATGCCTTCAACCTCCTCAGTTGAATTCTCAGCCTATACACTGCCTTCATCCTCCTCAGTATAATTCTCAACCTATAGACAGCCTTCAACCTCCTCAGTTGAATTCTCAGCCTAAAGACTGCCTTCAACCTCTTCAGTTGAATTTGGAGGCTGCAGACTGCCTTCAACCTCCTCAGTTGAATTCTCAGCTTATAGACTGCCTTCAACCTCCTCAGTTGAATTCTCAGCCTATAGACTGCCTTCAACCTCCTCAGTTGAAATCTCAGCCTATAGACTGCCTTCAACCTCCTCAGTTGAATTATCAGCCTAAAGACTGCCTTCAACCTCTTCAGTTGAATTTGGAGGCTGCAGACTGCCTTCAACCTCCTCAGTTGAATTCTCAGCTTATAGACTGCCTTCAACCTCCTCAGTTGAATTCTCAGCCTATAGATTGTCTTCAGCCTCCTCAGTTGACTTCTCAGCCTATAGACTGCCTACAACCTCCTCCATTGAATTCTCAGCCTATAGACTGCCTTCATCCTCCTCAGTTTAATTCTCAGCCTATAGACTACCTGCTACCTCCTCAGTTGAATTCTGAGCCTGCAGACTGCCTTCAACCTCCTCAGTTAAATTCAGAGCCTGCAGACTGCCTTCAACCTCCTCAGTTGAATTCAGAGCCTGCAGACTGTCTTCAACCTCCTCAGTTGAATTCAGAGCCTGCAGACTGCCTTCAACCTCCTCAGTTGAATTCAGAGCCTGCAGACTGTCTTCAACCTCCTGAGTTGAATTCAGAGCCTGCAGACTGTCTTCAACCTACTCAGTTGAATTCTGAGCCTGCAGACTGACTTCAACCTCCTCAGTTGAATTCGCAGCCTGTAGACTGTCTTCAACCACCTCAGTTGAAATCTCAGCCTATAGACTGCCTTCAACCTCCTCAGTTGAATTATCAGCCTACAGACAGCCTTCAAAATCCTCAGTTGAAATCTCAGCCTACAGACTGTCTTCAACCTCCTCGGTTGAATTCTGAGCCTAGACGGTCTTCAACCTCCTCAGTTGAATTCTCAGCCTGCAGACTGCCTTCAACCTCCTCAGTTAAATTCTCAGCCTACAGACTGCCTTCAACCTCCTCAGTTAAATTCTCAGCCTACAGACTGCCTTCAACCTCCTCAGTTGAATTCTGAGCCTATAGACTGCCTTCAACCTCCTCAGTTGAATTCTGAGCCTATAGACTGCCTTCAAACTCCTCAGTTGAATTCTCAGCCTACAGACAGCCTTCAAAACTCTTCAGTTGAATTTGGAGACTGCAGACTGTCTTCAACCTCTTCAGTTGAATTCTCAGCCTACAGACTGCCTTCAACCTCCTCAGTTAAATTCTCAGCCTACAGAATGCCTTCAAAGTCCTCTGTTGAATTCTCAGCCGACAGTCTGCCTTCAACCTCTTCAGTTGAATTCTCAGCCTAGACTGTCTTCAACCTCCTCAGTTGAATTCGGAACCTGCAGACTGCCTTCAACCTCCTCAGTTAAATTCTCAACCTACAGTCTGCCTTCAACCTCTTCAGTTGAATTCTCAGCCCACAGACTGCCTTCAAACTCCTCAGTTGAATTTTCAGCCTACAGACTGCCTTCAACCTCCTCAGTTGAATTCTCAGCCTGACTGTCTTCAACCTCCTCAGTTGAATTTTCAGCCTAAAGACTGCCTTCAACCTCCTCAGTTGAATTCTGAGCCAACAGACTGCCTTCAACCTCCTCAGTTGAATTCTGAGCCTACAGACTGCCTTCAACCTCCTCATTTGAATTTTCAGCCTACAAACTGCCTTCAACCTCCTCAGTTGAATTCTCATCCTAGACTGTCTTCAACCTCCTCAGTTGAATTCTGAGCCTACAAACTGCTTTCAACCTCCTCAGTTGAATGCTTAGCCTGCAGACTGCCTTCAACCTCCTCAGTTGAATTCAGTGCCTGCAGACTGCCTTCAACCTCCTCAGTTGAATTCAGAGCCTGCAGCCTGTCTTCAACCTCCTCAGTTGAATTCTGAGCCTAGACTGTCTTCAACCTCCTCAGTTGAATTCGCAGCCTGTAGACTGTCTTCAACCACCTCAGTTGAAATCTCAGCCTATAGACTGCCTTCAACCTCCTCAGTTGAATTATCAGCCTACAGACAGCCTTCAACCTACTCAGTTGAATTCTGAGCCTACAGTCTGCCTTCAACCTCTTCATTTGAATTTTCAGCCTACAAACTGCCTTCAACCTCCTCAGTTGAATTCTCAGCCTAGACTGTCTTCAACCTCCTCAGTTGAATTCTGAGCCTACAGACTGCCTTCAACCTCCTCAGTTGAATTCAGTGCCTGCAGACTGCCTTCAACCACCTCAGTTGAATTCTGAGCCTAGACTGTCTTCAACCTCCTCAGTTGAATTCACAGCCTGTAGACTGGCTTCAACCACCTCAGTTGAAATCTGAGCCTATAGACAGCCTTCAACCTCCTCAGTTGAATTTTCAGCCTATAGACTGCCTTCAACCTCCTCAGTTAAATTCTCAGCCTACAGTCTGCCTTCAACCTCCTCAGTTAAATTCTCAGCCTACAGACTGCCTTCAACCTCCTCAGTTAAATTCTCAGCCGACAGACTGCCTTCAACCTCCTCAGTTGAATTCTGAGCCTATAGACTGCCTTCAACCTCCTCAGTTGAATTCTCAACCTACAGACTGCCTTCAACCTCCTCAGTTGAATTCTGAGCCTACAGACTGCCTTCAACCACCTCAGTTGAATTCTGAGCCTACAGACTGCCTTCAACCTCCTCAGTTAAATTCTCAGCCTACAGACTGCCTTCTACCTCCTCAGTTAAATTCTCAGCCTACAGACTGCCTTCAACCTCCTCAGTTGAATTCTGAGCCTATAGACTGCATTCAAACTCCTCAGTTGAATTCTCAGCCTACCGACTGCCTTCAACCTCCTCAGATGAATTCTCAGCCTATAAACTGCCTTCAGCCTCCTCAGTATAATTCTCAACCTATAGACAGCCTTCAAACTCCTCAGTTGAATTCTCAGCCTAAAGACTGCCTTCAACCTCTTCAGTTGAATTTGGAGGCTGCAGACTGCCTTCAACCTCCTCAGTTGAATTCTCAGCCTATAGACTGCCTTCAACCTCCTCAGTTGAATTCTCATCCTATAGACTGCCTTCAACCTACTCAGTTGAAATCTCAGCCTATAGACTGCCTTCAACCTCCTCAGTTGAATTATCAGCCTATAGACTGCCTTCAAACTCCTCAGTTGAATTCTCAGCCTATAGACTGTCTTCAACCACCTCAGTTGAAATCTCAGACAATAGACTGCCTTCAACCTCCTCAGTTGAATTCTGAGCCTACAGATTGTCTTCAGCCTCCTCAGTTGACTTCTCAGCCTATAGACTGCCTACAACCTCCTCCATTGAATTCTCAGCCTATAGACTGCCTTCATCCTCCTCAGTTGAATTCTCAGCCTATAGACTACCTGCTACCTCCTCAGTTGAATTCTGAGCCTGCAGACTGCCTTCAACCTCCTCAGTTGAATTCAGAGCCTGCAGACTGCCTTCAACCTCCTCAGTTGAATTCAGAGCCTGCAGACTGTCTTCAACCTCCTCAGTTGAATTCAGAGCCTGCAGACTGTCTTCAACCTCCTCAGTTGAATTCTGAGCCTGCAGACTGCCTTCAACCTCCTCAGTTGAATTCGGAGACTGTAGACTGTCTTCAACCTCCTCAGTTGAATTCGCAGCCTGTAGACTGTCTTCAACCAACTCAGTTGAAATCTCAGCCTATAGACTGCCTTCAACCTCCTCAGTTGAATTATCAGCCTACAGACAGCCTTCAAAATCCTCAGTTGAAATCTCAGCCTACAGACTGTCTTCAACCTCCTCGGTTGAATTCTGAGCCTAGACGGTCTTCAACCTCCTCAGTTGAATTCTCAGCCTGCAGACTGCCTTCAACCTCCTCAGTTAAATTCTCAGCCTACAGACTGCCTTCAACCTCCTCAGTTAAATTCTCAGCCTACAGACTGCCTTCAACCTCCTCAGTTGAATTCTGAGCCTATAGACTGCCCAAACTCCTCAGTTGAATTCTGAGCCTATAGACTGCCTTCAAACTCCTCAGTTGAATTCTCAGCCTACAGACAGCCTTCAACCTCTTCAGTTGAATTTGGAGGCTGCAGACTGTCATCAACCTCTTCAGTTGAATTCTCAGCCTACAGACTGCCTTCAACCTCCTCAGTTAAATTTTCAGCCTACAGAATGCCTTCAAACTCCTCTGTTGAATTCTCTGCCGACAGTCTGCCTTCAACCTCTTCAGTTGCATTCTCAGCCTAGACTGTCTTCAACCTCCTCAGTTGAATTCGGAACCTGCAGAGTGCCTTCAACCTCGTCAGTTAAATTCTCAACCTACAGTCTGCCTTCAAGCTCTTCAGTTGAATTCTCAGCCCACAGACTGCCTTCAAACTCCTCAGTTGAATTTTCAGCCTACAGACTGCCTTCAACCTCCTCAGTTGAATTCTCAGCCTAGACTGTCTTCAACCTCCTCAGTTGAATTTTCTGCCTAAAGACTGCCTTCAACCTCCTCAGTTGAATTCTGAGCCAACAGACTGCCTTCAACCTCCTCAGTTGAATTCTGAGCCTGCAGACTGCCTTCATCCTCCTCAGTTGAATGCTTAGCCTGCAGACTGCCTTCAACCTCCTCAGTTGAATTCAGTGGCTGCAGACTGCCTTCAACCTCCTCAGTTGAATTCAGAGCCTGCAGACTGTCTTCAACCTCCTCAGTTGAATTCTGAGCCTAGACTGTCTTCAACCTCCTCAGTTGAATTCGCAGCCTGTAGACTGTCTTCAACCACCTCAGTTGAAATCTCAGCCTATAGACTGCCTTCAACCTCCTCAGTTGAATTATCAGCCTACAGACAGCCTTCAGCCTCCTCAGTTGAATTCTGAGCCTACAGACTGCCTTCAACATCCTCATTTGAATTTTCAGCCTACAAACTGCCTTCAACCTCCTCAGTTGAATTCTCAGCCTAGACTGTCTTCAACCTCCTCAGTTGAATTCTGAGCCTACAGACTGCATTCAACCTCCGCAGTATAATTCTCAACCTATAGACAGCCTTCAACCTCCTCAGTTGAATTCTCAGCCTAAAGACTGCCTTCAACCTCTTCAGTTGAATTTGGAGGCTGCAGACTGCCTTCAACCTCCTCAGTTGAATTCTCAGCCTATAGACTGCCTTCAACCTCCTCAGTTGAATTCTCAGCCTATAGACTGCCTTCAACCCACTCAGTTGAAATCTCAGCCTATAGACTGCCTTCAACCTCCTCAGTTGAATTATCAGCCTATAGACTGCCTTCAAACTCCTCAGTTGAATTCTCAGCCTATAGACTGTCTTCAACCACCTCAGTTGAAATCTCAGACAATAGACTGCCTTCAACCTCCTCAGTTGAATTCTGAGCCTACAGATTGTCTTCAGCCTCCTCAGTTGACTTCTCAGCCTATAGACTGCCTTCAACCTCCTCCATTGAATTCTCAGCCTATAGACTGCCTTCATCCTCCGCAGTTGAATTCTCAGCGTATAGACTACCTGCTACCTCCTCAGTTGAATTCTGAGCCTGCCGACTGCCTTCAACCTCCTCAGTTGAATTCAGAGCCTGCAGACTGCCTTCAACCTCCTCAGTTGAATTCAGAGCCTGCAGACTGTCTTCAACCTCATCAGTTGAATTCAGAGCCTGCAGACTGTCTTCAACCTCCGCAGTTGAATTCTGAGCCTGCAGACTGCCTTCAACCTCCTCAGTTGAATTCGCAGCCTGTAGACTGTCTTCAACCACCTCAGTTGAAATCTCAGCCTATAGACTGCCTTCAACCTCCTCAGTTGAATTATCAGCCTACAGACAGCCTTCAAAATCCTCAGTTGAAATCTCAGCCTACAGACTGTCTTCAACCTCCTCGGTTGAATTCTGAGCCTAGACGGTCTTCAACCTCCTCAGTTGAATTCTCAGCCTGCAGACTGCCTTCAACCTCCTCAGTTAAAATCTCAGCCTACAGACTGCCTTCAACCTCCTCAGTTAAATTCTCAGCCTACAGACTGCCTTCAACCTCCTCAGTTGAATTCTGAGCCTAAAGACTGCCCAAACTCCTCAGCTGAATTCTGAGCCTATAGACTGCCTTCAAACTCCTCAGTTGAATTCTCAGCCTACAGACAGCCTTCAACCTCTTCAGTTGAATTTGGAGGCTGCAGACTGTCATCAACCTCTTCAGTTGAATTCTCAGCCTACAGACTGCCTTCAACCTCCTCAGTTAAATTGTCAGCCTACAGAATGCCTTCAAACTCCTCTGTTGAATTCTCAGCCGACAGTCTGCCTTCAACCTCTTCAGTTGCATTCTCAGCCTAGACTGTCTTCAACCTCTTCAGTTGAATTCTCAGCCCACAGTCTGCCTTCAAACTCCTCAGTTGAATTTTCAGCCTACAGACTGCCTTCAACCTCCTCAGTTGAATTCTCAGCCTAGACTGTCTTCAACCTCCTCAGTTGAATTTTCAGCCTAAAGACTGCCTTCAACCTCCTCAGTTGAATTCTGAGCCAACAGACTGCCTTCAACCTCCTCAGTTGAATTCTGAGCCTGCAGACTGCCTTCATCCTCCTCAGTTGAATGCTTAGCCTGCAGACTGCCTTCAACCTCCTCAGTTGAATTCAGTGCCTGCAGACTGCCTTCAACCTCCTCAGTTGAATTCAGAGCCTGCAGACTGTCTTCAACCTCCTCAGTTGAATTCTGAGCCTAGACTGTCTTCAACCTCCTCAGTTGAATTCGCAGCCTGTAGACTGTCTTCAACCACCTCAGTTGAAATCTCAGCCTATAGACTGCCTTCAACCTCCTCAGTTGAATTATCAGCCTACAGACAGCCTTCAACCTCCTCAGTTGAATTCTGAGCCTACAGACTGCCTTCAACATCCTCATTTGAATTTTCAGCCTACAAACTGCCTTCAACCTCCTCAGTTGAATTCTCAGCCTAGACTGTCTTCAACCTCCTCAGTTGAATTCTGAGCCTACAGACTGCCTTCAACCTCCTCAGTTGAATTCAGTGCCTGCAGACTGCCTTCAACCTCCTCAGTTGAATTCTGAGCCTAGACTGTCTTCAACCTCCTCAGTTGAATTCGCAGCCTGTAGACTGTCTTCAACCACCTCAGTTGAAATCTGAGCGTATAGACAGCCTTCAACCTCCTCAGTTGAATTCTGAGCCTACAGACTGCCTTCAACCTCCTCATTTGAATTTTCAGCCTATAGACTGCCTTCAAACTCCTCAGTTAAATTCTCAGCCTACAGACTGCCTTCAACCACCTCAGTTAAATTCTCAGCCTACAGACTGCCTTCAACCTCCTCAGTTAAATTCTCAGCCGACAGACTGCCTTCAACCTCCTCAGTTGAATTCTGAGCCTAAAGACTGCCCAAACTCCTCAGCTGAATTCTGAGCCTATAGACTGCCTTCAAACTCCTCAGTTGAATTCTCAGCCTACAGACTGCCTTCAACCTCCTCAGTTAAATTGTCAGCCTACAGAATGCCTTCAAACTCCTCTGTTGAATTCTCAGCCGACAGTCTGCCTTCAACCTCTTCAGTTGCATTCTCAGCCTAGACTGTCTTCAACCTCTTCAGTTGAATTCTCAGCCCACAGACTGCCTTCAAACTCCTCAGTTGAATTTTCAGCCTACAGACTGCCTTCAACCACCTCAGTTGAATTCTCAGCCAACAGACTGCCTTCAACTTCCTCAGTTGAATTCTGAGCCTGCAGACTGCCTTCATCCTCCTCAGTTGAATGCTTAGCCTGCAGACTGCCTTCAACCTCCTCAGTTGAATTCAGTGCCTGCAGACTGCCTTCAACCTCCTCAGTTGAATTCAGAGCCTGCAGACTGTCTTCAACCTCCTCAGTTGAATTCTGAGCCTAGACTGTCTTCAACCTCCTCAGTTGAATTCGCAGCCTGTAGACTGTCTTCAACCACCTCAGTTGAAATCTCAGCCTATAGACTGCCTTCAACCTCCTCAGTTGAATTATCAGCCTACAGACAGCCTTCAACCTCCTCATTTGAATTCTGAGCCTACAGACTGCCTTCAACATCCTCATTTGAATTTTCAGCCTACAAACTGCCTTCAACCTCCTCAGTTGAATTCTCAGCCTAGACTGTCTTCAACCTCCTCAGTTGAATTCTGAGCCTACAGACTGCCTTCAACCTCCTCAGTTGAATTCAGTGCCTGCAGACTGCCTTCAACCTCCTCAGTTGAATTCTGAGCCTAGACTGTCTTCAACCTCCTCAGTTGAATTCGCAGCCTGTAGACTGTCTTCAACCACCTCAGTTGAAATCTGAGCGTATAGACAGCCTTCAACCTCCTCAGTTGAATTCTGAGCCTACAGACTGCCTTCAACCTCCTCATTTGAATTTTCAGCCTATAGACTGCCTTCAAACTCCTCAGTTAAATTCTCAGCCTACAGACTGCCTTCAACCACCTCAGTTAAATTCTCAGCCTACAGACTGCCTTCAACCTCCTCAGTTAAATTCTCAGCCGACAGACTGCCTTCAACCTCCTCAGTTGAATTCTGAGCCTATAGACTGCCTTCAACCTCCTCAGTTGAATTCTCAACCTACAGACTGCCTTCAACCTCCTCAGTTGAATTCTGAGCCTATAGACTGCATTCAAACTCCTCAGTTGAATTCTCAGCCTACAGACTACCTTCAACCTCCTCAGTTGAATTCTGAGCCTATAGACTGCATTCAAACTCCTCAGTTGAATTCTCAGCCTATAGACTGCCTTCAACCTCCTCAGTTGAATTCTGAGCCTATAGACTGCCTTCAACCTCCTCAGTTGAATTCTCAGCCTATAGACTGCATTCAACCTCCTGTTGAATTCTTAGCCTACCGACTGCCTTCAACCTCCTCAGATGAATTCTCAGCCTATACACTGCCTTCAGCCTCCTCAGTATAATTCTCAACCTATAGACAGCCTTCAACCTCCTCAGTTGAATTCTCAGCCGAAAGACTGTCTTCAACCTCCTCAGTTGAATTCAGAACCTATAGACTGCCTTCAAACTCCTAATTTGAATTTTCAGCCTATAGACTGCCTTCAACCTCCTCAGTTGAATTCTCAGCCTATAGACTGCCTTCAAACTCTTCAGTTGAAATCTCAGCCTATAGACTGCCTTCAACCTCCGCAGTTGAATTTTCAGCCTGTAGTCTGTCTTCAACCTCCTCGGTTGAATTCTGAGCCTAGATGGTCTTCAACCTCCTCAGCTGAATTCGGAGCCTGCAGACTGTCTTCAACCTCCTCAGTTGAATTCTGAGCCTACAGACTGTCTTCAACCTTCTCAGTTGAATTCGGAGCCTGCAGACTGTCTTCAACCTCCTCAGTTGAATTCGGATCCTGCAGACTGTCTTCAACCTCCTCAGTTGAATTCAGAGCCTGCAGACTGTCTTCAACCTCCTCAGTTGAATTCTGAGCCTGCAGACTGCCTTCAACCTCCTCAGTTGAATTCGCAGCCTGTAGACTGTCTTCAACCACCTCAGTTGAAATCTCAGCCTATAGACTGCCTTCAACCTTCTCAGTTGAATTATCAGCCTACAGACAGCCTTCAACCTCCTCAGTTGAATTCTGAGCCTACAGACTGCCTTCAACCTCTTCATTTGAATTTTCAGCCTACAAACTGCCTTCAACCTCCTCAGTTGAATTCTCAGCCTAGACTGCCTTCAACCTCCTCAGTTGAATTCTCAGCCTGTAGACTGTCTTCAACCACCTCAGTTGAATTCTGAGCATAGACTGTCTTCAACCTCCTCAGTTGAATTCGCAGCCTGTAGACTGTCTTCAACCACCTCAGTTGAAATCTGAACCTATAGACAGCCTTCAACCTCCTCATTTGAATTCTGAGCCTACAGACTGCCTTCAACCTCCTCATTTGAATTTTCAGCCTATAGACTGCCTTCAACCTCCTCAGTTAAATTCTCAGCCTACAGACTGCCTTCAACCTCCTCAGTTAAATTCTCAGCCTACAGACTGCCTTCAACCTCCTCAGTTAAATTCTCAGCCGACAGACTGCCTTCAACCTCCTCAGTTGAATTCTGAGCCTATAGACTACCTTCAACCTCCTCAGTTGAATTCTCAACCTACAGACTGCCTTCACCCTCCTCAGTTGAATTCTGAGCCTACAGACTGCCTTCAACCACCTCAGTTGAATTCTCAGCCAACAGACTGCCTTCAAACTCCTCAGTTGAATTTTCAGCCTATAGACTGTCTTCAACCTCCTCAGTTGAATTTTCAGCCTAAAGACTGCCTTCAACCTCCTCAGTTGAATTCTGAGCCAACAGACTGCCTTCAACTTCCTCAGTTGAATTCTGAGCCTGCAGACTGCCTTCATCCTCCTCAGTTGAATGCTTAGCCTGCAGACTGCCTTCAACCTCCTCAGTTGAATTCAGTGCCTGCAGACTGCCTTCAACCTCCTCAGTTGAATTCAGAGCCTGCAGACTGTCTTCAACCTCCTCAGTTGAATTCTGAGCCTAGACTGTCTTCAACCTCCTCAGTTGAATTCGCAGCCTGTAGACTGTCTTCAACCACCTCAGTTGAAATCTCAGCCTATAGACTGCCTTCAACCTCCTCAGTTGAATTATCAGCCTACAGACAGCCTTCAACCTCCTCATTTGAATTCTGAGCCTACAGACTGCCTTCAACATCCTCATTTGAATTTTCAGCCTACAAACTGCCTTCAACCTCCTCAGTTGAATTCTCAGCCTAGACTGTCTTCAACCTCCTCTGTTGAATTCTGAGCCTACAGACTGCCTTCAACCTCCTCAGTTGAATTCAGTGCCTGCAGACTGCCTTCAACCTCCTCAGTTGAATTCTGAGCCTAGACTGTCTTCAACCTCCTCAGTTGAATTCGCAGCCTGTAGACTGTCTTCAACCACCTCAGTTGAAATCTGAGCGTATAGACAGCCTTCAACCTCCTCAGTTGAATTCTGAGCCTACAGACTGCCTTCAACCTCCTCATTTGAATTTTCAGCCTATAGACTGCCTTCAAACTCCTCAGTTAAATTCTCAGCCTACAGACTGCCTTCAACCACCTCAGTTAAATTCTCAGCCTACAGACTGCCTTCAACCTCCTCAGTTAAATTCTCAGCCGACAGACTGCCTTCAACCTCCTCAGTTGAATTCTGAGCCTATAGACTGCCTTCAACCTCCTCAGTTGAATTCTCAACCTACAGACTGCCTTCAACCTCCTCAGTTGAATTCTGAGCCTATAGACTGCATTCAAACTCCTCAGTTGAATTCTCAGCCTACAGACTACCTTCAACCTCCTCAGTTGAATTATGAGCCTATAGACTGCATTCAAACTCCTCAGTTGAATTCTCAGCCTATAGACTGCCTTCAACCTCCTCAGTTGAATTCTGAGCCTATAGACTGCCTTCAACCTCCTCAGTTGAATTCTCAGCCTATAGACTGCATTCAACCTCCTGTTGAATTCTTAGCCTACCGACTGCCTTCAACCTCCTCAGATGAATTCTCAGCCTATACACTGCCTTCAGCCTCCTCAGTATAATTCTCAACCTATAGACAGCCTTCAACCTCCTCAGTTGAATTCTCAGCCGAAAGACTGTCTTCAACCTCCTCAGTTGAATTCAGAACCTATAGACTGCCTTCAAACTCCTAATTTGAATTTTCAGCCTATAGACTGCCTTCAACCTCCTCAGTTGAATTCTCAGCCTATAGACTGCCTTCAAACTCTTCAGTTGAAATCTCAGCCTATAGACTGCCTTCAACCTCCGCAGTTGAATTTTCAGCCTGTAGACTGTCTTCAACCTCCTCGGTTGAATTCTGAGCCTAGATGGTCTTCAACCTCCTCAGCTGAATTCGGAGCCTGCAGACTGTCTTCAACCTCCTCAGCTGAATTCTGAGCCTACAGACTGTCTTCAACCTCCTCAGTTGAATTCGGAGCCTGCAGACTTTCTTCAACCTCCTCAGTTGAATTCGGATCCTGCAGACTGTCTTCAACCTCCTCAGTTGAATTCAGAGCCTGCAGACTGTCTTCAACCTCCTCAGTTGAATTCTGAGCCTGCAGACTGCCTTCAACCTCCTCAGTTGAATTCGCAGCCTGTAGACTGTCTTCAACCACCTCAGTTGAAATCTCAGCCTATAGACTGCCTTCAACCTTCTCAGTTGAATTATCAGCCTACAGAGAGCCTTCAACCTCCTCAGTTGAATTCTGAGCCTACAGACTGCCTTCAACCTCTTCATTTGAATTTTCAGCCTACAAACTGCCTTAGACCTCCTCAGTTGAATTCTCAGCCTAGACTGCCTTCAACCTCCTCAGTTGAATTCAGTGCCTGCAGACTGCCTTCAACCTCCTCAGTTGAATTCTGAGCCTAGACTGTCTTCAACCTCCTCAGTTGAATTCGCAGCCTGTAGACTGTCTTCAACCACCTCAGTTGAAATCTGAACCTATAGACAGCCTTCAACCTCCTCATTTGAATTCTGAGCCTACAGACTGCCTTCAACCTCCTCATTTGAATTTTCAGCCTATAGACTGCCTTCAACCTCCTCAGTTAAATTCTCAGCCTACAGACTGCCTTCAACCTCCTCAGTTAAATTCTCAGCCTACAGACTGCCTTCAACCTCCTCAGTTAAATTCTCAGCCGACAGACTGCCTTCAACCTCCTCAGTTGAATTCTGAGCCTATAGACTACCTTCAACCTCCTCAGTTGAATTCTCAACCTACAGACTGCCTTCACCCTCCTCAGTTGAATTCTGAGCCTACAGACTGCCTTCAACCACCTCAGTTGAATTCTCAGCCTACAGACTGCCTTCAACCTCCTCAGTTAAATTCTCAGCCTACAGACTGCCTTCAACCTCCTCAGTTAAATTCACAGCCTACAGACTGCCTTCAACCTCCTCAGTTGAATTCTCAATCTACAGACAGCCTTCAATCTCCTCAGTTGAAATCTCAGCCTATAGACTGCCTTCAACCTCCTCAGTTGAATTATCAGCCTATAGACTGCCTTCAACCTCCTCAGTTGAATTCTCAGCCTATAGACTGCCTTCAAACTCCTCAGTTGAAATCTCAGCCTATAGACTGCCTTCAACCTCCGCAGTTGAATTTTCAGCCTGTAGACTGTCTTCAACCTCCTCGGTTGAATTCTGAGCCTAGATGGTCTTCAACCTCCTCAGCTGAATTCGGAGCCTGCAGACTGTCTTCAGCCTCCTCAGTTGAATTCTGAGCCTACAGACTGTCTTCAACCTCCTCAGTTGAATTCGGAGCCTGCAGACTGTCTTCAACCTCCTCAGTTGAATTCGGATCCTGCAGACTGTCTTCAACCTCCTCAGTTGAATTCGCAGCCTGTAGACTGTCTTCAACCTCCTCAGTTGAATTCTGAGCCTGCAGACTGCCTTCAACCTCCTCAGTTGAATTCGCAGCCTGTAGACTGTCTTCAACCACCTCAGTTGAAATCTCAGCCTATAGACTGCCTTCAACCTTCTCAGTTGAATTATCAGCCTACAGACAGCCTTCAAACTCCTCAGTTGAATTCTGAGCCTACAGACTGCCTTCAACCTCTTCATTTGAATTTTCAGCCTACAAACTGCCTTCAACCTCCTCAGTTGAATTCTGAGCCTACAGACTGTCTTCAACCTCCTCAGTTGAATTCGGAGCCTGCAGACTGTCTTCAACCTCCTCAGTTGAATTCGGATCCTGCAGACTGTCTTCAACCTCCTCAGTTGAATTCAGAGCCTGCAGACTGACTTCAACCTCCTCAGTTGAATTCTGAGCCTGCAGACTGCCTTCAACCTCCTCAGTTGAATTCGCAGCCTGTAGACTGTCTTCAACCACCTCAGTTGAAATCTCAGCCTATAGACTGCCTTCAACCTTCTCAGTTGAATTATCAGCCTACAGACAGCCTTCAAACTCCTCAGTTGAATTCTGAGCCTACAGACTGCCTTCAACCTCTTCATTTGAATTTTCAGCCTACAAACTGCCTTCAACCTCCTCAGTTGAATTCTGAGCCTACAGACTGCCTTCAACCTCTTCATTTGAATTTTCAGCCTACAAACTGCCTTCAACCTCCTCAGTTGAATTCTCAGCCTAGACTGTCTTCAACCTCCTCAGTTGAATTCTGAGCCTACAGACTGCCTTCAACCTCCTCAGTTGAATTCAGTGCCTGCAGACTGCCTTCAACCTCCTCAGTTGAATTCTGAGCCTAGACTGTCTTCAACCTCCTCAGTTGAATTCGCAGCCTGTAGACTGTCTTCAACCACCTCAGTTGAAATCTGAACCTATAGACAGCCTTCAACCTCCTCATTTGAATTCTGAGCCTACAGACTGCCTTCAACCTCCTCATTTGAATTTTCAGCCTATAGACTGCCTTCAACCTCCTCAGTTAAATTCTCAGCCTACAGACTGCCTTCAACCTCCTCAGTTAAATTCTCAGCCTACAGACTGCCTTCAACCTCCTCAGTTAAATTCTCAGCCGACAGACTGCCTTCAACCTCCTCAGTTGAATTCTGAGCCTATAGACTGCCTTCAACCTCCTCAGTTGAATTCTCAACCTACAGACTGCCTTCAACCTCCTCAGTTGAATTCTGAGCCTACAGACTGCCTTCAACCACCTCAGTTGAATTCTCAGCCTACAGACTGCCTTCAACCACCTCAGTTAAATTCTCAGCCTACAGACTGCCTTCAACCTCCTCAGTTAAATTCTCAGCCGACAGACTGCCTTCAACCTCCTCAGTTGAATTCTGAGCCTATAGACTGCCTTCAACCTCCTCAGTTGAATTCTCAACCTACAGACTGCCTTCAACCTCCTCAGTTGAATTCTGAGCCTATAGACTGCATTCAACCTCCTCAGTTGAATTCTGAGCCTATAGACTGCATTCAAACTCCTCAGTTGAATGCTCAGCCTATAGACTGCCTTCAACCTCCTCAGTTGAATTCTGAGCCTATAGACTGCCTTCAACCTCCTCAGTTGAATTCTCAGCCTATAGACTGCATTCAACCTCCTGTTGAATTCTTAGCCTACCGACTGCCTTCAACCTCCTCAGATGAATTCTCAGCCTATACACTGCCTTCAGCCTCCTCAGTATAATTCTCAACCTATAGACAGCCTTCAACCTCCTCAGTTAAATTCTCAGCCGACAGACTGCCTTCAACCTCCTCAGTTGAATTCTGAGCCTATAGACTACCTTCAACCTCCTCAGTTGAATTCTCAACCTACAGACTGCCTTCACCCTCCTCAGTTGAATTCTGAGCCTACAGACTGCCTTCAACCACCTCAGTTGAATTCTCAGCCTACAGACTGCCTTCAACCTCCTCAGTTAAATTCTCAGCCTACAGACTGCCTTCAACCTCCTCAGTTAAATTCACAGCCTACAGACTGCCTTCAACCTCCTCAGTTGAATTCTCAATCTACAGACAGCCTTCAATCTCCTCAGTTGAAATCTCAGCCTATAGACTGCCTTCAACCTCCTCAGTTGAATTATCAGCCTATAGACTGCCTTCAACCTCCTCAGTTGAATTCTCAGCCTATAGACTGCCTTCAAACTCCTCAGTTGAAATCTCAGCCTATAGACTGCCTTCAACCTCCGCAGTTGAATTTTCAGCCTGTAGACTGTCTTCAACCTCCTCGGTTGAATTCTGAGCCTAGATGGTCTTCAACCTCCTCAGCTGAATTCGGAGCCTGCAGACTGTCTTCAGCCTCCTCAGTTGAATTCTGAGCCTACAGACTGTCTTCAACCTCCTCAGTTGAATTCGGAGCCTGCAGACTGTCTTCAACCTCCTCAGTTGAATTCGGATCCTGCAGACTGTCTTCAACCTCCTCAGTTGAATTCAGAGCCTGCAGACTGACTTCAACCTCCTCAGTTGAATTCTGAGCCTGCAGACTGCCTTCAACCTCCTCAGTTGAATTCGCAGCCTGTAGACTGTCTTCAACCACCTCAGTTGAAATCTCAGCCTATAGACTGCCTTCAACCTTCTCAGTTGAATTATCAGCCTACAGACAGCCTTCAAACTCCTCAGTTGAATTCTGAGCCTACAGACTGCCTTCAACCTCTTCATTTGAATTTTCAGCCTACAAACTGCCTTCAACCTCCTCAGTTGAATTCTGAGCCTACAGACTGCCTTCAACCTCTTCATTTGAATTTTCAGCCTACAAACTGCCTTCAACCTCCTCAGTTGAATTCTCAGCCTAGACTGTCTTCAACCTCCTCAGTTGAATTCTGAGCCTACAGACTGCCTTCAACCTCCTCAGTTGAATTCAGTGCCTGCAGACTGCCTTCAACCTCCTCAGTTGAATTCTGAGCCTAGACTGTCTTCAACCTCCTCAGTTGAATTCGCAGCCTGTAGACTGTCTTCAACCACCTCAGTTGAAATCTGAACCTATAGACAGCCTTCAACCTCCTCATTTGAATTCTGAGCCTACAGACTGCCTTCAACCTCCTCATTTGAATTTTCAGCCTATAGACTGCCTTCAACCTCCTCAGTTAAATTCTCAGCCTACAGACTGCCTTCAACCTCCTCAGTTAAATTCTCAGCCTACAGACTGCCTTCAACCTCCTCAGTTAAATTCTCAGCCGACAGACTGCCTTCAACCTCCTCAGTTGAATTCTGAGCCTATAGACTGCCTTCAACCTCCTCAGTTGAATTCTCAACCTACAGACTGCCTTCAACCTCCTCAGTTGAATTCTGAGCCTACAGACTGCCTTCAACCACCTCAGTTGAATTCTCAGCCTACAGACTGCCTTCAACCACCTCAGTTAAATTCTCAGCCTACAGACTGCCTTCAACCTCCTCAGTTAAATTCTCAGCCGACAGACTGCCTTCAACCTCCTCAGTTGAATTCTGAGCCTATAGACTGCCTTCAACCTCCTCAGTTGAATTCTCAACCTACAGACTGCCTTCAACCTCCTCAGTTGAATTCTGAGCCTATAGACTGCATTCAACCTCCTCAGTTGAATTCTGAGCCTATAGACTGCATTCAAACTCCTCAGTTGAATGCTCAGCCTATAGACTGCCTTCAACCTCCTCAGTTGAATTCTGAGCCTATAGACTGCCTTCAACCTCCTCAGTTGAATTCTCAGCCTATAGACTGCATTCAACCTCCTGTTGAATTCTTAGCCTACCGACTGCCTTCAACCTCCTCAGATGAATTCTCAGCCTATACACTGCCTTCAGCCTCCTCAGTATAATTCTCAACCTATAGACAGCCTTCAACCTCCTCAGTTGAATTCTCAGCCGAAAGACTGTCTTCAACCTCCTCAGTTGAATTCAGAACCTATAGACTGCCTTCAAACTCCTAATTTGAATTTTCAGCCTATAGACTGCCTTCAACCTCCTCAGTTGAATTCTCAGCCTATAGACTGCCTTCAAACTCTTCAGTTGAAATCTCAGCCTATAGACTGCCTTCAACCTCCGCAGTTGAATTTTCAGCCTGTAGACTGTCTTCAACCTCCTCGGTTGAATTCTGAGCCTAGATGGTCTTCAACCTCCTCAGCTGAATTCGGAGCCTGCAGACTGTCTTCAACCTCCTCAGTTGAATTCTGAGCCTACAGACTGTCTTCAACCTCCTCAGTTGAATTCGGAGCCTGCAGACTGTCTTCAACCTCCTCAGTTGAATTCGGATCCTGCAGACTGTCTTCAACCTCCTCAGTTGAATTCAGAGCCTGCAGACTGTCTTCAACCTCCTCAGTTGAATTCTGAGCCTGCAGACTGCCTTCAACCTCCTCAGTTGAATTCGCAGCCTGTAGACTGTCTTCAACCACCTCAGTTGAAATCTCAGCCTATAGACTGCCTTCAACCTTCTCAGTTGAATTATCAGCCTACAGACAGCCTTCAACCTCCTCAGTTGAATTCTGAGCCTACAGACTGCCTTCAACCTCTTCATTTGAATTTTCAGCCTACAAACTGCCTTCAACCTCCTCAGTTGAATTCTCAGCCTAGACTGCCTTCAACCTCCTCAGTTGAATTCAGTGCCTGCAGACTGCCTTCAACCTCCTCAGTTGAATTCTGAGCCTAGACTGTCTTCAACCTCCTCAGTTGAATTCGCAGCCTGTAGACTGTCTTCAACCACCTCAGTTGAAATCTGAACCTATAGACAGCCTTCAACCTCCTCATTTGAATTCTGAGCCTACAGACTGCCTTCAACCTCCTCATTTGAATTTTCAGCCTATAGACTGCCTTCAACCTCCTCAGTTAAATTCTCAGCCTACAGACTGCCTTCAACCTCCTCAGTTAAATTCTCAGCCTACAGACTGCCTTCAACCTCCTCAGTTAAATTCTCAGCCGACAGACTGCCTTCAACCTCCTCAGTTGAATTCTGAGCCTATAGACTACCTTCAACCTCCTCAGTTGAATTCTCAACCTACAGACTGCCTTCAACCTCCTCAGTTGAATTCTGAGCCTACAGACTGCCTTCAACCACCTCAGTTGAATTCTCAGCCTACAGACTGCCTTCAACCTCCTCAGTTAAATTCTCAGCCTACAGACTGCCTTCAACCTCCTCAGTTAAATTCACAGCCTACAGACTGCCTTCAACCTCCTCAGTTGAATTCTCAATCTACAGACAGCCTTCAATCTCCTCAGTTGAAATCTCAGCCTATAGACTGTCTTCAACCTCCTCAGTTGAATTCAGAGCCTGCAGACTGACTTCAACCTCCTCAGTTGAATTCTGAGCCTGCAGACTGCCTTCAACCTCCTCAGTTGAATTCGCAGCCTGTAGACTGTCTTCAACCACCTCAGTTGAAATCTCAGCCTATAGACTGCCTTCAACCTTCTCAGTTGAATTATCAGCCTACAGACAGCCTTCAAACTCCTCAGTTGAATTCTGAGCCTACAGACTGCCTTCAACCTCTTCATTTGAATTTTCAGCCTACAAACTGCCTTCAACCTCCTCAGTTGAATTCTGAGCCTACAGACTGCCTTTAACCTCTTCATTTGAATTTTCAGCCTACAAACTGCCTTCAACCTCCTCAGTTGAATTCTCACCCTAGACTGTCTTCAACCTCCTCAGTTGAATTCTGAGCCTACAGACTGCCTTCAACCTCCTCAGTTGAATTCAGTGCCTGCAGACTGCCTTCAACCTCCTCAGTTGAATTCTGAGCCTAGACTGTCTTCAACCTCCTCAGTTGAATTCGCAGCCTGTAGACTGTCTTCAACCACCTCAGTTGAAATCTGAACCTATAGACAGCCTTCAACCTCCTCATTTGAATTCTGAGCCTACAGACTGCCTTCAACCTCCTCATTTGAATTTTCAGCCTATAGACTGCCTTCAACCTCCTCAGTTAAATTCTCAGCCTACAGACTGCCTTCAACCTCCTCAGTTAAATTCTCAGCCTACAGACTGCCTTCAACCTCCTCAGTTAAATTCTCAGCCGACAGACTGCCTTCAACCTCCTCAGTTGAATTCTGAGCCTATAGACTGCCTTCAACCTCCTCAGTTGAATTCTCAACCTACAGACTGCCTTCAACCTCCTCAGTTGAATTCTGAGCCTACAGACTGCCTTCAACCACCTCAGTTGAATTCTCAGCCTACAGACTGCCTTCAACCACCTCAGTTAAATTCTCAGCCTACAGACTGCCTTCAACCTCCTCAGTTAAATTCTCAGCCGACAGACTGCCTTCAACCTCCTCAGTTGAATTCTGAGCCTATAGACTGCCTTCAACCTCCTCAGTTGAATTCTCAACCTACAGACTGCCTTCAACCTCCTCAGTTGAATTCTGAGCCTATAGACTGCATTCAACCTCCTCAGTTGAATTCTGAGCCTATAGACTGCATTCAAACTCCTCAGTTGAATTCTGAGCCTACAGACTGCCTTCAACCTCTTCATTTGAATTTTCAGCCTACAAACTGCCTTCAACCTCCTCAGTTGAATTCTGAGCCTACAGACTGCCTTTAACCTCTTCATTTGAATTTTCAGCCTACAAACTGCCTTCAACCTCCTCAGTTGAATTCTCAGCCTAGACTGTCTTCAACCTCCTCAGTTGAATTCTGAGCCTACAGACTGCCTTCAACCTCCTCAGTTGAATTCAGTGCCTGCAGACTGCCTTCAACCTCCTCAGTTGAATTCTGAGCCTAGACTGTCTTCAACCTCCTCAGTTGAATTCGCAGCCTGTAGACTGTCTTCAACCACCTCAGTTGAAATCTGAACCTATAGACAGCCTTCAACCTCCTCATTTGAATTCTGAGCCTACAGACTGCCTTCAACCTCCTCATTTGAATTTTCAGCCTATAGACTGCCTTCAACCTCCTCAGTTAAATTCTCAGCCTACAGACTGCCTTCAACCTCCTCAGTTAAATTCTCAGCCTACAGACTGCCTTCAACCTCCTCAGTTAAATTCTCAGCCGACAGACTGCCTTCAACCTCCTCAGTTGAATTCTGAGCCTATAGACTGCCTTCAACCTCCTCAGTTGAATTCTCAACCTACAGACTGCCTTCAACCTCCTCAGTTGAATTCTGAGCCTACAGACTGCCTTCAACCACCTCAGTTGAATTCTCAGCCTACAGACTGCCTTCAACCACCTCAGTTAAATTCTCAGCCTACAGACTGCCTTCAACCTCCTCAGTTAAATTCTCAGCCGACAGACTGCCTTCAACCTCCTCAGTTGAATTCTGAGCCTATAGACTGCCTTCAACCTCCTCAGTTGAATTCTCAACCTACAGACTGCCTTCAACCTCCTCAGTTGAATTCTGAGCCTATAGACTGCATTCAACCTCCTCAGTTGAATTCTGAGCCTATAGACTGCATTCAAACTCCTCAGTTGAATTCTCAGCCTATAGACTGCCTTCAACCTCCTCAGTTGAATTCTGAGCCTATAGACTGCCTTCAACCTCCTCAGTTGAATTCTCAGCCTATAGACTGCATTCAACCTCCTGTTGAATTCTTAGCCTACCGACTGCCTTCAACCTCCTCAGATGAATTCTCAGCCTATACACTGCCTTCAGCCTCCTCAGTATAATTCTCAGCCTATAGACTGCCTTCAAACTCCTCAGTTGAAATCTCAGCCTATAGACTGCCTTCAACCTCCGCAGTTGAATTTTCAGCCTGTAGACTGTCTTCAACCTCCTCGGTTGAATTCTGAGCCTAGATGGTCTTCAACCTCCTCAGCTGAATTCGGAGCCTGCAGACTGTCTTCAACCTCCTCAGTTGAATTCTGAGCCTACAGACTGTCTTCAACCTCCTCAGTTGAATTCGGAGCCTGCAGACTGTCTTCAACCTCCTCAGTTGAATTCGGATCCTGCAGACTGTCTTCAACCTCCTCAGTTGAATTCAGAGCCTGCAGACTGTCTTCAACCTCCTCAGTTGAATTCTGAGCCTGCAGACTGCCTTCAACCTCCTCAGTTGAATTCGCAGCCTGTAGACTGTCTTCAACCACCTCAGTTGAAATCTCAGCCTATAGACTGCCTTCAACCTTCTCAGTTGAATTATCAGCCTACAGACAGCCTTCAACCTCCTCAGTTGAATTCTGAGCCTACAGACTGCCTTCAACCTCTTCATTTGAATTTTCAGCCTACAAACTGCCTTCAACCTCATCAGTTGAATTCTGAGCCTACAGACTGCCTTCAACCTCTTCATTTGAATTTTCAGCCTACAAACTGCCTTCAACCTCCTCAGTTGAATTCTCAGCCTAGACTGTCTTCAACCTCCTCAGTTGAATTCTGAGCCTACAGACTGCCTTCAACCTCCTCAGTTGAATTCAGTGCCTGCAGACTGCCTTCAACCTCCTCAGTTGAATTCTGAGCCTAGACTGTCTTCAACCTCCTCAGTTGAATTCGCAGCCTGTAGACTGTCTTCAACCACCTCAGTTGAAATCTGAACCTATAGACAGCCTTCAACCTCCTCATTTGAATTCTGAGCCTACAGACTGCCTTCAACCTCCTCATTTGAATTTTCAGCCTATAGACTGCCTTCAACCTCCTCAGTTAAATTCTCAGCCTACAGACTGCCTTCAACCTCCTCAGTTAAATTCTCAGCCTACAGACTGCCTTCAACCTCCTCAGTTAAATTCTCAGCCGACAGACTGCCTTCAACCTCCTCAGTTGAATTCTGAGCCTATAGACTGCCTTCAACCTCCTCAGTTGAATTCTCAACCTACAGACTGCCTTCAACCTCCTCAGTTGAATTCTGAGCCTACAGACTGCCTTCAACCACCTCAGTTGAATTCTCAGCCTACAGACTGCCTTCAACCTCCTCAGTTAAATTCTGAGCCTACAGACTGCCTTCAACCTCCTCAGTTAAATTCTCAGCCTACAGACTGCCTTCAACCTCCTCAGTTGAATTCTGAGCCTATAGACTGCATTCAAACTCCTAAGTTGAATTCTCAGCTTACAGACTACCTTCAACCTCCTCAGTTGAATTCTGAGCCTGTAGACTGCCTTCAACCTCCTCATTTGAATTCTGAGCCTATAGACTGCCTTCAACCTCCTGCTGAATTCACAGCCTATAGACTGCCTTCAACCTCCTCAGTTGAATTCTCAGCCTAAAGACTGCCTTCAACCTCCTCAGTTGAATTCTCAGCCTATAGACTGCATTCAACTTCCTGTTGTATTCTTAGCCTACCGACTGCCTTCAACCTCCTCAGATGAATTCTCAGCCTATACACTGCCTTCAGCCTCCTCAGTATAATTCTCAACCTATAGACAGCCTTCAACCTCCTCAGTTGAATTCTCAGCCTAAAGACTGCCTTCAACCTCTTCAGTTGAATTTGGAGGCTGCAGACTGCCTTCAACCTCCTCAGTTGAATTCTCATCCTATAGACTGCCTTCAACCTCCTCAGTTGAATTATCAGCCTATAGATTGCCTTCAAACTCCTCAGTTGAATTCTCAGCCTATAGACTGTCTTCAACCACCTCAGTTGAAATCTCAGCCAATAGACTGCCTTCAACCTCCTCAGTTGAATTCTGAGCCTACAGATTGTCTTCAGCCTCCTCAGTTGACTTCTCAGCCTATAGACTGCCTTCAACCTCCTCCATTGAATTCTCAGCCTACAGACTGCCTTCAGCCTCCTCAGTTGACTTCTCAGCCTAGAGACTACCTTCAACCTCCTCAGTTGAATTCTGAGCCTATAGACTGCCTTCAACCTTCTCAGTTGAATTCTCAGCCGAAAGACTGCCTTCAACCTCCTCAGTTGAATTTTCAGCCTATAGACTGCCTTCAACTTCCTCAGTTGAATTCTGAGCCTATAGACTGCCTTCAACCTCCTCAGTTGAATTATCAGCCTACAGACAGCCTTCAAAATCCTCAGTTGAAATCTCAGCCTACAGACTGTCTTCAACCTCCTCGGTTGAATTCTGAGCCTAGACGGTCTTCAACCTCCTCAGTTGAATTCTCAGCCTGCAGACTGCCTTCAACCTCCTCAGTTAAATTCTCAGCCTACAAACTGCCTTCAACCTCCTCAGTTAAATTCTCAGCCTACAGACTGCCTTCAACCTCCTCAGTTGAATTCTGAGCCTATAGACTGCCCAACCTCCTCAGTTGAATTCTGAGCCTATAGACTGCCTTCAAACTCTTCAGTTGAATTCTCAGCCTAGACTGTCTTCACCCTCCTCAGTTGTATTCAGAACCTGCAGACTGCCTTCAACCTCCTCAGTTAAATTCTCAACCTACAGTCTGCCTTCAACCTCTTCAGTTGAATTCTCAGCCCACAGACTGCCTTCAAACTCCTCAGTTGAATTTTCAGCCTACAGACTGCCTTCAACCTCCTCAGTTGAATTCTCAGCCTAGACTGTCTTCAACCTCCTCAGTTGAATCTTCAGCCTAAAGACTGCCTTCAACCTCCTCAGTTGAATTCTGAGCCAACAGACTGCCTTCAACCTCCTCAGTTGAATTCTGAGCCTACAGACTGCCTTCAACCTCCTCATTTGAATTTTCAGCCTACAAACTGCCTTCAACCTCCTCAGTTGAATTCTCAGCCTAGACTGTCTTCAACCTCCTCAGTTGAATTCTGAGCCTACAGACTGCCTTCATCCTCCTCAGTTGAATGCTTAGCCTGCAGACTGCCTTCAACCTCCTCAGTTGAATTCAGTGCCTGCAGACTGCCTTCAACCTCCTCAGTTGAATTCAGAGCCTGCAGACTGTCTTCAACCTCCTCAGTTGAATTCTGAGCCTAGACTGTCTTCAACCTCCTCAGTTGAATTCTGAGCCTATAGACTGCCTTCAACCTCCTCAGTTGAATTCTCAACCTACAGACTGCCTTCAACCTCCTCAGTTGAATTCTGAGCCTATAGACTGCATTCAACCTCCTCAGTTGAATTCTGAGCCTATAGACTGCATTCAAACTCCTCAGTTGAATTCTCAGCCTATAGACTGCCTTCAACCTCCTCAGTTGAATTCTGAGCCTATAGACTGCCTTCAACCTCCTCAGTTGAATTCTCAGCCTATAGACTGCATTCAACCTCCTGTTGAATTCTTAGCCTACCGACTGCCTTCAACCTCCTCAGATGAATTCTCAGCCTATACACTGCCTTCAGCCTCCTCAGTATAATTCTCAGCCTATAGACTGCCTTCAAACTCCTCAGTTGAAATCTCAGCCTATAGACTGCCTTCAACCTCCGCAGTTGAATTTTCAGCCTGTAGACTGTCTTCAACCTCCTCGGTTGAATTCTGAGCCTAGATGGTCTTCAACCTCCTCAGCTGAATTCGGAGCCTGCAGACTGTCTTCAACCTCCTCAGTTGAATTCTGAGCCTACAGACTGTCTTCAACCTCCTCAGTTGAATTCGGAGCCTGCAGACTGTCTTCAACCTCCTCAGTTGAATTCGGATCCTGCAGACTGTCTTCAACCTCCTCAGTTGAATTCAGAGCCTGCAGACTGTCTTCAACCTCCTCAGTTGAATTCTGAGCCTGCAGACTGCCTTCAACCTCCTCAGTTGAATTCGCAGCCTGTAGACTGTCTTCAACCACCTCAGTTGAAATCTCAGCCTATAGACTGCCTTCAACCTTCTCAGTTGAATTATCAGCCTACAGACAGCCTTCAACCTCCTCAGTTGAATTCTGAGCCTACAGACTGCCTTCAACCTCTTCATTTGAATTTTCAGCCTACAAACTGCCTTCAACCTCATCAGTTGAATTCTGAGCCTACAGACTGCCTTCAACCTCTTCATTTGAATTTTCAGCCTACAAACTGCCTTCAACCTCCTCAGTTGAATTCTCAGCCTAGACTGTCTTCAACCTCCTCAGTTGAATTCTGAGCCTACAGACTGCCTTCAACCTCCTCAGTTGAATTCAGTGCCTGCAGACTGCCTTCAACCTCCTCAGTTGAATTCTGAGCCTAGACTGTCTTCAACCTCCTCAGTTGAATTCGCAGCCTGTAGACTGTCTTCAACCACCTCAGTTGAAATCTGAACCTATAGACAGCCTTCAACCTCCTCATTTGAATTCTGAGCCTACAGACTGCCTTCAACCTCCTCATTTGAATTTTCAGCCTATAGACTGCCTTCAACCTCCTCAGTTAAATTCTCAGCCTACAGACTGCCTTCAACCTCCTCAGTTAAATTCTCAGCCTACAGACTGCCTTCAACCTCCTCAGTTAAATTCTCAGCCGACAGACTGCCTTCAACCTCCTCAGTTGAATTCTGAGCCTATAGACTGCCTTCAACCTCCTCAGTTGAATTCTCAACCTACAGACTGCCTTCAACCTCCTCAGTTGAATTCTGAGCCTACAGACTGCCTTCAACCACCTCAGTTGAATTCTCAGCCTACAGACTGCCTTCAACCTCCTCAGTTAAATTCTGAGCCTACAGACTGCCTTCAACCTCCTCAGTTAAATTCTCAGCCTACAGACTGCCTTCAACCTCCTCAGTTGAATTCTGAGCCTATAGACTGCATTCAAACTCCTAAGTTGAATTCTCAGCTTACAGACTACCTTCAACCTCCTCAGTTGAATTCTGAGCCTGTAGACTGCCTTCAACCTCCTCATTTGAATTCTGAGCCTATAGACTGCCTTCAACCTCCTGCTGAATTCACAGCCTATAGACTGCCTTCAACCTCCTCAGTTGAATTCTCAGCCTAAAGACTGCCTTCAACCTCCTCAGTTGAATTCTCAGCCTATAGACTGCATTCAACTTCCTGTTGTATTCTTAGCCTACCGACTGCCTTCAACCTCCTCAGATGAATTCTCAGCCTATACACTGCCTTCAGCCTCCTCAGTATAATTCTCAACCTATAGACAGCCTTCAACCTCCTCAGTTGAATTCTCAGCCTAAAGACTGCCTTCAACCTCTTCAGTTGAATTTGGAGGCTGCAGACTGCCTTCAACCTCCTCAGTTGAATTCTCATCCTATAGACTGCCTTCAACCTCCTCAGTTGAATTATCAGCCTATAGATTGCCTTCAAACTCCTCAGTTGAATTCTCAGCCTATAGACTGTCTTCAACCACCTCAGTTGAAATCTCAGCCAATAGACTGCCTTCAACCTCCTCAGTTGAATTCTGAGCCTACAGATTGTCTTCAGCCTCCTCAGTTGACTTCTCAGCCTATAGACTGCCTTCAACCTCCTCCATTGAATTCTCAGCCTACAGACTGCCTTCAGCCTCCTCAGTTGACTTCTCAGCCTAGAGACTACCTTCAACCTCCTCAGTTGAATTCTGAGCCTATAGACTGCCTTCAACCTTCTCAGTTGAATTCTCAGCCGAAAGACTGCCTTCAACCTCCTCAGTTGAATTTTCAGCCTATAGACTGCCTTCAACTTCCTCAGTTGAATTCTGAGCCTATAGACTGCCTTCAACCTCCTCAGTTGAATTATCAGCCTACAGACAGCCTTCAAAATCCTCAGTTGAAATCTCAGCCTACAGACTGTCTTCAACCTCCTCGGTTGAATTCTGAGCCTAGACGGTCTTCAACCTCCTCAGTTGAATTCTCAGCCTGCAGACTGCCTTCAACCTCCTCAGTTAAATTCTCAGCCTACAAACTGCCTTCAACCTCCTCAGTTAAATTCTCAGCCTACAGACTGCCTTCAACCTCCTCAGTTGAATTCTGAGCCTATAGACTGCCCAACCTCCTCAGTTGAATTCTGAGCCTATAGACTGCCTTCAAACTCTTCAGTTGAATTCTCAGCCTAGACTGTCTTCACCCTCCTCAGTTGTATTCAGAACCTGCAGACTGCCTTCAACCTCCTCAGTTAAATTCTCAACCTACAGTCTGCCTTCAACCTCTTCAGTTGAATTCTCAGCCCACAGACTGCCTTCAAACTCCTCAGTTGAATTTTCAGCCTACAGACTGCCTTCAACCTCCTCAGTTGAATTCTCAGCCTAGACTGTCTTCAACCTCCTCAGTTGAATCTTCAGCCTAAAGACTGCCTTCAACCTCCTCAGTTGAATTCTGAGCCAACAGACTGCCTTCAACCTCCTCAGTTGAATTCTGAGCCTACAGACTGCCT
The DNA here is from genome assembly GCF_030144855.1 of Hypanus sabinus. Lineage (NCBI taxonomy): Eukaryota > Metazoa > Chordata > Chondrichthyes > Myliobatiformes > Dasyatidae > Hypanus > Hypanus sabinus. The sequence continues at coordinate 373,277 of NW_026779046.1, read as the reverse complement.
TCAACCTCCTCATTTGAATTTTCAGCCTACAAACTGCCTTCAACCTCCTCAGTTGAATTCTCAGCCTAGACTGTCTTCAACCTCCTCAGTTGAATTCTGAGCCTACAGACTGCCTTCATCCTCCTCAGTTGAATGCTTAGCCTGCAGACTGCCTTCAACCTCCTCAGTTGAATTCAGTGCCTGCAGACTGCCTTCAACCTCCTCAGTTGAATTCAGAGCCTGCAGACTGTCTTCAACCTCCTCAGTTGAATTCTGAGCCTAGACTGTCTTCAACCTCCTCAGTTGAATTCGCAGCCTGTAGACTGTCTTCAACCACCTCAGTTGAAATCTCAGCCTACAGACAGCCTTCAACCTCCTCAGTTGAATTCTGAGCCTACAGACTGCCTTCAACCTCTTCATTTGAATTTTCAGCCTACAAACTGCCTTCAACCTCCTCAGTTGAATTCTGAGCCTACAGACTGCCTTCAACCTCTTCATTTGAATTTTCAGCCTACAAACTGCCTTCAACCTCCTCAGTTGAATTCTCAGCCTAGACTGTCTTCAACCTCCTCAGTTGAATTCTGAGCCTACAGACTGCCTTCAACCTCCTCAGTTGAATTCAGTGCCTGCAGACTGCCTTCAACCTCCTCAGTTGAATTCTGAGCCTAGACTGTCTTCAACTTCCTCAGTTGAATTCGCAGCCTGTAGACTGTCCTCAACCACCTCAGTTGAAATCTGAGCCTATAGACAGCCTTCAACCTCCTCAGTTGAATTCTGAGCCTACAGACTGCCTTCAACCTCCTTATTTGAATTTTCAGCCTATAGACTGCCTTCAACCTCCTCAGTTAAATTCTCAGCCTACAGACTGCCTTCAACCTCCTCAGTTAAATTCTCAGCCTACAGACTGCCTTCAACCTCCTCAGTTGAATTCTCAACCTACAGACTGCCTTCAACCTCCTCAGTTGAATTCTGAGCCTATAGACTGCATTCAAACTCCTCAGTTGAATTCTCAGCCTACAGTCTACCTTCAACCTCCTCAGTTGAATTCTGAGCCTGTAGACTGCCTTCAACCTCCTCATTTGAATTCTGAGCCTATAGACTGCCTTCAACCCCCTGTTGAATTCTCAGCCTATAGACTGCCTTCAACCTCCTCAGTTGAATTCTCAGCCTAAAGACTGCCTTCAACCTCCTCAGTTGAATTCTCAGCCTATAGACTGCATTCAACCTCCTGTTGAATTCTTAGCCTACCGACTGCCTTCAACCTCCTCAGATGAATTCTCAGCCTATACACTGCCTTCAGCCTCCTCAGTATAATTCTCAACCTATAGACAGCCTTCAACCTCCTCAGTTGAATTCTCAGCCGAAAGACTGTCTTCAACCTCCTCAGTTGAATTCAGAACCTATAGACTGCCTTCAAACTCCTAATTTGAATTTTCAGCCTATAGACTGCCTTCAACCTCCTCAGTTGAATTCTCAGCCTATAGATTGCCTTCAAACTCCTCAGTTGAAATCTCAGCCTATAGACTGCCTTCAACCTCCGCAGTTGAATTATCAGCCTATAGACTGTCTTCAAACTCCTCAGTTGAATTCAGAACCTATAGACTTTCTTCAACCTCCTGTTGAATTCGCAGCCTATACACTGCCTTCAAACTCCTCATTTGAATTCTCAGCCTATAGACTTTCTTCAACCTCCTGTTGAATTCGCAGCCTATACACTGCCTTCAACCTCCTCAGTTGAATTCTGAGCCTACAGACTGCTTCAACCTCCTGTTGAATTTTCAGCCTGTAGACTGTCTTCAACCTCCTCGGTTGAATTCTGAGACTAGACGGTCTTCAACCTCCTCAGTTGAATTCTCAGCCTACAGACTGCCTTCAACCTCCTCAGTTAAATTCTCAGCCTACAGACTGCCTTCAACCTCCTCAGTTGAATTCTGAGCCTATAGACTGCCTTCAACCTCCTCAGTTGAATTCTGAGCCTATAGACTGCCTTCAAACTCCTCAGTTGAATTCTCAGCCTACAGACTGCCTTCAACCTCCTCAGTTAAATTCTCAGCGTACAGACTGCCTTCAACCTCCTCAGTTAAATTCTCAGCCTACAGAATGCCTTCAAACTCCTCTGTTGAATTCTCAGCCAACAGACTGCCTTCCACCTCTTCAGTTGAATTCTCAGCCTACAGACTGTCTTCAACCTCCTCAGTTGAATTCTCAGCCTATAGAATGCCTTCAACCTCCTCAGTTGAATTCTCAGCCTATAGACTGCCTTCAACATCCTCAGTTGAATTCGGAGCCTGCAGACTGTCTTCAACCTCCTCAGTTGAATTCTCAGCCTACAGACTGACTTCAACCTCCTCAGTTGAATTCTCAGCCTACAGACTGCCTTCAACTTCCTCAGTTGAATTCTGAGCCTACAGACTGCCTTCAACCTCCGCAGTTGAACTCTGAGCCTACAGACTGCCTTCAGCCTCCTCAGTTGACTTCTCAGCCTATAGACTACCTTCAACCTCCTCAGTTGAATTCTGAGCCTATAGACTGCCTTCAACCTCCTCAGGTGAATTCTCAGCCGAAAGACTGCCTTCAACCTCCTCAGTTGAATTCTGAGCCTATAGACTGCCTTCAACCTCCTCAGTTAAATTCTCAGCCTACAGACTGCCTTCAACCTCCTCAGTTGAATTCTGAGCCTATAGACTGCCTTCAACCTCCTCAGTTGAATTCTGAGCCTATAGACTGCCTTCAAACTCCTCAGTTGAATTCTCAGCCTACAGACTGCCTTCAACCTCCTCAGTTAAATTCTCAGCGTACAGACTGCCTTCAACCTCCTCAGTTAAATTCTCAGCCTACAGAATGCCTTCAAACTCCTCTGTTGAATTCTCAGCCAACAGACTGCCTTCCACCTCTTCAGTTGAATTCTCAGCCTACAGACTGTCTTCAACCTCCTCAGTTGAATTCTCAGCCTATAGAATGCCTTCAACCTCCTCAGTTGAATTCTCAGCCTATAGACTGCCTTCAACATCCTCAGTTGAATTCGGAGCCTGCAGACTGTCTTCAACCTCCTCAGTTGAATTCTCAGCCTACAGACTGACTTCAACCTCCTCAGTTGAATTCTCAGCCTACAGACTGCCTTCAACTTCCTCAGTTGAATTCTGAGCCTACAGACTGCCTTCAACCTCCGCAGTTGAACTCTGAGCCTACAGACTGCCTTCAGCCTCCTCAGTTGACTTCTCAGCCTATAGACTACCTTCAACCTCCTCAGTTGAATTCTGAGCCTATAGACTGCCTTCAACCTCCTCAGGTGAATTCTCAGCCGAAAGACTGCCTTCAACCTCCTCAGTTGAATTCTGAGCCTACAGACTGCCTTCAACCTCTTCATTTGAATTGTCAGCCTACAAACTGCCTTCAACCTCCTCAGTTGAATTCTCAGCCTAGACTGTCTTCAACCTCCTCAATTGAATTCTGAGCCTACAGACTGCCTTCAACCTCCTCAGTTGAATTCAGTGCCTGCAGACTGCCTTCAACCTCCTCAGTTGAATTCTGAGCCTAGACTGTCTTCAACCTCCTCAGTTGAATTCGCAGCCTGTAGACTGTCCTCAACCACCTCAGTTGAAATCTGAGCCTATAGACAGCCTTCAACCTCCTCAGTTGAATTCTGAGCCTACAGACTGCCTTCAACCTCCTCATTTGAATTTTCAGCCTATAGACTGCCTTCAACCTCCTCAGTTAAATTCTCAGCCTACAGACTGCCTTCAACCTCCTCAGTTAAATTCTCAGCCTACAGACTGCCTTCAACCTCCTCAGTTAAATTCTCAGCCGACAGACTGCCTTCAACCTCCTCAGTTGAATTCTGAGCCTATAGACAGCCTTCAACCTCCTCAGTTGAATTCTCAACCTACAGACTGCCTTCAACCTCCTCAGTTGAATTCTGAGCCTATAGACTGCATTCAAACTCCTCAGTTGAATTCTCAGCCTACAGTCTACCTTCAACCTCCTCAGTTGAATTCTGAGCCTGTAGACTGCCTTCAACCTCCTCATTTGAATTCTGAGCCTATAGACTGCCTTCAACCTCCTGTTGAATTCTCAGCCTATAGACTGCCTTCAACCTCCTCAGTTGAATTCTCAGCCTAAAGACTGCCTTCAACCTCCTCAGTTGAATTCTCAGCCTATAGACTGCATTCAACCTCCTGTTGAATTCTTAGCCTACCGACTGCCTTCAACCTCCTCAGATGAATTCTCAGCCTATACACTGCCTTCAGCCTCCTCAGTATAATTCTCAACCTATAGACAGCCTTCAACCTCCTCAGTTGAATTCTCAGCCGAAAGACTGTCTTCAACCTCCTCAGTTGAATTCAGAACCTATAGACTGCCTTCAAACTCCTAATTTGAATTTTCAGCCTATAGACTGCCTTGAACCTCCTCAGTTGACTTCTCAGCCTATAGACTACCTTCAACCTCCTCAGTTGAATTCTGAGCCTATCGACTGCCTTCAACCTCCTCAGGTGAATTCTCAGCCGAAAGACTGCCTTCAACCTCCTCAGTTGAATTCTGAGCCTACAGACTGCCTTCAACCTCTTCATTTGAATTGTCAGCCTACAAACTGCCTTCAACCTCCTCAGTTGAATTCTCAGCCTAGACTGTCTTCAACCTCCTCAATTGAATTCTGAGCCTACAGACTGCCTTCAAACTCCTCAGTTGAATTCAGTGCCTGCAGACTGCCTTCAACCTCCTCAGTTGAATTCTGAGCCTAGACTGTCTTCAACCTCCTCAGTTGAATTCGCAGCCTGTAGACTGTCCTCAACCACCTCAGTTGAAATCTGAGCCTATAGACAGCCTTCAACCTCCTCAGTTGAATTCTGAGCCTACAGACTGCCTTCAACCTCCTCATTTGAATTTTCAGCCTATAGACTGCCTTCAACCTCCTCAGTTAAATTCTCAGCCTACAGACTGCCTTCAACCTCCTCAGTTAAATTCTCAGCCTACAGACTGCCTTCAACCTCCTCAGTTAAATTCTCAGCCGACAGACTGCCTTCAACCTCCTCAGTTGAATTCTGAGCCTATAGACAGCCTTCAACCTCCTCAGTTGAATTCTCAACCTACAGACTGCCTTCAACCTCCTCAGTTGAATTCTGAGCCTATAGACTGCATTCAAACTCCTCAGTTGAATTCTCAGCCTACAGTCTACCTTCAAACTCCTCAGTTGAATTCTGAGCCTGTAGACTGCCTTCAACCTCCTCATTTGAATTCTGAGCCTATAGACTGCCTTCAACCTCCTGTTGAATTCTCAGCCTATAGACTGCCTTCAACCTCCTCAGTTGAATTCTCAGCCTAAAGACTGCCTTCAACCTCCTCAGTTGAATTCTCAGCCTATAGACTGCATTCAACCTCCTGTTGAATTCTTAGCCTTCCGACTGCCTTCAACCTCCTCAGATGAATTCTCAGCCTATAGACTGCCTTCAGCCTCCTCAGTATAATTCTCAACCTATAGACAGCCTTCAACCTCCTCAGTTGAATTCTCAGCCGAAAGACTGTCTTCAACCTCCTCAGTTGAATTCAGAACCTATAGACTGCCTTCAAACTCCTAATTTGAATTTTCAGCCTATAGACTGCCTTCAACCTCCTCAGTTGAATTCTCAGCCTATAGACTGCCTTCAAACTCCTCAGTTGAAATCTCAGCCTATAGACTGCCTTCAACCTCCGCAGTTGAATTATCAGCCTATAGACTGTCTTCAAACTCCTCAGTTGAATTCAGAACCTATAGACTTTCTTCAACCTCCTGTTGAATTCGCAGCCTATACACTGCCTTCAAACTCCTCATTTGAATTCTCAGCCTATAGACTTTCTTCAACCTCCTGTTGAATTCGCAGCCTATACACTGCCTTCAACCTCCTCAGTTGAATTCTGAGCCTACAGACTGCTTCAACCTCCTGTTGAATTTTCAGCCTGTAGACTGTCTTCAACCTCCTCGGTTGAATTCTGAGACTAGACGGTCTTCAACCTCCTCAGTTGAATTCTTAGCCTACCGACTGCCTTCAACCTCCTCAGATGAATTCTCAGCCTATACACTGCCTTCAGCCTCCTCAGTATAATTCTCAACCTATAGACAGCCTTCAACCTCCTCAGTTGAATTCTCAGCCGAAAGACTGTCTTCAACCTCCTCAGTTGAATTCAGAACCTATAGACTGCCTTCAAACTCCTAATTTGAATTTTCAGCCTATAGACTGCCTTGAACCTCCTCAGTTGACTTCTCAGCCTATAGACTACCTTCAACCTCCTCAGTTGAATTCTGAGCCTATCGACTGCCTTCAACCTCCTCAGGTGAATTCTCAGCCGAAAGACTGCCTTCAACCTCCTCAGTTGAATTCTGAGCCTACAGACTGCCTTCAACCTCTTCATTTGAATTGTCAGCCTACAAACTGCCTTCAACCTCCTCAGTTGAATTCTCAGCCTAGACTGTCTTCAACCTCCTCAATTGAATTCTGAGCCTACAGACTGCCTTCAAACTCCTCAGTTGAATTCAGTGCCTGCAGACTGCCTTCAACCTCCTCAGTTGAATTCTGAGCCTAGACTGTCTTCAACCTCCTCAGTTGAATTCGCAGCCTGTAGACTGTCCTCAACCACCTCAGTTGAAATCTGAGCCTATAGACAGCCTTCAACCTCCTCAGTTGAATTCTGAGCCTACAGACTGCCTTCAACCTCCTCATTTGAATTTTCAGCCTATAGACTGCCTTCAACCTCCTCAGTTAAATTCTCAGCCTACAGACTGCCTTCAACCTCCTCAGTTAAATTCTCAGCCTACAGACTGCCTTCAACCTCCTCAGTTAAATTCTCAGCCGACAGACTGCCTTCAACCTCCTCAGTTGAATTCTGAGCCTATAGACAGCCTTCAACCTCCTCAGTTGAATTCTCAACCTACAGACTGCCTTCAACCTCCTCAGTTGAATTCTGAGCCTATAGACTGCATTCAAACTCCTCAGTTGAATTCTCAGCCTACAGTCTACCTTCAAACTCCTCAGTTGAATTCTGAGCCTGTAGACTGCCTTCAACCTCCTCATTTGAATTCTGAGCCTATAGACTGCCTTCAACCTCCTGTTGAATTCTCAGCCTATAGACTGCCTTCAACCTCCTCAGTTGAATTCTCAGCCTAAAGACTGCCTTCAACCTCCTCAGTTGAATTCTCAGCCTATAGACTGCATTCAACCTCCTGTTGAATTCTTAGCCTTCCGACTGCCTTCAACCTCCTCAGATGAATTCTCAGCCTATAGACTGCCTTCAGCCTCCTCAGTATAATTCTCAACCTATAGACAGCCTTCAACCTCCTCAGTTGAATTCTCAGCCGAAAGACTGTCTTCAACCTCCTCAGTTGAATTCAGAACCTATAGACTGCCTTCAAACTCCTAATTTGAATTTTCAGCCTATAGACTGCCTTCAACCTCCTCAGTTGAATTCTCAGCCTATAGACTGCCTTCAAACTCCTCAGTTGAAATCTCAGCCTATAGACTGCCTTCAACCTCCGCAGTTGAATTATCAGCCTATAGACTGTCTTCAAACTCCTCAGTTGAATTCAGAACCTATAGACTTTCTTCAACCTCCTGTTGAATTCGCAGCCTATACACTGCCTTCAAACTCCTCATTTGAATTCTCAGCCTATAGACTTTCTTCAACCTCCTGTTGAATTCGCAGCCTATACACTGCCTTCAACCTCCTCAGTTGAATTCTGAGCCTACAGACTGCTTCAACCTCCTGTTGAATTTTCAGCCTGTAGACTGTCTTCAACCTCCTCGGTTGAATTCTGAGACTAGACGGTCTTCAACCTCCTCAGTTGAATTCTCAGCCTACAGACTGCCTTCAACCTCCTCAGTTAAATTCTCAGCCTACAGACTGCCTTCAACCTCCTCAGTTGAATTCTGAGCCTATAGACTGCCTTCAACCTCCTCAGTTGAATTCTCAGCCTATAGACTGCCTTCAAACTCCTCAGTTGAATTCTCAGCCTACAGACTGCCTTCAACCTCCTCAGTTAAATTCTCAGCGTACAGAATGCCTTCAAACTCCTCTGTTGAATTCTCAGCCAACACACTGCCTTCAACCTCTTCAGTTGAATTCTCAGCCTACAGACTGTCTTCAACCTCCTCAGTTAAATTCTCAGCGTACAGAATGCCTTCAAACTCCTCTGTTGAATTCTCAGCCAACACACTGCCTTCAACCTCTTCAGTTGAATTCTCAGCCTACAGACTGTCTTCAACCTCCTCAGTTGAATTCTCAGCCTATAGACTGCCTTCAACATCCTCAGTTGAATTCTCAGCCTATAGACTGCCTTCAACATCCTCAGTTGAATTCGGAGCCTGCAGACTGTCTTCAACCTCCTCAGTTGAATTCTCAGCCTACAGACTGACTTCAACCTCCTCAGTTGAATTCTCAGCCTACAGACTGCCTTCAACTTCCTCAGTTGAATTCTGAGCCTAAAGACTGCCTTCAACCTCCGCAGTTGAACTCTGAGCCTACAGACTGCCTTCAGCCTCCTCAGTTGACTTCTCAGCCTATAGACTACCTTCAACCTCCTCAGTTGAATTCTGAGCCTATAGACTGCCTTCAACCTCCTCAGTTGAATTCTCAGCCGAAAGACTGCCTTCAACCTCCTCAGTTGAATTTTCAGCCTATAGACTGCCTTCAACTTCCTCAGTTGAATTCTGAGCCTATAGACTGCCTTCAACCTCCTCAGTTGAATTCTCAGCCTCTAGACTGCATTCAACCTCCTGTTGAATTCTCAGCCTACAGACTGCCTTCAACCTCCTCAGATGAATTCTCAGCCTATACACTGCCTTCAGCCTCCTCAGTATAATTCTCAGCCAATAGACAGCCTTCAACCTCCTCAGTTAAATTCTCAGCCTACAGACTGCCTTCAACCTCCTCAGTTAAATTCTCAGCCTACAGACTGCCTTCAACCTCCTCAGTTGAATTCTGAGCCTATAGACTGCCTTCAACCTCCTCAGTTGAATTCTGAGCCTATAGACTGCCTTCAAACTCCTGAGTTGAATTCTCAGCCTACAGACTGCCTTGAACCTCCTCAGTTAAATTCTCAGCCTACAGACTGCCTTCAACCTCCTCAGTTAAATTCTCAGCCTACAGAATGCCTACAAACTCCTCTGTTGAATTCTCAGCCAACAGACTGCCTTCAACCTCTTCAGTTGAATTCTCAGCCTACAGACTGTCTTCAACCTCCTCAGTTGAATTCTCAGCCTATAGACTGCCTTCAACCTCCTCAGTTGAATTCTCAGCCTATAGACTGCCTTCAACATCCTCAGTTGAATTCGGAGCCTGCAGACTGTCTTCAACCTCCTCAGTTGAATTCTCAGCCTACAGACTGTCTTCAACCTCCTCAGTTGAATTCTCAGCCTACAGACTGTCTTCAACTTCCTCAGTTGAATTCTCAGCCTACAGACTGCCTTCAACTTCCTCAGTTGAATTCTGAGCCTACAGACTGCCTTCAACCTCCGCAGTTGAACTCTGAGCCTACAGACTGCCTTCACCCTCCTCAGTTGACTTCTCAGCCTGTAGACTACCTTCAACCTCCTCAGTTGAATTCTGAACCTGTAGACTGCCTTCAACCTCCTCATTTGAAATCTGAGCCTATAGACTGCCTTCAACCTCCTGTTGAATTCTCAGCCTATAGACTGCCTTCAACCTCCTCAGTTGAATTCTCAGCCGAAAGACTGCCTTCAACCTCCTGTTGAATTCTCAGCCTACAGACTGCCTTCAACCTCTTCAGATGAATTCTCAGCCTATACACTGCCTTCAGCCTCCTCAGTATAATTCTCAGCCAATAGACAGCCTTCAACCTCCTCAGTTGAATTCTCAGCCTATAGACTGTCTTCAACCTCCTCAGTTGAATTCAGAACCTATAGACTGCCTTCAACCTCCTCAGTTGAATTCAGAGCCTGCAGACTGCCTTCAACCTCCTCAGTTGAATTCAGAGCCTGCAGACTGTCTTCACCCTCCTCAGTTGAATTCAGAGCCTGCAGACTGTCTTCAACCTCCTCAGTTGAATTCTGAGCCTGCAGACTGCCTTCAACCTCCTCAGTTGAATTCGCAGCCTTTAGACTGTCTTTAACCACCTCATTTGAAATCTCAGCCTATAGACTGCCTTCAACCTCCTCAGTTGAATTATCAGCCTACAGACAGCCTTCAACCTCCTCAGTTGAAATCTCAGCCTACAGACTGCCTTCAACCTCCTCAGTTAAATTCTCAGCCTACAGACTGCCTTCAACCTCCTCAGTTGAATTCTGAGCCTATAGACTGCCTTCAACCTCCTCAGTTGAATTCTCAGCCTACAGACTGCCTGCAACCTCCTCAGTTGATTTCTGAGCCTACAGACTGCCTTCAACCTCCTCAGTTGAATTCTGAGCCTATAGACTGCCTTCAAACTCCTCAGTTGAATTCTCAGCCTGCAGACTGCCTTCAACCTCTTCAGTTGAATTTGGAGGCTGCAGACTGTCTTCAACCTCTTCAGTTGAATTCTCAGCTTACAGACTGCCTTCAACCTCCTCAGTTAAATTCTCAGCCTACAGACTGCCTTCAAACTCCTCAGTTAAATTCTCAGCCTACAGACTGCCTTCAACCTCTACAGTTGAATTTGGAGGCTGCAGACTGCCTTCAACCTCCTCAGTTGAATTCTCAGCCTATAGACTGCCTTCAACCTCCTCAGTTGAATTCTCAGCCTATAGACTGCCTTCAACCTCCTCAGTTGAATTATCAGCCTATAGACTGCCTTCAACCTCCTCAGTTGAATTCAGAACCTATAGAATGCCTTCAACCTCCTCAGTTGAATTCTCAACCTATAGACTTTCTTCAACCTCCTGTTGAATTCGCAGCCTTTACACTGCCTTCAAACTCCTCATTTGAATTCTCAGCCTATAGACTGCCTTCAACCTCCTCAGTTGAATTCTGAGCCTACAGACTGCCTTCAACCTCCTGTTGAATTTTCAGCCTATAGACTGTCTTCAAACTCATCGGTTGAATTCTGAGCCTAGACGGTCTTCAACCTCCTCAGTTGAATTATCAGCCTACCGACTGCCCTCAAACTCCTCAGTTGAATTCTCAGCCTATAGACTGCCTTCAACCTCTTCAGTTGAATTCTCAGCCTACAGACTGTCTTCAACCTCATCAGTTGAATTCTCAGCCTATAGACTGCCTTCAACCTCCTCAGTTGAATTCTCAGCCTATAGACTGCCTTCAACATCCTCAGTTGAATTCGGAGCCTGCAGACTGTCTTCAACCTCCTCAGTTGAATTCTCAGCCTACAGACTGACTTCAACCTCCTCAGTTGAATTCTCAGCCTACAGACTGCCTTCAACTTCCTCAGTTGAATTCTGAGCCTACAGACTGCCTTCAACCTCCGCAGTTGAACTCTGAGCCTACAGACTGCCTTCAGCCTCCTCAGTTGACTTCTCAGCCTATAGACTACCTTCAACCTCCTCAGTTGAATTCTGAGCCTATAGACTGCCTTCAACCTCCTCAGTTGAATTCTCAGCCTACAGACTGCCTGCAACCTCCTCAGTTGATTTCTGAGCCTACAGACTGCCTTCAACCTCCTCAGTTGAATTCTGAGCCTATAGACTGCCTTCAAACTCCTCAGTTGAATTCTCAGCCTGCAGACTGCCTTCAACCTCTTCAGTTGAATTTGGAGGCTGCAGACTGTCTTCAACCTCTTCAGTTGAATTCTCAGCTTACAGACTGCCTTCAACCTCCTCAGTTAAATTCTCAGCCTACAGACTGCCTTCAAACTCCTCAGTTAAATTCTCAGCCTACAGACTGCCTTCAACCTCTACAGTTGAATTTGGAGGCTGCAGACTGCCTTCAACCTCCTCAGTTGAATTCTCAGCCTATAGACTGCCTTCAACCTCCTCAGTTGAATTCTCAGCCTATAGACTGCCTTCAACCTCCTCAGTTGAATTATCAGCCTATAGACTGCCTTCAACCTCCTCAGTTGAATTCAGAACCTATAGAATGCCTTCAACCTCCCCAGTTGAATTCTCAACCTATAGACTTTCTTCAACCTCCTGTTGAATTCGCAGCCTTTACACTGCCTTCAAACTCCTCATTTGAATTCTCAGCCTATAGACTGCCTTCAACCTCCTCAGTTGAATTCTGAGCCTACAGACTGCCTTCAACCTCCTGTTGAATTTTCAGCCTATAGACTGTCTTCAAACTCATCGGTTGAATTCTGAGCCTAGACGGTCTTCAACCTCCTCAGTTGAATTATCAGCCTACCGACTGCCCTCAAACTCCTCAGTTGAATTCTCAGCCTATAGACTGCCTTCAACCTCTTCAGTTGAATTCTCAGCCTACAGACTGTCTTCAACCTCCTCAGTTGAATTCTCAGCCTATAGACTGCCTTCAACCTCCTCAGTTGAATTCTCAGCCTATAGACTGCCTTCAACATCCTCAGTTGAATTCGGAGCCTGCAGACTGTCTTCAACCTCCTCAGTTGAATTCTCAGCCTACAGACTGCCTTCAACCTCCTGTTGAATTCTCAGCCTATAGACTGCCTTCAACCTCCTCAGTTGAATTCTCAGCCGAAAGACTGCCTTCAACCTCCTGTTGAATTCTCAGCCTACAGACTGCCTTCAACCTCTTCAGATGAATTCTCAGCCTATACACTGCCTTCAGCCTCCTCAGTATAATTCTCAGCCAATAGACAGCCTTCAACCTCCTCAGTTGAATTCTCAGCCTATAGACTGTCTTCAACCTCCTCAGTTGAATTCAGAACCTATAGACTGCCTTCAACCTCCTCAGTTGAATTCAGAGCCTGCAGACTGCCTTCAACCTCCTCAGTTGAATTCAGAGCCTGCAGACTGTCTTCACCCTCCTCAGTTGAATTCAGAGCCTGCAGACTGTCTTCAACCTCCTCAGTTGAATTCTGAGCCTGCAGACTGCCTTCAACCTCCTCAGTTGAATTCGCAGCCTTTAGACTGTCTTTAACCACCTCATTTGAAATCTCAGCCTATAGACTGCCTTCAACCTCCTCAGTTGAATTATCAGCCTACAGACAGCCTTCAACCTCCTCAGTTGAAATCTCAGCCTACAGACTGCCTTCAACCTCCTCAGTTAAATTCTCAGCCTACAGACTGCCTTCAACCTCCTCAGTTGAATTCTGAGCCTATAGACTGCCTTCAACCTCCTCAGTTGAATTCTCAGCCTACAGACTGCCTGCAACCTCCTCAGTTGATTTCTGAGCCTACAGACTGCCTTCAACCTCCTCAGTTGAATTCTGAGCCTATAGACTGCCTTCAAACTCCTCAGTTGAATTCTCAGCCTGCAGACTGCCTTCAACCTCTTCAGTTGAATTTGGAGGCTGCAGACTGTCTTCAACCTCTTCAGTTGAATTCTCAGCTTACAGACTGCCTTCAAACTCCTCAGTTAAATTCTCAGCCTACAGACTGCCTTCAAACTCCTCAGTTAAATTCTCAGCCTACAGACTGCCTTCAACCTCTACAGTTGAATTTGGAGGCTGCAGACTGCCTTCAACCTCCTCAGTTGAATTCTCAGCCTATAGACTGCCTTCAACCTCCTCAGTTGAATTCTCAGCCTATAGACTGCCTTCAACCTCCTCAGTTGAATTATCAGCCTATAGACTGCCTTCAACCTCCTCAGTTGAATTCAGAACCTATAGAATGCCTTCAACCTCCTCAGTTGAATTCTCAACCTATAGACTTTCTTCAACCTCCTGTTGAATTCGCAGCCTTTACACTGCCTTCAAACTCCTCATTTGAATTCTCAGCCTATAGACTGCCTTCAACCTCCTCAGTTGAATTCTGAGCCTACAGACTGCCTTCAACCTCCTGTTGAATTTTCAGCCTATAGACTGTCTTCAAACTCATCGGTTGAATTCTGAGCCTAGACGGTCTTCAACCTCCTCAGTTGAATTATCAGCCTACCGACTGCCCTCAAACTCCTCAGTTGAATTCTCAGCCTATAGACTGCCTTCAACCTCTTCAGTTGAATTCTCAGCCTACAGACTGTCTTCAACCTCATCAGTTGAATTCTCAGCCTATAGACTGCCTTCAACCTCCTCAGTTGAATTCTCAGCCTATAGACTGCCTTCAACATCCTCAGTTGAATTCGGAGCCTGCAGACTGTCTTCAACCTCCTCAGTTGAATTCTCAGCCTACAGACTGACTTCAACCTCCTCAGTTGAATTCTCAGCCTACAGACTGCCTTCAACTTCCTCAGTTGAATTCTGAGCCTACAGACTGCCTTCAACCTCCGCAGTTGAACTCTGAGCCTACAGACTGCCTTCAGCCTCCTCAGTTGACTTCTCAGCCTATAGACTACCTTCAACCTCCTCAGTTGAATTCTGAGCCTATAGACTGCCTTCAACCTCCTCAGTTGAATTCTCAGCCTACAGACTGCCTGCAACCTCCTCAGTTGATTTCTGAGCCTACAGACTGCCTTCAACCTCCTCAGTTGAATTCTGAGCCTATAGACTGCCTTCAAACTCCTCAGTTGAATTCTCAGCCTGCAGACTGCCTTCAACCTCTTCAGTTGAATTTGGAGGCTGCAGACTGTCTTCAACCTCTTCAGTTGAATTCTCAGCTTACAGACTGCCTTCAACCTCCTCAGTTAAATTCTCAGCCTACAGACTGCCTTCAAACTCCTCAGTTAAATTCTCAGCCTACAGACTGCCTTCAACCTCTACAGTTGAATTTGGAGGCTGCAGACTGCCTTCAACCTCCTCAGTTGAATTCTCAGCCTATAGACTGCCTTCAACCTCCTCAGTTGAATTCTCAGCCTATAGACTGCCTTCAACCTCCTCAGTTGAATTATCAGCCTATAGACTGCCTTCAACCTCCTCAGTTGAATTCAGAACCTATAGAATGCCTTCAACCTCCCCAGTTGAATTCTCAACCTATAGACTTTCTTCAACCTCCTGTTGAATTCGCAGCCTTTACACTGCCTTCAAACTCCTCATTTGAATTCTCAGCCTATAGACTGCCTTCAACCTCCTCAGTTGAATTCTGAGCCTACAGACTGCCTTCAACCTCCTGTTGAATTTTCAGCCTATAGACTGTCTTCAAACTCATCGGTTGAATTCTGAGCCTAGACGGTCTTCAACCTCCTCAGTTGAATTATCAGCCTACCGACTGCCCTCAAACTCCTCAGTTGAATTCTCAGCCTATAGACTGCCTTCAACCTCTTCAGTTGAATTCTCAGCCTACAGACTGTCTTCAACCTCCTCAGTTGAATTCTCAGCCTATAGACTGCCTTCAACCTCCTCAGTTGAATTCTCAGCCTATAGACTGCCTTCAACATCCTCAGTTGAATTCGGAGCCTGCAGACTGTCTTCAACCTCCTCAGTTGAATTCTCAGCCTACAGACTGACTTCAACCTCCTCAGTTGAATTCTTAGCCTACAGACTGCCTTCAACTTCCTCAGTTGAATTCTGAGCCTACAGACTGCCTTCAACCTCCGCAGTTGAACTCTGAGCCTACAGACTGCCTTCAGCCTCCTCAGTTGACTTTTCAGCCTATAGACTACCTTCAACCTCCTCAGTTGAATTCTGAGCCTATAGACTGCCTTCAACCTCCTCAGTTGAATTCTCAGCCGAAAGACTGCCTTCAACCTCCTCAGTTGAATTTTCAGCCTATAGACTGCATTCAACCTCCTGTTGAATTCTCAGCCTACAGACTGCCTTCAACCTCCTCAGATGAATTTTCAGCCTATAGACTGCATTCAACCTCCTGTTGAATTCTCAGCCTATAGACTGCCTTCAGCCTCCTCAGTATAATTCTCAGCCAATAGACAGCCTTCAACCTCCTCAGTTAAATTCTCAGCCTACAGACTGCCTTCAACCTCCTCAGTTAAATTCTCAGCCTACAGACTGCCTTCAACCTCCTCAGTTGAATTCTGAGCCTATAGACTGCCTTCAACCTCCACAGTTGAATTCTGAGCCTATAGACTGCCTTCAAACTCCTGAGTTGAATTCTCAGCCTACAGACTGCCTTGAACCTCCTCAGTTAAATTCTCAGCCTACAGACTGCCTTCAACCTCCTCAGTTAAATTCTCAGCCTACAGAATGCCTTCAAACTCCTCTGTTGAATTCTCAGCCAACAGACTGCCTTCAACCTCTTCAGTTGAATTCTCAGCCTACAGACTGTCTTCAACCTCCTCAGTTGAATTCTCAGCCTATAGACTGCCTTCAACCTCCTCAGTTGAATTCTCAGCCTATAGACTGCCTTCAACATCCTCAGTTGAATTCTGAGCCTGCAGACTGTCTTCAACCTCCTCAGTTGAATTCTCAGCCTACAGACTGTCTTCAACCTCCTCAGTTGAATTCTCAGCCTACAGACTGTCTTCAACCTCCTCAGTTGAATTCTCAGCCTACAGACTGCCTTCAACTTCCTCAGTTGAATTCTGAGCCTACAGACTGCCTTCAACCTCCGCAGTTGAACTCTGAGCCTACAGACTGCCTTCACCCTCCTCAGTTGACTTCTCAGCCTGTAGACTACCTTCAACCTCCTCAGTTGAATTCTGAGCCTGTAGACTGCCTTCAACCTCCTCATTTGAAATCTGAGCCTATAGACTGCCTTCAACCTCCTGTTGAATTCTCAGCCTATAGACTGCCTTCAACCTCCTCAGTTGAATTCTCAGCCGAAAGACTGCCTTCAACCGCCTCAGTTGAATTTTCAGCCTATAGACTGCATTCAACCTCCTGTTGAATTCTCAGCCTACAGACTGCCTTCAACCTCTTCAGATGAATTCTCAGCCTATACACTGCCTTCAGCCTCCTCAGTATAATTCTCAGCCAATAGACAGCCTTCAACCTCCTCAGTTGAATTCTCAGCCTATAGACTGTCTTCAACCTCCTCAGTTGAATTCAGAACCTATAGACTGCCTTCAACCTCCTCAGTTGAATTCAGAGCCTGCAGACTGCCTTCAACCTCCTCAGTTGAATTCAGAGCCTGCAGACTGTCTTCACCCTCCTCAGTTGAATTCAGAGCCTGCAGACTGTCTTCAAACTCCTCAGTTGAATTCTGAGCCTGCAGACTGCCTTCAACCTCCTCAGTTGAATTCGCAGCCTGTAGACTGTCTTCAACCACCTCATTTGAAATCTCAGCCTATAGACTGCCTTCAACCTCCTCAGTTGAATTATCAGCCTACAGACAGCCTTCAACCTCCTCAGTTGAAATCTCAGCCTACAGACTGCCTTCAACCTCCTCAGTTAAATTCTCAGCCTACAGACTGCCTTCAACCTCCTCAGTTGAATTCTGAGCCTATAGACTGCCTTCAACCTCCTCAGTTGAATTCTCAGCCTACAGACTGCCTTCAACCTCCTCAGTTGATTTCTGAGCCTACAGACTGCCTTCAACCTCCTCAGTTGAATTCTGAGCCTATAGACTGCCTTCAAACTCCTCAGTTGAATTCTCAGCCTGCAGACTGCCTTCAACCTCTTCAGTTGAATTTGGAGGCTGCAGACTGTCTTCAACCTCTTCAGTTGAATTCTCAGCTTACAGACTGCCTTCAACCTCCTCAGTTAAATTCTCAGCCTACAGACTGCCTTCAAACTCCTCAGTTAAATTCTCAGCCTACAGACTGCCTTCAACCTCTACAGTTGAATTTGGAGGCTGCAGACTCCCTTCAACCTCCTCAGTTGAATTCTCAGCCTATAGACTGCCTTCAACCTCCTCAGTTGAATTCTCAGCCTATAGACTGCCTTCAACCTCCTCAGTTGAAATCTCAGCCTATAGACTGCCTTCAACCTCCTCAGTTGAATTCAGAACCTATAGAATGCCTTCAACCTCCTCAGTTGAATTCTCAACCTATAGACTTTCTTCAACCTCCTGTTGAATTCGCAGCCTTTACACTGCCTTCAAACTCCTCATTTGAATTCTCAGCCTATAGACTGCCTTCAACCTCCTCAGTTGAATTCTGAGCCTACAGACTGCCTTCAACCTCCGCAGTTGAACTCTGAGCCTACAGACTGCCTTCAGCCTCCTCAGTTGACTTCTCAGCCTATAGACTACCTTCAACCTCCTCAGTTGAATTCTGAGCCTATAGACTGCCTTCAACCTCCTCAGTTGAATTCTCAGCCGAAAGACTGCCTTCAACCGCCTCAGTTGAATTTTCAGCCTATAGACTGCATTCAACCTCCTGTTGAATTCTCAGCCTACAGACTGCCTTCAACCTCCTCAGATGAATTTTCAGCCTATAGACTGCATTCAACCTCCTGTTGAATTCTCAGCCTATAGACTGCCTTCAGCCTCCTCAGTATAATTCTCAGCCAATAGACAGCCTTCAACCTCCTCAGTTAAATTCTCAGCCTACAGACTGCCTTCAACCTCCTCAGTTAAATTCTCAGCCTACAGACTGCCTTCAACCTCCTCAGTTGAATTCTGAGCCTATAGACTGCCTTCAACCTCCACAGTTGAATTCTCAGCCTACAGACTGCCTTGAACCTCCTCAGTTAAATTCTCAGCCTACAGACTGCCTTCAACCTCCTCAGTTAAATTCTCAGCCTACAGAATGCCTTCAAACTCCTCTGTTGAATTCTCAGCCAACAGACTGCCTTCAACCTCTTCAGTTGAATTCTCAGCCTACAGACTGTCTTCAACCTCCTCAGTTGAATTCTCAGCCTATAGACTGCCTTCAACCTCCTCAGTTGAATTCTCAGCCTATAGACTGCCTTCAACATCCTCAGTTGAATTCTGAGCCTGCAGACTGTCTTCAACCTCCTCAGTTGAATTCTCAGCCTACAGACTGTCTTCAACCTCCTCAGTTGAATTCTCAGCCTACAGACTGTCTTCAACCTCCTCAGTTGAATTCTCAGCCTACAGACTGCCTTCAACTTCCTCAGTTGAATTCTGAGCCTACAGACTGCCTTCAACCTCCGCAGTTGAACTCTGAGCCTACAGACTGCCTTCACCCTCCTCAGTTGACTTCTCAGCCTGTAGACTACCTTCAACCTCCTCAGTTGAATTCTGAGCCTGTAGACTGCCTTCAACCTCCTCATTTGAAATCTGAGCCTATAGACTGCCTACAACCTCCTGTTGAATTCTCAGCCTATAGACTGCCTTGAACCTCCTCAGTTGAATTCTCAGCCGAAAGACTGCCTTCAACCTCCTCAGTTGAATTTTCAGCCTATAGACTGCATTCAACCTCCTGTTGAATTCTCAGCCTACAGACTGCCTTCAACCTCTTCAGATGAATTCTCAGCCTATACACTGCCTTCAGCCTCCTCAGTATAATTCTCAGCCAATAGACAGCCTTCAACCTCCTCAGTTGAATTCTCAGCCTATAGACTGTCTTCAACCTCCTCAGTTGAATTCAGAACCTATAGACTGCCTTCAACCTCCTCAGTTGAATTCAGAGCCTGCAGACTGCCTTCAACCTCCTCAGTTGAATTCAGAGCCTGCAGACTGTCTTCACCCTCCTCAGTTGAATTCAGAGCCTGCAGACTGTTTTCAACCTCCTCAGTTGAATTCTGAGCCTGCAGACTGCCTTCAACCTCCTCAGTTGAATTCGCAGCCTGTAGACTGTCTTCAACCACCTCATTTGAAATCTCAGCCTATAGACTGCCTTCAACCTCCTCAGTTGAATTATCAGCCTACAGACAGCCTTCAACCTCCTCAGTTGAAATCTCAGCCTACAGACTGCCTTCAACCTCCTCAGTTAAATTCTCAGCCTACAGACTGCCTTCAACCTCCTCAGTTGAATTCTGAGCCTATAGACTGCCTTCAACCTCCTCAGTTGAATTCCCAGCCTACAGACTGCGTTCAACCTCCTCAGTTGATTTCTGAGCCTACAGACTGCCTTCAACCTCCTCAGTTGAATTCTGAGCCTATAGACTGCCTTCAAACTCCTCAGTTGAATTCTCAGCCTGCAGACTGCCTTCAACCTCTTCAGTTGAATTTGGAGGCTGCAGACTGTCTTCAACCTCTTCAGTTGAATTCTCAGCTTACAGACTGCCTTCAACCTCCTCAGTTAAATTCTCAGCCTACAGTCTGCCTTCAACCTCTACAGTTGAATTTGGAGGCTGCAGACTCCCTTCAACCTCCTCAGTTGAATTCTCAGCCTATAGACTGCCTTCAACCTCCTCAGTTGAATTCTCAGCCTATAGACTGCCTTCAACCTCCTCAGTTGAAATCTCAGCCTATAGACTGCCTTCAACCTCCTCAGTTGAATTCAGAACCTATAGAATGCCTTCAACCTCCTCAGTTGAATTCTCAACCTATAGACTTTCTTCAACCTCCTGTTGAATTCGCAGCCTTTACACTGCCTTCAAACTCCTCATTTGAATTCTCAGCCTATAGACTGCCTTCAACCTCCTCAGTTGAATTCTGAGCCTACAGACTGCCTTCAACCTCCTGTTGAATTTTCAGCCTATAGACTGTCTTCAAACTCATCGGTTGAATTCTGAGCCTAGACGGTCTTCAACCTCCTCAGTTGAATTATCAGCCTACCGACTGCCTTCAAACTCCTCAGTTGAATTCTCAGCCTATAGACTGTCTTCAACCACCTCAGTTGAAATCTCAGCCAATAGACTACCTTCAACCTCCTCAGTTGAATTCTGAGCCTATAGACTGCCTTCAACCTCCTCAGTTGAATTTTCAGCCAATAGACTGCATTCAACCTCCTGTTGAATTCTCAGCCTACAGACTGCCTTCAACCTCCTCAGATGAATTCTCAGCCTATACACTGCCTTCAGCCTCCTCAGTATAATTCTCAGCCAATAGACAGCCTTCAACCTCC
This sequence comes from Hypanus sabinus, assembly GCF_030144855.1. Classification (NCBI taxonomy): domain Eukaryota; kingdom Metazoa; phylum Chordata; class Chondrichthyes; order Myliobatiformes; family Dasyatidae; genus Hypanus; species Hypanus sabinus. The sequence goes on along the minus strand of NW_026779046.1, from coordinate 352,565 downwards.
TCAGTTAAATTCTCAGCCTACAGACTGCCTTCAACCTCCTCAGTTAAATTCTCAGCGTACAGACTGCCTTCAACCTCCTCAGTTGAATTCTGAGCCTATAGACTGCCTTCAACCTCCTCAGTTGAATTCTGAGCCTATAGACTGCCTTCAAACTCCTCAGTTGAATTCTCAGCCTACAGACTGCCTTCAACCTCCTCAGTTAAATTCTCAGCCTACAGACTGCCTTCAACCTCCTCAGTTAAATTCTCAGCCTACAGAATGCCTTCAAACTCCTCTGTTGAATTCTCAGCCAACAGACTGCCTTCAACCTTTTCAGTTGAATTCTCAGCCTACAGACTGTCTTCAACCTCCTCAGTTGAATTCTCAGCCTATAGACTGCCTTCAACCTCCTCAGTTGAATTCTCAGCCTATAGACTGCCTTCAACATCCTCAGTTGAATTCGGAGCCTGCAGACTGTCTTCAACCTCCTCAGTTGAATTCTCAGCCTACAGACTGTCTTCAACCTCCTCAGTTGAATTCTCAGCCTACAGACTGTCTTCAACCTCCTCAGTTGAATTCTCAGCCTACAGACTGCCTTTAACTTCCTCAGTTGAATTCTGAGCCTACAGACTGCCTTCAACCTCCGCAGTTGAACTCTGAGCCTACAGACTGCCTTCAACCTCCTCAGTTGACTTCTCAGCCTGTAGACTACCTTCAACCTCCTCAGTTGAATTCTCAGCCTATAGACTGCCTTCAACCTCCTCAGTTGAATTCTCAGCCTACAGACTGTCTTCAACCTCTTCAGTTGAATTCTCAGCTTACAGACTGCCTTCAACCTCCTCAGTTAAATTCTCAGCCTACAGACTGCCTTCAAACTCCTCAGTTAAATTCTCAGCCTACAGACTGCCTTCAACCTCTACAGTTGAATTTGGAGGCTGCAGACTGCCTTCAACCTCCTCAGTTGAATTCTCAGCCTATAGACTGCCTTCAACCTCCTCAGTTGAATTCTCAGCCTATAGACTGCCTTCAACATCCTCAGTTGAATTCGGAGCCTGCAGACTGTCTTCAACCTCCTCAGTTGAATTCTCAGCCTACAGACTGTCTTCAACCTCCTCAGTTGAATTCTCAGCCTACAGACTGTCTTCAACCTCCTCAGTTGAATTCTCAGCCTACAGACTGCCTTCAACTTCCTCAGTTGAATTCTGAGCCTACAGACTGCCTTCAACCTCCGCAGTTGAACTCTGAGCCTACAGACTGCCTTCAACCTCCTCAGTTGACTTCTCAGCCTGTAGACTACCTTCAACCTCCTCAGTTGAATTCTCAGCCTATAGACTGCCTTCAACCTCCTCAGTTGAATTCTCAGCCTACAGACTGTCTTCAACCTCTTCAGTTGAATTCTCAGCTTACAGACTGCCTTCAACCTCCTCAGTTAAATTCTCAGCCTACAGACTGCCTTCAAACTCCTCAGTTAAATTCTCAGCCTACAGACTGCCTTCAACCTCTACAGTTGAATTTGGAGGCTGCAGACTGCCTTCAACCTCCTCAGTTGAATTCTCAGCCTATAGACTGCCTTCAACCTCCTCAGTTGAATTCTCAGCCTATAGACTGCCTTCAACCTCCTCAGTTGAAATCTCAGCCTATAGACTGCCTTCAACCTCCTCAGTTGAATTATCAGCCTATAGACTGTCTTCAACCTCCTCAGTTGAATTCAGAACCTATAGAATGCCTTCAACCTCCTCAGTTGAATTCTCAACCTATAGAATGCCTTCAACCTCCTCAGTTGAATTCTCAACCTATAGACTTTCTTCAACCTCCTGTTGAATTCGCAGCCTTTACACTGCCTTCAAACTCCTCATTTGAATTCTCATCCTATAGACTGCCTTCAACCTCCTCAGTTGAATTCTCAGCCTATAGACTGTCTTCAACCACCTCAGTTGAAATCTCAGCCAATAGACTACCTTCAACCTCCTCAGTTGAATTCTGAGCCTATAGACTGCCTTCAACCTCCTCAGTTGAATTCTCAGCCTACAGACTGCCTTCAACCTCCACAGATGAATTCTCAGCCTATAGACTGTCTTCAACCACCTCAGTTGAAATCTCAGCCAATAGACTACCTTCAACCTCCTCAGTTGAATTCTGAGCCTATAGACTGCCTTCAACCTCCTCAGTTGAATTCTCAGCCTACAGACTGCCTTCAACCTCCACAGATGAATTCTCAGCCTATACACTGCCTTCAGCCTCCTCAGTATAATTCTCAGCCAATAGACAGCCTTCAACCTCCTCAGTTAAATTCTCAGCCTACAGACTGCCTTCAACCTCCTCAGTTAAATTCTCAGCCTACAGACTGCCTTCAACCTCCTCAGTTGAATTCTGAGCCTATAGACTGCCTTCAACCTCCTCAGTTGAATTCTGAGCCTATAGACTGCCTTCAACCTCCTCAGTTGAATTCTCAGCCTATAGACTGCCTTCAAACTCCTCAGTTGAAATCTCAGCCTATAGACTGCCTTCAACCTCCGCAGTTGAATTATCAGCCTATAGACTGTCTTCAAACTCCTCAGTTGAATTCAGAACCTATAGACTTTCTTCAACCTCCTGTTGAATTCGCAGCCTATACACTGCCTTCAAACTCCTCATTTGAATTCTCAGCCTATAGACTTTCTTCAACCTCCTGTTGAATTCGCAGCCTATACACTGCCTTCAACCTCCTCAGTTGAATTCTGAGCCTACAGACTGCTTCAAACTCCTGTTGAATTTTCAGCCTGTAGACTGTCTTCAACATCCTCGGTTGAATTCTGAGACTAGACGGTCTTCAACCTCCTCAGTTGAATTCTCAGCCTACAGACTGCCTTCAACCTCCTCAGTTAAATTCTCAGCCTACAGACTGCCTTCAACCTCCTCAGTTGAATTCTGAGCCTATAGACTGCCTTCAACCTCCTCAGTTGAATTCTGAGCCTATAGACTGCCTTCAAACTCCTCAGTTGAATTCTCAGCCTACAGACTGCCTTCAACCTCCTCAGTTAAATTCTCAGCGTACAGACTGCCTTCAACCTCCTCAGTTAAATTCTCAGCCTACAGAATGCCTTCAAACTCCTCTGTTGAATTCTCAGCCAACAGACTGCCTTCCACCTCTTCAGTTGAATTCTCAGCCTACAGACTGTCTTCAACCTCCTCAGTTGAATTCTCAGCCTATAGAATGCCTTCAACCTCCTCAGTTGAATTCTCAGCCTATAGACTGCCTTCAACATCCTCAGTTGAATTCGGAGCCTGCAGACTGTCTTCAACCTCCTCAGTTGAATTCTCAGCCTACAGACTGACTTCAACCTCCTCAGTTGAATTCTCAGCCTACAGACTGCCTTCAACTTCCTCAGTTGAATTCTGAGCCTACAGACTGCCTTCAACCTCCGCAGTTGAACTCTGAGCCTACAGACTGCCTTCAGCCTCCTCAGTTGACTTCTCAGCCTATAGACTACCTTCAACCTCCTCAGTTGAATTCTGAGCCTATAGACTGCCTTCAACCTCCTCAGGTGAATTCTCAGCCGAAAGACTGCCTTCAACCTCCTCAGTTGAATTCTGAGCCTACAGACTGCCTTCAACCTCTTCATTTGAATTGTCAGCCTACAAACTGCCTTCAACCTCCTCAGTTGAATTCTCAGCCTAGACTGTCTTCAACCTCCTCAATTGAATTCTGAGCCTACAGACTGCCTTCAACCTCCTCAGTTGAATTCAGTGCCTGCAGACTGCCTTCAACCTCCTCAGTTGAATTCTGAGCCTAGACTGTCTTCAACCTCCTCAGTTGAATTCGCAGCCTGTAGACTGTCCTCAACCACCTCAGTTGAAATCTGAGCCTATAGACAGCCTTCAACCTCCTCAGTTGAATTCTGAGCCTACAGACTGCCTTCAACCTCCTCATTTGAATTTTCAGCCTATAGACTGCCTTCAACCTCCTCAGTTAAATTCTCAGCCTACAGACTGCCTTCAACCTCCTCAGTTAAATTCTCAGCCTACAGACTGCCTTCAACCTCCTCAGTTAAATTCTCAGCCGACAGACTGCCTTCAACCTCCTCAGTTGAATTCTGAATCCTATAGACAGCCTTCAACCTCCTCAGTTGAATTCTCAACCTACAGACTGCCTTCAACCTCCTCAGTTGAATTCTGAGCCTATAGACTGCATTCAAACTCCTCAGTTGAATTCTCAGCCTACAGTCTACCTTCAACCTCCTCAGTTGAATTCTGAGCCTGTAGACTGCCTTCAACCTCCTCATTTGAATTCTGAGCCTATAGACTGCCTTCAACCTCCTGTTGAATTCTCAGCCTATAGACTGCCTTCAACCTCCTCAGTTGAATTCTCAGCCTAAAGACTGCCTTCAACCTCCTCAGTTGAATTCTCAGCCTATAGACTGCATTCAACCTCCTGTTGAATTCTTAGCCTACCGACTGCCTTCAACCTCCTCAGATGAATTCTCAGCCTATACACTGCCTTCAGCCTCCTCAGTATAATTCTCAACCTATAGACAGCCTTCAACCTCCTCAGTTGAATTCTCAGCCGAAAGACTGTCTTCAACCTCCTCAGTTGAATTCAGAACCTATAGACTGCCTTCAAACTCCTAATTTGAATTTTCAGCCTATAGACTGCCTTGAACCTCCTCAGTTGACTTCTCAGCCTATAGACTACCTTCAACCTCCTCAGTTGAATTCTGAGCCTATAGACTGCCTTCAACCTCCTCAGGTGAATTCTCAGCCGAAAGACTGCCTTCAACCTCCTCAGTTGAATTCTGAGCCTACAGACTGCCTTCAACCTCTTCATTTGAATTGTCAGCCTACAAACTGCCTTCAACCTCCTCAGTTGAATTCTCAGCCTAGACTGTCTTCAACCTCCTCAATTGAATTCTGAGCCTACAGACTGCCTTCAAACTCCTCAGTTGAATTCAGTGCCTGCAGACTGCCTTCAACCTCCTCAGTTGAATTCTGAGCCTAGACTGTCTTCAACCTCCTCAGTTGAATTCGCAGCCTGTAGACTGTCCTCAACCACCTCAGTTGAAATCTGAGCCTATAGACAGCCTTCAACCTCCTCAGTTGAATTCTGAGCCTACAGACTGCCTTCAACCTCCTCATTTGAATTTTCAGCCTATAGACTGCCTTCAACCTCCTCAGTTAAATTCTCAGCCTACAGACTGCCTTCAACCTCCTCAGTTAAATTCTCAGCCTACAGACTGCCTTCAACCTCCTCAGTTAAATTCTCAGCCGACAGACTGCCTTCAACCTCCTCAGTTGAATTCTGAGCCTATAGACAGCCTTCAACCTCCTCAGTTGAATTCTCAACCTACAGACTGCCTTCAACCTCCTCAGTTGAATTCTGAGCCTATAGACTGCATTCAAACTCCTCAGTTGAATTCTCAGCCTACAGTCTACCTTCAAACTCCTCAGTTGAATTCTGAGCCTGTAGACTGCCTTCAACCTCCTCATTTGAATTCTGAGCCTATAGACTGCCTTCAACCTCCTCAGTTGAATTCTCAGCCTATAGACTGCCTTCAACCTCCTCAGTTGAATTCTCAGCCTAAAGACTGCCTTCAACCTCCTCAGTTGAATTCTCAGCCTATAGACTGCATTCAACCTCCTGTTGAATTCTTAGCCTTCCGACTGCCTTCAACCTCCTCAGATGAATTCTCAGCCTATACACTGCCTTCAGCCTCCTCAGTATAATTCTCAACCTATAGACAGCCTTCAACCTCCTCAGTTGAATTCTCAGCCGAAAGACTGTCTTCAACCTCCTCAGTTGAATTCAGAACCTATAGACTGCCTTCAAACTCCTAATTTGAATTTTCAGCCTATAGAATGCCTTCAACCTCCTCAGTTGAATTCTCAGCCTATAGACTGCCTTCAAACTCCTCAGTTGAAATCTCAGCCTATAGACTGCCTTCAACCTCCGCAGTTGAATTATCAGCCTATAGACTGTCTTCAAACTCCTCAGTTGAATTCAGAACCTATAGACTTTCTTCAACCTCCTGTTGAATTCGCAGCCTATACACTGCCTTCAAACTCCTCATTTGAATTCTCAGCCTATAGACTTTCTTCAACCTCCTGTTGAATTCGCAGCCTATACACTGCCTTCAACCTCCTCAGTAGAATTCTGAGCCTACAGACTGCTTCAACCTCCTGTTGAATTTTCAGCCTGTAGACTGTCTTCAACCTCCTCGGTTGAATTCTGAGACTAGACGGTCTTCAACCTCCTCAGTTGAATTCTCAGCCTACAGACTGCCTTCAACCTCCTCAGTTAAATTCTCAGCCTACAGACTGCCTTCAACCTCCTCAGTTGAATTCTGAGCCTATAGACTGCCTTCAACCTCCTCAGTTGAATTCTGAGCCTATAGACTGCCTTCAAACTCCTCAGTTGAATTCTCAGCCTACAGACTGCCTTCAACCTCCTCAGTTAAATTCTCAGCGTACAGAATGCCTTCAAACTCCTCTGTTGAATTCTCAGCCAACACACTGCCTTCAACCTCTTCAGTTGAATTCTCAGCCTAAAGACTGTCTTCAACCTCCTCAGTTAAATTCTCAGCGTACAGAATGCCTTCAAACTCCTCTGTTGAATTCTCAGCCAACACACTGCCTTCAACCTCTTCAGTTGAATTCTCAGCCTACAGACTGTCTTCAACCTCCTCAGTTGAATTCTCAGCCTATAGACTGCCTTCAACCTCCTCAGTTGAATTCTCAGCCTATAGACTGCCTTCAACATCCTCAGTTGAATTCGGAGCCTGCAGACTGTCTTCAACCTCCTCAGTTGAATTCTCAGCCTACAGACTGACTTCAACCTCCTCAGTTGAATTCTCAGCCTACAGACTGCCTTCAACTTCCTCAGTTGAATTCTGAGCCTACAGACTGCCTTCAACCTCCGCAGTTGAACTCTGAGCCTACAGACTGCCTTCAGCCTCCTCAGTTGACTTCTCAGCCTATAGACTACCTTCAACCTCCTCAGTTGAATTCTGAGCCTATAGACTGCCTTCAACCTCCTCAGTTGAATTCTCAGCCGAAAGACTGCCTTCAACCTCCTCAGTTGAATTTTCAGCCTATAGACTGCCTTCAACTTCCTCAGTTGAATTCTGAGCCTATAGACTGCCTTCAACCTCCTCAGTTGAATTCTCAGCCTCTAGACTGCATTCAACCTCCTGTTGAATTCTCAGCCTACAGACTGCCTTCAACCTCCTCAGATGAATTCTCAGCCTATACACTGCCTTCAGCCTCCTCAGTATAATTCTCAGCCAATAGACAGCCTTCAACCTCCTCAGTTAAATTCTCAGCCTACAGACTGCCTTCAACCTCCTCAGTTAAATTCTCAGCCTACAGACTGCCTTCAACCTCCTCAGTTGAATTCTGAGCCTATAGACTGCCTTCAACCTCCTCAGTTGAATTCTGAGCCTATAGACTGCCTTCAAACTCCTGAGTTGAATTCTCAGCCTACAGACTGCCTTGAACCTCCTCAGTTAAATTCTCAGCCTACAGACTGCCTTCAACCTCCTCAGTTAAATTCTCAGCCTACAGAATGCCTACAAACTCCTCTGTTGAATTCTCAGCCAACAGACTGCCTTCAACCTCTTCAGTTGAATTCTCAGCCTACAGACTGTCTTCAACCTCCTCAGTTGAATTCTCAGCCTATAGACTGCCTTCAACCTCCTCAGTTGAATTCTCAGCCTATAGACTGCCTTCAACATCCTCAGTTGAATTCGGAGCCTGCAGACTGTCTTCAACCTCCTCAGTTGAATTCTCAGCCTACAGACTGTCTTCAACCTCCTCAGTTGAATTCTCAGCCTACAGACTGTCTTCAACCTCCTCAGTTGAATTCTCAGCCTACAGACTGCCTTCAACTTCCTCAGTTGAATTCTGAGCCTACAGACTGCCTTCAACCTCCGCAGTTGAACTCTGAGCCTACAGACTGCCTTCACCCTCCTCAGTTGACTTCTCAGCCTGTAGACTACCTTCAACCTCCTCAGTTGAATTCTGAGCCTGTAGACTGCCTTCAACCTCCTCATTTGAAATCTGAGCCTATAGACTGCCTTCAACCTCCTGTTGAATTCTCAGCCTATAGACTGCCTTCAACCTCCTCAGTTGAATTCTCAGCCGAAAGACTGCCTTCAACCTCCTGTTGAATTCTCAGCCTACAGACTGCCTTCAACCTCTTCAGATGAATTCTCAGCCTATACACTGCCTTCAGCCTCCTCAGTATAATTCTCAGCCAATAGACAGCCTTCAACCTCCTCAGTTGAATTCTCAGCCTATAGACTGTCTTCAACCTCCTCAGTTGAATTCAGAACCTATAGACTGCCTTCAACCTCCTCAGTTGAATTCAGAGCCTGCAGACTGCCTTCAACCTCCTCAGTTCAATTCAGAGCCTGCAGACTGTCTTCACCCTCCTCAGTTGAATTCAGAGCCTGCAGACTGTCTTCAACCTCCTCAGTTGAATTCTGAGCCTGCAGACTGCCTTCAACCTCCTCAGTTGAATTCGCAGCCTTTAGACTGTCTTTAACCACCTCATTTGAAATCTCAGCCTATAGACTGCCTTCAACCTCCTCAGTTGAATTATAAGCCTACAGACAGCCTTCAACCTCCTCAGTTGAAATCTCAGCCTACAGACTGCCTTCAACCTCCTCAGTTAAATTCTCAGCCTACAGACTGCCTTCAACCTCCTCAGTTGAATTCTGAGCCTATAGACTGCCTTCAACCTCCTCAGTTGAATTCTCAGCCTACAGACTGCCTTCAACCTCCTCAGTTGATTTCTGAGCCTACAGACTGCCTTCAACCTCCTCAGTTGAATTCTGAGCCTATAGACTGCCTTCAAACTCCTCAGTTGAATTCTCAGCCTGCAGACTGCCTTCAACCTCTTCAGTTGAATTTGGAGGCTGCAGACTGTCTTCAACCTCTTCAGTTGAATTCTCAGCTTACAGACTGCCTTCAACCTCCTCAGTTAAATTCTCAGCCTACAGACTGCCTTCAAACTCCTCAGTTAAATTCTCAGCCTACAGACTGCCTTCAACCTCTACAGTTGAATTTGGAGGCTGCAGACTGCCTTCAACCTCCTCAGTTGAATTCTCAGCCTATAGACTGCCTTCAACCTCCTCAGTTGAATTCTCAGCCTATAGACTGCCTTCAACCTCCTCAGTTGAATTATCAGCCTATAGACTGCCTTCAACCTCCTCAGTTGAATTCAGAACCTATAGAATGCCTTCAACCTCCTCAGTTGAATTCTCAACCTATAGACTTTCTTCAACCTCCTGTTGAATTCGCAGCCTTTACACTGCCTTCAAACTCCTCATTTGAATTCTCAGCCTATAGACTGCCTTCAACCTCCTCAGTTGAATTCTGAGCCTACAGACTGCCTTCAACCTCCTGTTGAATTTTCAGCCTATAGACTGTCTTCAAACTCATCGGTTGAATTCTGAGCCTAGACTGTCTTCAACCTCCTCAGTTGAATTATCAGCCTACCGACTGCCCTCAAACTCCTCAGTTGAATTCTCAGCCTATAGACTGCCTTCTACCTCTTCAGTTGAATTCTCAGCCTACAGACTGTCTTCAACCTCCTCAGTTGAATTCTCAGCCTATAGACTGCCTTCAACCTCCTCAGTTGAATTCTCAGCCTATAGACTGCCTTCAACATCCTCAGTTGAATTCGGAGCCTGCAGACTGCCTTCAACCTCCTCAGTTGAATTCTCAGCCTATAGACTGCCTTCAACATCCTCAGTTGAATTCGGAGCCTGCAGACTGTCTTCAACCTCCTCAGTTGAATTCTCAGCCTACAGACTGACTTCAACCTCCTCAGTTGAATTCTCAGCCTACAGACTGCCTTCAACTTCCTCAGTTGAATTCTGAGCCTACAGACTGCCTTCAACCTCCGCAGTTGAACTCTGAGCCTACAGACTGCCTTCAGCCTCCTCAGTTGACTTCTCAGCCTATAGACTACCTTCAACCTCCTCAGTTGAATTCTGAGCCTATAGACTGCCTTCAACCTCCTCAGTTGAATTCTCAGCCGAAAGACTGCCTTCAACCTCCTCAGTTGAATTTTCAGCCTATAGACTGCCTTCAACTTCCTCAGTTGAATTCTGAGCCTATAGACTGCCTTCAACCTCCTCAGTTGAATTCTCAGCCTCTAGACTGCATTCAACCTCCTGTTGAATTCTCAGCCTACAGACTGCCTTCAACCTCCTCAGATGAATTCTCAGCCTATACACTGCCTTCAGCCTCCTCAGTATAATTCTCAGCCAATAGACAGCCTTCAACCTCCTCAGTTAAATTCTCAGCCTACAGACTGCCTTCAACCTCCTCAGTTAAATTCTCAGCCTACAGACTGCCTTCAACCTCCTCAGTTGAATTCTGAGCCTATAGACTGCCTTCAACCTCCTCAGTTGAATTCTGAGCCTATAGACTGCCTTCAAACTCCTGAGTTGAATTCTCAGCCTACAGACTGCCTTGAACCTCCTCAGTTAAATTCTCAGCCTACAGACTGCCTTCAACCTCCTCAGTTAAATTCTCAGCCTACAGAATGCCTACAAACTCCTCTGTTGAATTCTCAGCCAACAGACTGCCTTCAACCTCTTCAGTTGAATTCTCAGCCTACAGACTGTCTTCAACCTCCTCAGTTGAATTCTCAGCCTATAGACTGCCTTCAACCTCCTCAGTTGAATTCTCAGCCTATAGACTGCCTTCAACATCCTCAGTTGAATTCGGAGCCTGCAGACTGTCTTCAACCTCCTCAGTTGAATTCTCAGACTACAGACTGTCTTCAACCTCCTCAGTTGAATTCTCAGCCTACAGACTGTCTTCAACCTCCTCAGTTGAATTCTCAGCCTACAGACTGCCTTCAACTTCCTCAGTTGAATTCTGAGCCTACAGACTGCCTTCAACCTCCGCAGTTGAACTCTGAGCCTACAGACTGCCTTCACCCTCCTCAGTTGACTTCTCAGCCTGTAGACTACCTTCAACCTCCTCAGTTGAATTCTGAGCCTGTAGACTGCCTTCAACCTCCTCATTTGAAATCTGAGCCTATAGACTGCCTTCAACCTCCTGTTGAATTCTCAGCCTATAGACTGCCTTCAACCTCCTCAGTTGAATTCTCAGCCGAAAGACTGCCTTCAACCTCCTGTTGAATTCTCAGCCTACAGACTGCCTTCAACCTCTTCAGATGAATTCTCAGCCTATACACTGCCTTCAGCCTCCTCAGTATAATTCTCAGCCAATAGACAGCCTTCAACCTCCTCAGTTGAATTCTCAGCCTATAGACTGTCTTCAACCTCCTCAGTTGAATTCAGAACCTATAGACTGCCTTCAACCTCCTCAGTTGAATTCAGAGCCTGCAGACTGCCTTCAACCTCCTCAGTTCAATTCAGAGCCTGCAGACTGTCTTCACCCTCCTCAGTTGAATTCAGAGCCTGCAGACTGTCTTCAACCTCCTCAGTTGAATTCTGAGCCTGCAGACTGCCTTCAACCTCCTCAGTTGAATTCGCAGCCTTTAGACTGTCTTTAACCACCTCATTTGAAATCTCAGCCTATAGACTGCCTTCAACCTCCTCAGTTGAATTATAAGCCTACAGACAGCCTTCAACCTCCTCAGTTGAAATCTCAGCCTACAGACTGCCTTCAACCTCCTCAGTTAAATTCTCAGCCTACAGACTGCCTTCAACCTCCTCAGTTGAATTCTGAGCCTATAGACTGCCTTCAACCTCCTCAGTTGAATTCTCAGCCTACAGACTGCCTTCAACCTCCTCAGTTGATTTCTGAGCCTACAGACTGCCTTCAACCTCCTCAGTTGAATTCTGAGCCTATAGACTGCCTTCAAACTCCTCAGTTGAATTCTCAGCCTGCAGACTGCCTTCAACCTCTTCAGTTGAATTTGGAGGCTGCAGACTGTCTTCAACCTCTTCAGTTGAATTCTCAGCTTACAGACTGCCTTCAACCTCCTCAGTTAAATTCTCAGCCTACAGACTGCCTTCAAACTCCTCAGTTAAATTCTCAGCCTACAGACTGCCTTCAACCTCTACAGTTGAATTTGGAGGCTGCAGACTGCCTTCAACCTCCTCAGTTGAATTCTCAGCCTATAGACTGCCTTCAACCTCCTCAGTTGAATTCTCAGCCTATAGACTGCCTTCAACCTCCTCAGTTGAATTATCAGCCTATAGACTGCCTTCAACCTCCTCAGTTGAATTCAGAACCTATAGAATGCCTTCAACCTCCTCAGTTGAATTCTCAACCTATAGACTTTCTTCAACCTCCTGTTGAATTCGCAGCCTTTACACTGCCTTCAAACTCCTCATTTGAATTCTCAGCCTATAGACTGCCTTCAACCTCCTCAGTTGAATTCTGAGCCTACAGACTGCCTTCAACCTCCTGTTGAATTTTCAGCCTATAGACTGTCTTCAAACTCATCGGTTGAATTCTGAGCCTAGACTGTCTTCAACCTCCTCAGTTGAATTATCAGCCTACCGACTGCCCTCAAACTCCTCAGTTGAATTCTCAGCCTATAGACTGCCTTCTACCTCTTCAGTTGAATTCTCAGCCTACAGACTGTCTTCAACCTCCTCAGTTGAATTCTCAGCCTATAGACTGCCTTCAACCTCCTCAGTTGAATTCTCAGCCTATAGACTGCCTTCAACATCCTCAGTTGAATTCGGAGCCTGCAGACTGTCTTCAACCTCCTCAGTTGAATTCTCAGCCTACAGACTGACTTCAACCTCCTCAGTTGAAATCTCAGCCTACAGACTGCCTTCAACTTCCTCAGTTGAATTCTGAGCCTACAGACTGCCTTCAACCTCCGCAGTTGAACTCTGAGCCTACAGACTGCCTTCAGCCTCCTCAGTTGACTTCTCAGCCTATAGACTACCTTCAACCTCCTCAGTTGAATTCTGAGCCTATAGACTGCCTTCAACCTCCTCAGTTGAATTCTCAGCCGAAAGACTGCCTTCAACCTCCTCAGTTGAATTTTCAGCCTATAGACTGCATTCAACCTCCTGTTGAATTCTCAGCCTACAGACTGCCTTCAACCTCCTCAGATGAATTTTCAGCCTATAGACTGCATTCAACCTCCTGTTGAATTCTCAGCCTATAGACTGCCTTCAGCCTCCTCAGTATAATTCTCAGCCAATAGACAGCCTTCAACCTCCTCAGTTAAATTCTCAGCCTACAGACTGCCTTCAACCTCCTCAGTTAAATTCTCAGCCTACAGACTGCCTTCAACCTCCTCAGTTGAATTCTGAGCCTATAGACTGCCTTCAACCTCCACAGTTGAATTCTGAGCCTATAGACTGCCTTCAAACTCCTGAGTTGAATTCTCAGCCTACAGACTGCCTTGAACCTCCTCAGTTAAATTCTCAGCCTACAGAATGCCTTCAAACTCCTCTGTTGAATTCTCAGCCAACAGACTGCCTTCAACCTCTTCAGTTGAATTCTCAGCTTACAGACTGTCTTCAACCTCCTCAGTTGAATTCTCAGCCTATAGACTGCCTTCAACCTCCTCAGTTGAATTCTCAGCCTATAGACTGCCTTCAACCTCCTCAGTTGAATTCTCAGCCTACAGACTGCCTTGAACCTCCTCAGTTAAATTCTCAGCCTACAGAATGCCTTCAAACTCCTCTGTTGAATTCTCAGCCAACAGACTGCCTTCAACCTCTTCAGTTGAATTCTCAGCCTACAGACTGTCTTCAACCTCCTCAGTTGAATTCTCAGCCTATAGACTGCCTTCAACCTCCTCAGTTGAATTCTCAGCCTATAGACTGCCTTCAACATCCTCAGTTGAATTCTGAGCCTGCAGACTGTCTTCAACCTCCTCAGTTGAATTCTCAGCCTACAGACTGTCTTCAACCTCCTCAGTTGAATTCTCAGCCTACAGACTGTCTTCAACCTCCTCAGTTGAATTCTCAGCCTACAGACTGCCTTCAACTTCCTCATTTGAATTCTCAGCCTATAGACTGCCTTCAACCTCCTCAGTTGAATTCTGAGCCTACAGACTGCCTTCAACCTCCTGTTGAATTTTCAGCCTATAGACTGTCTTCAAACTCATCGGTTGAATTCTGAGCCTAGACGGTCTTCAACCTCCTCAGTTGAATTATCAGCCTACCGACTGCCCTCAAACTCCTCAGTTGAATTCTCAGCCTATAGACTGCCTTCTACCTCTTCAGTTGAATTCTCAGCCTACAGACTGTCTTCAACCTCCTCAGTTGAATTCTCAGCCTATAGACTGCCTTCAACCTCCTCAGTTGAATTCTCAGCCTATAGACTGCCTTCAACATCCTCAGTTGAATTCGGAGCCTGCAGACTGTCTTCAACCTCCTCAGTTGAATTCTCAGCCTACAGACTGACTTCAACCTCCTCAGTTGAAATCTCAGCCTACAGACTGCCTTCAACTTCCTCAGTTGAATTCTGAGCCTACAGACTGCCTTCAACCTCCGCAGTTGAACTCTGAGCCTACAGACTGCCTTCAGCCTCCTCAGTTGACTTCTCAGCCTATAGACTACCTTCAACCTCCTCAGTTGAATTCTGAGCCTATAGACTGCCTTCAACCTCCTCAGTTGAATTCTCAGCCGAAAGACTGCCTTCAACCTCCTCAGTTGAATTTTCAGCCTATAGACTGCATTCAACCTCCTGTTGAATTCTCAGCCTACAGACTGCCTTCAACCTCCTCAGATGAATTTTCAGCCTATAGACTGCATTCAACCTCCTGTTGAATTCTCAGCCTATAGACTGCCTTCAGCCTCCTCAGTATAATTCTCAGCCAATAGACAGCCTTCAACCTCCTCAGTTAAATTCTCAGCCTACAGACTGCCTTCAACCTCCTCAGTTAAATTCTCAGCCTACAGACTGCCTTCAACCTCCTCAGTTGAATTCTGAGCCTATAGACTGCCTTCAACCTCCACAGTTGAATTCTGAGCCTATAGACTGCCTTCAAACTCCTGAGTTGAATTCTCAGCCTACAGACTGCCTTGAACCTCCTCAGTTAAATTCTCAGCCTACAGAATGCCTTCAAACTCCTCTGTTGAATTCTCAGCCAACAGACTGCCTTCAACCTCTTCAGTTGAATTCTCAGCTTACAGACTGTCTTCAACCTCCTCAGTTGAATTCTCAGCCTATAGACTGCCTTCAACCTCCTCAGTTGAATTCTCAGCCTATAGACTGCCTTCAACCTCCTCAGTTGAATTCTCAGCCTACAGACTGCCTTGAACCTCCTCAGTTAAATTCTCAGCCTACAGAATGCCTTCAAACTCCTCTGTTGAATTCTCAGCCAACAGACTGCCTTCAACCTCTTCAGTTGAATTCTCAGCCTACAGACTGTCTTCAACCTCCTCAGTTGAATTCTCAGCCTATAGACTGCCTTCAACCTCCTCAGTTGAATTCTCAGCCTATAGACTGCCTTCAACATCCTCAGTTGAATTCTGAGCCTGCAGACTGTCTTCAACCTCCTCAGTTGAATTCTCAGCCTACAGACTGTCTTCAACCTCCTCAGTTGAATTCTCAGCCTACAGACTGTCTTCAACCTCCTCAGTTGAATTCTCAGCCTACAGACTGCCTTCAACTTCCTCAGTTGAATTCTGAGCCTACAGACTGCCTTCAACCTCCGCAGTTGAACTCTGAGCCTACAGACTGCCTTCACCCTCCTCAGTTGACTTCTCAGCCTGTAGACTACCTTCAACCTCCTCAGTTGAATTCTGAGCCTGTAGACTGCCTTCAACCTCCTCATTTGAAATCTGAGCCTATAGACTGCCTTCAACCTCCTGTTGAATTCTCAGCCTATAGACTGCATTCAACCTCCTGTTGAATTCTCAGCCTACAGACTGCCTTCAACCTCTTCAGATGAATTCTCAGCCTATACACTGCCTTCAGCCTCCTCAGTATAATTCTCAGCCAATAGACAGCCTTCAACCTCCTCAGTTGAATTCTCAGCCTATAGACTGTCTTCAACCTCCTCAGTTGAATTCAGAACCTATAGACTGCCTTCAATCTCCTCAGTTGAATTCAGAGCCTGCAGACTGCCTTCAACCTCCTCAGTTGAATTCAGAGCCTGCAGACTGTCTTCACCCTCCTCAGTTGAATTCAGAGCCTGCAGACTGTCTTCAACCTCCTCAGTTGAATTCTGAGCCTGCAGACTGCCTTCAACCTCCTCAGTTGAATTCGCAGCCTGTAGACTGTCTTCAACCACCTCATTTGAAATCTCAGCCTATAGACTGCCTTCAAGCTCCTCAGTTGAATTATCAGCCTACAGACAGCCTTCAACCTCCTCAGTTGAAATCTCAGCCTACAGACTGCCTTCAACCTCCTCAGTTAAATTCTCAGCCTACAGACTGCCTTCAACCTCCTCAGTTGAATTCTGAGCCTATAGACTGCCTTCAACCTCCTCAGTTGAATTCACAGCCTACAGACTGCCTTCAACCTCCTCAGTTGATTTCTGAGCCTACAGACTGCCTTCAACCTCCTCAGTTGAATTCTGAGCCTATAGACTGCCTTCAAACTCCTCAGTTGAATTCTCAGCCTGCAGACTGCCTTCAACCTCTTCAGTTGAATTTGGAGGCTGCAGACTGTCTTCAACCTCTTCAGTTGAATTCTCAGCTTACAGACTGCCTTCAACCTCCTCAGTTAAATTCTCAGCCTACAGACTGCCTTCAACCTCTACAGTTGAATTTGGAGGCTGCAGACTCCCTTCAACCTCCTCAGTTGAATTCTCAGCCTATAGACTGCCTTCAACCTCCTCAGTTGAATTCTCAGCCTATAGACTGCCTTCAACCTCCTCAGTTGAAATCTCAGCCTATAGACTGCCTTCAACCTCCTCAGTTGAATTCAGAACCTATAGAATGCCTTCAACCTCCTCAGTTGAATTCTCAACCTATAGACTTTCTTCAACCTCCTGTTGAATTCGCAGCCTTTACACTGCCTTCAAACTCCTCATTTGAATTCTCAGCCTATAGACTGCCTTCAACCTCCTCAGTTGAATTCTGAGCCTACAGACGGCCTTCAACCTCCGCAGTTGAACTCTGAGCCTACAGACTGCCTTCAGCCTCCTCAGTTGACTTCTCAGCCTATAGACTACCTTCAACCTCCTCAGTTGAATTCTGAGCCTATAGACTGCCTTCAACCTCCTCAGTTGAATTCTGAGCCGAAAGACTGCCTTCAACCTCCTCAGTTGAATTTTCAGCCTACAGACTGCATTCAACCTCCTGTTGAATTCTCAGCCTACAGACTGCCTTCAACCTCCTCAGATGAATTTTCAGCCTATAGACTGCATTCAACCTCCTGTTGAATTCTCAGCCTATAGACTGCCTTCAGCCTCCTCAGTATAATTCTCAGCCAATAGACAGCCTTCAACCTCCTCAGTTAAATTCTCAGCCTACAGACTGCCTTCAACCTCCTCAGTTAAATTCTCAGCCTACAGACTGCCTTCAACCTCCTCAGTTGAATTCTGAGCCTATAGACTGCCTTCAACCTCCACAGTTGAATTCTCAGCCTACAGACTGCCTTGAACCTCCTCAGTTAAATTCTCAGCCTACAGACTGCCTTCAACCTCCTCAGTTAAATTCTCAGCCTACAGAATGCCTTCAAACTCCTCTGTTGAATTCTCAGCCAACAGACTGCCTTCAACCTCTTCAGTTGAATTCTCAGCCTACAGACTGTCTTCAACCTCCTCAGTTGAATTCTCAGCCTATAGACTGCCTTCAACCTCCTCAGTTGAATTCTCAGCCTATAGACTGCCTTCAACATCCTCAGTTGAATTCTGAGCCTGCAGACTGTCTTCAACCTCCTCAGTTGAATTCTCAGCCTACAGACTGTCTTCAACCTCCTCAGTTGAATTCTCAGCCTACAGACTGTCTTCAACCTCCTCAGTTGAATTCTCAGCCTACAGACTGCCTTCAACTTCCTCAGTTGAATTCTGAGCCTACAGACTGCCTTCAACCTCCGCAGTTGAACTCTGAGCCTACAGACTGCCTTCACCCTCCTCAGTTGACTTCTCAGCCTGTAGACTACCTTCAACCTCCTCAGTTGAATTCTGAGCCTGTAGACTGCCTTCAACCTCCTCATTTGAAATCTGAGCCTATAGACTGCCTTCAACCTCCTGTTGAATTCTCAGCCTATAGACTGCCTTGAACCTCCTCAGTTGAATTCTCAGCCGAAAGACTGCCTTCAACCTCCTCAGTTGAATTTTCAGCCTATAGACTGCATTCAACCTCCTGTTGAATTCTCAGCCTACAGACTGCCTTCAACCTCTTCAGATGAATTCTCAGCCTATACACTGCCTTCAGCCTCCTCAGTATAATTCTCAGCCAATAGACAGCCTTCAACCTCCTCAGTATAATTCTCAGCCTATAGACTGTCTTCAACCTCCTCAGTTGAATTCAGAACCTATAGACTGCCTTCAACCTCCTCAGTTGAATTCAGAGCCTGCAGACTGCCTTCAACCTCCTCAGTTGAATTCAGAGCCTGCAGACTGTCTTCACCCTCCTCAGTTGAATTCAGAGCCTGCAGACTGTTTTCAACCTCCTCAGTTGAATTCTGAGCCTGCAGACTGCCTTCAACCTCCTCAGTTGAATTCGCAGCCTGTAGACTGTCTTCAACCACCTCATTTGAAATCTCAGCCTATAGACTGCCTTCAACCTCCTCAGTTGAATTATCAGCCTACAGACAGCCTTCAACCTCCTCAGTTGAAATCTCAGCCTACAGACTGCCTTCAACCTCCTCAGTTAAATTCTCAGCCTACAGACTGCCTTCAACCTCCTCAGATGAATTCTGAGCCTATAGACTGCCTTCAACCTCCTCAGTTGAATTCTCAGCCTACAGACTGCCTTCAACCTCCTCAGTTGATTTCTGAGCCTACAGACTGCCTTCAACCTCCTCAGTTGAATTCTGAGCCTATAGACTGCCTTCAAACTCCTCAGTTGAATTCTCAGCCTGCAGACTGCCTTCAACCTCTTCAGTTGAATTTGGAGGCTGCAGACTGTCTTCAACCTCTTCAGTTGAATTCTCAGCTTACAGACTGCCTTCAACCTCCTCAGTTAAATTCTCAGCCTACAGACTGCCTTCAACCTCTACAGTTGAATTTGGAGGCTGCAGACTCCCTTCAACCTCCTCAGTTGAATTCTCAGCCTATAGACTGCCTTCAACCTCCTCAGTTGAATTCTCAGCCTATAGACTGCCTTCAACCTCCTCAGTTGAAATCTCAGCCTATAGACTGCCTTCAACCTCCTCAGTTGAATTCAGAACCTATAGAATGCATTCAACCTCCTGTTGAATTCTCAACCTATAGACTTTCTTCAACCTCCTGTTGAATTCGCAGCCTTTACACTGCCTTCAAACTCCTCATTTGAATTCTCAGCCTATAGACTGCCTTCAACCTCCTCAGTTGAATTCTGAGCCTACAGACTGCCTTCAACCTCCTGTTGAATTTTCAGCCTATAGACTGTCTTCAAACTCATCGGTTGAATTCTGAGCCTAGACGGTCTTCAACCTCCTCAGTTGAATTATCAGCCTACCGACTGCCTTCAAACTCCTCAGTTGAATTCTCAGCCTATAGACTGTCTTCAACCACCTCAGTTGAAATCTCAGCCAATAGACTACCTTCAACCTCCTCAGTTGAATTCTGAGCCTATAGACTGCCTTCAACCTCCTCAGTTGAATTTTCAGCCAATAGACTGCATTCAACCTCCTGTTGAATTCTCAGCCTACAGACTGCCTTCAACCTCCTCAGATGAATTCTCAGCCTATACACTGCCTTCAGCCTCCTCAGTATAATTCTCAGCCAATAGACAGACTTCAACCTCCTCAGTTAAATTCTCAGCCTACAGACTGCCTTCAACCTCCTCAGTTAAATTCTCAGCGTACAGACTGCCTTCAACCTCCTCAGTTGAATTCTGAGCCTATAGACTGCCTTCAACCTCCTCAGTTGAATTCTGAGCCTATAGACTGCCTTCAAACTCCTCAGTTGAATTCTCAGCCTACAGACTGCCTTCAACCTCCTCAGTTAAATTCTCAGCCTACAGACTGCCTTCAACCTCCTCAGTTAAATTCTCAGCCTACAGAATGCCTTCAAACTCCTCTGTTGAATTCTCAGCCAACAGACTGCCTTCAACCTTTTCAGTTGAATTCTCAGCCTACAGACTGTCTTCAACATCCTCAGTTGAATTCTCAGCCTATAGACTGCCTTCAACCTCCTCAGTTGAATTCTCAGCCTATAGACTGCCTTCAACATCCTCAGTTGAATTCGGAGCCTGCAGACTGTCTTCAACCTCCTCAGTTGAATTCTCAGCCTACAGACTGTCTTCAACCTCCTCAGTTGAATTCTCAGCCTACAGACTGTCTTCAACCTCCTCAGTTGAATTCTCAGCCTACAGACTGCCTTCAACTTCCTCAGTTGAATTCTGAGCCTACAGACTGCCTTCAACCTCCGCAGTTGAACTCTGAGCCTACAGACTGCCTTCAACCTCCTCAGTTGACTTCTCAGC
Organism: Hypanus sabinus; assembly: GCF_030144855.1. Classification (NCBI taxonomy): domain Eukaryota; kingdom Metazoa; phylum Chordata; class Chondrichthyes; order Myliobatiformes; family Dasyatidae; genus Hypanus; species Hypanus sabinus. The sequence goes on along the minus strand of NW_026779046.1, from coordinate 332,127 downwards.
CTGTAGACTACCTTCAACCTCCTCAGTTGAATTCTCAGCCTATAGACTGCCTTCAACCTCCTCAGTTGAATACTCAGCCTACAGACTGTCTTCAACCTCTTCAGTTGAATTATCAGCTTACAGACTGCCTTCAACCTCCTCAGTTAAATTCTCAGCCTACAGACTGCCTTCAAACTCCTCAGTTAAATTCTCAGCCTACAGACTGCCTTCAACCTCTACAGTTGAATTTGGAGGCTGCAGACTGCCTTCAACCTCCTCAGTTGAATTCTCAGCCTATAGACTGCCTTCAACCTCCTCAGTTGAATTCTCAGCCTATAGACTGCCTTCAACATCCTCAGTTGAATTCGGAGCCTGCAGACTGTCTTCAACCTCCTCAGTTCAATTCTCAGCCTACAGACTGTCTTCAACCTCCTCAGTTGAATTCTCAGCCTACAGACTGTCTTCAACCTCCTCAGTTGAATTCTCAGCCTACAGACTGCCTTCAACTTCCTCAGTTGAAATCTCAGCCTATAGACTGCCTTCAACCTCCTCAGTTGAATTCTCAGCCTATAGACTGCCTTCAACCTCCTCAGTTGAAATCTCAGCCTATAGACTGCCTTCAACCTCCTCAGTTGAATTATCAGCCTATAGACTGTCTTCAACCTCCTCAGTTGAATTCAGAACCTATAGAATGCCTTCAACCTCCTCAGTTGAATTCTCAACCTATAGAATGCCTTCAACCTCCTCAGTTGAATTCTCAACCTATAGACTTTCTTCAACCTCCTGTTGAATTCGCAGCCTTTACACTGCCTTCAAACTCCTCATTTGAATTCTCAGCCTATAGACTGCCTTCAACCTCCTCAGTTGAATTCTCAGCCTATAGACTGTCTTCAACCACCTCAGTTGAAATCTCAGCCAATAGACTACCTTCAACCTCCTCAGTTGAATTCTGAGCCTATAGACTGCCTTCAACCTCCTCAGTTGAATTCTCAGCCTACAGACTGCCTTCAACCTCCACAGATGAATTCTCAGCCTATAGACTGTCTTCAACCACCTCAGTTGAAATCTCAGCCAATAGACTACCTTCAACCTCCTCAGTTGAATTCTGAGCCTATAGACTGCCATCAACCTCCTCAGTTGAATTCTCAGCCTACAGACTGCCTTCAACCTCCACAGATGAATTCTCAGCCTTTACACTGCCTTCAGCCTCCTCAGTATAATTCTCAGCCAATAGACAGCCTTCAACCTCCTCAGTTAAATTCTCAGCCTACAGACTGCCTTCAACCTCCTCAGTTAAATTCTCAGCCTACAGACTGCCTTCAACCTCCTCAGTTGAATTCTGAGCCTATAGACTGCCTTCAACCTCCTCAGTTGAATTCTGAGCCTATAGACTGCCTTCAAACTCCTCAGTTGAATTCTCAGCCTACAGACTGCCTTCAACGTCCTCAGTTAAATTCTCAGCCTACAGACTGCCTTCAACCTCCTCAGTTAAATTCTCAGCCTACAGAATGCCTTCAAACTCCTCTGTTGAATTCTCAGCCAACAGACTGCCTTCAACCTTTTCAGTTGAATTCTCAGCCTACAGACTGTCTTCAACCTCCTCAGTTGAATTCTCAGCCTACAGACTGTCTTCAACCTCCTCAGTTGAATTCTCAGCCTACAGACTGCCTTCAACTTCCTCAGTTGAATTCTGAGCCTACAGACTGCCTTCAACCTCCGCAGTTGAACTCTGAGCCTACAGACTGCCTTCACCCTCCTCAGTTGACTTCTCAGCCTGTAGACTACCTTCAACCTCCTCAGTTGAATTCTGAGCCTGTAGACTGCCTTCAACCTCCTCATTTGAAATCTGAGCCTATAGACTGCCTTCAACCTCCTGTTGAATTCTCAGCCTATAGACTGCCTTCAACCTCCTCAGTTGAATTCTCAGCCGAAAGACTGCCTTCAACCTCCTCAGTTGAATTTTCAGCCTATAGACTGCATTCAACCTCCTGTTGAATTCTCAGCCTACAGACTGCCTTCAACCTCTTCAGATGAATTCTCAGCCTATACACTGCCTTCAGCCTCCTCAGTATAATTCTCAGCCAATAGACAGCCTTCAACCTCCTCAGTTGAATTCTCAGCCTATAGACTGTCTTCAACCTCCTCAGTTGAATTCAGAACCTATAGACTGCCTTCAACCTCCTCAGTTGAATTCAGAGCCTGCAGACTGCCTTCAACCTCCTCAGTTGAATTCAGAGCCTGCAGACTGTCTTCACCCTCCTCAGTTGAATTCAGAGCCTGCAGACTGTCTTCAACCTCCTCAGTTGAATTCTGAGCCTGCAGACTGCCTTCAACCTCCTCAGTTGAATTCGCAGCCTGTAGACTGTCTTCAACCACCTCATTTGAAATCTCAGCCTATAGACTGCCTTCAACCTCCTCAGTTGAATTATCAGCCTACAGACAGCCTTCAACCTCCTCAGTTGAAATCTCAGCCTACAGACTGCCTTCAACCTCCTCAGTGAAATTCTCAGCCTACAGACTGCCTTCAACCTCCTCAGTTGAATTCTGAGCCTATAGACTGCCTTCAACCTCCTCAGTTGAATTCTCAGCCTACAGACTGCCTTCAACCTCCTCAGTTGATTTCTGAGCCTACAGACTGCCTTCAACCTCCTCAGTTGAATTCTGAGCCTATAGACTGCCTTCAAACTCCTCAGTTGAATTCTCAGCCTGCAGACTGCCTTCAACCTCTTCAGTTGAATTTGGAGGCTGCAGACTGTCTTCAACCTCTTCAGTTAAATTCTCAGCTTACAGACTGCCTTCAACCTCCTCAGTTAAATTCTCAGCCTACAGACTGCCTGCAACCTCCTCAGTTGAATTCTGAGCCTATAGACTGCCTTCAACCTCCTCAGTTGAATTCTCAGCCTACAGACTGCCTTCAACCTCCTCAGTTGATTTCTGAGCCTACAGACTGCCTTCAACCTCCTCAGTTGAATTCTGAGCCTATAGACTGCCTTCAAACTCCTCAGTTGAATTCTCAGCCTGCAGACTGCCTTCAACCTCTTCAGTTGAATTTGGAGGCTGCAGACTGTCTTCAACCTCTTCAGTTGAATTCTCAGCTTACAGACTGCCTTCAACCTCCTCAGTTAAATTCTCAGCCTACAGACTGCCTTCAACCTCTACAGTTGAATTTGGAGGCTGCAGACTCCCTTCAACCTCCTCAGTTGAATTCTCAGCCTATAGACTGCCTTCAACCTCCTCAGTTGAATTCTCAGCCTATAGACTGCCTTCAACCTCCTCAGTTGAAATCTCAGCCTATAGACTGCCTTCAACCTCCTCAGTTGAATTCAGAACCTATAGAATGCATTCAACCTCCTGTTGAATTCTCAACCTATAGACGTTCTTCAACCTCCTGTTGAATTCGCAGCCTTTACACTGCCTTCAAACTCCTCATTTGAATTCTCAGCCTATAGACTGCCTTCAACCTCCTCAGTTGAATTCTGAGCCTACAGACTGCCTTCAACCTCCTGTTGAATTTTCAGCCTATAGACTGTCTTCAAACTCATCGGTTGAATTCTGAGCCTAGACGGTCTTCAACCTCCTCAGTTGAATTATCAGCCTACCGACTGCCTTCAAACTCCTCAGTTGAATTCTCAGCCTATAGACTGTCTTCAACCACCTCAGTTGAAATCTCAGCCAATAGACTACCTTCAACCTCCTCAGTTGAATTCTGAGCCTATAGACTGCCTTCAACCTCCTCAGTTGAATTTTCAGCCAATAGACTGCATTCAACCTCCTGTTGAATTCTCGGCCTACAGACTGCCTTCAACCTCCTCAGATGAATTCTCAGCCTATACACTGCCTTCAGCCTCCTCAGTATAATTCTCAGCCAATAGACAGCCTTCAACCTCCTCAGTTAAATTCTCAGCCTACAGACTGCCTTCAACCTCCTCAGTTAAATTCTCAGCGTACAGACTGCCTTCAACCTCCTCAGTTGAATTCTGAGCCTATAGACTGCCTTCAACCTCCTCAGTTGAATTCTGAGCCTATAGACTGCCTTCAAACTCCTCAGTTGAATTCTCAGCCTACAGACTACCTTCAACCTCCTCAGTTGAATTCTGAGCCTACAGACTGTCTTCAGCCTCCTCAGTTGACTTCTCAGCCTATAGACGGCCTTCAACCTCCTCCATTGAATTCTCAGCCTATAGACTGCCTTCATCCTCCTCAGTTGAATTCTCAGACTATAGACTACCTGCAACCTCCTCAGTTGAATTCTGAGCCTGCAGACTGCCTTCAACCTCCTCAGTTGAATTCAGAGCCTGCAGACTGCCTTCAACCTCCTCAGTTGAATTCAGAGCCTGCAGACTGTCTTCAACATCCTCAGTTGAATTCAGAGCCTGCAGACTGTCTTCAACCTCCTCAGTTGAATTCTGAGCCTGCAGACTGCCTTCAACCTCCTCAGTTGAATTCGCAGCCTGCAGACAGCCTTCAACCTCCTCAGTTGAAATCTCAGCCTACAGACTGCCTTCAACCTCCTCAGTTAAATTCTCATCCTACAGACTGCCTTCAACCTCCTCAGTTGTATTCTGAGCCTATAGACTGCCTTCAAACTCCTCAGTTGAATTCTCAGCCTACAGACGGCCTTCAACCTACTCAGTTGATTTCTGAGCCTACAGACTGCCTTCAACCTCCCCAGTTAAATTCCCAGGCTACAGACTGCCTTCAACCTCCTCAGTTGAATTCTGAGCCTATAGACTGCCTTCAACCTCCTCAGTTGCATTCTGAGCCTATAGACTGCCTTCAAATTCCTCAGTTGAATTCTCAGCCTACAGACTGCTTTCAACCTCTTCAGTTGAATTTGGAGGCTGCAGACTGTCTTCAACCTCTTCAGTTGAATTCTCAGCCTACAGACTGCCTTCAACCTCCTCAGTTAAATTCTCAGCCTACAGACTGCCTTCAAACTCCTCAGTTAAATTCTCAGCCTACAGACAGCCTTCAACCTCTTCAGTTGAATTTGGAGGCTGCAGAATGTCTTCAACCTCCTCAGTTGAATTCTCAGCCTACAGACTGCCTTCAACCTCCTCAGTTGAATTCTCAGCCTATAGACTGCCTTCAACCTCCTCAGTTGAATTCGGAGCCTGCAGACTGTCTTCAACCTCCTCAGTTGAATTCTCAGCCTACAGACTGTCTTCAACCTCCTCAGCTGAATTCTCAGCATACAGACTGTCTTCAACCTCCTCAGTTGAATTATCAGCCTACCAACTGCCTTCAACCTCCTCAGTTGAATTCTGAGCCTGCAGACTGCCTTCAACCTCCTCAGTTGAATTCAGAGCCTGCAGACTGCCTTCAACCTCCTCAGTTGAATTCAGAGCCTGCAGACTGTCTTCACCCTCCTCAGTTGAATTCAGAGCCTGCAGACTGTCTTCAACCTCCTCAGTTGAATTCTGACCCTGCAGACTGCGTTCAACCTCCTCAGTTGAATTATCAGCCTACAGACAGCCTTCAACCTCCTCAGTTGAAATCTCAGCCTACAGACTGCCTTCAACCTCCTCAGTTAAATTCTCAGCCTACAGACTGCCTTCAACCTCCTCAGTTGAATTCTGAGCCTATAGACTGCCTTCAACCTCCTCAGTTGAATTCTCAGCCTACAGACTGCCTTCAACCTCCTCAGTTGATTTCTGTGCCTACAGACTGCCTTCAACCTCCTCAGTTGAATTCTGAGCCTATAGACTGCCTTCAAACTCCTCAGTTGAATTCTCAGCCTGCAGACTGCCTTCAACCTCTTCAGTTGAATTTGGAGGCTGCAGACTGTCTTCAACCTCTTCAGTTGAATTCTCAGCTTACAGACTGCCTTCAACCTCCTCAGTTGTATTCTGAGCCTATAGACTGCCTTCAAACTCCTCAGTTGAATTCTCAGCCTACAGACTGCCTTCAACCTACTCAGTTGATTTCTGAGCCTACAGACTGCCTTCAACCTCCTCAGTTGAATTCTCAGCCCACAGACTGCCTTCAACCTCCCCAGTTAAATTCCCAGGCTACAGACTGCCTTCAACCTCCTCAGTTGAATTCTGAGCCTATAGACTGCCTTCAAATTCCTCAGTTGAATTCTCAGCCTACAGACTGCCTTCAACCTCTTCAGTTGAATTTGGAGGCTGCAGACTGTCTTCAACCTCTTCAGTTGAATTCTCAGCCTACAGACTGCCTTCAACCTCCTCAGTTAAATTCTCAGCCTACAGACAGCCTTCAACCTCTTCAGTTGAATTTGGAGGCTGCAGAATGTCTTCAACCTCCTCAGTTGAATTCTCAGCCTACAGACTGCCTTCAACCTCCTCAGTTGAATTCTCAGCCTATAGACTGCCTTCAACCTGCTCAGTTGAATTCGGAGCCTGCAGACTGTCTTCAACGTCCTCAGTTGAATTCTCAGCCTACAGACTGTCTTCAACCTCCTCAGTTGAATTCTCAGCATACAGACTGTCTTCAACCTCCTCAGTTGAATTATCAGCCTACCAACTGCCTTCAACCTCCTCAGTTGAATTCTGAGCCTGCAGACTGCCTTCAACCTCCTCAGTTGAATTCAGAGCCTGCAGACTGCCTTCAACCTCCTCAGTTGAATTCAGAGCCTGCAGACTGTCTTCACCCTCCTCAGTTGAATTCAGAGCCTGCAGACTGTCTTCAACCTCCTCAGTTGAATTCTGAGCCTACAGACTGTCTTCAACCTCCTCAGTTGAATTCGGAGCCTGCAGACTGTCTTCAACCTCCTCAGTTGAATTCTGAGCCTCCAGACTGCCTTCAACCTCCTCAGTTGAATTCACAGCCTTTTCACTGCCTTCAACTCCTCCATTGAATTCTCAGCCTGTGGACTGCTATCATCCTCCTCAGTTGAATTCTCAGCCTATAGACTACCTTCAACCTCCTCAGTTGAATTCTGAGCCTATAGACTGCCTTCAACCTCCTCATTTGAATTCTGAGCCTATAGACTGCCTTCAACCTCCTGTTGAATTCTCAGCCTATAGACTGCCTTCAAACTTCTCAGTTGAATTCTCAGCCTCTAGACTGCATTCAACGTCCTGTTGAATTCTCTGCCTTTCGACTGCCTTCATCCTCCTCAGATGAATTCTCAGCCTATACACTGCCTTCAGCCTCCTCAGTTGAATTCTCAGCTTAAAGACTAACTTCAACCTCCTGTTGAATTTTCAGCCTATAGACTGTCTTCAACCTCCTCAGTTGGATTCGGAGCCTGCAGACTGCCTTCAACCTCCTCAGTTGAATTCTCAGCTTACAGACTGCCTTCAACCTCCTCAGTTGTATTCTGAGCCTATAGACTGCCTTCAAACTCCTCAGTTGAATTCTCAGCCTACAGACTGCCTTCAACCTACTCAGTTGATTTCTGAGCCTACAGACTGCCTTCAACCTCCTCAGTTGAATTCTCAGCCCACAGACTGCCTTCAACCTCCCCAGTTAAATTCCCAGGCTACAGACTGCCTTCAACCTCCTCAGTTGAATTCTGAGCCTATAGACTGCCTTCAAATTCCTCAGTTGAATTCTCAGCCTACAGACTGCCTTCAACCTCTTCAGTTGAATTTGGAGGCTGCAGACTGTCTTCAACCTCTTCAGTTGAATTCTCAGCCTACAGACTGCCTTCAACCTCCTCAGTTAAATTCTCAGCCTACAGACTGCCTTCAAACTCCTCAGTTAAATTCTCAGCCTACAGACAGCCTTCAACCTCTTCAGTTGAATTTGGAGGCTGCAGAATGTCTTCAACCTCCTCAGTTGAATTCTCAGCCTACAGACTGCCTTCAACCTCCTCAGTTGAATTCTCAGCCTATAGACTGCCTTCAACCTGCTCAGTTGAATTCGGAGCCTGCAGACTGTCTTCAACGTCCTCAGTTGAATTCTCAGCCTACAGACTGTCTTCAACCTCCTCAGTTGAATTCTCAGCATACAGACTGTCTTCAACCTCCTCAGTTGAATTATCAGCCTACCAACTGCCTTCAACCTCCTCAGTTGAATTCTGAGCCTGCAGACTGCCTTCAAACTCCTCAGTTGAATTCAGAGCCTGCAGACTGCCTTCAACCTCCTCAGTTGAATTCAGAGCCTGCAGACTGTCTTCACCCTCCTCAGTTGAATTCAGAGCCTGCAGACTGTCTTCAACCTCCTCAGTTGAATTCTGAGCCTACAGACTGTCTTCAACCTCCTCAGTTGAATTCGGAGCCTGCAGACTGTCTTCAACCTCCTCAGTTGAATTCTGAGCCTCCAGACTGCCTTCAACCTCCTCAGTTGAATTCACAGCCTTTTCACTGCCTTCAACTCCTCCATTGAATTCTCAGCCTGTGGACTGCTATCATCCTCCTCAGTTGAATTCTCAGCCTATAGACTACCTTCAACCTCCTCAGTTGAATTCTGAGCCTATAGACTGCCTTCAACCTCCTCATTTGAATTCTGAGCCTATAGACTGCCTTCAACCTCCTGTTGAATTCTCAGCCTATAGACTGCCTTCAAACTTCTCAGTTGAATTCTCAGCCTCTAGACTGCATTCAACGTCCTGTTGAATTCTCTGCCTTTCGACTGCCTTCATCCTCCTCAGATGAATTCTCAGCCTATACACTGCCTTCAACCTCCTCAGTTGAATTCTCAGCTTAAAGACTAACTTCAACCTCCTGTTGAATTTTCAGCCTATAGACTGTCTTCAACCTCCTCAGTTGAATTCGGAGCCTGCAGACTGCCTTCAACCTCCTCAGTTGAATTCTCAGCCTACAGACTGTCTTCAACCTCCTCAGTTGAATTCTCAGCCTACAGACTGCCTTCAAACTCCTCAGTTAAATTCTCAGCCTACAGACAGCCTTCAACCTCTTCAGTTGAATTTGGAGGCTGCAGAATGTCTTCAACCTCCTCAGTTGAATTCTCAGCCTACAGACTGCCTTCAACCTCCTCAGTTGAATTCTCAGCCTATAGACTGCCTTCAACCTCCTCAGTTGAATTCGGAGCCTGCAGACTGTCTTCAACCTCCTCAGTTGAATTCTCAGCCTACAGACTGTCTTCAACCTCCTCTGTTGAATTCTCAGCATACAGACTGTCTTCAACCTCCTCAGTTGAATTATCAGCCTACCAACTGCCTTCAACCTCCTCAGTTGAATTCTGAGCCTGCAGACTGCCTTCAACCTCCTCAGTTGAATTCAGAGCCTGCAGACTGCCTTCAACCTCCTCAGTTGAATTCAGAGCCTGCAGACTGTCTTCACCCTCCTCAGTTGAATTCAGAGCCTGCAGACTGTCTTCAACCTCCTCAGTTGAATTCTGAGCCTGCAGACTGCGTTCAACCTCCTCAGTTGAATTATCAGCCTACAGACAGCCTTCAACCTCCTCAGTTGAAATCTCAGCCTACAGACTGCCTTCAACCTCCTCAGTTAAATTCTCAGCCTACAGACTGCCTTCAACCTCCTCAGTTGAATTCTGAGCCTATAGACTGCCTTCAACCTCCTCAGTTGAATTCTCAGCCTACAGACTGCCTTCAACCTCCTCAGTTGATTTCTGTGCCTACAGACTGCCTTCAACCTCCTCAGTTGAATTCTGAGCCTATAGACTGCCTTCAACCTCCTCAGTTGCATTCTGAGCCTATAGACTGCCTTCAAATTCCTCAGTTGAATTCTCAGCCTACAGACTGCCTTCAACCTCTTCAGTTGAATTTGGAGGCTGCAGACTGTCTTCAACCTCTTCAGTTGAATTCTCAGCCTACAGACTGCCTTCAACCTCCTCAGTTAAATTCTCAGCCTACAGACTGCCTTCAAACTCCTCAGTTAAATTCTCAGCCTACAGACAGCCTTCAACCTCTTCAGTTGAATTTGGAGGCTGCAGAATGTCTTCAACCTCCTCAGTTGAATTCTCAGCCTACAGACTGCCTTCAACCTCCTCAGTTGAATTCTCAGCCTATAGACTGCCTTCAACCTGCTCAGTTGAATTCGGAGCCTGCAGACTGTCTTCAACGTCCTCAGTTGAATTCTCAGCCTACAGACTGTCTTCAACCTCCTCAGTTGAATTCTCAGGATACAGACTGTCTTCAACCTCCTCAGTTGAATTATCAGCCTACCAACTGCCTTCAACCTCCTCAGTTGAATTCTGAGCCTGCAGACTGCCTTCAACCTCCTCAGTTGAATTCAGAGCCTGCAGACTGCCTTCAACCTCCTCAGTTGAATTCTGAGCCTGCAGACTGTCTTCACCCTCCTCAGTTGAATTCAGAGCCTGCAGACTGTCTTCAACCTCCTCAGTTGAATTCTGAGCCTACAGACTGTCTTCAACCTCCTCAGTTGAATTCGGAGCCTGCAGACTGTCTTCAACCTCCTCAGTTGAATTCTGAGCCTCCAGACTGCCTTCAACCTCCTCAGTTGAATTCACAGCCTTTTCACTGCCTTCAACCTCCTCCATTGAATTCTCAGCCTGTGGACTGCTATCATCCTCCTCAGTTGAATTCTCAGCCTATAGACTACCTTCAACCTCCTCAGTTGAATTCTGAGCCTATAGACTGCCTTCAACCTCCTCATTTGAATTCTGAGCCTATAGACTGCCTTCAACCTCCTGTTGAATTCTCAGCCTATAGACTGCCTTCAAACTTCTCAGTTGAATTCTCAGCCTCTAGACTGCATTCAACGTCCTGTTGAATTCTCTGCCTTTCGAATGCCTTCATCCTCCTCAGATGAATTCTCAGCCTATACACTGCCTTCAGCCTCCTCAGTTGAATTCTCAGCTTAAAGACTAACTTCAACCTCCTGTTGAATTTTCAGCCTATAGACTGTCTTCAACCTCCTCAGTTGAATTCGGAGCCTGCAGACTGCCTTCAACCTCCTCAGTTGAATTCTCAGCCTACAGACTGTCTTCAACCTCCTCAGTTGAATTCTCAGCCTACAGACTGCCTTCAAACTCCTCAGTTAAATTCTCAGCCTACAGACAGCCTTCAACCTCTTCAGTTGAATTTGGAGGCTGCAGAATGTCTTCAACCTCCTCAGTTGAATTCTCAGCCTACAGACGGTCTTCAACCTCCTCAGTTGAATTATCAGCCTACCAACTGCCTTCAACCTCCTCAGTTGAATTCTGAGCCTGCAGACTGCCTTCAACCTCCTCAGTTGAATTCAGAGCCTGCAGACTGCCTTCAACCTCCTCAGTTGAATTCAGAGTCTGCAGACTGTCTTCACCCTCCTCAGTTGAATTCAGAGCCTGCAGACTGTCTTCAACCTCCTCAGTTGAATTCTGAGCCTGCAGACTGCGTTCAACCTCCTCAGTTGAATTATCAGCCTACAGACAGCCTTCAACCTCCTCAGTTGAAATCTCAGCCTACAGACTGCCTTCAACCTCCTCAGTTAAATTCTCAGCCTACAGACTGCCTTCAACCTCCTCAGTTGAATTCTGAGCCTACAGACTGCCTTCAACCTCCTCAGTTGAATTCTCAGCCTATAGACTGCCTTCAACCTGCTCAGTTGAATTCGGAGCCTGCAGACTGTCTTCAACGTCCTCAGTTGAATTCTCAGCCTACAGACTGTCTTCAACCTCCTCAGTTGAATTCTCAGCATACAGACTGTCTTCAACCTCCTCAGTTGAATTATCAGCCTACCAACTGCCTTCAACCTCCTCAGTTGAATTCTGAGCCTGCAGACTGCCTTCAAACTCCTCAGTTGAATTCAGAGCCTGCAGACTGCCTTCAACCTCCTCAGTTGAATTCAGAGCCTGCAGACTGTCTTCACCCTCCTCAGTTGAATTCAGAGCCTGCAGACTGTCTTCAACCTCCTCAGTTGAATTCTGAGCCTACAGACTGTCTTCAACCTCCTCAGTTGAATTCGGAGCCTGCAGACTGTCTTCAACCTCCTCAGTTGAATTCTGAGCCTCCAGACTGCCTTCAACCTCCTCAGTTGAATTCACAGCCTTTTCACTGCCTTCAACTCCTCCATTGAATTCTCAGCCTGTGGACTGCTATCATCCTCCTCAGTTGAATTCTCAGCCTATAGACTACCTTCAACCTCCTCAGTTGAATTCTGAGCCTATAGACTGCCTTCAACCTCCTCATTTGAATTCTGAGCCTATAGACTGCCTTCAACCTCCTGTTGAATTCTCAGCCTATAGACTGCCTTCAAACTTCTCAGTTGAATTCTCAGCCTCTAGACTGCATTCAACGTCCTGTTGAATTCTCTGCCTTTCGACTGCCTTCATCCTCCTCAGATGAATTCTCAGCCTATACACTGCCTTCAACCTCCTCAGTTGAATTCTCAGCTTAAAGACTAACTTCAACCTCCTGTTGAATTTTCAGCCTATAGACTGTCTTCAACCTCCTCAGTTGAATTCGGAGCCTGCAGACTGCCTTCAACCTCCTCAGTTGAATTCTCAGCCTACAGACTGTCTTCAACCTCCTCAGTTGAATTCTCAGCCTACAGACTGCCTTCAAACTCCTCAGTTAAATTCTCAGCCTACAGACAGCCTTCAACCTCTTCAGTTGAATTTGGAGGCTGCAGAATGTCTTCAACCTCCTCAGTTGAATTCTCAGCCTACAGACTGCCTTCAACCTCCTCAGTTGAATTCTCAGCCTATAGACTGCCTTCAACCTCCTCAGTTGAATTCGGAGCCTGCAGACTGTCTTCAACCTCCTCAGTTGAATTCTCAGCCTACAGACTGTCTTCAACCTCCTCTGTTGAATTCTCAGCATACAGACTGTCTTCAACCTCCTCAGTTGAATTATCAGCCTACCAACTGCCTTCAACCTCCTCAGTTGAATTCTGAGCCTGCAGACTGCCTTCAACCTCCTCAGTTGAATTCAGAGCCTGCAGACTGCCTTCAACCTCCTCAGTTGAATTCAGAGCCTGCAGACTGTCTTCACCCTCCTCAGTTGAATTCAGAGCCTGCAGACTGTCTTCAACCTCCTCAGTTGAATTCTGAGCCTGCAGACTGCGTTCAACCTCCTCAGTTGAATTATCAGCCTACAGACAGCCTTCAACCTCCTCAGTTGAAATCTCAGCCTACAGACTGCCTTCAACCTCCTCAGTTAAATTCTCAGCCTAAAGACTGCCTTCAACCTCCTCAGTTGAATTCTGAGCCTATAGACTGCCTTCAACCTCCTCAGTTGAATTCTCAGCCTACAGACTGCCTTCAACCTCCTCAGTTGATTTCTGTGCCTACAGACTGCCTTCAACCTCCTCAGTTGAATTCTGAGCCTATAGACTGCCTTCAACCTCCTCAGTTGCATTCTGAGCCTATAGACTGCCTTCAAATTCCTCAGTTGAATTCTCAGCCTACAGACTGCCTTCAACCTCTTCAGTTGAATTTGGAGGCTGCAGACTGTCTTCAACCTCTTCAGTTGAATTCTCAGCCTACAGACTGCCTTCAACCTCCTCAGTTAAATTCTCAGCCTACAGACTGCCTTCAAACTCCTCAGTTAAATTCTCAGCCTACAGACAGCCTTCAACCTCTTCAGTTGAATTTGGAGGCTGCAGAATGTCTTCAACCTCCTCAGTTGAATTCTCAGCCTACAGACTGCCTTCAACCTCCTCAGTTGAATTCTCAGCCTATAGACTGCCTTCAACCTGCTCAGTTGAATTCGGAGCCTGCAGACTGTCTTCAACGTCCTCAGTTGAATTCTCAGCCTACAGACTGTCTTCAACCTCCTCAGTTGAATTCTCAGGATACAGACTGTCTTCAACCTCCTCAGTTGAATTATCAGCCTACCAACTGCCTTCAACCTCCTCAGTTGAATTCTGAGCCTGCAGACTGCCTTCAACCTCCTCAGTTGAATTCAGAGCCTGCAGACTGCCTTCAACCTCCTCAGTTGAATTCAGAGCCTGCAGACTGTCTTCACCCTCCTCAGTTGAATTCAGAGCCTGCAGACTGTCTTCAACCTCCTCAGTTGAATTCTGAGCCTACAGACTGTCTTCAACCTCCTCAGTTGAATTCGGAGCCTGCAGACTGTCTTCAACCTCCTCAGTTGAATTCTGAGCCTCCAGACTGCCTTCAACCTCCTCAGTTGAATTCACAGCCTTTTCACTGCCTTCAACCTCCTCCATTGAATTCTCAGCCTGTGGACTGCTATCATCCTCCTCAGTTGAATTCTCAGCCTATAGACTACCTTCAACCTCCTCAGTTGAATTCTGAGCCTATAGACTGCCTTCAACCTCCTCATTTGAATTCTGAGCCTATAGACTGCCTTCAACCTCCTGTTGAATTCTCAGCCTATAGACTGCCTTCAAACTTCTCAGTTGAATTCTCAGCCTCTAGACTGCATTCAACGTCCTGTTGAATTCTCTGCCTTTCGAATGCCTTCATCCTCCTCAGATGAATTCTCAGCCTATACACTGCCTTCAGCCTCCTCAGTTGAATTCTCAGCTTAAAGACTAACTTCAACCTCCTGTTGAATTTTCAGCCTATAGACTGTCTTCAACCTCCTCAGTTGAATTCGGAGCCTGCAGACTGCCTTCAACCTCCTCAGTTGAATTCTCAGCCTACAGACTGTCTTCAACCTCCTCAGTTGAATTCTCAGCCTACAGACTGCCTTCAAACTCCTCAGTTAAATTCTCAGCCTACAGACAGCCTTCAACCTCTTCAGTTGAATTTGGAGGCTGCAGAATGTCTTCAACCTCCTCAGTTGAATTCTCAGCCTACAGACTGCCTTCAACCTCCTCAGTTGAATTCTCAGCCTATAGACTGCCTTCAACCTCCTCAGTTGAATTCGGAGCCTGCAGACTGTCTTCAACCTCCTCAGTTGAATTCTCAGCCTACAGACTGTCTTCAACCTCCTCTGTTGAATTCTCAGCATACAGACGGTCTTCAACCTCCTCAGTTGAATTATCAGCCTACCAACTGCCTTCAACCTCCTCAGTTGAATTCTGAGCCTGCAGACTGCCTTCAACCTCCTCAGTTGAATTCAGAGCCTGCAGACTGCCTTCAACCTCCTCAGTTGAATTCAGAGCCTGCAGACTGTCTTCACCCTCCTCAGTTGAATTCAGAGCCTGCAGACTGTCTTCAACCTCCTCAGTTGAATTCTGAGCCTGCAGACTGCGTTCAACCTCCTCAGTTGAATTATCAGCCTACAGACAGCCTTCAACCTCCTCAGTTGAAATCTCAGCCTACAGACTGCCTTCAACCTCCTCAGTTAAATTCTCAGCCTACAGACTGCCTTCAACCTCCTCAGTTGAATTCTGAGCCTATAGACTGCCTTCAACCTCCTCAGTTGAATTCTCAGCCTACAGACTGCCTTCAACCTCCTCAGTTGATTTCTGTGCCTACAGACTGCCTTCAACCTCCTCAGTTGAATTCTGAGCCTATAGACTGCCTTCAAACTCCTCAGTTGAATTCTCAGCCTGCAGACTGCCTTCAAACTCTTCAGTTGAATTTGGAGGCTGCAGACTGTCTTCAACCTCTTCAGTTGAATTCTCAGCTTACAGACTGCCTTCAACCTCCTCAGTTGTATTCTGAGCCTATAGACTGCCTTCAAACTCCTCAGTTGAATTCTCAGCCTACAGACTGCCTTCAACCTACTCAGTTGATTTCTGAGCCTACAGACTGCCTTCAACCTCCTCAGTTGAATTCTCAGCCCACAGACTGCCTTCAACCTCCCCAGTTAAATTCCCAGGCTACAGACTGCCTTCAACCTCCTCAGTTGAATTCTGAGCCTATAGACTGCCTTCAACCTCCTCAGTTGCATTCTGAGCCTATAGACTGCCTTCAAATTCCTCAGTTGAATTCTCAGCCTACAGACTGCCTTCAACCTCTTCAGTTGAATTTGGAGGCTGCAGACTGTCTTCAACCTCTTCAGTTGAATTCTCAGCCTACAGACTGCCTTCAACCTCCTCAGTTAAATTCTCAGCCTACAGACTGCCTTCAAACTCCTCAGTTAAATTCTCAGCCTACAGACAGCCTTCAACCTCTTCAGTTGAATTTGGAGGCTGCAGAATGTCTTCAACCTCCTCAGTTGAATTCTCAGCCTACAGACTGCCTTCAACCTCCTCAGTTGAATTCTCAGCCTATAGACTGCCTTCAACCTGCTCAGTTGAATTCGGAGCCTGCAGACTGTCTTCAACGTCCTCAGTTGAATTCTCAGCCTACAGACTGTCTTCAACCTCCTCAGTTGAATTCTCAGCATACAGACTGTCTTCAACCTCCTCAGTTGAATTATCAGCCTACCAACTGCCTTCAACCTCCTCAGTTGAATTCTGAGCCTGCAGACTGCCTTCAACCTCCTCAGTTGAATTCAGAGCCTGCAGACTGCCTTCAACCTCCTCAGTTGAATTCAGAGCCTGCAGACTGTCTTCACCCTCCTCAGTTGAATTCAGAGCCTGCAGACTGTCTTCAACCTCCTCAGTTGAATTCTGAGCCTACAGACTGTCTTCAACCTCCTCAGTTGAATTCGGAGCCTGCAGACTGTCTTCAACCTCCTCAGTTGAATTCTGAGCCTACAGACTGCGTTCAACCTCCTCAGTTGAATTCACAGCCTTTTCACTGCCTTCAACCTCCTCCATTGAATTCTCAGCCTGTAGACTGCTATCATCCTCCTCAGTTGAATTCTCAGCCTATAGACTACCTTCAACCTCCTCAGTTGAATTCTGAGCCTATAGACTGCCTTCAACCTCCTCATTTGAATTCTGTGCCTATAGACTGCCTTCAACCTCCTGTTGAATTCTCAGCCTATAGACTGCCTTCAAACTTCTCAGTTGAATTCTCAGCCTCTAGTCTGCATTCAACGTCCTGTTGAATTCTCTGCCTTTCGACTGCCTTCATCCTCCTCAGATGAATTCTCAGCCTATGCACTGCCTTCAGCCTCCTCAGTTGAATTCTCAGCTTAAAGACTAACTTCAACCTCCTGTTGAATTTTCAGCCTATAGACTGTCTTCAGCCTCCTCAGTTGAATTCGGAGCCTGCAGACTGCCTTCCACCTCCTCAGTTGAATACGGAGACTGCAGACTGTCTTCAACCTCCTCAGTTGAATTCTGAGCCTACAGGCTGCCTTCAACCTCCTCAGTTGAATTCTGAGCCTGCAGACTGTCTTCAACCTCCTCAGTTGAATTCTGAGCCTACAGAATGCCTTCAACCTCCTCAGTTGAATTCACAGCCTATACACTGCCTTCAAACTCCTCAGTTGAATTCTCAGCCTATAGACTGCCTTCAAACTCCTCAGTTGAATTCTGAGCCTACAGACTGCCTTCAACCTCCTCAGTTGAATTTTCAGCCTACAGACTGTCTTCAACCTCCTCAGATGAATTCTCAGCCTATACACTGCCTTCTGCCTCCTCAGTTGAATTCTCAGCCGAAAGACTGCCTTCAACCTCCTCAGTTGAATTTTCAGCCTATAGACTGCATTCAACCTCCTGTTCAATTCTCAGCCTACAGATTGCCTTCAACCTCTTCAGATGAATTCTCAGCCTATACACTGCCTTCAGCCTCCTCAGTATAATTCTCAGCCAATAGACAGCCTTCAACCTCCTCAGTTGAATTCTCAGCCTATAGACTGACTTCAACCTCCTCAGTTGAATTCTCAGCCTATAGACTGCCTTCAACCTCCTCAGTTGAAATCTCAGCCTATAGACTGCCTTCAACCTCCTCAGTTGAATTATCAGCCTATAGACTGTCTTCAACCTCCTCAGTTGAATTCAGAACCTATAGAATGCCTTCAACCTCCTCAGTTGAATTCTCAACCTATAGACTTTCTTCAACCTCCTGTTGAATTCGCAGCCTTTACAGTGCCTTCAAACTCCTCATTTGAATTCTCAGCCTATAGACTGCCTTCAACCTCCTCAGTTGAATTCTGAGCCTACAGACTGCCTTCAACCTCCTGTTGAATTTTCAGCCTATAGACTGTCTTCAAACTCATCGGTTGAATTCTGAGCCTAGACGGTCTTCAACCTCCTCAGTTGAATTATCAGCCTACCGACTGCCTTCAAACTCCTCAGTTGAATTCTCAGCCTATAGACTGTCTTCAACCACCTCAGTTGAAATCTCAGCCAATAGACTACCTTCAACCTCCTCAGTTGAATTCTGAGCCTACAGACTGTCTTCAGCCTCCTCAGTTGACTTCTCAGCCTATAGACTGCCTTCAACCTCCTCCATTGAATTCTCAGCCTATAGACTGCCTTCATCCTCCTCAGTTGAATTCTCAGACTATAGACTACCTGCAACCTCCTCAGTTGAATTCTGAGCCTGCAGACTGCCTTCAACCTCCTCAGTTGAATTCAGAGCCTGCAGACTGCCTTCAACCTCCTCAGTTGAATTCAGAGCCTGCAGACTGTCTTCAACATCCACAGTTGAATTCAGAGCCTGCAGACTGTCTTCAACCTCCTCAGTTGAATTCTGAGCCTGCAGACTGCCTTCAACCTCCTCAGTTGAATTCGCAGCCTGCAGACAGCCTTCAACCTCCTCAGTTGAAATCTCAGCCTGCAGACAGCCTTCAAACTCCTCAGTTGAATTCTCAGCCTACAGACTGCCTTCAACCTACTCAGTTGATTTCTGAGCCTACAGACTGCCTTCAACCTCCCCAGTTAAATTCCCAGGCTACAGACTGCCTTCAACCTCCTCAGTTGAATTCTGAGCCTATAGACTGCCTTCAACCTCCTCAGTTGCATTCTGAGCCTATAGACTGCCTTCAAATTCCTCAGTTGAATTCTCAGCCTACAGACTGCTTTCAACCTCTTCAGTTGAATTTGGAGGCTGCAGACTGTCTTCAACCTCTTCAGTTGAATTCTCAGCCTACAGACTGCCTTCAACCTCCTCAGTTAAATTCTCAGCCTACAGACTGCCTTCAAACTCCTCAGTTAAATTCTCAGCCTACAGACAGCCTTCAACCTCTTCAGTTGAATTTGGAGGCTGCAGAATGTCTTCAACCTCTTCAGTTGAATTCTCAGCCTACAGACTGCCTTCAACCTCCTCAGTTGAATTCTCAGCCTATAGACTGCCTTCAACCTCCTCAGTTGAATTCGGAGCCTGCAGACTGTCTTCAACCTCCTCAGTTGAATTCTCAGCCTACAGACTGTCTTCAACCTCCTCAGTTGAATTCTCAGCATACAGACTTTCTTCAACCTCCTCAGTTGAATTATCAGCCTACCAACTGCCTTCAACCTCCTCAGTTGAATTCTGAGCCTGCAGACTGCCTTCAACCTCCTCAGTTGAATTCAGAGCCTGCAGACTGCCTTCAACCTCCTCAGTTGAATTCAGAGCCTGCAGACTGTCTTCACCCTCCTCAGTTGAATTCAGAGCCTGCAGACTGTCTTCAACCTCCTCAGTTGAATTCTGCGCCTGCAGACTGCGTTCAACCTCCTCAGTTGAATTATCAGCCTACAGACAGCCTTCAACCTCCTCAGTTGAAATCTCAGCCTACAGACTGCCTTCAACCTCCTCAGTTAAATTCTCAGCCTACAGACTGCCTTCAACCTCCTCAGTTGAATTCTGAGCCTATAGACTGCCTTCAACCTCCTCAGTTGAATTCTCAGCCTACAGACTGCCTTCAACCTCCTCAGTTGATTTCTGTGCCTACAGACTGCCTTCAACCTCCTCAGTTGAATTCTGAGCCTATAGACTGCCTTCAAACTCCTCAGTTGAATTCTCAGCCTGCAGACTGCCTTCAACCTCTTCAGTTGAATTTGGAGGCTGCAGACTGTCTTCAACCTCTTCAGTTGAATTCTCAGCTTACAGACTGCCTTCAACCTCCTCAGTTGTATTCTGAGCCTATAGACTGCCTTCAAACTCCTCAGTTGAATTCTCAGCCTACAGACTGCCTTCAACCTACTCAGTTGATTTCTGAGCCTACAGACTGCCTTCAACCTCCTCAGTTGAATTCTCAGCCCACAGACTGCCTTCAACCTCCCCAGTTAAATTCCCAGGCTACAGACTGCCTTCAACCTCCTCAGTTGAATTCTGAGCCTATAGACTGCCTTCAACCTCCTCAGTTGCATTCTGAGCCTATAGACTGCCTTCAAATTCCTCAGTTGAATTCTCAGCCTACAGACTGCCTTCAACCTCTTCAGTTGAATTTGGAGGCTGCAGACTGTCTTCAACCTCTTCAGTTGAATTCTCAGCCTACAGACTGCCTTCAACCTCCTCAGTTAAATTCTCAGCCTACAGACTGCCTTCAAACTCCTCAGTTAAATTCTCAGCCTACAGACTGCCTTCAACCTCCTCAGTTGAATTCTCAGCCTATAGACTGCCTTCAACCTGCTCAGTTGAATTCGGAGCCTGCAGACTGTCTTCAACGTCCTCAGTTGAATTCTCAGCCTACAGACTGTCTTCAACCTCCTCAGTTGAATTCTCAGCATACAGACTGTCTTCAACCTCCTCAGTTGAATTATCAGCCTACCAACTGCCTTCAACCTCCTCAGTTGAATTCTGAGCCTGCAGACTGCCTTCAACCTCCTCAGTTGAATTCAGAGCCTGCAGACTGCCTTCAACCTCCTCAGTTGAATTCAGAGCCTGCAGACTGTCTTCACCCTCCTCAGTTGAATTCAGAGCCTGCAGACTGTCTTCAACCTCCTCAGTTGAATTCTGAGCGTACAGACTGCCTTCAAACTCCTCAGTTGAATTCACAGCCTTTTCACTGCCTTCAACCTCCTCCATTGAATTCTCAGCCTGTAGACTGCTATCATCCTCCTCAGTTGAATTCTCAGCCTATAGACTACCTTCAACCTCCTCAGTTGAATTCTGAGCCTATAGACTGCCTTCAACCTCCTCATTTGAATTCTGAGCCTATAGACTGCCTTCAACCTCCTGTTGAATTCTCAGCCTATAGACTGCCTTCAAACTTCTCAGTTGAATTCTCAGCCTCTAGACTGCATTCAACGTCCTGTTGAATTCTCTGCCTTTCGACTGCCTTCATCCTCCTCAGATGAATTCTCAGCCTATACACTGCCTTCAGCCTCCTCATTTGAATTCTCAGCTTAAAGACTAACTTCAACCTCCTGTTGAATTTTCAGCCTATAGACTGTCCTCAACCTCCTCAGTTGAATTCGGAGCCTGCAGACTGCCTTCCACCTCCTCAGTTGAATACGGAGACTGCAGACTGTCTTCAACCTCCTCAGTTGAATTCTGAGCCTACAGGCTGCCTTCAACCTCCTCAGTTGAATTCTGAGCCTGCAGACTGTCTTCAAACTCCTCAGTTGAATTCTGAGCCTACAGAATGCCTTCAACCTCCTCAGTTGAATTCACAGCCTATACACTGCCTTCAAACTCCTCAGTTGAATTCTCAGCCTATAGACTGCCTTCAAACTCCTCAGTTGAATTCTGAGCCTACAGACTGCCTTCAACCTCCTCAGTTGAATTTTCAGCCTACAGACTGTCTTCAACCTCCTCAGATGAATTCTCAACCTATACACTGCCTTCTGCCTCCTCAGTTGAATTTTCAGCCTATAGAATGTCTTCAAACTGCTCAGATGAATTCTCAGCCTATACAATGCCTTCATCCTTAGTTGAATTCTGAGCGTACAGACTGTCTTCAACATACCCAGTTGAATTCTGAGCCTATAGACTGTCTTCAACCTCCTCAGTTGAATTCTCAGGCTATAGACTGCCTTCAACCTCTGCAGTTGAATTCTCAGCCTATACACTGCCTTCAACCTCCTCAGCTGAATTCTCAGCCTACAGACTGTCTTCAACCTCCTCAGTTGAATTCACAGGCTATAGACTGCCGTCAACCTCTGCAGTTGAATTCTCAGCCTATACACTGCCTTCAACCTCCTCAATTGAATTCTCAGCCTACAGACTGCCTTCAACCTCCTCAGTTGAATTCTCAGCCTGTAGACTGCCTTCAACCTCCTCAGTTGAATTCTGAGCCGACAGACTACCTTCAACCTAAGCAGTTTAATTCTCAGTCTACAGACTGCCTGCAACCTCCTCAGTTGAATTCTCAGCCTATAGACTGCCTTCAACCTCCTCAGTTGAATTCGGAGCGTGCAGACAGCCTTCAACCTCCTCAGTTGAATTCTCAGTCTACAGACTGCCTGCAACCTCCTCAGTTGAACTCGGAGCGTGCAGACTGCCTGCAACCTACGCAGTTGAATTCTGAGCCTATACACTGCCTTCAACCTCCTCAGTTGAATTCTCAGTCTACAGACTGCCTTCAACCTCCTCAGTTGAATTCGGAGCCTGCAGACTGTCTTCAACCTCCTCAGTTTAATTCTGAGCCTACAGACTGCCTTCAACCTCCTCAGTTGAATTCACAGCCTATACACTGCCTTCAACCTCCTCAGTTGAATTCTCAGCCTATAGACTGCCTTCAAACTGCTCAGTTGAATTATTAGCCTACCGACTGCCTTCAACCTCCTCTGTTGAATTCTCAGCCCATAGACTGTCTTCAACCACCTCAGATGAATTCTCAGCCTATACACTGCCTTCAGCCTCCTCAGTTGAATTCTCAGCTTAAAGACTAACTTCAACCTCATGTTGAATTTTCAGCCTATAGACTGTCTTCAACCTCCTCAGTTGAATTCGGAGCCTGCAGACTGCCTTCAACCTCCTCAGTTGAATTCGGAGACTGCAAACTGTCTTCAACCTCCTCAGTTGAATTCTGAGCCTACAGGCTGCCTTCAACCTCCTCAGTTGAATTCTGAGCCTGCAGACTGTCTTCAACCTCCTCAGTTGAATTCTGAGCCTACAGAATACCTTCAACCTCCTCAGTTCAATTCACAGCCTATACACTGCCTTCAAACTCCTGTTGAATTCTCAGCCTATAGACTACCTTCAACCTCCTCAGTTGAATTCTCAGCCTAAAGACTGCCTTCAAACTTCTCAGTTGAATTCTCAGCCTCTAGACTGCATTCAACGTCCTGTTGAATTCTCTGCCTTTCGACTGCCTTCATCCTCCTCAGATGAATTCTCAGCCTATACACTGCCTTCAGCCTCCTCAGTTGAATTCTCAGCTTAAAGACTAACTTCAACCTCCTGTTGAATTTTCAGCCTATGGACTGTCTTCAACCTCCTCAGTTGAATTCGGAGCCTGCAGACTGCCTTCAACCTCCTCAGTTGAATTCTCAGTCTACAGACTGCCTGCAACCTCCTCAGTTGAACTCGGAGCGTGCAGACTGCCTGCAACCTACGCAGTTGAATTCTGAGCCTATACACTGCCTTCAACCTCCTCAGTTGAATTCTCAGTCTACAGACTGCCTTCAACCTCCTCAGTTGAATTCGGAGCCTGCAGACTGTCTTAAACCTCCTCAGTTTAATTCTGAGCCTACAGACAGCCTTCAAACTCCTCAGTTGAATTCACAGCCTATACACTGCCTTCAATCTCCTCAGTTGAATTCTCAGCCTATAGACTGCCTTAAAACTCCTCAGTTGAATTATTAGCCTACCGACTGCCTTCAACCTCCTCTGTTGAATTCTCAGCCCATAGACTGTCTTCAACCACCTCAGATGAAATCTCAGCCTATACACTGCCTTCAGCCTCCTCAGTTGAATTCTCAGCTTAAAGACTATCTTCAACCTCATGTTGAATTTTCAGCCTATAGACTGTCTTCAACCTCCTCAGTTGAATTCGGAGCCTGCAGACTGCCTTCAACCTCCTCAGTTGAATTCGGAGCCTGCAGACTGCCTTCAACCTCCTCAGTTGAATTCGGAGACTGCAGACTGTCTTCAACATCCTCAGTTGAATTCTGAGCCTACAGGCTGCCTTCAACCTCCTCAGTTGAATTCTGAGCCTATAGACTGCCTTCAAACTCCTCAGTTGAATTCTCAGCCTACAGACTGCCTTCAACCTCCTCAGTTAAATTCTCAGCCTACAGACTGCCTTCAACCTCCTCAGTTAAATTCTCAGCCTACAGAATGCCTTCAAACTCCTCTGTTGAATTCTCAGCCAACAGACTGCCTTCAACCTTTTCAGTTGAATTCTCAGCCTACAGACTGTCTTCAACCTCCTCAGTTGAATTCTCAGCCTATAGACTGCCTTCAACCTCCTCAGTTGAATTCTCAGCCTATAGACTGCCTTCAACATCCTCAGTTGAATTCGGAGCCTGCAGACTGTCTTCAACCTCCTCAGTTGAATTCTCAGCCTACAGACTGTCTTCAACCTCCTCAGTTGAATTCTCAGCCTACAGACTGTCTTCAACCTCCTCAGTTGAATTCTCAGCCTACAGACTGCCTTCAACTTCCTCAGTTGAATTCTGAGCCTACAGACTGCCTTCAACCTCCGCAGTTGAACTCTGAGCCTACAGACTGCCTTCAACCTCCTCAGTTGACTTCTCAGCCTGTGGACTACCTTCAACCTCCTCAGTTGAATTCTCAGCCTATAGACTGCCTTCAACCTCCTCAGTTGAATTCTCAGCCTACAGACTGTCTTCAACCTCTTCAGTTGAATTCTCAGCTTACAGACTGCCTTCAACCTCCTCAGTTAAATTCTCAGCCTACAGACTGCCTTCAAACTCCTCAGTTAAATTCTCAGCCTACAGACTGCCTTCAACCTCTACAGTTGAATTTGGAGGCTGCAGACTGCCTTCAACCTCCTCAGTTGAATTCTCAGCCTATAGACTGCCTTCAGCCTCCTCAGTTGAATTCTCAGCCTATAGACTGCCTTCAAACTCCTCAGTTGAAATCTCAGCCTATAGACTGCCTTCAACCTCCTCAGTTGAATTATCAGCCTATAGACTGTCTTCAACCTCCTCAGTTGAATTCAGAACCTATAGAATGCCTTCAACCTCCTCAGTTGAATTCTCAACCTATAGACTTTCTTCAACCTCCTGTTGAATTCGCAGCCTTTACACTGGCTTCAAACTCCTCATTTGAATTCTCAGCCTATAGACTGCCTTCAACCACCTCAGTTGAAATCTCAGCCAATAGACTACCTTCAACCTCCTCAGTTGAATTCTGAGCCTATAGACTGCCTTCAACCTCCTCAGTTGAATTCTCAGCCAATAGACAGCCTTCAACCTCCTCAGTTAAATTCTCAGCCTACAGACTGCCTTCAACCTCCTCAGTTAAATTCTCAGCCTACAGACTGCCTTCAACCTCCTCAGTTGAATTCTGAGCCTATAGACTGCCTTCAACCTCCTCAGTTGAATTCTGAGCCTATAGACTGCCTTCAAACTCCTCAGTTGAATTCTCAGCCTACAGACTGCCTTCAACCTCCTCAGTTAAATTCTCAGCCTACAGACTGCCTTCAAACTCCTCAGTTAAATTCTCAGCCTACAGACTGCCTTCAACCTCTACAGTTGAATTTGGAGGCTGCAGACTGCCTTCAACCTCCTCAGTTGAATTCTCAGCCTATAGACTGCCTTCAGCCTCCTCAGTTGAATTCTCAGCCTATAGACTGCCTTCAAACTCCTCAGTTGAAATCTCAGCCTATAGACTGCCTTCAACCTCCTCAGTTGAATTATCAGCCTATAGACTGTCTTCAACCTCCTCAGTTGAATTCAGAACCTATAGAATGCCTTCAACCTCCTCAGTTGAATTCTCAACCTATAGACTTTCTTCAACCTCCTGTTGAATTCGCAGCCTTTACACTGGCTTCAAACTCCTCATTTGAATTCTCAGCCTATAGACTGCCTTCAACCACCTCAGTTGAAATCTCAGCCAATAGACTACCTTCAACCTCCTCAGTTGAATTCTGAGCCTATAGACTGCCTTCAACCTCCTCAGTTGAATTCTCAGCCAATAGACAGCCTTCAACCTCCTCAGTTAAATTCTCAGCCTACAGACTGCCTTCAACCTCCTCAGTTAAATTCTCAGCCTACAGACTGCCTTCAACCTCCTCAGTTGAATTCTGAGCCTATAGACTGCCTTCAACCTCCTCAGTTGAATTCTGAGCCTATAGACTGCCTTCAAACTCCTCAGTTGAATTCTCAGCCTACAGACTGCCTTCAACCTCCTCAGTTAAATTCTCAGCCTACAGACTGCCTTCAACCTCTTCAGTTAAATTCTCAGCCTACAGAATGCCTTCAAACTCCTCTGTTGAATTCTCAGCCAACAGACTGCCTTCAACCTTTTCAGTTGAATTCTCAGCCTACAGACTGTCTTCAACCTCCTCAGTTGAATTCTCAGCCTATAGACTGCCTTCAACCTCCTCAGTTGAATTCTCAGCCTATAGACTGCCTTCAACATCCTCAGTTAAATTCGGAGCCTGCAGACTGTCTTCAACCTCCTCAGTTGAATTCTCAGCCTACAGACTGTCTTCAACCTCCTCAGTTGAATTCTCAGCCTACAGACTGTCTTCAACCTCCTCAGTTGAATTCTCAGCCTACAGACTGCCTTCAACTTCCTCAGTTGAATTCTGAGCCTACAGACTGCCTTCAACCTCCGCAGTTGAACTCTGAGCCTACAGACTGCCTTCAACCTCCTCAGTTGACTTCTCAGCCTGTAGACTACCTTCAACCTCCTCAGTTGAATTCTGAGCCTGTAGACTGCCTTCAACCTCCTCATTTGAAATCTGAGCCTATAGACTGCCTTCAACCTCCTGTTGAATTCTCAGCCTATAGACTGCCTTCAACCTCCTCAGTTGAATTCTCAGCCGAAAGACTGCCTTCAACCTCCTCAGTTGAATTTTCAGCCTATAGACTGCATTCAACCTCCTGTTGAATTCTCAGCCTACAGACTGCCTTCAACCTCTTCAGATGAATTCTCAGCCTATACACTGCCTTCAGCCTCCTCAGTATAATTCTCAGCCAATAGACAGCCTTCAACCTCCTCAGTTGAATTCTCAGCCTATAGACTGTCTTCAACCTCCTCAGTTGAATTCAGAACCTATAGACTGCCTTCAAACTCCTCATTTGAATTTTCAGCCTATAGACTGCCTTCAACCTCCTCAGTTGAATTCTCAGACTAAAGACTGCCTTCAACCTCCTCAGTTGAAGTCTCAGCCTATAGACTGCCTTCAACCTCCTCAGTTGAATTATCAGCCTGTAGACTGTCTTCAACCTCCTCAATTGAATTCAGAACATATAGACTGCCTTCAACCTCCTCAGTTGAATTCTCAGCCTATAGACTTTCTTCAACCTCCTGTTGAATTCGCAGCCTATACACTGCCTTCAAACTCCTCATTTGAATTCTCAGCCTATAGACTGCCTTCAACCTCCTCAGCTGAATTCTGAGCCTACAGATTGCCTTCAACCTCCTGTTGAATTCTCAGCCTATAGACTACCTGCAACCTCCTCAGTTGAATTCTGAGCCTGCAGACTGCCTTCAACCTCCTCAGTTGAATTCAGAGCCTGCAGACTGCCTTCAGCCTCCTCAGTTGAATTCAGAGCCTGCAGACTGTCTTCACCCTCCTCAGTTGAATTCAGAGCCTGCAGACTGTCTTCAACCTCCTCAGTTGAATTCTGAGCCTGCAGACTGCCTTCAACCTCCTCAGTTGAATTCGCAGCCTGTAGACTGTCTTCAACCACCTCAGTTGAAATCTCAGCCTATAGACTGCCTTCAACCTCCTCAGTTGAATTATCAGCCAACAGACAGCCTTCAACCTCCTCAGTTGAAATCTCAGCCTACAGACTGCCTTCAACCTCCTCAGATAAATTCTCAGCCTACAGACTGCCTTCAACCTCCTCAGTTGAATTCTGAGCCTATAGACTGCCTTCAACCTCCTCAGTTGAATTCTCAGCCTACAGACTGCCTTCAACCTCCTCAGTTGATTTCTGAGCCTACAGACTGCCTTCAACCTCCTCAGTTGAATTCTGAGCCTATAGACTGCCTTCAAACTCCTCAGTTGAATTCTCAGCCTGCAGACTGCCTTCAACCTCTTCAGTTGAATTTGGAGGCTGCAGACTGTCTTCAACCTCTTCAGTTGAATTCTCAGCTTATAGACTGCCTTCAACCTCCTCAGTTGAATTCTCAGACTATCGACTGCCTTCAACCTCCTCAGTTGAAATCTCAGCCTATAGACTGCCTTCAACCTCCTCAGTTGAATTATCAGCCTATAGACTGTCTTCAACCTCCTCAGTTGAATTCAGAACCTATAGAATGCCTTCAACCTCCTCAGTTGAATTCTCAACCTATAGACTTTCTTCAACCTCCTGTTGAATTCGCAGCCTTTACAGTGCCTTCAAACTCCTCATTTGAATTCTCAGCCTATAGACTGCCTTCAACCTCCTCAGTTGAATTCTGAGCCTACAGACTGCCTTCAACCTCCGATTGAATTTTCAGCCTATAGACTGTCTTCAAACTCATCGGTTGAATTCTGAGCCTAGACGGTCTTCAACCTCCTCAGTTGAATTATCAGCCTACCGACTGCCTTCAAACTCCTCAGTTGAATTCTCAGCCTATAGACTGACTTCAACCACCTCAGTTGAAATCTCAGCCAATAGACTACCTTCAACCTCCTCAGTTGAATTCTGAGCCTACAGACTGTCTTCAGCCTCCTCAGTTGACTTCTCAGCCTATAGACTGCCTTCAACCTCCTCCATTGAATTCTCAGCCTATAGACTGCCTTCATCCTCCTCAGTTGAATTCTCAGACTATAGACTACCTGCAACCTCCTCAGTTGAATTCAGAGCCTGCAGACTGTCTTCAACATCCTCAGTTGAATTCAGAGCCTGCAGACTGTCTTCAACCTCCTCAGTTGAATTCTGAGCCTGCAGACTGCCTTCAACCTCCTCAGTTGAATTCGCAGACTGCAGACAGCCTTCAACCTCCTCAGTTGAAATCTCAGCCTACAGACTGCCTTCAACATCCTCAGTTAAATTCTCATCCTACAGACTGCCTTCAACCTCCTCAGTTGTATTCTGAGCCTATAGACTGCCTTCAAACACCTCAGTTGAATTCTCAGCCTACAGACTGCCTTCAACCTACTCAGTTGATTTCTGAGGCTACAGACTGCCTTCAACCTCCCCAGTTAAATTCCCAGGCTACAGACTGCCTTCAACCTCCTCCGTTGAATTCTGAGCCTATAGACTGCCTTCAACCTCCTCAGTTGCATTCTGAGCCTATAGACTGCCTTCAAATTCCTCAGTTGAATTCTCAGCCTACAGACTGCTTTCAACCTCTTCAGTTGAATTTGGAGGCTGCAGACTGTCTTCAACCTCTTCAGTTGAATTCTCAGCCTACAGACTGCCTTCAACCTCCTCAGTTAAATTCTCAGCCTACAGACTGCCTTCAACCTCCTCAGTTGAATTCAGAGCCTGCAGACTGCCTTCAACCTCCTCAGTTGAATTCATAGCCTGCAGACTGTTTTCACCCTCCTCAGTTGAATTCAGAGCCTGCAGACTGCGTTCAACCTCCTCAGTTGAATTATCAGCCTACAGACAGCCTTCAACCTCCTCAGTTGAAATCTCAGCGTACAGACTGCCTTCAACCTCCTCAGTTAAATTCTCAGCCTACAGACTGCCTTCAACCTCCTCAGTTGAATTCTGAGCCTATAGACTGCCTTCAACCTCCTCAGTTGAATTCTCAGCCTACAGACTGCCTTCAACCTCCTCAGTTGATTTCTGTGCCTACAGACTGCCTTCAACCTCCTCAGTTGAATTCTGAGCCTATAGACTGCCTTCAAACTCCTCAGTTGAATTCTCAGCCTGCAGACTGCCTTCAACCTCTTCAGTTGAATTTGGAGGCTGCAGACTGTCTTCAACCTCTTCAGTTGAATTCTCAGCTTACAGACTGCCTTCAACCTCCTCAGTTGTATTCTGAGCCTATAGACTGCCTTCAAACTCCTCAGTTGAATTCTCAGCCTACAGACTGCCTTCAACCTACTCAGTTGATTCCTGAGCCTACAGACTGCCTTCAACCTCCTCAGTTGAATTCTCAGCCCAGAGACTGCCTTCAACCTCCCCAGTTAAATTCCCAGGCTACAGACTGCCTTCAACCTCCTCAGTTGAATTCTGAGCCTATAGACTGCCTTCAACCTCCTCAGTTGCATTCTGAGCCTATAGACTGCCTTCAAATTCCTCAGTTGTATTCTCAGCCTACAGACTGCCTTCAACCTCTTCAGTTGAATTTGGAGGCTGCAGACTGTCTTCAACCTCTTCAGTTGAATTCTCAGCCTACAGACTGCCTTCAACCTCCTCAGTTAAATTCTCAGCCTACAGACTGCCTTCAAACTCCTCAGTTAAATTCTCAGCCTACAGACAGCCTTCAACCTCTTCAGTTGAATTTGGAGGCTGCAGAATGTCTTCAACCTCCTCAGTTGAATTCTCAGCCTACAGACTGCCTTCAACCTCCTCAGTTGAATTCTCAGCCTATAGACTGCCTTCAACCTGCTCAGTTGAATTCGGAGCCTGCAGACTGTCTTCAACGTCCTCAGTTGAATTCTCAGCCTACAGACTGTCTTCAACCTCCTCAGTTGAATTCTCAGCATACAGACTGTCTTCAACCTCCTCAGTTGAATTATCAGCCTACCAACTGCCTTCAACCTCCTCAGTTGAATTCTGAGCCTGCAGACTGCCTTCAACCTCCTCAGTTGAATTCAGAGCCTGCAGACTGCCTTGAACCTCCTCAGTTGAATTCAGAGCCTGCAGACTGTCTTCACCCTCCTCAGTTGAATTCAGAGCCTGCAGACTGTCTTCAACCTCCTCAGTTGAATTCTGAGCCTACAGACTGTCTTCAACCTCCTCAGTTGAATTCGGAGCCTGCAGACTGTCTTCAACCTCCTCAGTTGAATTCTGAGCCTACAGACTGTCTTCAACCTCCTCAGTTGAATTCACAGCCTTTTCACTGCCTTCAACCTCCTCCATTGAATTCTCAGCCTGTAGACTGCTATCATCCTCCTCAGTTGAATTCTCAGCCTATAGACTACCTTCAACCTCCTCAGTTGAATTCTGAGCCTATAGACTGCCTTCAACCTCCTCATTTGAATTCTGAGCCTATAGACTGCCTTCAACCTCCTGTTGAATTCTCAGCCTATAGACTGCCTTCAAACTTCTCAGTTGAATTCTCAGCCTCTAGACTGCATTCAACGTCCTGTTGAATTCTCTGCCTTTCGACTGCCTTCATCCTCCTCAGTTGAATTCTGAGCCTGCAGACTGTCTTCAACCTCCTCAGTTGAATTCTGAGCCTACAGAATGCCTTCAACCTCCTCAGTTGAATTCACAGCCTATACACTGCCTTCAAACTCCTCAGTTGAATTCTCAGCCTATAGACTGCCTTCAAACTCCTCAGTTGAATTCTGAGCCTACAGACTGCCTTCAACCTCCTCAGTTGAATTTTCAGCCTACAGACTGTCTTCAACCTCCTCAGATGAATTCTCAGCCTATACACTGCCTTCTGCCTCCTCAGTTGAATTTTCAGCGTATAGAATGTCTTCAAACTCCTCAGATGAATTCTCAGCCTATACAATGCCTTCATCCTTAGTTGAATTCTGAGCGTACAGACTGTCTTCAACATACCCAGTTGAATTCTGAGCCTATAGACTGTCTTCAACCTCCTCAGTTGAATTCTCAGGCTATAGACTGCCTTCAACCTCTGCAGTTGAATTCTCAGCCTATACACTGCCTTCAACCTCCTCAGCTGAATTCTCAGCCTACAGACTGTCTTCAACCTACTCAGTTGAATTCTCAGACTATAGACTGTCTTCAACCTCCTCAGTTGAATTCTCAGCCTATAGACTGCCGTCAACCTCTGCAGTTGAATTCTCAGCCTATACACTGCCTTCAACCTCCTCAATTGAATTCTCAGCCTACAGACTGCCTTCAACCTCCTCATTTGAATTCTCAGCCTGTAGACTGCCTTCAACCTCCTCAGTTGAATTCTGAGCCGACAGACTACCTTCAACCTAAGCAGTTGAATTCTCAGTCTACAGACTGCCTGCAACCTCCTCAGTTGAATTCTCAGCCTATAGACTGCCTTCAACCTCCTCAGTTGAATTCGGAGCGTGCAGACTGCCTTCAACCTCCTCAGTTGAATTCTCAGTCTACAGACTGCCTGCAACCTCCTCAGTTGAATTCGGAGCGTGCAGACTGCCTGCAACCTACGCAGTTGAATTCTGAGCCTATACACTGCCTTCAACCTCCTCAGTTGAATTCTCAGTCTACAGACTGCCTTCAACCTCCTCAGTTGAATTCGGAGCCTGCAGACTGTCTTCAACCTCCTCAGTTTAATTCTGAGCCTACAGACTGCCTTCAACCTCCTCAGTTGAATTCACAGCCTATACACTGCCTTCAACCTCCTCAGTTGAATTCTCAGCCTATAGACTGCCTTCAAACTCCTCAGTTGAATTATTAGCCTACCGACTGCCTTCAACCTCCTCTGTTGAATTCTCAGCCCATAGACTGTCTTCAACCACCTCAGATGAATTCTCAGCCTATACACTGCCTTCAGCCTCCTCAGTTGAATTCTCAGCTTAAAGACTAACTTCAACCTCATGTTGAATTTTCAGCCTATAGACTGTCTTCAACCTCCTCAGTTGAATTCGGAGCCTGCAGACTGCCTTCAACCTCCTCAGTTGAATTCGGAGACTGCAAACTGTCTTCAACCTCCTCAGTTGAATTCACAGCCTACAGGCTGCCTTCAACCTCCTCAGTTGAATTCTGAGCCTGCAGACTGTCTTCAACCTCCTCAGTTGAATTCTGAGCCTACAGAATACCTTCAACCTCCTCAGTTCAATTCACAGCCTATACACTGCCTTCAAACTCCTGTTGAATTCTCAGCCTATAGATTGCATTCAACCTCCTCAGCTGAATTCTCAGCCCAAAGACTGCCTTCAAACTTCTCAGTTGAATTCTCAGCCTCTAGACTGCATTCAACGTCCTGTTGAATTCTCTGCCTTTCGACTGCCTTCAACCACCTCAGATGAATTCTCAGCCTATACACTGCCTTCAGCCTCCTCAGTTGAATTCTCAGCTTAAAGACTAACTTCAACCTCATGTTGAATTTTCAGCCTATAGACTGTCTTCAACCTCCTCAGTTGAATTCGGAGCCTGCAGACTGCCTTCAACCTCCTCAGTTGAATTCGGAGACTGCCAACTGTCTTCAACCTCCTCAGTTGAATTCTGAGCCTACAGGCTGCCTTCAACCTCCTCAGTTGAATTCTGAGCCTGCAGACTGTCTTCAACCTCCTCAGTTGAATTCTGAGCCTACAGAATACCTTCAACCTCCTCAGTTCAATTCACAGCCTATACACTGCCTTCAAACTACTGTTGAATTCTCAGCCTATAGACTGCCTTCAACCTCCTCAGCTGAATTCTCAGCCTAAAGACTGCCTTCAAACTTCTCAGTTGAATTCTCAGCCTCTAGACTGCATTCAACGTCCTGTTGAATTCTCTGCCTTTCGACTGCCTTCATCCTCCTCAGATGAATTCTCAGCCTATACACTGCCTTCAGCCTCCTCAGTTGAATTCTCAGCTTAAAGACTAACTTCAACCTCCTGTTGAATTTTCAGCCTATAGACTGTCTTCAACCTCCTCAGTTGAATTCTGAGCCTGCAGACCGTCTTCAACCTCCTCAGTTGAATTCTGAGCCTACAGAATACCTTCAACCTCCTCAGTTCAATTCACAGCCTATACACTGCCTTCAAACTCCTGTTGAATTCTCAGCCTATGGACTGTCTTCAACACCCTCAGTTGAATTCGGAGCCTGCAGACTGCCTTCAACCTCCTCAGTTGAATTCGGAGACTGTAGACTGTCTTCAACCTCCTCAGTTGAATTCTCAGTCTACAGACTGCCTGCAACCTCCTCAGTTGAATTCTCAGCCTATAGACTGCCTTCAACCTCCTCAGTTGAATTCGGAGCGTGCAGACTGCCTTCAACCTCCTCAGTTGAATTCTCAGTCTACAGACTGCCTGAAACCTCCTCAGTTGAACTCGGAGCGTGCAGACTGCCTGCAACCTACGCAGTTGAATTCTGAGCCTATACACTGCCTTCAACCTCCTCAGTTGAATTCTCAGTCTACAGACTGCCTTCAACCTCCTCAGTTGAATTCGGAGCCTGCAGACTGTCTTCAACCTCCTCAGTTTAATTCTGAGCCTACAGACTGCCTTCAACCTCCTCAGTTGAATTCACAGCCTATACACTGCCTTCAACCTCCTCAGTTGAATTCTCAGCCTATAGACTGCCTTCAAACTCCTCAGTTGAATTATTAGCCTACCGACTGCCTTCAACCTCCTCTGTTGAATTCTCAGCCCATAGACTGTCTTCAACCACCTCAGATGAATTCTCAGCCTATACACTGCCTTCAGCCTCCTCAGTTGAATTCTCAGCTTAAAGACTAACTTCAACCTCATGTTGAATTTTCAGCCTATAGACTGTCTTCAACCTCCTCAGTTGAATTCGGAGCCTGCAGACTGCCTTCAACCTCCTCAGTTGAATTCGGAGACTGCAGACTGTCTTCAACCTCCTCAGTTGAATTCTGAGCCTACAGGCTGCCTTCAACCTCCTCAGTTGAATTCTGAGCCTGCAGACTGTCTTCAACCTCCTCAGTTGAATTCTGAGCCTACAGAATACCTTCAACCTCCTCAGTTCAATTCACAGCCTATACACTGCCTTCAAACTCCTGTTGAATTCTCAGCCTATAGACTGCCTTCAACCTCCTCAGTTGAATTCTCAGCCTAAAGACTGCCTTCAAACTTCTCAGTTGAATTCTCAGCCTCTAGACTGCATTCAACGTCCTGTTGAATTCTCTGCCTTTCGACTGCCTTCATCCTCCTCAGATGAATTCTCAGCCTATACACTGCCTTCAGCCTCCTCAGTTGAATTCTCAGCTTAAAGACTAACTTCAACCTCCTGTTGAATTTTCAGCCTATAGACTGTCTTCAACCTCCTCAGTTGAATTCTGAGCCTGCAGACTGTCTTCAACCTCCTCAGTTGAATTCTGAGCCTACAGAATACCTTCAACCTCCTCAGTTCAATTCACAGCCTATACACTGCCTTCAAACTCCTGTTGAATTCTCAGCCTATGGACTGTCATCAACACCCTCAGTTGAATTCGGAGCCTGCAGACTGCCTTCAACCTCCTCAGTTGAATTCGGAGACTGTAGACTGTCTTCAACCTACTCAGTTGAATTCTCAGTCTACAGACTGCCTGCAACCTCCTCAGTTGAATTCTCAGCCTATAGACTGCCTTCAACCTCCTCAGTTGAATTCGGAGCGTGCAGACTGCCTTCAACCTCCTCAGTTGAATTCTCAGTCTACAGACTACCTGCAACCTCCTCAGTTGAACTCGGAGCGTGCAGACTGCCTGCAACCTACGCAGTTGAATTCTGAGCCTATACACTGCCTTCAACCTCCTCAGTTGAATTCTCAGTCTACAGACTGCCTTCAACCTCCTCAGTTGAATTCGGAGCCTGCAGACTGTCTTCAACCTCCTCAGTTTAATTCTGAGCCTACAGACTGCCTTCAACCTCCTCAGTTGAATTCACAGCCTATACACTGCCTTCAACCTCCTCAGTTGAATTCTCAGCCTATAGACTGCCTTCAAACTCCTCAGTTGAATTATTAGCCTACCGACTGCCTTCAACCTCCTCTGTTGAATTCTCAGCCCATAGACTGTCTTCAACCACCTCAGATGAATTCTCAGCCTATACACTGCCTTCAGCCTCCTCAGTTGAATTCTCAGCTTAAAGACTAACTTCAACCTCATGTTGAATTTTCAGCCTATAGACTGTCTTCAACCTCCTCAGTTGAATTCGGAGCCTGCAGACTGCCTTCAACCTCCTCAGTTGAATTCGGAGACTGCAGACTGTCTTCAACCTCCTCAGTTGAATTCTGAGCCTACAGGCTGCCTTCAACCTCCTCAGTTGAATTCTGAGCCTGCAGACTGTCTTCAACCTCCTCAGTTGAATTCTGAGCCTACAGAATACCTTCAACCTCCTCAGTTCAATTCTCAGCCTATAGACTGCCTTCAACCTCCTCAGTTGAATTCTCAGCCTAAAGACTGCCTTCAAACTTCTCAGTTGAATTCTCAGCCTCTAGACTGCATTCAACGTCCTGTTGAATTCTCTGCCTTTCGACTGCCTTCATCCTCCTCAGATGAATTCTCAGCCTATACACTGCCTTCAGCCTCCTCAGTTGAATTCTCAGCTTAAAGACTAACTTCAACCTCCTGTTGAATTTTCAGCCTATAGACTGTCTTCAACCTCCTCAGTTGAATTCTGAGCCTGCAGACTGTCTTCAACCTCCTCAGTTGAATTCTGAGCCTACAGAATACCTTCAACCTCCTCAGTTCAATTCACAGCCTATACACTGCCTTCAAACTCCTGTTGAATTCTCAGCCTATGGACTGTCTTCAACACCCTCAGTTGAATTCGGAGCCTGCAGACTGCCTTCAACCTCCTCAGTTGAATTCGGAGACTGTAGACTGTCTTCAACCTCCTCAGTTGAATTCTCAGTCTACAGACTGCCTGCAACCTCCTCAGTTGAATTCTCAGCCTATAGACTGCCTTCAACCTCCTCAGTTGAATTCGGAGCGTGCAGACTGCCTTCAACCTCCTCAGTTGAATTCTCAGTCTACAGACTGCCTGCAACCTCCTCAGTTGAACTCGGAGCGTGCAGACTGCCTGCAACCTACGCAGTTGAATTCTGAGCCTATACACTGCCTTCAACCTCCTCAGTTGAATTCTCAGTCTACAGACTGCCTTCAACCTCCTCAGTTGAATTCGGAGCCTGCAGACTGTCTTCAACCTCCTCAGTTTAATTCTGAGCCTACAGACTGCCTTCAACCTCCTCAGTTGAATTCACAGCCTATACACTGCCTTCAACCTCCTCAGTTGAATTCTCAGCCTATAGACTGCCTTCAAACTCCTCAGTTGAATTATTAGCCTACCGACTGCCTTCAACCTCCTCTGTTGAATTCTCAGCCCATAGACTGTCTTCAACCACCTCAGATGAATTCTCAGCCTATACACTGCCTTCAGCCTCCTCAGTTGAATTCTCAGCTTAAAGACTAACTTCAACCTCATGTTGAATTTTCAGCCTATAGACTGTCTTCAACCTCCTCAGTTGAATTCGGAGCCTGCAGACTGCCTTCAACCTCCTCAGTTGAATTCGGAGACTGCAGACTGTCTTCAACCTCCTCAGTTGAATTCTGAGCCTACAGGCTGCCTTCAACCTCCTCAGTTGAATTCTGAGCCTGCAGACTGTCTTCAACCTCCTCAGTTGAATTCTGAGCCTACAGAATACCTTCAACCTCCTCAGTTCAATTCACAGCCTATACACTGCCTTCAAACTCCTGTTGAATTCTCAGCCTATAGACTGCCTTCAACCTCCTCAGTTGAATTCTCAGCCTAAAGACTGCCTTCAAACTTCTCAGTTGAATTCTCAGCCTCTAGACTGCATTCAACGTCCTGTTGAATTCTCTGCCTTTCGACTGCCTTCATCCTCCTCAGATGAATTCTCAGCCTATACACTGCCTTCAGCCTCCTCAGTTGAATTCTCAGCTTAAAGACTAACTTCAACCTCCTGTTGAATTTTCAGCCTATGGACTGTCTTCAACCTCCTCAGTTGAATTCGGAGCCTGCAGACTGCCTTCAACCTCCTCAGTTGAATTCGGAGACTGTAGACTGTCTTCAACCTCCTCAGTTGAATTCTGAGCCTACAGGCTGCCTTCAACCTCCTCAGTTCAATTCTGAGCCTGCAGACTGTCTTCAACCTCCTCAGTTGAATTCTGAGCCTACAGAATGCCTTCAACCTCCTCAGTTGAATTTTCAGCCTACAGACTGTCTTCAACCTCCTCAGATGAATTCTCAGCCTATACACTGCCTTCTGCCTCCTCAGTTGAATTTTCAGCCTATAGAATGTCTTCAAACTCCTCAGATGAATTCTCAGCCTATACAATGCCTTCATTCTTAGTTGAATTCTGAGCGTACAGACTGTCTTCAACATACCCAGTTGAA
This sequence comes from Hypanus sabinus, assembly GCF_030144855.1. NCBI lineage: Eukaryota > Metazoa > Chordata > Chondrichthyes > Myliobatiformes > Dasyatidae > Hypanus > Hypanus sabinus. The sequence goes on along the minus strand of NW_026779046.1, from coordinate 294,496 downwards.
TTCTGAGCCTATAGACTGTCGTCAACCTCCTCAGTTGAATTCTCAGGCTATAGACTGCCTTCAACCTCTGCAGTTGAATTCTCAGCCTATATACTGCCTTCAACCTCCTCAGCTGAATTCTCAGCCTACAGACTGTCTTCAACCTACTCAGTTGAATTCTCAGCTTAAAGACTAACTTCAACCTCATGTTGAATTTTCAGCCTATAGACTGTCTTCAACCTCCTCAGTTGAATTCGGAGCCTGCAGACTGCCTTCAACCTCCTCAGTTGAATTGGGAGACTGCAAACTGTCTTCAACCTCCTCAGTTGAATTCTGAGCCTACAGGCTGCCTTCAACCTCCTCAGTTGAATTCTGAGCCTGCAGACTGTCTTCAACCTCCTCAGTTGAATTCTGAGCCTACAGAATACCTTCAACCTCCTCAGTTCAATTCACAGCCTATACACTGCCTTCAAACTCCTGTTGAATTCTCAGCCTATAGACTGCCTTCAACCTCCTCAGCTGAATTCTCAGCCTAAAGACTGCCTTCAAACTTCTCAGTTGAATTCTCAGCCTCTAGACTGCATTCAACGTCCTGTTGAATTCTCTGCCTTTCGACTGCCTTCATCCTCCTCAGATGAATTCTCAGCCTATACACTGCCTTCAGCCTCCTCAGTTGAATTCTCAGCTTAAAGACTAACTTCAACCTCCTGTTGAATTTTCAGCCTATAGACTGTCTTCAACCTCCTCAGTTGAATTCTGAGCCTGCAGACTGTCTTCAACCTCCTCAGTTGAATTCTGAGCCTACAGAATACCTTCAACCTCCTCAGTTCAATTCACAGCCTATACACTGCCTTCAAACTCCTGTTGAATTCTCAGCCTATGGACTGTCTTCAACCTCCTCAGTTGAATTCGGAGCCTGCAGACTGCCTTCAACCTCCTCAGTTGAATTCGGAGACTGTAGACTGTCTTCAACCTCCTCAGTTGAATTCTCAGTCTACAGACTGCCTGCAACCTCCTCAGTTGAATTCTCAGCCTATAGACTGCCTTCAACCTCCTCAGTTGAATTCGGAGCGTGCAGACTGCCTTCAACCTCCTCAGTTGAATTCTCAGTCTACAGACTGCCTGCAACCTCCTCAGTTGAACTCGGAGCGTGCAGACTGCCTGCAACCTACGCAGTTGAATTCTGAGCCTATACACTGCCTTCAACCTCCTCAGTTGAATTCTCAGTCTACAGACTGCCTTCAACCTCCTCAGTTGAATTCTCAGTCTACAGACTGCCTTCAACCTCCTCAGTTGAATTCGGAGCCTGTAGACTGTCTTCAACCTCCTCAGTTTAATTCTGAGCCTACAGACTGCCTTCAACCTCCTCAGTTGAATTCACAGCCTATACACTGCCTTCAACCTCCTCAGTTGAATTCTCAGCCTATAGACTGCCTTCAAACTCCTCAGTTGAATTATTAGCCTACCGACTGCCTTCAACCTCCTCTGTTGAATTCTCAGCCCATAGACTGTCTTCAACCACCTCAGATGAATTCTCAGCCTATACACTGCCTTCAGCCTCCTCAGTTGAATTCTCAGCTTAAAGACTAACTTCAACCTCATGTTGAATTTTCAGCCTATAGACTGTCTTCAACCTCCTCAGTTGAATTCGGAGCCTGCAGACTGCCTTCAACCTCCTCAGTTGAATTCGGAGACTGCAGACTATCTTCAACCTCCTCAGTTGAATTCTGAGCCTACAGGCTGCCTTCAACCTCCTCAGTTGAATTCTGAGCCTGCAGACTGTCTTCAACCTCCTCAGTTGAATTCTGAGCCTACAGAATACCTTCAACCTCCTCAGTTCAATTCACAGCCTATACACTGCCTTCAAACTCCTGTTGAATTCTCAGCCTATAGACTGCCTTCAACCTCCTCAGTTGAATTCTCAGCCTAAAGACTGCCTTCAAACTTCTCAGTTGAATTCTCAGCCTCTAGACTGCATTCAACGTCCTGTTGAATTCTCTGCCTTTCGACTGCCTTCATCCTCCTCAGATGAATTCTCAGCCTATACACTGCCTTCAGCCTCCTCAGTTGAATTCTCAGCTTAAAGACTAACTTCAACCTCCTGTTGAATTTTCAGCCTATGGACTGTCTTCAACCTCCTCAGTTGAATTCGGAGCCTGCAGACTGCCTTCAACCTCCTCAGTTGAATTCGGAGACTGTAGACTGTCTTCAACCTCCTCAGTTGAATTCTCAGTCTACAGACTGCCTGCAACCTCCTCAGTTGAATTCTCAGCCTATAGACTGCCTTCAACGTCCTCAGTTGAATTCGGATCGTGCAGACTGCCTTCAACCTCCTCAGTTGAATTCTCAGTCTACAGACTGCCTTCAACCTCCTCAGTTGAATTTTCAGCCTACAGACTGTCTTCAACCTCCTCAGATGAATTCTCAGCCTATACACTGCCTTCTGCCTCCTCAGTTGAATTTTCAGCCTATAGAATGTCTTCAAACGCCTCAGATGAATTCTCAGCCTATACAATGCCTTCATTCTTAGTTGAATTCTGAGCGTACAGACTGTCTTCAACATACCCAGTTGAATTCTGAGCCTATAGACTGTCGTCAACCTCCTCAGTTGAATTCTCAGGCTATAGACTGCCTTCAACCTCTGCAGTTGAATTCTCAGCCTATATACTGCCTTCAACCTCCTCAGCTGAATTCTCAGCCTACAGACTGTCTTCAACCTACTCAGTTGAATTCTCAGCTTAAAGACTAACTTCAACCTCATGTTGAATTTTCAGCCTATAGACTGTCTTCAACCTCCTCAGTTGAATTCGGAGCCTGCAGACTGCCTTCAACCTCCTCAGTTGAATTGGGAGACTGCAAACTGTCTTCAACCTCCTCAGTTGAATTCTGAGCCTACAGGCTGCCTTCAACCTCCTCAGTTGAATTCTGAGCCTGCAGACTGTCTTCAACCTCCTCAGTTGAATTCTGAGCCTACAGAATACCTTCAACCTCCTCAGTTCAATTCACAGCCTATACACTGCCTTCAAACTCCTGTTGAATTCTCAGCCTATAGACTGCCTTCAACCTCCTCAGCTGAATTCTCAGCCTAAAGACTGCCTTCAAACTTCTCAGTTGAATTCTCAGCCTCTAGACTGCATTCAACGTCCTGTTGAATTCTCTGCCTTTCGACTGCCTTCATCCTCCTCAGATGAATTCTCAGCCTATACACTGCCTTCAGCCTCCTCAGTTGAATTCTCAGCTTAAAGACTAACTTCAACCTCCTGTTGAATTTTCAGCCTATAGACTGTCTTCAACCTCCTCAGTTGAATTCTGAGCCTGCAGACTGTCTTCAACCTCCTCAGTTGAATTCTGAGCCTACAGAATACCTTCAACCTCCTCAGTTCAATTCACAGCCTATACACTGCCTTCAAACTCCTGTTGAATTCTCAGCCTATGGACTGTCTTCAACCTCCTCAGTTGAATTCGGAGCCTGCAGACTGCCTTCAACCTCCTCAGTTGAATTCGGAGACTGTAGACTGTCTTCAACCTCCTCAGTTGAATTCTCAGTCTACAGACTGCCTGCAACCTCCTCAGTTGAATTCTCAGCCTATAGACTGCCTTCAACCTCCTCAGTTGAATTCGGAGCGTGCAGACTGCCTTCAACCTCCTCAGTTGAATTCTCAGTCTACAGACTGCCTGCAACCTCCTCAGTTGAACTCGGAGAGTGCAGACTGCCTGCAACCTACGCAGTTGAATTCTGAGCCTATACACTGCCTTCAACCTCCTCAGTTGAATTCTCAGTCTACAGACTGCCTTCAACCTCCTCAGTTGAATTCTCAGTCTACAGACTGCCTTCAACCTCCTCAGTTGAATTCGGAGCCTGTAGACTGTCTTCAACCTCCTCAGTTTAATTCTGAGCCTACAGACTGCCTTCAACCTCCTCAGTTGAATTCACAGCCTATACACTGCCTTCAACCTCCTCAGTTGAATTCTCAGCCTATAGACTGCCTTCAAACTCCTCAGTTGAATTATTAGCCTACCGACTGCCTTCAACCTCCTCTGTTGAATTCTCAGCCCATAGACTGTCTTCAACCACCTCAGATGAATTCTCAGCCTATACACTGCCTTCAGCCTCCTCAGTTGAATTCTCAGCTTAAAGACTAACTTCAACCTCATGTTGAATTTTCAGCCTATAGACTGTCTTCAACCTCCTCAGTTGAATTCGGAGCCTGCAGACTGCCTTCAACCTCCTCAGTTGAATTCGGAGACTGCAGACTGTCTTCAACCTCCTCAGTTGAATTCGGAGCCTGCAGACTGCCTTCAACCTCCTCAGTTGAATTCGGAGCCTGCAGACTGCCTTCAACCTCCTCAGTTGAATTCGGAGACTGTAGACTGTCTTCAACCTCCTCAGTTGAATTCTGAGCCTACAGGCTGCCTTCAACCTCCTCAGTTGAATTCTGAGCCTGCAGACTGTCTTCAACCTCCTCAGTTGAATTCTGAGCCTACAGAATGCCTTCAAACTCCTCAGTTGAATTCTCAGCCTATAGACTGCCTTCAAACTCCTCAGTTGAATTCTGAGCCTACAGACTGCCTTCAACCTCCTCAGTTGAATTTTCAGCCTACAGACTGTCTTCAACCTCCTCAGATGAATTCTCAGCCTATACACTGCCTTCTGCCTCCTCAGTTGAATTTTCAGCCTATAGAATGTCTTCAAACTCCTCAGATGAATTCTCAGCCTATACACTGCCTTCAGCCTCCTCAGTTGAATTCTCAGCTTAAAGACTAACTTCAACCTCATGTTGAATTTTCAGCCTATAGACTGTCTTCAACCTCCTCAGTTGAATTCGGAGCCTGCAGACTGCCTTCAACCTCCTCAGTTGAATTGGGAGACTGCAAACTGTCTTCAACCTCCTCAGTTGAATTCTGAGCCTACAGGCTGCCTTCAACCTCCTCAGTTGAATTCTGAGCCTGCAGACTGTCTTCAACCTCCTCAGTTGAATTCTGAGCCTACAGAATACCTTCAACCTCCTCAGTTCAATTCACAGCCTATACACTGCCTTCAAACTCCTGTTGAATTCTCAGCCTATAGACTGCCTTCAACCTCCTCAGCTGAATTCTCAGCCTAAAGACTGCCTTCAAACTTCTCAGTTGAATTCTCAGCCTCTAGACTGCATTCAACGTCCTGTTGAATTCTCTGCCTTTCGACTGCCTTCATCCTCCTCAGATGAATTCTCAGCCTATACACTGCCTTCAGCCTCCTCAGTTGAATTCTCAGCTTAAAGACTAACTTCAACCTCCTGTTGAATTTTCAGCCTATAGACTGTCTTCAACCTCCTCAGTTGAATTCTGAGCCTGCAGACTGTCTTCAACCTCCTCAGTTGAATTCTGAGCCTACAGAATACCTTCAACCTCCTCAGTTCAATTCACAGCCTATACACTGCCTTCAAACTCCTGTTGAATTCTCAGCCTATGGACTGTCTTCAACCTCCTCAGTTGAATTCGGAGCCTGCAGACTGCCTTCAACCTCCTCAGTTGAATTCGGAGACTGTAGACTGTCTTCAACCTCCTCAGTTGAATTCTCAGTCTACAGACTGCCTGCAACCTCCTCAGTTGAATTCTCAGCCTATAGACTGCCTTCAACCTCCTCAGTTGAATTCGGAGCGTGCAGACTGCCTTCAACCTCCTCAGTTGAATTCTCAGTCTACAGACTGCCTGCAACCTCCTCAGTTGAACTCGGAGCGTGCAGACTGCCTGCAACCTACGCAGTTGAATTCTGAGCCTATACACTGCCTTCAACCTCCTCAGTTGAATTCTCAGTCTACAGACTGCCTTCAACCTCCTCAGTTGAATTCTCAGTCTACAGACTGCCTTCAACCTCCTCAGTTGAATTCGGAGCCTGTAGACTGTCTTCAACCTCCTCAGTTTAATTCTGAGCCTACAGACTGCCTTCAACCTCCTCAGTTGAATTCACAGCCTATACACTGCCTTCAACCTCCTCAGTTGAATTCTCAGCCTATAGACTGCCTTCAAACTCCTCAGTTGAATTATTAGCCTACCGACTGCCTTCAACCTCCTCTGTTGAATTCTCAGCCCATAGACTGTCTTCAACCACCTCAGATGAATTCTCAGCCTATACACTGCCTTCAGCCTCCTCAGTTGAATTCTCAGCTTAAAGACTAACTACAACCTCATGTTGAATTTTCAGCCTATAGACTGTCTTCAACCTCCTCAGTTGAATTCGGAGCCTGCAGACTGCCTTCAACCTCCTCAGTTGAATTCGGAGACTGCAGACTGTCTTCAACCTCCTCAGTTGAATTCTGAGCCTGCAGACTGCCTTCAACCTCCTCAGTTGAATTCGGAGCCTGCAGACTGCCTTCAACCTCCTCAGTTGAATTCGGAGACTGTAGACTGTCTTCAACCTCCTCAGTTGAATTCTGAGCCTACAGGCTGCCTTCAACCTCCTCAGTTGAATTCTGAGCCTGCAGACTGTCTTCAACCTCCTCAGTTGAATTCTGAGCCTACAGAATGCCTTCAAACTCCTCAGTTGAATTCTCAGCCTATAGACTGCCTTCAAACTCCTCAGTTGAATTCTGAGCCTACAGACTGCCTTCAACCTCCTCAGTTGAATTTTCAGCCTACAGACTGTCTTCAACCTCCTCAGATGAATTCTCAGCCTATACACTGCCTTCTGCCTCCTCAGTTGAATTTTCAGCCTATAGAATGTCTTCAAACTCCTCAGATGAATTCTCAGCCTATACAATGCCTTCATTCTTAGTTGAATTCTGAGCGTACAGACTGTCTTCAACATACCCAGTTGAATTCTGAGCCTATAGACTGTCTTCAACCTCCTCAGTTGAATTCTCAGGCTATAGACTGCCTTCCACCTCTGCAGTTGAATTCTCAGCCTATATACTGCCTTCAACCTCCTCAGCTGAATTCTCAGCCTACAGACTGTCTTCAACCTACTCAGTTGAATTCGGAGACTGTAGACTGTCTTCAACCTCCTCAGTTGAATTCTCAGTCTACAGACTGCCTGCAACCTCCTCAGTTGAATTCTCAGCCTATAGACTGCCTTCAACCTCCTCAGTTGAATTCGGAGCGTGCAGACTGCCTTCAACCTCCTCAGTTGAATTCTCAGTCTACAGACTGCCTGCAACCTCCTCAGTTGAACTCGGAGCGTGCAGACTGCCTGCAACCTACGCAGTTGAATTCTGAGCCTATACACTGCCTTCAACCTCCTCAGTTGAATTCTCAGTCTACAGACTGCCTTCAACCTCCTCAGTTGAATTCTCAGTCTACAGACTGCCTTCAACCTCCTCAGTTGAATTCGGAGCCTGTAGACTGTCTTCAACCTCCTCAGTTTAATTCTGAGCCTACAGACTGCCTTCAACCTCCTCAGTTGAATTCACAGCCTATACACTGCCTTCAACCTCCTCAGTTGAATTCTCAGCCTATAGACTGCCTTCAAACTCCTCAGTTGAATTATTAGCCTACCGACTGCCTTCAACCTCCTCTGTTGAATTCTCAGCCCATAGACTGTCTTCAACCACCTCAGATGAATTCTCAGCCTATACACTGCCTTCAGCCTCCTCAGTTGAATTCTCAGCTTAAAGACTAACTTCAACCTCATGTTGAATTTTCAGCCTATAGACTGTCTTCAACCTCCTCAGCTGAATTCGGAGCCTGCAGACTGCCTTCAACCTCCTCAGTTGAATTCGGAGACTGCAGACTGTCTTCAACCTCCTCAGTTGAATTCTGAGCCTACAGGCTGCCTTCAACCTCCTCAGTTGAATTCTGAGCCTGCAGACTGTCTTCAACCTCCTCAGTTGAATTCTGAGCCTACAGAATACCTTCAACCTCCTCAGTTCAATTCACAGCCTATACACTGCCTTCAAACTCCTGTTGAATTCTCAGCCTATAGACTGCCTTCATCCTCCTCAGTTGAATTCTCAGCCTAAAGACTGCCTTCAAACTTCTCAGTTGAATTCTCAGCCTCTAGACTGCATTCAACGTCCTGTTGAATTCTCTGCCTTTCGACTGCCTTCATCCTCCTCAGATGAATTCTCAGCCTATACACTGCCTTCAGCCTCCTCAGTTGAATTCTCAGCTTAAAGACTAACTTCAACCTCCTGTTGAATTTTCAGCCTATGGACTGTCTTCAACCTCCTCAGTTGAATTCGGAGCCTGCAGACTGCCTTCAACCTCCTCAGTTGAATTCGGAGACTGTAGACTGTCTTCAACCTCCTCAGTTGAATTCTCAGTCTACAGACTGCCTGCAACCTCCTCAGTTGAATTCTCAGCCTATAGACTGCCTTCAACGTCCTCAGTTGAATTCGGATCGTGCAGACTGCCTTCAACCTCCTCAGTTGAATTCTCAGTCTACAGACTGCCTGCAACCTCCTCAGTTGAATTCGGAGCGTGCAGACTGCCTGCAACCTACGCAGTTGAATTCTGAGCCTATAGACTGCCTTCAACCTCCTCAGTTGAATTCTCAGTCTACAGACTGCCTTCAACCTCCTCAGTTGAATTCGGAGCCTGCAGACTGTCTTCAACCTCCTCAGTTTAATTCTGAGCCTACAGACTGCCTTCAACCTCCTCAGTTGAATTCACAGCCTATACACTGCCTTCAACCTCCTCAGTTGAATTCTCAGCCTATAGACTGCCTTCAAACTCCTCAGTTGAATTATTAGCCTACCGACTGCCTTCAACCTCCTCTGTTGAATTCTCAGCCCATAGACTGTCTTCAACCACCTCAGATGAATTCTCAGCCTATACACTGCCTTCAGCCTCCTCAGTTGAATTCTCAGCTTAAAGACTAACTTCAACCTCATGTTGAATTTTCAGCCTATAGACTGTCTTCAACCTCCTCAGTTGAATTCGGAGCCTGCAGACTGCCTTCAACCTCCTCAGTTGAATTCGGAGACTGCAGACTGTCTTCAACCTCCTCAGTTGAATTCGGAGCCTGCAGACTGCCTTCAACCTCCTCAGTTGAATTCGGAGCCTGCAGACTGCCTTCAACCTCCTCAGTTGAATTCGGAGACTGTAGACTGTCTTCAACCTCCTCAGTTGAATTCTGAGCCTACAGGCTGCCTTCAACCTCCTCAGTTGAATTCTGAGCCTGCAGACTGTCTTCAACCTCCTCAGTTGAATTCTGAGCCTACAGAATGCCTTCAAACTCCTCAGTTGAATTCACAGCCAATACACTGCCTTCAAACTCCTCAGTTGAATTCTCAGCCTATAGACTGCCTTCAAACTCCTCAGTTGAATTCTGAGCCTACAGACTGCCTTCAACCTCCTCAGTTGAATTTTCAGCCTACTGACTGTCTTCAACCTCCTCAGATGAATTCTCAGCCTATACACTGCCTTCTGCCTCCTCAGTTGAATTTTCAGCCTAAAGAATGTCTTCAAACTCCTCAGATGAATTCTCAGCCTATACAATGCCTTCATTCTTAGTTGAATTCTGAGCGTACAGACTGTCTTCAACATACCCAGTTGAATTCTGAGCCTATAGACTGTCTTCAAACTCCTCAGTTGAATTCTCAGGCTATAGACTGTCTTCAACCTCTGCATTTGAATTCTCAGCCTATATACTGCCTTCAACCTCCTCAGCTGAATTCTCAGCCTACAGACTGTCTTCAACCTACTCAGTTGAATTCTCAGCCTATAGACAGTCTTCAACCTCCTCAGTTGAATTCTCAGCCTATAGACTGCCGTCAACCTCTGCAGTTGAATTCTCAGCCTATACACTGCCTTCAACCTCCTCAATTGAAATCTCAGCCTACAGACTGCCTTCAACCTCCTCATTTGAATTCTCAGCCTGTAGACTGCCTTCAACCTCCTCAGTTGAATTCTGAGCCGACAGACTGCCTTCAACCTACGCAGTTGAATTCTCAGTCTACAGACTGCCTGGAACCTCCTCAGTTGAATTCTCAGCCTGTAGACTGCCTTCAACCTCCTCAGTTGAATTCGGAGCGTGCAGACTGCCTTCAACCTCCTCAGTTGAATTCTCAGTCTACAGACTGCCTGCAACCTCCTCAGTTGAATTCTCAGCCTACAGAATGCCTTCAAACTCCTCTGTTGAATTCTCAGCCGAAAGACTGCCTTCCACCTCTTCAGTTGAATTCTGAGCCTACAGACTGCCTTCAACCTCCTCAGTTGAATTTTCAGCCTACAGACTGTCTTCAAACTCCTCAGATGAATTCTCAGCCTATACACTGCCTTCTGCCTCCTCAGTTGAATTTTCAGCCTATAGAATGTCTTCAAACTCCTCAGATGAATTCTCAGCCTATACAATGCCTTCATTCTTAGTTGAATTCTGAGCGTACAGACTGTCTTCAACATACCCAGTTGAATTCTGAGCCTATAGACTGTCTTCAACCTCCTCAGTTGAATTCTCAGGCTATAGACTGCCTTCCACCTCTGCAGTTGAATTCTCAGCCTATATACTGCCTTCAACCTCCTCAGCTGAATTCTCAGCCTACAGACTGTCTTCAACCTACTCAGTTGAATTCTCAGCCTATAGACAGTCTTCAACCTCCTCAGTTGAATTCTCAGCCTATAGACTGCCGTCAACCTCTGCAGTTGAATTCTCAGCCTATACACGGCCTTCAACCTCCTCAATTGAATTCTCAGCCTATAGACTGCCTTCAACCTCCTCATTTGAATTCTCAGCCTGTAGACTGCCTTCAACCTCCTCAGTTGAATTCTGAGCCGACAGACTGCCTTCAACCTACGCAGTTGAATTCTCAGTCTACAGACTGCCTGGAACCTCCTCAGTTGAATTCTCAGCCTGTAGACTGCCTTCAACCTCCTCAGTTGAATTCGGAGCGTGTAGACTGCCTTCAACCTCCTCAGTTGAATTCTCAGTCTACAGACTGCCTGCAACCTCCTCAGTTGAATTCTCAGCCTACAGAATGCCTTCAAACTCCTCTGTTGAATTCTCAGCCGCAAGTCTGCCTTCCACCTCTTCAGTTGAATTCTGAGCCTACAGACTGCCTTCAACCTCCTCAGTTGAATTTTCAGCCTACAGACTGTCTTCAAACTCCTCAGATGAATTCTCAGCCTATACACTGCCTTCTGCCTCCTCAGTTGAATTTTCAGCCTATAGAATGTCTTCAAACTCCTCAGATGAATTCTCAGCCTATACAATGCCTTCATTCTTAGTTGAATTCTGAGCGTACAGACTGTCTTCAACCTACGCAGTTGAATTCTCAGTCTACAGACTGCCTGCAACCTCCTCAGTTGAATTCTCAGCCTATAGACTGCCTTCAACCTCCTCAGTTGAATTCGGAGCGTGCAGACTGCCTTCAACCTCCTCAGTTGAATTCTCAGTCTACAGACTGCCTGCAACCTCCTCAGTTGAATTCGGAGCGTGCAGACTGCCTGCAACCTACGCAGTTGAATTCTGAGCCTATACACTGCCTTCAACCTCCTCAGTTGAATTCTCAGTCTACAGACTGCCTTCAACCTCCTCAGTTGAATTCGGAGCCTGCAGACTGTCTTCAACCTCCTCAGTTTAATTCTGAGCCTACAGACTGCCTTCAACCTCCTCAGTTGAATTCACAGCCTATACACTGCCTTCAACCTCCTCAGTTGAATTCTCAGCCTATAGACTGCCTTCAAACTCCTCAGTTGAATTATTAGCCTACCGACTGCCTTCAACCTCCTCTGTTGAATTCTCAGCCCATAGACTGTCTTCAACCACCTCAGATGAATTCTCAGCCTATACACTGCCTTCAGCCTCCTCAGTTGAATTCTCAGCTTAAAGACTAACTTCAACCTCCTGTTGAATTTTCAGCCTATGGACTGTCTTCAACCTCCTCAGTTGAATTCGGAGCCTGCAGACTGCCTTCAACCTCCTCAGTTGAATTCGGAGACTGCAGACTGTCTTCAACCTCCTCAGTTGAATTCTGAGCCTACAGGCTGCCTTCAACCTCCTCAGTTGAATTCTGAGCCTGCAGACTGTCTTCAACCTCCTCAGTTGAATTCTGAGCCTACAGAATGCCTTCAAACTCCTCAGTTGAATTCACAGCCAATACACTGCCTTCAAACTCCTCAGTTGAATTCTCAGCCTATAGACTGCCTTCAACCTCCTCAGTTGAATTCTGAGCCTACAGACTGCCTTCAACCTCCTCAGTTGAATTTTCAGCCTACTGACTGTCTTCAACCTCCTCAGATGAATTCTCAGCCTATACACTGCCTTCTGCCTCCTCAGTTGAATTTTCAGCCTATAGAATGTCTTCAAACTCCTCAGATGAATTCTCAGCCTATACAATGCCTTCATTCTTAGTTGAATTCTGAGCGTACAGACTGTCTTCAACATACCCAGTTGAATTCTGAGCCTATAGACTGTCTTCAAACTCCTCAGTTGAATTCTCAGGCTATAGACTGCCTTCAACCTCTGCATTTGAATTCTCAGCCTATATACTGCCTTCAACCTCCTCAGCTGAATTCTCAGCCTACAGACTGACTTCAACCTACTCAGTTGAATTCTCAGCCTATAGACAGTCTTCAACCTCCTCAGTTGAATTCTCAGCCTATAGACTGCCGTCAACCTCTGCAGTTGAATTCTCAGCCTATACACTGCCTTCAACCTCCTCAATTGAAATCTCAGCCTACAGACTGCCTTCAACCTCCTCATTTGAATTCTCAGCCTGTAGACTGCCTTCAACCTCCTCAGTTGAATTCTGAGCCGACAGACTGCCTTCAACCTACGCAGTTGAATTCTCAGTCTACAGACTGCCTGGAACCTCCTCAGTTGAATTCTCAGCCTGTAGACTGCCTTCAACCTCCTCAGTTGAATTCGGAGCGTGCAGACTGCCTTCAACCTCCTCAGTTGAATTCTCAGTCTACAGACTGCCTGCAACCTCCTCAGTTGAATTCGGAGCGTGCAGACTGCCTGCAACCTACGCAGTTGAATTCTGAGCCTATACACTGCCTTCAACCTCCTCAGTTGAATTCTCAGTCTACAGACTGCCTTCAACCTCCTCAGTTGAATTCGGAGCCTGCAGACTGTCTTCAACCTCCTCAGTTTAATTCTGATCCTACAGACTGCCTTCAACCTCCTCAGTTGAATTCACAGCCTATACACTGCCTTCAACCTCCTCAGTTGAATTCTCAGCCTATAGACTGCCTTCAAACTCCTCAGTTGAATTATTAGCCTACCGACTGCCTTCAACCTCCTCTGTTGAATTCTCAGCCCATAGACTGTCTTCAACCACCTCAGATGAATTCTCAGCCTATACACTGCCTTCAGCCTCCTCAGTTGAATTCTCAGCTTAAAGACTAACTTCAACCTCATGTTGAATTTTCAGCCTATAGACTCTCTTCAACCTCCTCAGTTGAATTCGGAGCCTGCAGACTGCCTTCAACCTCCTCAGTTGAATTCGGAGACTGCAGACTGTCTTCAACCTCCTCAGTTGAATTCTGAGCCTACAGGCTGCCTTCAACCTCCTCAGATGAATTCTGAGCCTGCAGACTGTCTTCAACCTCCTCAGTTGAATTCTGAGCCTACAGAATGCTTTCAACCTCCTCAGTTCAATTCACAGCCTATACACTGCCTTCAAACTCCTCAGTTGAATTCTCAGCCTATAGACTGCCTTCAAACTCCTCAGTTGAATTCTGAGCCTACAGACTGCCTTCAACCACCTTAGTTGAATTTTCAGCCTACAGACTGTATTCAACCTCCTCAGATGAATTCTCAGCCTATACACTGCCTTCTGCCTCCTCAGTTGAATTTTCAGCCTATAGAATGTCTTCAAACTCCTCAGATGAATTCTCAGCCTATACAATGCCTTCATCCTTAGTTGAATTCTGAGCGTACAGACTGTCTTCAACATACCCAGTTGAATTCTGAGCCTATAGACTGTCTTCAACCTCCTCAGTTGAATTCTCAGGCTATAGACTGCCTTCAACCTCTGCAGTTGAATTCTCAGCCTATACACTGCCTTCAACCTCTGCAGTTGAATTCTCAGCCTATACACTGCCTTCAACCTCCTCAGTTGAATTCTCAGCCTACAGACTGCCTTCAACCTCCTCATTTGAATTCACAGCCTGTAGACTGCCTTCAACCTCCTCAGTTGAATTCTGAGCCGACAGACTGCCTTCAACCTACGCAGTTGAATTCTCAGTCAACAGACTGCCTGCAACCTCCTCAGTTGAATTCTCAGCCTATAGACTGCCTTCATCCTCCTCAGTTGAATTCGGAGCGTGCAGACTGCCTGCAACCTACGCAGTTGAATTCTGAGCCTATACACTGCCTTCAACCTCCTCAGTTGAATTCTCAGTCTACAGACTGCCTTCAACCTCCTCAGTTGAATTCGGAGCCTGCAGACTGTCTTCAACCTCCTCAGTTTAATTCTGAGCCTACAGACTGCCTTCAACCTCCTCAGTTGAATTCTCAGCCTATACAATGCCTTCATCCTTAGTTGAATTCTGAGCGTACAGACTGTCTTCAACATCCCCAGTTGAATTCTGAGCCTATAGACTGTCTTCAACATCCTCAGTTGAATTCTCAGGCTATAGACTGCCTTCAACCTCTGCAGTTGAATTCTCAGCCTATACACTGCCTTCAACCTCCTCAGTTGAATTCTCAGTCTACAGACTGCCTGCAACCTCCTCAGTTGAATTCGGAGCGTGCAGACTGCCTGCAACCTACGCAGTTGAATTCTGAGCCTACACTGCCTTCAACCTCCTCAGTTGAATTCTCAGCCTATAGACTGCCGTCAACCTCTGCAGTTGAATTCTCAGCCTACAGACAGCCTTCAACCTCCTCAGTTGAATTCTCAGTCTACAGACTGCCTTCAACCTCCTCAGTTGAATTCGGAGCCTGCAGACTGTCTTCAACCTCCTCAGTTTAATTCTGAGCCTACAGACTGCCTTCAACCTCCTCAGTTGAATTCACAGCCTATACACTGCCTTCAACCTCCTCAGTTGAATTCTCAGCCTATAGACTGCCTTCAAACTCCTCAGTTGAATTATTAGCCTACCGACTGCCTTCAACCTCCTCTGTTGAATTCTCAGCCTATAGACTGTCTTCAACCACCTCAGATGAATTCTCAGCCTATACACTGCCTTCAGCCTCCTCAGTTGAATTCTCAGCTTAAAGACTAACTTCAACCTCATGTTGAATTTTCAGCCTATAGACTGTCTTCAACCTCCTCAGTTGAATTCGGAGCCTGCAGACTGCCTTCAACCTCCTCAGTTGAATTCGGAGACTGCAGACTGTCTTCAACCTCCTCAGTTGAATTCTGAGCCTACAGGCTGCCTTCAACCTCCTCAGTTGAATTCTGAGCCTGCAGACTGTCTTCAACCTCCTCAGTTGAATTCTGAGCCTACAGAATACCTTCAACCTCCTCAGTTCAATTCACAGCCTATACACTGCCTTCAAACTCCTGTTGAATTCTCAGCCTATAGACTGCCTTCAACCTCCTCAGTTGAATTCTCAGCCTAAAGACTGCCTTCAAACTTCTCAGTTGAATTCTCAGCCTCTAGACTGCATTCAACGTCCTGTTGAATTCTCTGCCTTTCGACTGCCTTCATCCTCCTCAGATGAATTCTCAGCCTATACACTGCCTTCAGCCTCCTCAGTTGAATTCTCAGCTTAAAGACTAACTTCAACCTCCTGTTGAATTTTCAGCCTATGGACTGTCTTCAACGTCCTCAGTTGAATTCGGAGCCTGCAGACTGCCTTCAACCTCCTCAGTTGAATTCGGAGACTGTAGACTGTCTTCAACCTCCTCAGTTGAATTCTGAGCCTACAGGCTGCCTTCAACCTCCTCAGTTCAATTCTCAGCCTACAGACAGCCTTCAACCTCTTCAGTTGAATTTGGAGGCTGCAGAATGTCTTCAACCTCCTCAGTTGAATTCTCAGCCTACAGACTGCCTTCAACCTCCTCAGTTGAATTCTCAGCCTATAGACTGCCTTCAACCTCCTCAGTTGAATTCGGAGCCTGCAGACTGTCTTCAACCTCCTCAGTTGAATTCTCAGCCTACAGACTGTCTTCAACCTCCTCTGTTGAATTCTCAGCATACAGACTGTCTTCAACCTCCTCAGTTGAATTATCAGCCTACCAACTGCCTTCAACCTCCTCAGTTGAATTCTGAGCCTGCAGACTGCCTTCAACCTCCGCAGTTGAACTCTGAGCCTACAGACTGCCTTCAACCTCCTCAGTTGACTTCTCAGCCTGTAGACTACCTTCAACCTCCTCAGTTGAATTCTCAGCCTACAGGCTGCCTTCAACCTCCTCAGTTCAATTCTCAGCCTACAGACAGCCTTCAACCTCTTCAGTTGAATTTGGAGGCTGCAGAATGTCTTCAACCTCCTCAGTTGAATTCTCAGCCTACAGACTGCCTTCAACCTCCTCAGTTGAATTCTCAGCCTATAGACTGCCTTCAAACTCCTCAGTTGAATTCTGAGCCTACAGACTGCCTTCAACCTCCTCAGTTGAATTTTCAGCCTACAGACTGTCTTCAACCTCCTCAGATGAATTCTCAGCCTATACACTGCCTTCTGCCTCCTCAGTTGAATTTTCAGCCTATAGAATGTCTTCAAACTCCTCAGATGAATTCTCAGCCTATACAATGCCTTCATTCTTAGTTGAATTCTGAGCGTACAGACTGTCTTCAACATACCCAGTTGAATTCTGAGCCTATAGACTGTCTTCAACCTCCTCAGTTGAATTCTCAGGCTATAGACTGCCTTCCACCTCTGCAGTTGAATTCTCAGCCTATATACTGCCTTCAACCTCCTCAGCTGAATTCTCAGCCTACAGACTGTCTTCAACCTACTCAGTTGAATTCTCAGCCTATAGACAGTCTTCAACCTCCTCAGTTGAATTCTCAGCCTATAGACTGCCGTCAACCTCTGCAGTTGAATTCTCAGCCTATACACGGCCTTCAACCTCCTCAATTGAATTCTCAGCCTATAGACTGCCTTCAACCTCCTCATTTGAATTCTCAGCCTGTAGACTGCCTTCAACCTCCTCAGTTGAATTCTGAGCCGACAGACTGCCTTCAACCTACGCAGTTGAATTCTCAGTCTACAGACTGCCTGCAACCTCCTCAGTTGAATTCTCAGCCTATAGACTGCCTTCAACCTCCTCAGTTGAATTCGGAGCGTGCAGACTGCCTTCAACCTCCTCAGTTGAATTCTCAGTCTACAGACTGCCTGCAACCTCCTCAGTTGAATTCGGAGCGTGCAGACTGCCTGCAACCTACGCAGTTGAATTCTGAGCCTATACACTGCCTTCAACCTCCTCAGTTGAATTCTCAGTCTACAGACTGCCTTCAACCTCCTCAGTTGAATTCGGAGCCTGCAGACTGTCTTCAACCTCCTCAGTTTAATTCTGAGCCTACAGACTGCCTTCAACCTCCTCAGTTGAATTCACAGCCTATACACTGCCTTCAACCTCCTCAGTTGAATTCTCAGCCTATAGACTGCCTTCAAACTCCTCAGTTGAATTATTAGCCTACCGACTGCCTTCAACCTCCTCTGTTGAATTCTCAGCCCATAGACTGTCTTCAACCACCTCAGATGAATTCTCAGCCTATACACTGCCTTCAGCCTCCTCAGTTGAATTCTCAGCTTAAAGACTAACTTCAACCTCCTGTTGAATTTTCAGCCTATGGACTGTCTTCAACCTCCTCAGTTGAATTCGGAGCCTGCAGACTGCCTTCAACCTCCTCAGTTGAATTCGGAGACTGCAGACTGTCTTCAACCTCCTCAGTTGAATTCTGAGCCTACAGGCTGCCTTCAACCTCCTCAGTTGAATTCTGAGCCTGCAGACTGTCTTCAACCTCCTCAGTTGAATTCTGAGCCTTCAGAATGCCTTCAAACTCCTCAGTTGAATTCACAGCCAATACACTGCCTTCAAACTCCTCAGTTGAATTCTCAGCCTATAGACTGCCTTCAAACTCCTCAGTTGAATTCTGAGCCTACAGACTGCCTTCAACCTCCTCAGTTGAATTTTCAGCCTACTGACTGTCTTCAACCTCCTCAGATGAATTCTCAGCCTATACACTGCCTTCTGCCTCCTCAGTTGAATTTTCAGCCTATAGAATGTCTTCAAACTCCTCAGATGAATTCTCAGCCTATACAATGCCTTCATTCTTAGTTGAATTCTGAGCGTACAGACTGTCTTCAACATACCCAGTTGAATTCTGAGCCTATAGACTGTCTTCAAACTCCTCAGTTGAATTCTCAGGCTATAGACTGCCTTCAACCTCTGCAGTTGAATTCTCAGCCTATATACTGCCTACAACCTCCTCAGCTGAATTCTCAGCCTACAGACTGTCTTCAACCTACTCAGTTGAATTCTCAGCCTATAGACAGTCTTCAACCTCCTCAGTTGAATTCTCAGCCTATAGACTGCCGTCAACCTCTGCAGTTGAATTCTCAGCCTATACACTGCCTTCAACCTCCTCAATTGAAATCTCAGCCTACAGACTGCCTTCAACCTCCTCATTTGAATTCTCAGCCTGTAGACTGCCTTCAACCTCCTCAGTTGAATTCTGAGCCGACAGACTGCCTTCAACCTACGCAGTTGAATTCTCAGTCTACAGACTGCCTGGAACCTCCTCAGTTGAATTCTCAGCCTGTAGACTGCCTTCAACCTCCTCAGTTGAATTCGGAGCGTGCAGACTGCCTTCAACCTCCTCAGTTGAATTCTCAGTCTACAGACTGCCTGCAACCTCCTCAGTTGAATTCGGAGCGTGCAGACTGCCTGCAACCTACGCAGTTGAATTCTGAGCCTATACACTGCCTTCAACCTCCTCAGTTGAATTCTCAGTCTACAGACTGCCTTCAACCTCCTCAGTTGAATTCGGAGCCTGCAGACTGTCTTCAACCTCCTCAGTTTAATTCTGAGCCTACAGACTGCCTTCAACCTCCTCAGTTGAATTCACAGCCTATACACTGCCTTCAACCTCCTCAGTTGAATTCTCAGCCTATAGACTGCCTTCAAACTCCTCAGTTGAATTATTAGCCTACCGACTGCCTTCAACCTCCTCTGTTGAATTCTCAGCCCATAGACTGTCTTCAACCACCTCAGATGAATTCTCAGCCTATACACTGCCTTCAGCCTCCTCAGTTGAATTCTGAGCCTACAGGCTGCCTTCAACCTCCTCAGATGAATTCTGAGCCTGCAGACTGTCTTCAACCTCCTCAGTTGAATTCTGAGCCTACAGGCTGCCTTCAACCTCCTCAGATGAATTCTCAGCATATACACTGCCTTCAGCCTCCTCAGTTGAATTCTCAGCTTAAAGACTAACTTCAACCTCATGTTGAATTTTCAGCCTATAGACTCTCTTCAACCTCCTCAGTTCAATTCACAGCCTATACACTGCCTTCAAACTCCTCAGTTGAATTCTCAGCCTATAGACTGCCTTCAAACTCCTCAGTTGAATTCTGAGCCTACAGACTGCCTTCAACCACCTTAGTTGAATTTTCAGCCTACAGACTGTATTCAACCTCCTCAGATGAATTCTCAGCCTATACAATGCCTTCATCCTTAGTTGAATTCTGAGCGTACAGACTGTCTTCAACATACCCAGTTGAATTCTGAGCCTATAGACTGTCTTCAACCTCCTCAGTTGAATTCTCAGGCTATAGACTGCCTTCAACCTCTGCAGTTGAATTCTCAGCCTATACACTGCCTTCAACCTCTGCAGTTGAATTCTCAGCCTATACACTGCCTTCAACCTCCTCAGTTGAATTCTCAGCCTACAGACTGCCTTCAACCTCCTCATTTGAATTCACAGCCTGTAGACTGCCTTCAACCTCCTCAGTTGAATTCTGAGCCGACAGACTGCCTTCAACCTACGCAGTTGAATTCTCAGTCAACAGACTGCCTGCAACCTCCTCAGTTGAATTCTCAGCCTATAGACTGCCTTCATCCTCCTCAGTTGAATTCGGAGCGTGCAGACTGCCTGCAACCTACGCAGTTGAATTCTGAGCCTATACACTGCCTTCAACCTCCTCAGTTGAATTCTCAGTCTACAGACTGCCTTCAACCTCCTCAGTTGAATTCGGAGCCTGCAGACTGTCTTCAACCTCCTCAGTTTAATTCTGAGCCTACAGACTGCCTTCAACCTCCTCAGTTGAATTCTCAGCCTATACAATGCCTTCATCCTTAGTTGAATTCTGAGCGTACAGACTGTCTTCAACATCCCCAGTTGAATTCTGAGCCTATAGACTGTCTTCAACATCCTCAGTTGAATTCTCAGGCTATAGACTGCCTTCAACCTCTGCAGTTGAATTCTCAGCCTATACACTGCCTTCAACCTCCTCAGTTGAATTCTCAGTCTACAGACTGCCTGCAACCTCCTCAGTTGAATTCGGAGCGTGCAGACTGCCTGCAACCTACGCAGTTGAATTCTGAGCCTACACTGCCTTCAACCTCCTCAGTTGAATTCTCAGCCTATAGACTGCCGTCAACCTCTGCAGTTGAATTCTCAGCCTACAGACAGCCTTCAACCTCCTCAGTTGAATTCTCAGTCTACAGACTGCCTTCAACCTCCTCAGTTGAATTCGGAGCCTGCAGACTGTCTTCAACCTCCTCAGTTTAATTCTGAGCCTACAGACTGCCTTCAACCTCCTCAGTTGAATTCACAGCCTATACACTGCCTTCAACCTCCTCAGTTGAATTCTCAGCCTATAGACTGCCTTCAAACTCCTCAGTTGAATTATTAGCCTACCGACTGCCTTCAACCTCCTCTGTTGAATTCTCAGCCTATAGACTGTCTTCAACCACCTCAGATGAATTCTCAGCCTATACACTGCCTTCAGCCTCCTCAGTTGAATTCTCAGCTTAAAGACTAACTTCAACCTCATGTTGAATTTTCAGCCTATAGACTGTCTTCAACCTCCTCAGTTGAATTCGGAGCCTGCAGACTGCCTTCAACCTCCTCAGTTGAATTCGGAGACTGCAGACTGTCTTCAACCTCCTCAGTTGAATTCTGAGCCTACAGGCTGCCTTCAACCTCCTCAGTTGAATTCTGAGCCTGCAGACTGTCTTCAACCTCCTCAGTTGAATTCTGAGCCTACAGAATACCTTCAACCTCCTCAGTTCAATTCACAGCCTATACACTGCCTTCAAACTCCTGTTGAATTCTCAGCCTATAGACTGCCTTCAACCTCCTCAGTTGAATTCTCAGCCTAAAGACTGCCTTCAAACTTCTCAGTTGAATTCTCAGCCTCTAGACTGCATTCAACGTCCTGTTGAATTCTCTGCCTTTCGACTGCCTTCATCCTCCTCAGATGAATTCTCAGCCTATACACTGCCTTCAGCCTCCTCAGTTGAATTCTCAGCTTAAAGACTAACTTCAACCTCCTGTTGAATTTTCAGCCTATGGACTGTCTTCAACCTCCTCAGTTGAATTCGGAGCCTGCAGACTGCCTTCAACCTCCTCAGTTGAATTCGGAGACTGTAGACTGTCTTCAACCTCCTCAGTTGAATTCTGAGCCTACAGGCTGCCTTCAACCTCCTCAGTTCAATTCTGAGCCTGCAGACTGTCTTCAACCTCCTCAGTTGAATTCTGAGCCTACAGAATGCCTTCAAACTCCTCAGTTGAATTCTCAGCCTATAGACTGCCTTCAAACTCCTCAGTTGAATTCTGAGCCTACAGACTGCCTTCAACCTCCTCAGTTGAATTTTCAGCCTACAGACTGTCTTCAACCTCCTCAGATGAATTCTCAGCCTATACAATGCCTTCATTCTTAGTTGAATTCTGAGCGTACAGACTGTCTTCAACATACCCAGTTGAATTCTGAGCCTATAGACAGTCTTCAACCTCCTCAGTTGAATTCTCAGCCTATAGACTGCCGTCAACCTCTGCAGTTGAATTCTCAGCCTATATACTGCCTTCAACCTCCTCAGCTGAATTCTCAGCCTACAGACTGTCTTCAACCTACTCAGTTGAATTCTCAGCCTATAGACAGTCTTCAACCTCCTCAGTTGAATTCTCAGCCTATAGACTGCCGTCAACCTCTGCAGTTGAATTCTCAGCCTATACACTGCCTTCAGCCTCCTCAATTGAATTCTCAGCCTATAGACTGCCTTCAACATCCTCATTTGAATTCTCAGCCTGTAGACTGCCTTCAACCTCCTCAGTTGAATTCTGAGCCGACAGACTGCCTTCAACCTACGCAGTTGAATTCTCAGTCTACAGACTGCCTGCAACCTCCTCAGTTGAATTCTCAGCCTATAGACTGCCTTCAACCTCCTCAGTTGAATTCGGAGCGTGCAGACTGCCTTCAACCTCCTCAGTTGAATTCTCAGTCTACAGACTGCCTGCAACCTCCTCAGTTGAATTCGGAGCGTGCAGACTGCCTGCAACCTACGCAGTTGAATTCTGAGCCTATACACTGCCTTCAACCTCCTCAGTTGAATTCTCAGTCTACAGACTGCCTTCAACCTCCTCAGTTGAATTCGGAGCCTGCAGACTGTCTTCAACCTCCTCAGTTTAATTCTGAGCCTACAGACTGCCTTCAACCTCCTCAGTTGAATTCACAGCCTATACACTGCCTTCAACCTCCTCAGTTGAATTCTCAGCCTATAGACTGCCTTCAAACTCCTCAGTTGAATTATTAGCCTACCGACTGCCTTCAACCTCCGCTGTTGAATTCTCAGCCCATAGACTGTCTTCAACCACCTCAGATGAATTCTCAGCCTATACACTGCCTTCAGCCTCCTCAGTTGAATTCTCAGCTTAAAGACTAACTTCAACCTCCGCTGTTGAATTCTCAGCCCATAGACTGTCTTCAGCCACCTCAGATGAATTCTCAGCCTATACACTGCCTTCAGCCTCCTCAGTTGAATTCTCAGCTTAAAGACTAACTTCAACCTCATGTTGAATTTTCAGCCTATAGACTGTCTTCAACCTCCTCAGTTGAATTCGGAGCCTGCAGACTGCCTTCAACCTCCTCAGTTGAATTCGGAGACTGCAGCCTGTCTTCAACCTCCTCAGTTGAATTCTGAGCCTACAGGCTGCCTTCAACCTCCTCAGTTGAATTTTGAGCCTGCAGACTGTCTTCAAACTCCTCAGTTGAATTCTGAGCCTACAGAATACCTTCAACCTCCTCAGTTCAATTCACAGCCTATACACTGCCTTCAAACTCCTGTTGAATTCTCAGCCTATAGACTGCCTTCAACCTCCTCAGTTGAATTCTCAGCCTAAAGACTGCCTTCAAACTTCTCAGTTGAATTCTCAGCCTCTAGACTGCATTCAACGTCCTGTTGAATTCTCTGCCTTTCGACTGCCTTCATCCTCCTCAGTTGAATTCTCAGCTTAAAGACTAACTTCAACCTCCTGTTGAATTTTCAGCCTATGGACTGTCTTCAACCTCCTCAGTTGAATTCGGAGCCTGCAGACTGCCTTCAACCTCCTCAGTTGAATTCGGAGACTGTGGACTGTCTTCAACCTCCTCAGTTGAATTCTCAGTCTACAGACTGCCTGCAACCTCCTCAGTTGAATTCTCAGCCTATAGACTGCCTTCAACCTCCTCAGTTGAATTCGGAGCGTGCAGACTGCCTTCAACCTCCTCAGTTGAATTCTCAGTCTACAGACTGCCTGCAACCTCCTCAGTTGAATTCGGAGCGTGCAGACTGCCTGCAACCTACGCAGTTGAATTCTGAGCCTATACACTGCCTTCAACCTCCTCAGTTGAATTCTCAGTCTACAGACTGCCTTCAACCTCCTCAGTTGAATTCGGAGCCTGCAGACTGTCTTCAACCTCCTCAGTTTAATTCTGAGCCTACAGACTGCCTTCAACCTCCTCAGTTGAATTCACAGCCTATACACTGCCTTCAACCTCCTCAGTTGAATTCTCAGCCTATAGACTGCCTTCAAACTCCTCAGTTGAATTATTAGCCTACCGACTGCCTTCAACCTCCTCTGTTGAATTCTCAGCCCATAGACTGTCTTCAACCACCTCAGATGAATTCTCAGCCTATACACTGCCTTCAGCCTCCTCAGTTGAATTCTCAGCTTAAAGACTAACATCAACCTCATGTTGAATTTTCAGCCTATGGACTGTCTTCATCCTCCTCAGTTGAATTCGGAGCCTGCAGACTGCCTTCAACCTCCTCAGTTGAATTCGGAGACTGCAGTCTGTCTTCAACCTCCTCAGTTGAATTCTGAGCCTACAGGCTGCCTTCAACCTCCTCAGTTGAATTCTGAGCCTGCAGACTGTCTTCAACCTCCTCAGTTGAATTCTGAGCCTACAGAATACCTTCAACCTCCTCAGTTCAAGTCACAGCCTATACACTGCCTTCAAACTCCTGTTGAATTCTCAGCCTATAGACTGCCTTCAACCTCCTCAGTTGAATTCTCAGCCTAAAGACTGCCTTCAAACTTCTCAGTTGAATTCTCAGCCTCTAGACTGCATTCAACGTCCTGTTGAATTCTCTGCCTTTCGACTGCCTTCATCCTCCTCAGATGAATTCTCAGCCTATACACTGCCTTCAGCCTCCTCAGTTGAATTCTCAGCTTAAAGACTAACTTCAACCTCCTGTTGAATTTT
Organism: Hypanus sabinus; assembly: GCF_030144855.1. Taxonomy (NCBI): domain Eukaryota; kingdom Metazoa; phylum Chordata; class Chondrichthyes; order Myliobatiformes; family Dasyatidae; genus Hypanus; species Hypanus sabinus. The sequence goes on along the minus strand of NW_026779046.1, from coordinate 270,018 downwards.
CAGCCTATGGACTGTCTTCAACCTCCTCAGTTGAATTCGGAGCCTGCAGACTGCCTTCAACCTCCTCAGTTGAATTCGGAGACTGTAGACTGTCTTCAACCTCCTCAGTTGAATTCTCAGTCTACAGACTGCCTGCAACCTCCTCAGTTGAATTCTCAGCCTATAGACTGCCTTCAACCTCCTCAGTTGAATTCGGAGCGTGCAGACTGCCTTCAACCTCCTCAGTTGAATTCTCAGTCTACAGACTGCCTGCAACCTCCTCAGTTGAATTCGGAGCGTGCAGACTGCCTGCAACCTACGCAGTTGAATTCTGAGCCTATACACTGCCTTCAACCTCCTCAGTTGAATTCTCAGTCTACAGACTGCCTTCAACCTCCTCAGTTGAATTCGGAGCCTGCAGACTGTCTTCAACCTCCTCAGTTTAATTCTGAGCCTACAGACTGCCTTCAACCTCCTCAGTTGAATTCACAGCCTATACACTGCCTTCAACCTCCTCAGTTGAATTCTCAGCCTATAGACTGCCTTCAAACTCCTCAGTTGAATTATTAGCCTACCGACTGCCTTCAACCTCCTCTGTTGAATTCTCAGCCCATAGACTGTCTTCAACCACCTCAGATGAATTCTCAGCCTATACACTGCCTTCAGCCTCCTCAGTTGAATTCTCAGCTTAAAGACTAACTTCAACATGTTGAATTTTCAGCCTATAGACTGTCTTCAACCTCCTCAGTTGAATTCGGAGCCTGCAGACTGCCTTCAACCTCCTCAGTTGAATATTCAGCTTAAAGACTAACTTCAACCTCCTGTTGAATTTTCAGCCTATGGACTGTCTTCAACCTCCTCAGTTGAATTCGGAGCCTGCAGACTGCCTTCAACCTCCTCAGTTGAATTCGGAGACTGTAGACTGTCTTCAACCTCCTCAGTTGAATTCTGAGCCTACAGGCTGCCTTCAACCTCCTCAGTTGAAATCAGAGACTGTAGACTGTCTTCAACCTCCTCAGTTGAATTCTCAGTCTACAGACTGCCTGCAACCTCCTCAGTTGAATTCTCAGCCTATAGACTGCCTTCAACCTCCTCAGTTGAATTCGGAGCGTGCAGACTGCCTTCAACCTCCTCAGTTGAATTCTCAGTCTACAGACTGCCTGCAACCTCCTCAGTTGAATTCGGAGCGTGCAGACTGCCTGCAACCTACGCAGTTGAATTCTGAGCCTATACACTGCCTTCAACCTCCTCAGTTGAATTCTCAGTCTACAGACTGCCTTCAACCTCCTCAGTTGAATTCGGAGCCTGCAGACTGTCTTCAACCTCCTCAGTTTAATTCTGAGCCTACAGACTGCCTTCAACCTCCTCAGTTGAATTCACAGCCTATACACTGCCTTCAACCTCCTCAGTTGAATTCTCAGCCTATAGACTGCCTTCAAACTCCTCAGTTGAATTATTAGCCTACCGACTGCCTTCAACCTCCTCTGTTGAATTCTCAGCCCATAGACTGTCTTCAACCACCTCAGATGAATTCTCAGCCTATACACTGCCTTCAGCCTCCTCAGTTGAATTCTCAGCTTAAAGACTAACTTCAACCTCATGTTGAATTTTCAGCCTATAGACTGTCTTCAACCTCCTCAGTTGAATTCGGAGCCTGCAGACTGCCTTCAACCTCCTCAGTTGAATTCGGAGACTGCAGACTGTCTTCAACCTCCTCAGTTGAATTCTGAGCCTACAGGCTGCCTTCAACCTCCTCAGTTGAATTCTGAACCTGCAGACTGTCTTCAACCTCCTCAGTTGAATTCTGAGCCTACAGAATACCTTCAACCTCCTCAGTTCAATTCACAGCCTATACACTGCCTTCAAACTCCTGTTGAATTCTCAGCCTATAGACTGCCTTCAACCTCCTCAGTTGAATTCTCAGCCTAAAGACTGCCTTCAAACTTCTCAGTTGAATTCTCAGCCTCTAGACTGCATTCAACGTCCTGTTGAATTCTCTGCCTTTCGACTGCCTTCATCCTCCTCAGATGAATTCTCAGCCTATACACTGCCTTCAGCCTCCTCAGTTGAATATTCAGCTTAAAGACTAACTTCAACCTCCTGTTGAATTTTCAGCCTATGGAATGTCTTCAACCTCCTCAGTTGAATTCGGAGCCTGCAGACTGCCTTCAACCTCCTCAGTTGAATTCGGAGACTGTAGACTGTCTTCAACCTCCTCAGTTGAATTCTGAGCCTACAGGCTGCCTTCAACCTCCTCAGTTGAATTCTGAGCCTGCAGACTGTCTTCAACCTCCTCAGTTGAATTCGGAGCCTACAGAATGCCTTCAACCTCCTCAGTTGAATTCACAGCCTATACACTGCCTTCAAACTCCTCAGTTGAATTCTCAGCCTATATACTGCCTTCAACCTCCTCAGTTGAATTCTGAGCCTGCAGACTGTCTTCAACCTCCTCAGTTGAATTCTGAGCCTACAGAATACCTTCAACCTCCTCAGTTCAATTCACAGCCTATACACTGCCTTCCAACTCCTGTTGAATTCTCAGCCTATAGACTGCCTTCAACCTCCTCAGTTGAATTCTCAGCCTAAAGACTGCCTTCAAACTTCTCAGTTGAATTCTCAGCCTCTAGACTGCATTCAACGTCCTGTTGAATTCTCTGCCTTTCGACTGCCTTCATCCTCCTCAGATGAATTCTCAGCCTATACACTGCCTTCAGCCTCCTCAGTTGAATTCTCAGCTTAAAGACTAACTTCAACCTCCTGTTGAATTTTCAGCCTATGGACTGTCTTCAACCTCCTCAGTTGAATTCGGAGCCTGCAGACTGCCTTCAACCTCCTCAGTTGAATTCGGAGACTGTAGACTGTCTTCAACCTCCTCAGTTGAATTCTCAGTCTACAGACTGCCTGCAACCTCCTCAGTTGAATTCTCAGCCTATAGACTGCCTTCAACCTCCTCAGTTGAATTCAGAGACTGTAGACTGTCTTCAACCTCCTCAGTTGAATTCTCAGTCTACAGACTGCCTGCAACCTCCTCAGTTGAATTCTCAGCCTATAGACTGCCTTCAACCTCCTCAGTTGAATTCGGAGCGTGCAGACTGCCTTCAACCTCCTCAGTTGAATTCTCAGTCTACAGACTGCCTGCAACCTCCTCAGTTGAATTCGGAGCGTGCAGACTGCCTGCAACCTACGCAGTTGAATTCTGAGCCTATACACTGCCTTCAACCTCCTCAGTTGAATTCTCAGTCTACAGACTGCCTTCAACCTCCTCAGTTGAATTCGGAGCCTGCAGACTGTCTTCAACCTCCTCAGTTTAATTCTGAGCCTACAGACTGCCTTCAACCTCCTCAGTTGAATTCACAGCCTATACACTGCCTTCAACCTCCTCAGTTGAATTCTCAGCCTATAGACTGCCTTCAAACTCCTCAGTTGAATTATTAGCCTACCGACTGCCTTCAACCTCCTCTGTTGAATTCTCAGCCCATAGACTGTCTTCAACCACCTCAGATGAATTCTCAGCCTATACACTGCCTTCAGCCTCCTCAGTTGAATTCTCAGCTTAAAGACTAACTTCAACATGTTGAATTTTCAGCCTATAGACTGTCTTCAACCTCCTCAGTTGAATTCGGAGCCTGCAGACTGCCTTCAACCTCCTCAGTTGAATATTCAGCTTAAAGACTAACTTCAACCTCCTGTTGAATTTTCAGCCTATGGACTGTCTTCAACCTCCTCAGTTGAATTCGGAGCCTGCAGACTGCCTTCAACCTCCTCAGTTGAATTCGGAGACTGTAGACTGTCTTCAACCTCCTCAGTTGAATTCTGAGCCTACAGGCTGCCTTCAACCTCCTCAGTTGAATTCTGAGCCTGCAGACTGTCTTCAACCTCCTCAGTTGAATTCGGAGCCTACAGAATGCCTTCAACCTCCTCAGTTGAATTCACAGCCTATACACTGCCTTCAAACTCCTCAGTTGAATTCTCAGCCTATATACTGCCTTCAACCTGCTCAGTTGAATTCTGAGCCTGCAGACTGTCTTCAACCTCCTCAGTTGAATTCTGAGCCTACAGAATACCTTCAACCTCCTCAGTTCAATTCACAGCCTATACACTGCCTTCAAACTCCTGTTGAATTCTCAGCCTATAGACTGCCTTCAACCTCCTCAGTTGAATTCTCAGCCTAAAGACTGCCTTCAAACTTCTCAGTTGAATTCTCAGCCTCTAGACTGCATTCAACGTCCTGTTGAATTCTCTGCCTTTCGACTGCCTTCATCCTCCTCAGATGAATTCTCAGCCTATACACTGCCTTCAGCCTCCTCAGTTGAATTCTCAGCTTAAAGACTAACTTCAACCTCCTGTTGAATTTTCAGCCTATGGACTGTCTTCAACCTCCTCAGTTGAATTCGGAGCCTGCAGACTGCCTTCAACCTCCTCAGTTGAATTCGGAGACTGTAGACTGTCTTCAACCTCCTCAGTTGAATTCTCAGTCTACAGACTGCCTGCAACCTCCTCAGTTGAATTCTCAGCCTATAGACTGCCTTCAACCTCCTCAGTTGAATTCGGAGCGTGCAGACTGCCTTCAACCTCCTCAGTTGAATTCTCAGTCTACAGACTGCCTGCAACCTCCTCAGTTGAATTCGGAGCGTGCAGACTGCCTGCAACCTACGCAGTTGAATTCTGAGCCTATACACTGCCTTCAACCTCCTCAGTTGAATTCTCAGTCTACAGACTGCCTTCAACCTCCTCAGTTGAATTCGGAGCCTGCAGACTGTCTTCAACCTCCTCTGTTGAATTCTCAGCCCATAGACTGTCTTCAACCACCTCAGATGAATTCTCAGCCTATACACTGCCTTCAGCCTCCTCAGTTGAATTCTCAGCTTAAAGACTAACTTCAACCTCATGTTGAATTTTCAGCCTATAGACTGTCTTCAACCTCCTCAGTTGAATTCGGAGCCTGCAGACTGCCTTCAACCTCCTCAGTTGAATTCGGAGACTGCAGACTGTCTTCAACCTCCTCAGTTGAATTCTGAGCCTACAGGCTACCTTCAACCTCCTCAGTTGAATTCTGAGCCTGCAGACTGTCTTCAACCTCCTCAGTTGAATTCTGAGCCTACAGAATACCTTCAACCTCCTCAGTTCAATTCTGAGCCTACAGGCTGCCTTCAACCTCCTCAGTTGAATTTTGAGCCTGCAGACTGTCTTCAACCTCCTCAGTTGAATTCTGAGCCTACAGAATACCTTCAACCTCCTCAGTTCAATTCACAGCCTATAGACTGCCTTCAAACTCCTCAGTTGAATTCTGAGCCTACAGACTGCCTTCAACCTCCTCAGTTGAATTTTCAGCCTACAGACTGTCTTCAACCTCCTCAGATGAATTCTCAGCCTATACACTGCCTTCTGCCTCCTCAGTTGAATTTTCAGCCTATAGAATGTCTTCAAACTCCTCAGATGAATTCTCAGCCTATACAATGCCTTCATTCTTAGTTGAATTCTGAGCGTACAGACTGTCTTCAACATACCCAGTTGAATTCTGAGCCTATAGACTGTCTTCAACCTCCTCAGTTGAATTCTCAGGCTATAGACTGCCTTCCACCTCTGCAGTTGAATTCTCAGCCTATATACTGCCTTCAACCTCCTCAGCTGAATTCTCAGCCTACAGACTGTCTTCAACCTACTCAGTTGAATTCTCAGCCTATAGACAGTCTTCAACCTCCTCAGTTGAATTCTCAGCCTATAGACTGCCGTCAACCTCTGCAGTTGAATTCTCAGCCTATACACGGCCTTCAACCTCCTCAATTGAATTCTCAGCCTATAGACTGCCTTCAACCTCCTCATTTGAATTCTCAGCCTGTAGACTGCCTTCAACCTCCTCAGTTGAATTCTGAGCCGACAGACTGCCTTCAACCTACGCAGTTGAATTCTCAGTCTACAGACTGCCTGCAACCTCCTCAGTTGAATTCTCAGCCTATAGACTGCCTTCAACCTCCTCAGTTGAATTCGGAGCGTGCAGACTGCCTTCAACCTCCTCAGTTGAATTCTCAGTCTACAGACTGCCTGCAACCTCCTCAGTTGAATTCGGAGCGTGCAGACTGCCTGCAACCTACGCAGTTGAATTCTGAGCCTATACACTGCCTTCAACCTCCTCAGTTGAATTCTCAGTCTACAGACTGCCTTCAACCTCCTCAGTTGAATTCGGAGCCTGCAGACTGTCTTCAACCTCCTCAGTTTAATTCTGAGCCTACAGACTGCCTTCAACCTCCTCAGTTGAATTCACAGCCTATACACTGCCTTCAACCTCCTCAGTTGAATTCTCAGCCTATAGACTGCCTTCAAACTCCTCAGTTGAATTATTAGCCTACCGACTGCCTTCAACCTCCTCTGTTGAATTCTCAGCCCATAGACTGTCTTCAACCACCTCAGATGAATTCTCAGCCTATACACTGCCTTCAGCCTCCTCAGTTGAATTCTCAGCTTAAAGACTAACTTCAACCTCCTGTTGAATTTTCAGCCTATGGACTGTCTTCAACCTCCTCAGTTGAATTCGGAGCCTGCAGACTGCCTTCAACCTCCTCAGTTGAATTCGGAGACTGCAGACTGTCTTCAACCTCCTCAGTTGAATTCTGAGCCTACAGGCTGCCTTCAACCTCCTCAGTTGAATTCTGAGCCTGCAGACTGTCTTCAACCTCCTCAGTTGAATTCTGAGCCTACAGAATGCCTTCAAACTCCTCAGTTGAATTCACAGCCAATACACTGCCTTCAAACTCCTCAGTTGAATTCTCAGCCTATAGACTGCCTTCAAACTCCTCAGTTGAATTCTGAGCCTACAGACTGCCTTCAACCTCCTCAGTTGATTTTTCAGCCTACTGACTGTCTTCAACCTCCTCAGATGAATTCTCAGCCTATACACTGCCTTCTGCCTCCTCAGTTGAATTTTCAGCCTAGAGAATGTCTTCAAACTCCTCAGATGAATTCTCAGCCTATACAATGCCTTCATTCTTAGTTGAATTCTGAGCGTACAGACTGTCTTCAACATACCCAGTTGAATTCTGAGCCTATAGACTGTCTTCAAACTCCTCAGTTGAATTCTCAGGCTATAGACTGCCTTCAACCTCTGCAGTTGAATTCTCAGCCTATATACTGCCTTCAAACTCCTCAGCTGAATTCTCAGCCTACAGACTGTCTTCAACCTACTCAGTTGAATTCTCAGCCTATAGACAGTCTTCAACCTCCTCAGTTGAATTCTCAGCCTATAGACTGCCGTCAACCTCTGCAGTTGAATTCTCAGCCTATACACTGCCTTCAACCTCCTCAATTGAAATCTCAGCCTACAGACTGCCTTCAACCTCCTCATTTGAATTCTCAGCCTGTAGACTGCCTTCAACCTCCTCAGTTGAATTCTGAGCCGACAGACTGCCTTCAACCTACGCAGTTGAATTCTCAGTCTACAGACTGCCTGGAACCTCCTCAGTTGAATTCTCAGCCTGTAGACTGCCTTCAACCTCCTCAGTTGAATTCGGAGCGTGCAGACTGCCTTCAACCTCCTCAGTTGAATTCTCAGTCTACAGACTGCCTGCAACCTCCTCAGTTGAATTCGGAGCGTGCAGACTGCCTGCAACCTACGCAGTTGAATTCTGAGCCTATACACTGCCTTCAACCTCCTCAGTTGAATTCTCAGTCTACAGACTGCCTTCAACCTCCTCAGTTGAATTCGGAGCCTGCAGACTGTCTTCAACCTCCTCAGTTTAATTCTGAGCCTACAGACCGCCTTCAACCTCCTCAGTTGAATTCACAGCCTATACACTGCCTTCAACCTCCTCAGTTGAATTCTCAGCCTATAGACTGCCTTCAAACTCCTCAGTTGAATTATTAGCCTACCGACTGCCTTCAACCTCCTCTGTTGAATTCTCAGCCCATAGACTGTCTTCAACCACCTCAGATGAATTCTCAGCCTATACACTGCCTTCAGCCTCCTCAGTTGAATTCTCAGCTTAAAGACTAACTTCAACCTCATGTTGAATTTTCAGCCTATAGACTCTCTTCAACCTCCTCAGTTGAATTCGGAGCCTGCAGACTGCCTTCAACCTCCTCAGTTGAATTCGGAGACTGCAGACTGTCTTCAACCTCCTCAGTTGAATTCTGAGCCTACAGGCTGCCTTCAACCTCCTCAGATGAATTCTGAGCCTGCAGACTGTCTTCAACCTCCTCAGTTGAATTCTGAGCCTACAGAATGCTTTCAACCTCCTCAGTTCAATTCACAGCCTATACACTGCCTTCAAACTCCTCAGTTGAATTCTCAGCCTATAGACTGCCTTCAAACTCCTCAGTTGAATTCTGAGCCTACAGACTGCGTTCAACCTCCTTAGTTGAATTTTCAGCCTACAGACTGTATTCAACCTCCTCAGATGAATTCTCAGCCTATACACTGCCTTCTGCCTCCTCAGTTGAATTTTCAGCCTATAGAATGTCTTCAAACTCCTCAGATGAATTCTCAGCCTATACAATGCCTTCATCCTTAGTTGAATTCTGAGCGTACAGACTGTCTTCAACATACCCAGTTGAATTCTGAGCCTATAGACTGTCTTCAACCTCCTCAGTTGAATTCTCAGGCTATAGACTGCCTTCAACCTCTGCAGTTGAATTCTCAGCCTATACACTGCCTTCAACCTCTGCAGTTGAATTCTCAGCCTATACACTGCCTTCAACCTCCTCAGTTGAATTCTCAGCCTACAGACTGCCTTCAACCTCCTCATTTGAATTCACAGCCTGTAGACTGCCTTCAACCTCCTCAGTTGAATTCTGAGCCGACAGACTGCCTTCAACCTACGCAGTTGAATTCTCAGTCAACAGACTGCCTGCAACCTCCTCAGTTGAATTCTCAGCCTATAGACTGCCTTCATCCTCCTCAGTTGAATTCGGAGCGTGCAGACTGCCTGCAACCTACGCAGTTGAATTCTGAGCCTATACACTGCCTTCAACCTCCTCAGTTGAATTCTCAGTCTACAGACTGCCTTCAACCTCCTCAGTTGAATTCGGAGCCTGCAGACTGTCTTCAACCTCCTCAGTTTAATTCTGAGCCTACAGACTGCCTTCAACCTCCTCAGTTGAATTCTCAGCCTATACAATGCCTTCATCCTTAGTTGAATTCTGAGCGTACAGACTGTCTTCAACATCCCCAGTTGAATTCTGAGCCTATAGACTGTCTTCAACATCCTCAGTTGAATTCTCAGGCTATAGACTGCCTTCAACCTCTGCAGTTGAATTCTCAGCCTATACACTGCCTTCAACCTCCTCAGTTGAATTCTCAGTCTACAGACTGCCTGCAACCTCCTCAGTTGAATTCGGAGCGTGCAGACTGCCTGCAACCTACGCAGTTGAATTCTGAGCCTACACTGCCTTCAACCTCCTCAGTTGAATTCTCAGCCTATAGACTGCCGTCAACCTCTGCAGTTGAATTCTCAGCCTACAGACAGCCTTCAACCTCCTCAGTTGAATTCTCAGTCTACAGACTGCCTTCAACCTCCTCAGTTGAATTCGGAGCCTGCAGACTGTCTTCAACCTCCTCAGTTTAATTCTGAGCCTACAGACTGCCTTCAACCTCCTCAGTTGAATTCACAGCCTATAGACTGCCTTCAAACTCCTCAGTTGAATTCTGAGCCTACAGACTGCCTTCAACCTCCTTAGTTGAATTTTCAGCCTACAGACTGTATTCAACCTCCTCAGATGAATTCTCAGCCTATACACTGCCTTCTGCCTCCTCAGTTGAATTTTCAGCCTATAGAATGTCTTCAAACTCCTCAGATGAATTCTCAGCCTATACAATGCCTTCATCCTTAGTTGAATTCTGAGCGTACAGACTGTCTTCAACATACCCAGTTGAATTCTGAGCCTATAGACTGTCTTCAACCTCCTCAGTTGAATTCTCAGGCTATAGACTGCCTTCAACCTCTGCAGTTGAATTCTCAGCCTATACACTGCCTTCAACCTCTGCAGTTGAATTCTCAGCCTATACACTGCCTTCAACCTCCTCAGTTGAATTCTCAGCCTACAGACTGCCTTCAACCTCCTCATTTGAATTCACAGCCTGTAGACTGCCTTCAACCTCCTCAGTTGAATTCTGAGCCGACAGACTGCCTTCAACCTACGCAGTTGAATTCTCAGTCAACAGACTGCCTGCAACCTCCTCAGTTGAATTCTCAGCCTATAGACTGCCTTCATCCTCCTCAGTTGAATTCGGAGTGTGCAGACTGCCTGCAACCTACGCAGTTGAATTCTGAGCCTATACACTGCCTTCAACCTCCTCAGTTGAATTCTCAGTCTACAGACTGCCTTCAACCTCCTCAGTTGAATTCGGAGCCTGCAGACTGTCTTCAACCTCCTCAGTTTAATTCTGAGCCTACAGACTGCCTTCAACCTCCTCAGTTGAATTCTCAGCCTATACAATGCCTTCATCCTTAGTTGAATTCTGAGCGTACAGACTGTCTTCAACATCCCCAGTTGAATTCTGAGCCTATAGACTGTCTTCAACATCCTCAGTTGAATTCTCAGGCTATAGACTGCCTTCAACCTCTGCAGTTGAATTCTCAGCCTATACACTGCCTTCAACCTCCTCAGTTGAATTCTCAGTCTACAGACTGCCTGCAACCTCCTCAGTTGAATTCGGAGCGTGCAGACTGCCTGCAACCTACGCAGTTGAATTCTGAGCCTACACTGCCTTCAACCTCCTCAGTTGAATTCTCAGCCTATAGACTGCCGTCAACCTCTGCAGTTGAATTCTCAGCCTACAGACAGCCTTCAAACTCCTCAGTTGAATTCTCAGTCTACAGACTGCCTTCAAACTCCTCAGTTGAATTCGGAGCCTGCAGACTGTCTTCAACCTCCTCAGTTTAATTCTGAGCCTACAGACTGCCTTCAACCTCCTCAGTTGAATTCACAGCCTATACACTGCCTTCAACCTCCTCAGTTGAATTCTCAGCCTATAGACTGCCTTCAAACTCCTCAGTTGAATTATTAGCCTACCGACTGCCTTCAAACTCCTCTGTTGAATTCTCAGCCTATAGACTGTCTTCAACCACCTCAGATGAATTCTCAGCCTATACACTGCCTTCAGCCTCCTCAGTTGAATTCTCAGCTTAAAGACTAACTTCAACCTCATGTTGAATTTTCAGCCTATAGACTGTCTTCAACCTCCTCAGTTGAATTCGGAGCCTGCAGACTGCCTTCAACCTCCTCAGTTGAATTCGGAGACTGCAGACTGTCTTCAACCTCCTCAGTTGAATTCTGAGCCTACAGGCTGCCTTCAACCTCCTCAGTTGAATTCTGAGCCTGCAGACTGTCTTCAACCTCCTCAGTTGAATTCTGAGCCTACAGAATACCTTCAACCTCCTCAGTTCAATTCACAGCCTATACACTGCCTTCAAACTCCTGTTGTATTCTCAGCCTATAGAGTGCCTTCAAACTCCTCAGTTGAATTCTGAGCCTACAGACTGCCTTCAACCTCCTTAGTTGAATTTTCAGCCTACAGACTGTATTCAACCTCCTCAGATGAATTCTCAGCCTATACACTGCCTTCTGCCTCCTCAGTTGAATTTTCAGCCTATAGAATGTCTTCAAACTCCTCAGATGAATTCTCAGCCTATACAATGCCTTCATCCTTAGTTGAATTCTGAGCGTACAGACTGTCTTCAACATACCCAGTTGAATTCTGAGCCTATAGACTGTCTTCAACCTCCTCAGTTGAATTCTCAGGCTATAGACTGCCTTCAACCTCTGCAGTTGAATTCTCAGCCTATACACTGCCTTCAACCTCTGCAGTTGAATTCTCAGCCTATACACTGCCTTCAACCTCCTCAGTTGAATTCTCAGCCTACAGACTGCCTTCAACCTCCTCATTTGAATTCACAGCCTGTAGACTGCCTTCAACCTCCTCAGTTGAATTCTGAGCCGACAGACTGCCTTCAACCTACGCAGTTGAATTCTCAGTCAACAGACTGCCTGCAACCTCCTCAGTTGAATTCTCAGCCTATAGACTGCCTTCATCCTCCTCAGTTGAATTCGGAGCGTGCAGACTGCCTGCAACCTACGCAGTTGAATTCTGAGCCTATACACTGCCTTCAACCTCCTCAGTTGAATTCTCAGTCTACAGACTGCCTTCAACCTCCTCAGTTGAATTCGGAGCCTGCAGACTGTCTTCAACCTCCTCAGTTTAATTCTGAGCCTACAGACTGCCTTCAACCTCCTCAGTTGAATTCTCAGCCTATACAATGCCTTCATCCTTAGTTGAATTCTGAGCGTACAGACTGTCTTCAACATCCCCAGTTGAATTCTGAGCCTATAGACTGTCTTCAACATCCTCAGTTGAATTCTCAGGCTATAGACTGCCTTCAACCTCTGCAGTTGAATTCTCAGCCTATACACTGCCTTCAACCTCCTCAGTTGAATTCTCAGTCTACAGACTGCCTGCAACCTCCTCAGTTGAATTCGGAGCGTGCAGACTGCCTGCAACCTACGCAGTTGAATTCTGAGCCTACACTGCCTTCAACCTCCTCAGTTGAATTCTCAGCCTATAGACTGCCGTCAACCTCTGCAGTTGAATTCTCAGCCTACAGACAGCCTTCAACCTCCTCAGTTGAATTCTCAGTCTACAGACTGCCTTCAACCTCCTCAGTTGAATTCGGAGCCTGCAGACTGTCTTCAACCTCCTCAGTTTAATTCTGAGCCTACAGACTGCCTTCAACCTCCTCAGTTGAATTCACAGCCTATACACTGCCTTCAACCTCCTCAGTTGAATTCTCAGCCTATAGACTGCCTTGAAACTCCTCAGTTGAATTATTAGCCTACCGACTGCCTTCAACCTCCTCTGTTGAATTCTCAGCCTATAGACTGTCTTCAACCACCTCAGATGAATTCTCAGCCTATAAACTGCCTTCAGCCTCCTCAGTTGAATTCTCAGCTTAAAGACTAACTTCAACCTCATGTTGAATTTTCAGCCTATAGACTGTCTTCAACCTCCTCAGTTGAATTCGGAGCCTGCAGACTGCCTTCAACCTCCTCAGTTGAATTCGGAGACTGCAGACTGTCTTCAACCTCCTCAGTTGAATTCTGAGCCTACAGGCTGCCTTCAACCTCCTCAGTTGAATTCTGAGCCTGCAGACTGTCTTCAACCTCCTCAGTTGAATTCTGAGCCTACAGAATACCTTCAACCTCCTCAGTTCAATTCACAGCCTATACACTGCCTTCAAACTCCTGTTGAATTCTCAGCCTATAGACTGCCTTCAACCTCCTCAGTTGAATTCTCAGCCTAAAGACTGCCTTCAAACTTCTCAGTTGAATTCTCAGCCTCTAGACTGCATTCAACGTCCTGTTGAATTCTCTGCCTTTCGACTGCCTTCATCCTCCTCAGATGAATTCTCAGCCTATACACTGCCTTCAGCCTCCTCAGTTGAATTCTCAGCTTAAAGACTAACTTCAACCTCCTGTTGAATTTTCAGCCTATGGACTGTCTTCAACCTCCTCAGTTGAATTCGGAGCCTGCAGACTGCCTTCAACCTCCTCAGTTGAATTCGGAGACTGTAGACTGTCTTCAACCTCCTCAGTTGAATTCTCAGTCTACAGACTGCCTGCAACCTCCTCAGTTGAATTCTCAGCCTATAGACTGCCTTCAACCTCCTCAGTTGAATTCGGAGCGTGCAGACTGCCTTCAACCTCCTCAGTTGAATTCTCAGTCTACAGACTGCCTGCAAACTCCTCAGTTGAATTCGGAGCGTGCAGACTGCCTGCAACCTACGCAGTTGAATTCTGAGCCTATACACTGCCTTCAACCTCCTCAGTTGAATTCTCAGTCTACAGACTGCCTTCAACCTCCTCAGTTGAATTCGGAGCCTGCAGACTGTCTTCAACCTCCTCAGTTTAATTCTGAGCCTACAGACTGCCTTCAACCTCCTCAGTTGAATTCACAGCCTATACACTGCCTTCAACCTCCTCAGTTGAATTCTCAGCCTATAGACTGCCTTCAAACTCCTCAGTTGAATTATTAGCCTACCGACTGCCTTCAACCTCCTCTGTTGAATTCTCAGCCCATAGACTGTCTTCAACCACCTCAGTTGAATTCTCAGCCTATACACTGCCTTCTGCCTCCTCAGCTGAATTCTCAGCCTACAGACTGTCTTCAACCTACTCAGTTGAATTCTCAGCCTATAGACTGTCTTCAACCTCCTCAGTTGAATTCTCAGCCTATAGACAGCCGTCAACCTCTGCAGTTGAATTCTCAGCCTATACACTGCCTTCAACCTCCTCAGTTGAATTCTCAGCCTACAGACTGACTTCAACCTCCTCATTTGAATTCACAGCCTGTAGACTGCCTTCAACCTCCTCAGTTGAATTATTAGCCTACCGACTGCCTTCAACCTCCTCTGTTGAATTCTCAGCCCATAGACTGTCTTCAACCACCTCAGATGAATTCTCAGCCTATACACTGCCTTCAGCCTCCTCAGTTGAATTCTCAGCTTAAAGACTAACTTCAACCTCATGTTGAATTTTCAGCCTATAGACTGTCTTCAACCTCCACAGTTGAATTCGGAGCCTGCAGACTGCCTTCAACCTCCTCAGTTGAATTCGGAGACTGCAGACTGTCTTCAACCTCCTCAGTTGAATTCTGAGCCTACAGGCTGCCTTCAACCTCCTCAGATGAATTCTGAGCCTGCAGACTGTCTTCAACCTCCTCAGTTGAATTTTGAGCCTACAGAATGCTTTCAACCTCCTCAGTTCAATTCACAGCCTATACACTGCCTTCAAACTCCTCAGTTGAATTCTCAGCCTATAGACTGCCTTCAAACTCCTCAGTTGAATTCTGAGCCTACAGACTGCCTTCAACCTCCTTAGTTGAATTTTCAGCCTACAGACTGTCTTCAACCTCCTCAGATGAATTCTCAGCCTATACACTGCCTTCTGCCTCCTCAGTTGAATTTTCAGCCTATAGAATGTCTTCAAACTACTCAGATGAATTCTCAGCCTATACAATGCCTTCATCCTTAGTTGAATTCTGAGCGTACAGACTGTCCTCAACATACCCAGTTGAATTCTGAGCCTACAGACTGTCTTCAACCTCCTCAGTTGAATTCTCAGGCTATAGACTGCCTTCAACCTCTGCAGTTGAATTCTCAGCCTATACACTGCCTTCAACCTCCTCAGTTGAATTCTCAGCCTACAGACTGTCTTCAACCTACTCAGTTGAATTCTCAGCCTATAGACTGTCTTCAACCTCCTCAGTTGAATTCTCAGCCTATAGACAGCCGTCAACCTCTGCAGTTGAATTCTCAGCCTATACACTGCCTTCAACCTCCTCAGTTGAATTCTCAGCCTACAGACTGACTTCAACCTCCTCATTTGAATTCACAGCCTGTAGACTGCCTTCAACCTCCTCAGTTGAATTCTGAGCCGACAGACTGCCTGCAACCTCCTCAGTTGAATTCTCAGCCTATAGACTGCCTTCATCCTCCTCAGTTGAATTCTCAGCCTCTAGACTGCATTCAACGTCCTGTTGAATTCTCTGCCTTTCTACTGCCTTCATCCTCCTCAGATGAATTCTCAGCCTATACACTGCCTTCAGCCTCCTCAGTTGAATTCTCAGCTTAAAGACTAACTTCAACCTCCTGTTGAATTTTCAGCCTATGGACTGTCTTCAACCTCCTCAGTTGAATTCGGAGCCTGCAGACTGCCTTCAACCTCCTCAGTTGAATTCGGAGACTGTAGACTGTCTTCAACCTCCTCAGTTGAATTCTCAGTCTACAGACTGCCTGCAACCTCCTCAGTTGAATTCTCAGCCTATAGACTGCCTTCAACCTCCTCAGTTGAATTCGGAGCGTGCAGACTGCCTTCAACCTCCTCAGTTGAATTCTCAGTCTACAGACTGCCTGCAACCTCCTCAGTTGAATTCGGAGCGTGCAGACTGCCTGCAACCTACGCAGTTGAATTCTGAGCCTATACACTGCCTTCAACCTCCTCAGTTGAATTCTCAGTCTACAGACTGCCTTCAACCTCCTCAGTTGAATTCGGAGCCTGCAGACTGTCTTCAACCTCCTCAGTTTAATTCTGAGCCTACAGACTGCCTTCAAGCTCCTCAGTTGAATTCACAGCCTATACACTGCCTTCAACCTCCTCAGTTGAATTCTCAGCCTATAGACTGCCTTCAAACTCCTCAGTTGAATTATTAGCCTACCGACTGCCTTCAACCTCCTCTGTTGAATTCTCAGCCCATAGACTGTCTTCAACCACCTCAGATGAATTCTCAGCCTATACACTGCCTTCAGCCTCCTCAGTTGAATTCTCAGCTTAAAGACTAACTTCAACCTCATGTTGAATTTTCAGCCTATAGACTGTCTTCAACCTCCTCAGTTGAATTCGGAGCCTGCAGACTGCCTTCAACCTCCTCAGTTGAATTCGGAGACTGCAGACTGTCTTCAACCTCCTCAGTTGAATTCTGAGCCTACAGGCTGCCTTCAACCTCCTCAGATGAATTCTGAGCCTGCAGACTGTCTTCAACCTCCTCAGTTGAATTCTGAGCCTACAGAATGCTTTCAACCTCCTCAGTTCAATTCACAGCCTATACACTGCCTTCAAACTCCTCAGTTGAATTCTCAGCCTATAGACTGCCTTCAAACTCCTCAGTTGAATTCTGAGCCTACAGACTGCCTTCAACCTCCTTAGTTGAATTTTCAGCCTACAGACTGTCTTCAACCTCCTCAGATGAATTCTCAGCCTATACACTGCCTTCTGCCTCCTCAGTTGAATTTTCAGCCTATAGAATGTCTTCAAACTACTCAGATGAATTCTCAGCCTATACAATGCCTTCATCCTTAGTTGAATTCTGAGCGTACAGACTGTCTTCAACATACCCAGTTGAATTCTGAGCCTATAGACTGTCTTCAACCTCCTCAGTTGAATTCTCAGGCTATAGACTGCCTTCAACCTCTGCAGTTGAATTCTCAGCCTATACACTGCCTTCAACCTCCTCAGTTGAATTCTCAGCCTACAGACTGTCTTCAACCTACTCAGTTGAATTCTCAGCCTATAGACTGTCTTCAACCTCCTCAGTTGAATTCTCAGCCTATAGACAGCCGTCAACCTCTGCAGTTGAATTCTCAGCCTATACACTGCCTTCAACCTCCTCAGTTGAATTCTCAGCCTACAGACTGCCTTCAACCTCCTCATTTGAATTCACAGCCTGTAGACTGCCTTCAACCTCCTCAGTTGAATTCTGAGCCGACAGACTGCCTTCAACCTACGCAGTTGAATTCTCAGTCAACAGACTGCCTGCAACCTCCTCAGTTGAATTCTCAGCCTATAGACTGCCTTCATCCTCCTCAGTTGAATTCGGAGCGTGCAGACTGCCTTCATCCTCCTCAGTTGAATTCTCAGTCTACAGACTGCCTGCAACCTCCTCAGTTGAATTCGGAGCGTGCAGACTGCCTGCAACCTACGCAGTTGAATTCTGAGCCTATACACTGCCTTCAACCTCCTCAGTTGAATTCTCAGTCTACAGACTGCCTTCAACCTCCTCAGTTGAATTCGGAGCCTGCAGACTGTCTTCAACCTCCTCAGTTTAATTCTGAGCCTACAGACTGCCTTCAACCTCCTCAGTTGAATTCTCAGCCTACACAATGCCTTCATCCTTAGTTGAATTCTGAGCGTACAGACTGTCTTCAACATCCCCAGTTGAAATCTGAGCCTATAGACTGTCTTCAACATCCTCAGTTGAATTCTCAGGCTATAGACTGCCTTCAACCTCTGCAGTTGAATTCTCAGCCTATACACTGCCTTCAACCTCCTCGGTTTAATTCTCAGCCGAAAGACTGCATTCAAACCTCAGTTGAATTCTCAGCCTCTAGACTGCTTTCAACCTCCTGTTGAATTTTCAGCCTGTAGTCTGTCTTCAACCTCCTCAGCTGAATTCCGAGCCTGCAGACTGCCTTCAACCTCCTCAGTTGAATTCTGAGCCTACAGACTGCCTTCAACCTCCTCAGTTGAATTCGGAGCCTGCAGACTGTCTTCAACCACCTCAGTTGAATTCTGAGCCTACAGACCGTCTTCAACCTCCTCAGTTGAATTCAGAGCCTGCAGACTGTCTTCAACCTCCTCAGTTGAATTCTGAGCCTACAGACTGCCTTCAACCTCCTCAGTTGAATTCACAGCCTTTTCACTGCCTTCAACCTCCTCAGTTGAATTCTCAGCCTATAGACTGCCTTCAAACTCCTCAGATGAATTCTCAGCGTATACACTGCATTCAGCCTCCTCAGTTGAATTCTCAGTTTAAAGACTGCCTTCAACCTCCTGTTGAATTTTCAGCCTATAGACTGTCTTCAACCTACTCAGTTGAATTCTCAGCCTATAGACTGTCTTCAGCCTCCTCAGTTGAATTCTCAGCTTAAAGACTTCCTTCAACCTCCTGTTGAATTTTCAGCCTATAGACTGTCTTCAACCTACTCAGTTGAATTCTCAGCCTATAGACTGTCTTCAACCTCCTCAGTTGAATTCTCAGCCTATAGACTGCCGTCAACCTCTGCAGTTGAATTCTCAGCCTATACACAGCCTTCAACCTCCTCAGTTGAATTCTCAGCCTACAGACTGCCTTCAACCTCCTCAGTTGAATTCTGAGCCGACAGACTGCCTTCAACCTACGCAGTTGAATTCTCAGTCTACAGACTGCCTGCAACCTCCTCAGTTGAATTCTCAGCCTATAGACTGCCTTCAACCTCCTCAGTTGAATTCGGAGCGTGCAGACTGCCTTCAACCTCCTCAGTTGAATTCTCAGTCTACAGACTGCCTGCAACCTCCTCAGTTGAATTCGGAGCGTGCAGACTGCCTGCAACCTACGCAGTTGAATTCTGAGCCTACACTGCCTTCAACCTCCTCAGTTGAATTCTCAGCCTATAGACTGCCGTCAACCTCTGCAGTTGAATTCTCAGCCTATACACTGCCTTCAACCTCCTCAGTTGGATTCTCAGTCTACAGACTGCCTTCAACCTCCTCAGTTGAATTCGGAGCCTGCAGACTGTCTTCAACCTCCTCAGTTTAATTCTGAGCCTACATACTGCCTTCAACCTCCTCAGTTGAATTCTGAGCCTACAGACTCTCTTCAACCTCCTGTTGAATTTTCAGCCTATAGACTGACTTCAACCTACTCAGTTGAATTCTCAGCCTATAGACTGTCTTCAGCCTCCTCAGTTGAATTCTCAGCTTAAAGACTGCCTTCAACCTCCTGTTGAATTTTCAGACTATAGTCTGTCTTCAACCTCCTCAGCTGAATTCCGAGCCTGCAGACTGCCTTCAACCTCCTCAGTTGAATTCTGAGCCTACAGACTGCCTTCAACCTACTCAGTTGAATTCGGAGCCTGCAGACTGTCTTCAACCACCTCAGTTGAATTCTGAGCCTACAGACTGTCTTCAACCTCCTCAGTTGAATTCAGAGCCTGCAGACTGTCTTCAACCTCCTCAGTTGAATTCTGAGCCTACAGACTGCCTTCAACCTCCTCAGTTGAATTCACAGCCTTTTCACTGCCTTCAACCTCCTCAGTTGAATTCTCAGCCTATAGACTGCCTTCAAACTCCTCAGATGAATTCTCAGCGTATACACTGCATTCAGCCTCCTCAGTTGAATTCTCAGTTTAAAGACTGCCTTCAACCTCCTGTTGAATTTTCAGCCTATAGACTGTCTTCAACCTACTCAGTTGAATTCTCAGCCTATAGACTGTCTTCAGCCTCCTCAGTTGAATTCTCAGCTTAAAGACTGCCTTCAACCTCCTGTTGAATTTTCAGCCTATAGACTGTCTTCAACCTCCTCAGTTGAATTCTCAGCCTATAGACTGCCGTCAACCTCTGCAGTTGAATTCTCAGCCTATAAACTGCCTTCAACCTCCTCAGTTGAATTCTCAGCCTACAGACTGCCTTCAACCTCCTCAGTTGAATTCTGAGCCGACAGACTGCCTTCAACCTACGCAGTTGAATTCTCAGTCTACAGACTGCCTGCAACCTCCTCAGTTGAATTCTGAGCCTATAGACTGCCTTCAACCTCCTCAGTTGAATTCGGAGCGTGCAGACTGCCTTCAACCTCCTCAGTTGAATTCTCAGTCTACAGACTGCCTGCAACCTCCTCAGTTGAATTCGGAGCGTGCAGACTGCCTGCAACCTACGCAGTTGAATTCTGAGCCTACACTGCCTTCAACCTCCTCAGTTGAATTCTCAGCCAATAGACTGCCGTCAACCTCTGCAGTTGAATTCTCAGCCTATACACTGCCTTCAACCTCCTCAGTTGAATTCTCAGTCTACAGACTGCCTTCAACCTCCTCAGTTGAATTCGGAGCCTGCAGACTGTCTTCAACCTCCTCAGTTTAATTCTGAGCCTGCATACTGCCTTCAACCTCCTCAGTTGAATTCTCAGCCTATAGACTGCCTTCAAACTCCTCAGTTGAATTATTAGCCTACCGACTGCCTTCAACCTCCTCTGTTGAATTCTCAGCCTACAGACTGTCTTCAACCTCCTCAGTTGAAATCTCAGCCTATAGACTGCCTTCAACCTGCTCAGTTGAATTCTCAGCCTACAGACTGCCTTCAACCTCCTGTTGAATTTTCAGCCTATAGACTGTCTTCAACCCCGTCAGTTGAATTCGGAGCCTGCAGACTGTCTTCAACCTCCTCAGTTGAATTCTCAGCCTACAGACTGTCTTCAACCTCCGCAGTTGAATTCTCAGCCTACCGACTGCCTTCAACCTCCTCAGTTGAATTCTGAGCCTATAGACTGCCTTCAACCTCCTCAGTTGAATTCTGAGCCTGCCGACTGCCTTCAACTTCCGCAGTTGAATTCTGAGCCTACAGACTGTCTTCAGCCTCCTCAGTTGACTTCTCAGCCTATAGACTGTCTTCAACCACCTCAGTTGAAATCTCAGCCTATAGACTACCTTCAACCTGCTCAGTTGAATTCTCAGCCTACAGACTGCCTTCAACCTCCTGTTGAATTTTCTGCCTATATCCTGTCTTCAACCTCCTCAGTTGAATTCCGAGCCTGCAGACTGTCTTCAACCTCCTCAGTTGAATTCTGAGCCTACAGACTGTCTTCAACCTCCTCAGTTGAATTTGGAGCCGGCAGACTGTCTTCAACCTCCTCATTTGAATTCGGATCCTGCAGACTGTCTTCAACCTCCTCAGTTGAATTCTGAGCCTGCAGACTGTCGTCAACCTCCTCAGTTGAATTCTGAGCCTACCGACTGCCTTCAACCTCCTCAGTTGAATTCTCAGCCTACAGACTGTCTTCAACCTCCTCAGTTGAATTATCATCCTACCGACTGCCTTCAACCTCCTCTGTTGAATTCTCAGCCTATAGACTGTCTTCAACCACCTCAGTAGAAATCTCAGCCTATAGACTGCCTTCAACCTCCTCAGTTGAATTCTGAACCTACAGACTGCCTTCAACCTCCGCAGTTGTATTCTGAGCCTACAGACCGCCTTCAACCTCCTCAGTTGAATTCGGAGCCTGCAGACTGCCTTCAACCTCCTCAGTTGAATTCGGAGCCTGCAGACTGTCTTCAACCTCCTCAGTTGAATTCTGAGCCTACAGACTGCCTTCAACCTCCTCAGTTGAATTCGGAGCCTGCAGACTGTCTTCAACCTCCTCAGTTGAATTCTGAGCCTACAGACTGTCTTCAACCTCCTCAGTTGAATTCGGAGCCTGCAGACTGTCTTCAACCTCCTCAGTTGAATTCTCAGCCTACAGACTGCCTTCAACCTCCTCAGTTGAATTCACAGCCTTTTCACTGCCTTCAACCTCCTCCATTGAATTCTCAGCCTGTAGACTGCTATCATCCTCCTCAGTTGAATTCTCAGCCTATAGACTACCTTCAACCTCCTCAGTTGAATTCTGAGCCTATAGACTGCCTTCAACCTCCTCATTTGAATTCTGAGCCTATAGACTGCCTTCAACCTCCTGTTGAATTCTCAGCCTATAGACTGCCTTCAACCTCCTCAGTTGAATTCTGAGCCTGCAGACTGCCTTCAACTTCCGCAGTTGAATTCTGAGCCTACAGACTGTCTTCAGCCTCCTCAGTTGACTTCTCAGCCTATAGACTGTCTTCAACCACCTCAGTTGAAATCTCAGCCTATAGACTACCTTCAACCTGCTCAGTTGAATTCTCAGCCTACAGACTGCCTTCAACCTCCTGTTGAATTTTCTGCCTACATCCTGTCTTCAACCTCCTCAGTTGAATTCGGAGCCTGCAGACTGTCTTCAACCTCCTCAGTTGAATTCTGAGGCTACAGACTGTCTTCAACCTCCTCAGTTGAATTCGGATCCTGCAGACTGTCTTCAACCTCCTCAGTTGAATTCTGAGCCTGCAGACTGTCGTCAACCTCCTCAGTTGAATTCTGAGCCTACAGACTGCCTTCAACCTCCTCAGTTGAATTCTCAGCCTACAGACTGTCTTCAACCTCCTCAGTTGAATTATCATCCTACCGACTGCCTTCAACCTCCTCTGTTGAATTCTCAGCCTATAGACTGTCTTCAACCACCTCAGTAGAAATCTCAGCCTATAGACTGCCTTCAAACTCCTCAGTTGAATTCTGAACCTACAGACTGCCTTCAACCTCCGCAGTTGTATTCTGAGCCTACAGACCGCCTTCAACCTCCTCAGTTGAATTCGGAGCCTGCAGACTGCCTTCAACCTCCTCAGTTGAATTCGGAGCCTGCAGACTGTCTTCAACCTCCTCAGTTGAATTCTGAGCCTACAGACTGCCTTCAACCTCCTCAGTTGAATTCGGAGCCTGCAGACTGTCTTCAACCTCCTCAGTTGAATTCTGAGCCTACAGACTGTCTTCAACCTCCTCAGTTGAATTCGGAGCCTGCAGACTGTCTTCAACCTCCTCAGTTGAATTCTCAGCCTACAGACTGCCTTCAAACTCCTCAGTTGAATTCACAGCCTTTTCACTGCCTTCAACCTCCTCCATTGAATTCTCAGCCTGTAGACTGCTATCATCCTCCTCAGTTGAATTCTCAGCCTATAGACTGCCTTCAACCTCCTCAGTTGAATTCTGAGCCTATAGACTGCCTTCAACCTCCTGTTGAATTCTCAGCCTATAGACTGCCTTCAACCTCCTCAGTTGAATTCTCAGCCTAAAGACTGCCTTCAAACTTCTCAGTTGAATTCTCAGCTTAAAGACTAACTTCAACCTCCTCTTGAATTTTCAGCCTATAGACTGTCTTCAACCTCCTCAGTTGAATTCGGAGCCTGCAGACTGCCTTCAACCTCCTCAGTTGAATTCGGAGACTACAGACTGTCTTCAACCTCCTCAGTTGAATTCTGAGCCTACAGGCTGCCTTCAACCTCCTCAGTTGAATTCTGAGCCTGCAGACTGTCTTCAACCTCCTCAGTTGAATTCTGAGCCTACAGAATGCCTTCAACCTCCTCAGTTGAATTCTCAGCCTATAGACTGCCTTCAACCTCCTCAGTTGAATTCTGAACCTACAGACTGCCTTCAACCTCCGCAGTTGTATTCTGAGCCTACAGACCGCCTTCAACCTCCTCAGTTGAATTCGGAGCCTGCAGACTGCCTTCAACCTCCTCAGTTGAATTCGGAGCCTGCAGACTGTCTTCAACCTCCTCAGTTGAATTCTGAGCCTACAGACTGCCTTCAACCTCCTCAGTTGAATTCGGAGCCTGCAGACTGTCTTCAACCTCCTCAGTTGAATTCTGAGCCTACAGACTGTCTTCAACCTCCTCAGTTGAATTCGGAGCCTGCAGACTGTCTTCAACCTCCTCAGTTGAATTCTCAGCCTACAGACTGCCTTCAACCTCCTCAGTTGAATTCACAGCCTTTTCACTGCCTTCAACCTCCTCCATTGAATTCTCAGCCTGTAGACTGCTATCATCCTCCTCAGTTGAATTCTCAGCCTATAGACTACCTTCAACCTCCTCAGTTGAATTCTGAGCCTATAGACTGCCTTCAACCTCCTCATTTGAATTCTGAGCCTATAGACTGCCTTCAACCTCCTGTTGAATTCTCAGCCTATAGACTGCCTTCAACCTCCTCAGTTGAATTCTCAGCCTAAAGACTGCCTTCAAACTTCTCAGTTGAATTCTCAGCCTCTAGACTGCATTCAACGTCCTTTTGAATTCTCTGCCTATAGACTGCCTTCAGCCTCCTCAGTTGAATTCTCAGCTTAAAGACTAACTTCAACCTCCTCTTGAATTTTCAGCCTATAGACTGTCTTCAACCTCCTCAGTTGAATTCGGAGCCTGCAGACTGCCTTCAACCTCCTCAGTTGAATTCGGAGACTACAGACTGTCTTCAACCTCCTCAGTTGAATTCTGAGCCTACAGGCTGCCTTCAACCTCCTCAGTTGAATTCTGAGCCTGCAGACTGTCTTCAACCTCCTCAGTTGAATTCTGAGCCTACAGAATGCCTTCAACCTCCTCAGTTGAATTCTCAGCCTATAGACTGCCTTCAAACTCCTCAGTTGAATTCTGAGCCTACAGACTGCCTTCAACCTCCTCAGTTGAATTTTCAGCCTACAGACTGTCTTCAACCTCCTCAGATGAATTCTCAGCCTATACACTGCCTTCTGCCTCCTCGGTTGAATTTTCAGCCTATAAAATGTCTTCAAACTCCTCAGATGAATTCTCAGCCTATACAATGCCTTCATCCTTAGTTGAATTCTGAGCGTACAGACTGTCTTCAACATACCCAGTTGAATTCTGAGAGTATAGACTGTCTTCAACCTCCTCAGTTGAATTCTCAGGCTATAGACTGCCTTCAACCTCTGCAGTTGAATTCTCAGCCTATACACTGCCTTCAACCTCCTCAGTTGAATTCTCAGCCTACAGACTGCCTTCAACCTCCTCAGTTGAATTCGGAGCCTGCAGACTGTCTTCAACCACCTCAGTTGAATTCTGAGCCTACAGACTGTCTTCAACCTCCTCAGTTGAATTCAGAGCCTGCAGACTGTCTTCAACCTCCTCAGTTGAATTCTGAGCCTACAGACTGCCTTCAACCTCCTCAGTTGAATTCACAGCCTTTTCACTGCCTTCAACCTCCTCAGTTGAATTCTCAGCCTATAGACTGCCTTCAAACTCCTCAGATGAATTCTCAGCGTATACACTGCATTCAGCCTCCTCAGTTGAATTCTCAGTTTAAAGACTGCCTTCAACCTCCTGTTGAATTTTCAGCCTATAGACTGTCTTCAACCTACTCAGTTGAATTCTCAGCCTATAGACTGTCTTCAGCCTCCTCAGTTGAATTCTCAGCTTAAAGACTGCCTTCAACCTCCTGTTGAATTTTCAGCCTATAGACTGTCTTCAACCTACTCAGTTGAATTCTCAGCCTATAGACTGTCTTCAACCTCCTCAGTTGAATTCTCAGCCTGTAGACTGCCGTCAACCTCTGCAGTTGAATTCTCAGCCTATACACTGCCTTCAACCTCCTCAGTTGAATTCTCAGCCTACAGACTGCCTTCAACCTCCTCAGTTGAATTCTGAGCCTATAGACTGCCTTCAACCTCCTCAGTTGAATTCGGAGCGTGCAGACTGCCTTCAACCTCCTCAGTTGAATTCTCAGTCTACAGACTGCCTGCAACCTCCTCAGTTGAATTCGGAGCGTGCAGACTGCCTGCAACCTACGCAGTTGAATTCTGAGCCTACACTGCCTTCAACCTCCTCAGTTGAATTCTCAGCCTATAGACTGCCGTCAACCTCTGCAGTTGAATTCTCAGCCTATACACTGCCTTCAACCTCCTCAGTTGAATTCTCAGTCTACAGACTGCCTTCAACCTCCTCAGTTGAATTCGGGGCCTGCAGACTGTCTTCAACCTCCTCAGTTTAATTCTGAGCCTACATACTGCCTTCAACCTCCTCAGTTGAATTCTCAGCCTATAGACTGCCTTCAAACTCCTCAGTTGAATTATTAGCCTACCGACTGCCTTCAACCTCCTCTGTTGAATTCTCAGCCTACAGACTGTCTTCAACCTCCTCAGTTGAAATCTCAGCCTATAGACTGCCTTCAACCTGCTCAGTTGAATTCTCAGCCTACAGACTGCCTTCAACCTCCTGTTGAATTTTCAGCCTATAGACTGTCTTCAACCCCGTCAGTTGAATTCGGAGCCTGCAGACTGTCTTCAACCTCCTCAGTTGAATTCTCAGCCTACAGACTGTCTTCAACCTCCGCAGTTGAATTCTCAGCCTACCGACTGCCTTCAACCTCCTCAGTTGAATTCTGAGCCTATAGACTGCCTTCAACCTCCTCAGTTGAATTCTGAGCCTGCAGACTGCCTTCAACTTCCGCAGTTGAATTCTGAGCCTACAGACTGTCTTCAGCCTCCTCAGTTGACTTCTCAGCCTATAGACTGTCTTCAACCACCTCAGTTGAAATCTCAGCCTATAGACTACCTTCAACCTGCTCAGTTGAATTCTCAGCCTACAGACTGCCTTCAACCTCCTGTTGAATTTTCTGCCTATATCCTGTCTTCAACCTCCTCAGTTGAATTCGGAGCCTGCAGACTGTCTTCAACCTCCTCAGTTGAATTCTGAGCCTATAGACTGTCTTCAACCTCCTCAGTTGAATTCGGAGCCGGCAGACTGTCTTCAACCTCCTCAGTTGAATTCGGATCCTGCAGACTGTCTTCAACCTCCTCAGTTGAATTCTGAGCCTGCAGACTGTCGTCAACCTCCTCAGTTGAATTCTGAGCCTACCGACTGCCTTCAACCTCCTCAGTTGAATTCTCAGCCTACAGACTGTCTTCAACCTCCTCAGTTGAATTATCATCCTACCGACTGCCTTCAACCTCCTCTGTTGAATTCTCAGCCTATAGACTGTCTTCAACCACCTCAGTAGAAATCTCAGCCTATAGACTGCCTTCAACCTCCTCAGTTGAATTCTGAACCTACAGACTGCCTTCAAACTCCGCAGTTGTATTCTGAGCCTACAGAGCGCCTTCAACCTCCTCAGTTGAATTCGGAGCCTGCAGACTGCCTTCAACCTCCTCAGTTGAATTCTGAGCCTACAGACTGCCTTCAACCTCCTCAGTTGAATTCGGAGCCTGCAGACTGTCTTCAACCTCCTCAGTTGAATTCTGAGCCTACAGACTGTCTTCAACCTCCTCAGTTGAATTCGGAGCCTGCAGACTGTCTTCAACCTCCTCAGTTGAATTCTCAGCCTACAGACTGCCTTCAACCTCCTCAGTTGAATTCACAGCCTTTTCACTGCCTTCAACCTCCTCCATTGAATTCTCAGCCTGTAGACTGCTATCATCCTCCTCAGTTGAATTCTCAGCCTATAGACTACCTTCAACCTCCTCAGTTGAATTCTGAGCCTATAGACTGCCTTCAACCTCCTCATTTGAATTCTGAGCCTATAGACTGCCTTCAACCTCCTGTTGAATTCTCAGCCTATAGACTGCCTTCAACCTCCTCAGTTGAATTCTGAGCCTGCAGACTGCCTTCAACTTCCGCAGTTGAATTCTGAGCCTACAGACTGTCTTCAGCCTCCTCAGTTGACTTCTCAGCCTATAGACTGTCTTCAACCACCTCAGTTGAAATCTCAGCCTATAGACTACCTTCAACCTGCTCAGTTGAATTCTCAGCCTACACACTGCCTTCAACCTCCTGTTGAATTTTCTGCCTATATCCTGTCTTCAACCTCCTCAGTTGAATTCGGAGCCTGCAGACTGTCTTCAACCTCCTCAGTTGAATTCTGAGCCTGCAGACTGTCTTCAACCTCCTCAGTTGAATTCGGAGCCGGCAGACTGTCTTCAACCTCCTCAGTTGAATTCGGATCCTGCAGACTGTCTTTAACCTCCTCAGTTGAATTCTGAGCCTGCAGACTGTCGTCAACCTCCTCAGTTGAATTCTGAGCCTACCGACTGCCTTCAACCTCCTCAGTTGAATTCTCAGCCTACAGACTGTCTTCAACCTCCTCAGTTGAATTATCATCCTACCGACTGCCTTCAACCTCCTCTGTTGAATTCTCAGCCTATAGACTGTCTTCAACCACCTCAGTAGAAATCTCAGCCTATAGACTGCCTTCAACCTCCTCAGTTGAATTCTGAACCTACAGACTGCCTTCAACCTCCGCAGTTGTATTCTGAGCCTACAGCCCGCCTTCAACCTCCTCAGTTGAATTCGGAGCCTGCAGACTGCCTTCAACCTCCTCCATTGAATTCTCAGCCTGTAGACTGCTATCATCCTCCTCAGTTGAATTCTCAGCCTATAAACTACCTTCAACCTCCTCAGTTGAATTCTGAGCCTATAGACTGCCTTCAACCTCCTCATTTGAATTCTGAGCCTATAGACTGCCTTCAACCTCCTGTTGAATTCTCAGCCTATAGACTGCCTTCAACCTCCTCAGTTGAATTCTCAGCCTAAAGACTGCCTTCAAACTTCTCAGTTGAATTCTCAGCCTCTAGACTGCATTCAACGTCCTGTTGAATTCTCTGCCTATAGACTGCCTTCAGCCTCCTCAGTTGAATTCTCAGCTTAAATACTAACTTCAACCTCCTCTTGAATTTTCAGCCTATAAAATGTCTTCAAACTCCTCAGATGAATTCTCAGCCTATACAATGCCTTCATCCTTAGTTGAATTCTGAGCGTACAGACTGTCTTCAACATACCCAGTTGAATTCTGAGACTATAGACTGTCTTCAACCTCCTCAGTTGAATTCTCAGGCTATAGACTGCCTTCAACCTCTGCAGTTGAATTCTCAGCCTATACACTGCCTTCAACCTCCTCAGTTGAATTCTCAGCCTACAGACTGTCTTCAACCTACTCAGTTGAATTCTCAGCCTATAGACTGTCTTCAACCTCCTCAGTTGAATTCTCAGCCTATAGACTGCCGTCAACCTCTGCACTTGAATTCTCAGCCTATACACTGCCTTCAACCTCCTCAGTTGAATTCTCAGCCTACAGACTGCCTTCAACCTCCTCATTTGAATTCTCAGCCTGTAGACTGCCTTCAACCTCCTCAGTTGAATTCTGAGCCGACAGACTGCCTTCAACCTACGCAGTTGAATTCTCAGTCTACAGACTGGCTGCAACCTCCTCAGTTGAATTCACAGCCTATAGACTGCCCTTCAAACTCCTCAGATGAATTCTGAGCCTACAGACTGCCTGCAACCTCCTCAGTTGAATTCTCAGCCTATAGACTGCCTTCAACCTCCTCAGTTGAATTCGGAGCGTGCAGACTGCCTTCAACCTCCTCAGTTGAATTCTCAGTCTACAGACTGCCTGCAACCTCCTCAGTTGAATTCGGAGCGTGCAGACTGCCTTCAACCTCCTCAGTTGAATTCTCAGTCTACAGACTGCCTACAACCTCCTCAGTTGAATTCGGAGCGTGCAGACTGCCTGCAACCTACGCAGTTGAATTCTGAGCCTATACACTGCCTTCAACCTCCTCAGTTGAATTCTCAGTCTACAGACTGCCTTCAACCTCCTCAGTTGAATTCGGAGCCTGCAGACTGCCTTCAACCTCCTCAGTTGAATTCACAGCCTATACACTGCCTTCAACCTCCTCAGTTGAATTCTCAGCCTATAGACTGCCTTCAAACACCTCAGTTGAATTATTAGCCTACCGACTGCCTTCAACCACCTCAGATGAATTCTCAGCCTATAGACTGTCTTCAACCTCCTCAGTTAAATTCTCAGCTTAAAGACTAACTTCAACCTCATGTTGAATTTTCAGCCTATAGACTGTCTTCAACCTCCTCAGTTGAATTCGGAGCCTGCAGACTGCCTTCAACCTCCTCAGTTGAATTCGGAGACTGCAGACTGTCTTCAACCTCCTCAGTTGAATTCTGAGCCTACAGGCTGCCTTCAACCTCCTCAGTTGAATTTTGAGCCTGCAGACTGTCTTCAACCTCCTCAGTTGAATTCTGAGCCTACAGACTGCCTTCAACCTCCTCAGTTGAATTTTCAGCCTACAGACTGTCTTCAACCTCCTCAGATGAATTCTCAGCCTATACACTGCCTTCTGCCTCCTCAGTTGAATTTTCAGCCTATAGAATGTCTTCATACTCCTCAGATGAATTCTCAGCCTATACAATGCCTTCATCATTAGTTGAATTCTGAGCGTACAGACTGTCTTCAACATACCCAGTTGAATTCTGAGCCTATAGACTGTCTTCAACCTCCTCAGTTGAATTCTCAGGCTATAGACTGCCTTCAACCTCTGCAGTTGAATTCTCAGCCTATACACTGCCTTCAACCTCCTCAGTTGTATTCTCAGCCTACAGACTGTCTTCAACCTACTCAGTTGAATTCTCAGCCTATAGACTGTCTTCAACCTCCTCAGTTGAATTCTCAGCCTATAGACAGCCGTCAACCTCTGCAGTTGAATTCTCTGCCTATACACTGCCTTCAACCTCCTCAGTTGAATTCTCAGCCTACAGACTGCCTTCAACCTCCTCATTTGAATACTCAGCCTGTAGACTGCCTTCAACCTCCTCAGTTGAATTCTGAGCCGACAGACTGCCTTCAACCTACGCAGTTGAATTCTCAGTCTAAAGACTGCCTGCAACCTCCTCAGTTGAATTCTCAGCCTATAGACTGCCTTCAACCTCCTCAGTTGAATTCGGAGCGTGCAGACTGCCTTCATCCTCCTCAGTTGAATTCTCAGTCTACAGACTGCCTGCAACCTCCTCAGTTGAATTCGGAGCGTGCAGACTGCCTGCAACCTACGCAGTTGAATTCTGAGCCTATACACTGCCTTCAACCTCCTCAGTTGAATTCTCAGTCTACAGACTGCCTTCAACCTCCTCAGTTGAATTCGGAGCCTGCAGACTGTCTTCAACCTCCTCAGTTGAATTCTCAGCCTACAGACTGCCTTCAACCTCCTGTTGAATTTTCAGCCTATAGACTGTCTTCAACCCCGTCAGTTGAATTCGGAGCCTGCAGACTGTCTTCAACCTCCTCAGTTGAATTCTCAGCCTACAGACTGTCTTCAACATCCGCAGTTGAATTCTCAGCCTACCGACTGCCTTCAACCTCCTCAGTTGAATTCTGAGCCTATAGACTGCCTTCAAACTCCTCAGTTGAATTCTGAGCCTGCAGACTGCATTCAACTTCCGCAGTTGAATTCTGAGCCTACAGACTGTCTTCAGCCTCCTCAGTTGACTTCTCAGCCTATAGACTGTCTTCAACCACCTCAGTTGAAATCTCAGCCTATAGACTGCCTTCAACCTGCTCAGTTGAATTCTCAGCCTACAGACTGCCTTCAACCTCCTGTTGAATTTTCTGCCTATATACTGTCTTCAACCTCCTCAGTTGAATTCGGAGCCTGCAGACTGTCTTCAACCTCCTCAGTTGAATTCCGAGCCTACAGACTGTCTTCAACCTCCTCAGTTGAATTCGGAGCCTGCAGACTGTCTTCAACCTCCTCAGTTGAATTCTGAGCCTACAGACTGTCTTCAACCTCCTCAGTTGAATTCTGAGCCTATAGACTGCCTTCAAATTCCTCAGTTGAATTCTCAGCCTACAGACTGCCTTCAACCTCTTCAGTTGAATTCTCAGCCTACAGACTGCCTTCAACCTCCTCAGTTGAATTCTCAGCCTACAGACTGCCTTCAACCTCCTCAGTTGAATTCTGAGCCGACAGACGCCTTCAACCTACGCAGTTGAATTCTCAGTCTGCAGACTGCCTGCAACCTCCTCAGTTGAATTCTCAGCCTATAGACTGCCTTCAACCTCCTCAGTTGAATTCGGAGCGTGCAGACTGCCTTCAACCTCCTCAGTTGAATTCTCAGTCTACAGACTGCCTGCAACCTCCTCAGTTGAATTCGGAGCGTGCAGACTGCCTGCAACCTACGCAGTTGAATTCTGAGCCTACACTGCCTTCAACCTCCTCAGTTGAATTCTCAGCCTATAGACTGCCTTCAACCTCCTCAGTTGAATTCTCAGTCTACAGACTGCCGTCAAGCTCCTCAGTTGAATTCGGAGCCTGCAGACTCTCTTCAACCTCCTGTTGAATTTTCAGCCTATAGACTGACTTCAACCTACTCAGTTGAATTCTCACCCTATAGACTGTCTTCAGCCGCCTCAGTTGAATTCTCAGCTTAAAGACTGCCTTCAACCTCCTGTTGAATTTTCAGCCTATAGACTGTCTTCAACCTACTCAGTTGAATTCTCAGCCTATACACTGCCTTCATCCTCCTCAGTTGAATTCTCAGTCTACAGACTGCCTTCAACCTCCTCAGTTGAATTCGGAGCCTGCAGACTGTCTTCAACCTCCTCAGTTTAATTCTGAGCCTACATACTGCCTTCAACCTCCTCAGTTGAATTATTAGCCTACCGACTGCCTTCAACCTCCTCTGTTGAATTCTCAGTCTACAGACTGCCTGCAACCTCCTCAGTTGAATTCGGAGCGTGCAGACTGCCTGCAACCTACGCAGTTGAATTCTGAGCCTACACTGCCTTCAACCTCCTCAGTTGAATTCTCAGCCTATAGACTGCCGTCAACCTCTGCAGTTGAATTCTCAGCCTATACACTGCCTTCAACCTCCTCAGTTGAATTATCAGTCTACAGACTGCCTTCATCCTCCTCAGTTGAATTCGGAGCCTGCAGACTGTCTTCAACCTCCTCAGTTTAATTCTGAGCCTACATACTGCCTTCAACCTCCTCAGTTGAATTCTCAGCCTATAGACTGCCTTCAAACTCCTCAGTTGAATTATTAGCCTACCGACTGCCTTCAACCTCCTCTGTTGAATTCTCAGCCTACAGACTGTCTTCAACCTCCTCAGTTGAAATCTCAGCCTATAGACTGCCTTCAACCTGCTCAGTTGAATTCTCAGCCTACAGACTGCCTTCAACCTCCTGTTGAATTTTCAGCCTATAGACTGTCTTCAACCCCGTCAGTTGAATTCGGAGCCTGCAGACTGTCTTCAACCTCCTCAGTTGAATTCTCAGCCTACAGACTGTCTTCAACCTCCGCAGTTGAATTCTCAGCCTACCGACTGCCTTCAACCTCCTCAGTTGAATTCTGAGCCTATAGACTGCCTTCAACCTCCTCAGTTGAATTCTGAGCCTGCAGACTGCCTTCAACTTCCGCAGTTGAATTCTGCGCCTACATACTGTCTTCAGCCTCCTCAGTTGACTTCTCAGCCTATAGACTGTCTTCAACCACCTCAGTTGAAATCTCAGCCTATAGACTACCTTCAACCTGCTCAGTTGAATTCTCAGCCTACAGACTGCCTTCAACCTCCTGTTGAATTTTCTGCCTATATCCTGTCTTCAACCTCCTCAGTTGAATTCGGAGCCTGCAGACTGTCTTCAACCTCCTCAGTTGAATTCTGAGCCTACAGACTGTCTTCAACCTCCTCAGTTGAATTCGGAGCCGGCAGACTGTCTTCAACCTCCTCAGTTGAATTCGGATCCTGCAGACTGTCTTCAACCTCCTCAGTTGAATTCTGAGCCTGCAGACTGTCTTCAACCTCCTCAGTTGAATTCTGAGCCTACCGACTGCCTTCAACCTCCTCAGTTGAATTCTCAGCCTACAGACTGTCTTCAACCTCCTCAGTTGAATTATCATCCTACCGACTGCCTTCAACCTCCTCTGTTGAATTCTCAGCCTATAGACTGTCTTCAACCACCTCAGTAGAAATCTCAGCCTATAGACTGCCTTCAACCTCCTCAGTTGAATTCTGAACCTACAGACTGCCTTCAACCTCCGCAGTTGTATTCTGAGCCTACAGACCGCCTTCAACCTCCTCAGTTGAATTCGGAGCCTGCAGACTGCCTTCAACCTCCTCAGTTGAATTCGGAGCCTGCAGACTGTCTTCAACCTCCTCAGTTGAATTCTGAGCCTACAGACTGCCTTCAACCTCCTCAGTTGAACTCGGAGCCTGCAGACTGTCTTCAACATCCTCAGTTGAATTCTGAGCCTACAGACTGTCTTCAAACTCCTCAGTTGAATTCGGAGCCTGCAGACTGTCTTCAACCTCCTCAGTTGAATTCTGAGCCTACAGACTGCCTTCAACCTCCTCAGTTGAATTCACAGCCTTTTCACTGCCTTCAACCTCCTCCATTGAATTCTCAGCCTGTAGACTGCTATCATCCTCCTCAGTTGAATTCTCAGCCTATAGACTACCTTCAACCTCCTCAGTTGAATTCTGAGCCTATAGACTGCCTTCAACCTCCTCATTTGAATTCTGAGCCTATAGACTGCCTTCAACCTCCTGTTGAATTCTCAGCCTATAGACTGCCTTCAACCTCCTCAGTTGAATTCTCAGCCTAAAGACTGCCTTCAAACTTCTCAGTTGAATTCTCAGCCTCTAGACTGCATTCAACGTCCTGTTGAA
Source organism: Hypanus sabinus (assembly GCF_030144855.1). Taxonomy (NCBI): domain Eukaryota; kingdom Metazoa; phylum Chordata; class Chondrichthyes; order Myliobatiformes; family Dasyatidae; genus Hypanus; species Hypanus sabinus. Next base: position 235,734 of record NW_026779046.1, on the reverse strand, counting down.
TTCTCTGCCTATAGACTGCCTTCAGCCTCCTCAGTTGAATTCTCAGCTTAAAGACTAACTTCAACCTCCTGTTGAATTTTCAGCCTATAGACTGTCTTCAACCTCCTCAGTTGAATTCGGAGCCTGCAGACTGCCTTCAACCTCCTCAGTTGAATTCGGAGACTACAGACTGTCTTCAACCTCCTCAGTTGAATTCTGAGCCTACAGGCTGCCTTCAACCTCCTCAGTTGAATTCTGAGCCTGCAGACTGTCTTCAACCTCCTCAGTTGAATTCTGAGCCTACAGAATGCCTTCAACCTCCTCAGTTGAATTCACAGCCTATACACTGCCTTCAAACTCCTCAGTTGAATTCTCAGCCTATAGACTGCCTTCAAACTCCTCAGTTGAATTCTGAGCCTACAGACTGCCTTCAACCTCCTCAGTTGAATTTTCAGCCTACAGACTGTCTTCAACCTCCTCAGATGAATTCTCAGCCTATACACTGCCTTCTGCCTCCTCGGTTGAATTTTCAGCCTATAAAATGTCTTCAAACTCTTCAGATGAATTCTCAGCCTATACAATGCCTTCATCCTTAGTTGAATTCTGAGCGTACAGACTGTCTTCAACATACCCTGTTGAATTCTGAGACTATAGACTGTCTTCAACCTCCTCAGTTGAATTCTCAGGCTATAGACTGCCTTCAACCTCTGCAGTTGAATTCTCAGCCTATACACTGCCTTCAACCTCCTCAGTTGAATTCTCAGCCTACAGACTGTCTTCAACCTACTCAGTTGAATTCTCAGCCTATAGACTGTCTTCAACCTCCTCAGTTGAATTCGGAGCCTGCAGACTGTCTTCAACCTCCTCAGTTTAATTCTGAGCCTACATACTGCCTTCAACCTCCTCAGTTGAATTCTCAGCCTATAGACTGCCTTCAAACTCCTCAGTTGAATTATTAGCCTACCGACTGCCTTCAACCTCCTCTGTTGAATTCTCAGCCTACAGACTGTCTTCAACCTCCTCAGTTGAAATCTCAGCCTATAGACTGCCTTCAACCTGCTCAGTTGAATTCTCAGCCTACAGACTGCCTTCAACCTCCTGTTGAATTTTCAGCCTATAGACTGTCTTCAACCCCGTCAGTTGAATTCGGAGCCTGCAGACTGTCTTCAACCTCCTCAGTTGAATTCTCAGCCTACAGACTGTCTTCAACCTCCGCAGTTGAATTCTCAGCCTACCGACTGCCTTCAACCTCCTCAGTTGAATCCTGAGCCTATAGCCTGCCTTCAACCTCCTCAGTTGAATTCTGAGCCTGCAGACTGCCTTCAACTTCCGCAGTTGAATTCTGCGCCTACAGACTGTCTTCAGCCTCCTCAGTTGACTTCTCAGCCTATAGACTGTCTTCAACCACCTCAGTTGAAATCTCAGCCTATAGACTACCTTCAACCTGCTCAGTTGAATTCTCAGCCTACAGACTGCCTTCAACCTCCTGTTGAATTTTCTGCCTATATCCTGTCTTCAACCTCCTCAGTTGAATTCGGAGCCTGCAGACTGTCTTCAACCTCCTCAGTTGAATTCTGAGCCTACAGACTGTCTTCAACCTCCTCAGTTGAATTCGGAGCCGGCAGACTGTCTTCAACCTCCTCAGTTGAATTCGGATCCTGCAGACTGTCTTCAACCTCCTCAGTTGAATTCTGAGCCTGCAGACTGTCTTCAACCTCCTCAGTTGAATTCTGAGCCTACCGACTGCCTTCAACCTCCTCAGTTGAATTCTCAGCCTACAGACTGTCTTCAACCTCCTCAGTTGAATTATCATCCTACCGACTGCCTTCAACCTCCTCTGTTGAATTCTCAGCCTATAGACTGTCTTCAACCACCTCAGTAGAAATCTCAGCCTATAGACTGCCTTCAACCTCCTCAGTTGAATTCTGAACCTACAGACTGCCTTCAACCTCCGCAGTTGTATTCTGAGCCTACAGACCGCCTTCAACCTCCTCAGTTGAATTCGGAGCCTGCAGACTGCCTTCAACCTCCTCAGTTGAATTCGGAGCCTGCAGACTGTCTTCAACCTCCTCAGTTGAATTCTGAGCCTACAGACTGCCTTCAACCTCCTCAGTTGAATTCGGAGCCTGCAGACTGTCTTCAACCTCCTCAGTTGAATTCTGAGCCTACAGACTGTCTTCAAACTCCTCAGTTGAATTCGGAGCCTGCAGACTGTCTTCAACCTCCTCAGTTGAATTCTGAGCCTACAGACTGCCTTCAACCTCCTCAGTTGAATTCACAGCCTTTTCACTGCCTTCAACCTCCTCCATTGAATTCTCAGCCTGTAGACTGCTATCATCCTCCTCAGTTGAATTCTCAGCCTATAGACTACCTTCAACCTCCTCAGTTGAATTCTGAGCCTATAGACTGCCTTCAACCTCCTCATTTGAATTCTGAGCCTATAGACTGCCTTCAACCTCCTGTTGAATTCTCAGCCTATAGACTGTCTTCAACCACCTCAGTTGAAATCTCAGCCTATAGACTACCTTCAACCTGCTCAGTTGAATTCTCAGCCTACAGACTGCCTTCAACCTCCTGTTGAATTTTCTGCCTATATCCTGTCTTCAACCTCCTCAGTTGAATTCGGAGCCTGCAGACTGTCTTCAACCTCCTCAGTTGAATTCTGAGCCTACAGACTGTCTTCAACCTCCTCAGTTGAATTCGGAGCCGGCAGACTGTCTTCAACCTCCTCAGTTGAATTCGGATCCTGCAGACTGTCTTCAACCTCCTCAGTTGAATTCTGAGCCTGCAGACTGTCTTCAACCTCCTCAGTTGAATTCTGAGCCTACCGACTGCCTTCAACCTCCTCAGTTGAATTCTCAGCCTACAGACTGTCTTCAACCTCCTCAGTTGAATTATCATCCTACCGACTGCCTTCAACCTCCTCTGTTGAATTCTCAGCCTATAGACTGTCTTCAACCACCTCAGTAGAAATCTCAGCCTATAGACTGCCTTCAACCTCCTCAGTTGAATTCTGAACCTACAGACTGCCTTCAACCTCCGCAGTTGTATTCTGAGCCTACAGACCGCCTTCAACCTCCTCAGTTGAATTCGGAGCCTGCAGACTGCCTTCAACCTCCTCAGTTGAATTCGGAGCCTGCAGACTGTCTTCAACCTCCTCAGTTGAATTCTGAGCCTACAGACTGCCTTCAACCTCCTCAGTTGAATTCGGAGCCTGCAGACTGTCTTCAACCTCCTCAGTTGAATTCTGAGCCTACAGACTGTCTTCAAACTCCTCAGTTGAATTCGGAGCCTGCAGACTGTCTTCAACCTCCTCAGTTGAATTCTGAGCCTACAGACTGCCTTCAACCTCCTCAGTTGAATTCACAGCCTTTTCACTGCCTTCAACCTCCTCCATTGAATTCTCAGCCTGTAGACTGCTATCATCCTCCTCAGTTGAATTCTCAGCCTATAGACTACCTTCAACCTCCTCAGTTGAATTCTGAGCCTATAGACTGCCTTCAACCTCCTCATTTGAATTCTGAGCCTATAGACTGCCTTCAACCTCCTGTTGAATTCTCAGCCTATAGACTGCCTTCAACCTCCTCAGTTGAATTCTCAGCCTAAAGACTGCCTTCAAACTTCTCAGTTGAATTCTCAGCCTCTAGACTGCATTCAACGTCCTGTTGAATTCTCTGCCTATAGACTGCCTTCAGCCTCCTCAGTTGAATTCTCAGCTTAAAGACTAACTTCAACCTCCTGTTGAATTTTCAGCCTATAGACTGTCTTCAACCTCCTCAGTTGAATTCGGAGCCTGCAGACTGCCTTCAACCTCCTCAGTTGAATTCGGAGACTACAGACTGTCTTCAACCTCCTCAGTTGAATTCTGAGCCTACAGGCTGCCTTCAACCTCCTCAGTTGAATTCTGAGCCTGCAGACGGTCTTCAACCTCCTCAGTTGAATTCTGAGCCTACAGAATGCCTTCAACCTCCTCAGTTGAATTCACAGCCTATACACTGCCTTCAAACTCCTCAGTTGAATTCTCAGCCTATAGACTGCCTTCAAACTCCTCAGTTGAATTCTGAGCCTACAGACTGCCTTCAACCTCCTCAGTTGAATTTTCAGCCTACAGACTGTCTTCAACCTCCTCAGATGAATTCTCAGCCTATACACTGCCTTCTGCCTCCTCGGTTGAATTTTCAGCCTATAAAATGTCTTCAAACTCTTCAGATGAATTCTCAGCCTATACAATGCCTTCATCCTTAGTTGAATTCTGAGCGTACAGACTGTCTTCAACATACCCTGTTGAATTCTGAGACTATAGACTGTCTTCAACCTCCTCAGTTGAATTCTCAGGCTATAGACTGCCTTCAACCTCTGCAGTTGAATTCTCAGCCTATACACTGCCTTCAACCTCCTCAGTTGAATTCTCAGCCTACAGACTGTCTTCAACCTACTCAGTTGAATTCTCAGCCTATAGACTGTCTTCAACCTCCTCAGTTGAATTCGGAGCCTGCAGACTGTCTTCAACCTCCTCAGTTTAATTCTGAGCCTACATACTGCCTTCAACCTCCTCAGTTGAATTCTCAGCCTATAGACTGCCTTCAAACTCCTCAGTTGAATTATTAGCCTACCGACTGCCTTCAACCTCCTCTGTTGAATTCTCAACCTACAGACTGTCTTTTACCTCCTCAGTTGAAATCTCAGCCTATAGACTGCCTTCAACCTGCTCAGTTGAATTCTCAGCCTACAGACTGCCTTCAACCTCCTGTTGAATTTTCAGCCTATAGACTGTCTTCAACCCCGTCAGTTGAATTCGGAGCCTGCAGACTGTCTTCAACCTCCTCAGTTGAATTCTCAGCCTACAGACTGTCTTCAACCTCCGCAGTTGAATTCTCAGCCTACCGACTGCCTTCAACCTCCTCAGTTGAATCCTGAGCCTATAGCCTGCCTTCAACCTCCTCAGTTGAATTCTGAGCCTGCAGACTGCCTTCAACTTCCGCAGTTGAATTCTGCGCCTACAGACTGTCTTCAGCCTCCTCAGTTGACTTCTCAGCCTATAGACTGTCTTCAACCACCTCAGTTGAAATCTCAGCCTATAGACTACCTTCAACCTGCTCAGTTGAATTCTCAGCCTACAGACTGCCTTCAACCTCCTGTTGAATTTTCTGCCTATATCCTGTCTTCAACCTCCTCAGTTGAATTCGGACCCTGCAGACTGTCTTCAACCTCCTCAGTTGAATTCTGAGCCTACAGACTGTCTTCAACCTCCTCAGTTGAATTCGGAGCCGGCAGACTGTCTTCAACCTCCTCAGTTGAATTCGGATCCTGCAGACTGTCTTCAACCTCCTCAGTTGAATTCTGAGCCTGCAGACTGTCTTCAACCTCCTCAGTTGAATTCTGAGCCTACCGACTGCCTTCAACCTCCTCAGTTGAATTCTCAGCCTACAGACTGTCTTCAACCTCCTCAGTTGAATTCTGAGCCTGCAGACTGTCTTCAACCTCCTCAGTTGAATTCTGAGCCTACCGACTGCCTTCAACCTCCTCAGTTGAATTCTCAGCCTACAGACTGTCTTCAACCTCCTCAGTTGAATTATCATCCTACCGACTGCCTTCAACCTCCTCTGTTGAATTCTCAGCCTATAGACTGTCTTCAACCACCTCAGTAGAAATCTCAGCCTATAGACTGCCTTCAACCTCCTCAGTTGAATTCTGAACCTACAGACTGCCTTCAACCTCCGCAGTTGTATTCTGAGCCTACAGACCGCCTTCAACCTCCTCAGTTGAATTCGGAGCCTGCAGACTGCCTTCAACCTCCTCAGTTGAATTCGGAGCCTGCAGACTGTCTTCAACCTCCTCAGTTGAATTCTGAGCCTACAGACTGCCTTCAACCTCCTCAGTTGAATTCGGAGCCTGCAGACTGTCTTCAACCTCCTCAGTTGAATTCTGAGCCTACAGACTGTCTTCAAACTCCTCAGTTGAATTCGGAGCCTGCAGACTGTCTTCAACCTCCTCAGTTGAATTCTGAGCCTACAGACTGCCTTCAACCTCCTCAGTTGAATTCACAGCCTTTTCACTGCCTTCAACCTCCTCCATTGAATTCTCAGCCTGTAGACTGCTATCATCCTCCTCAGTTGAATTCTCAGCCTATAGACTACCTTCAACCTCCTCAGTTGAATTCTGAGCCTATAGACTGCCTTCAACCTCCTCATTTGAATTCTGAGCCTATAGACTGCCTTCAACCTCCTGTTGAATTCTCAGCCTATAGACTGCCTTCAACCTCCTCAGTTGAATTCTGAGCCTGCAGACTGTCTTCAACCTCCTCAGTTGAATTCTGAGCCTACAGAATGCCTTCAACCTCCTCAGTTGAATTCACAGCCTATACACTGCCTTCAAACTCCTCAGTTGAATTCTCAGCCTATAGACTGCCTTCAAACTCCTCAGTTGAATTCTGAGCCTACAGACTGCCTTCAACCTCCTCAGTTGAATTTTCAGCCTACAGACTGTCTTCAACTACCTCAGATGAATTCTCAGCCTATACACTGCCTTCTGCCTCCTCGGTTGAATTTTCAGCCTATAAAATGTCTTCAAACTCTTCAGATGAATTCTCAGCCTATACAATGCCTTCATCCTTAGTTGAATTCTGAGCGTACAGACTGTCTTCAACATACCCTGTTGAATTCTGAGACTATAGACTGTCTTCAACCTCCTCAGTTGAATTCTCAGGCTATAGACTGCCTTCAACCTCTGCAGTTGAATTCTCAGCCTATACACTGCCTTCAACCTCCTCAGTTGAATTCTCAGCCTACAGACTGTCTTCAACCTACTCAGTTGAATTCTCAGCCTATAGACTGTCTTCAACCTCCTCAGTTGAATTCTCAGCCTATAGACTGCCGTCAACCTCTGCACTTGAATTCTCAGCCTACAGACTGCCTTCAACCTCCTCATTTGAATTCTCAGCCTGTAGACTGCCTTCAACCTCCACAGTTGAATTCTGAGCCGACAGACTGCCTTCAACCTACGCAGTTGAATTCTCAGTCTACAGACTGCCTGCAACCTCCTCAGTTGAATTCTCAGTCTACAGACTGCCTGCAACCTCCTCAGTTGAATTCGGAGCGTGCAGACTGCCTGCAACCTACGCAGTTGAATTCTGAGCCTATACACTGCCTTCAACCTCCTCAGTTGAATTCTGAGCCTACAGACTGTCTTCAAACTCCTCAGTTGAATTCGGAGCCTGCAGACTGTCTTCAACCTCCTCAGTTGAATTCTGAGCCTACAGACTGCCTTCAACCTCCTCAGTTGAATTCACAGCCTTTTCACTGCCTTCAACCTCCTCCATTGAATTCTCAGCCTGTAGACTGCTATCATCCTCCTCAGTTGAATTCTCAGCCTATAGACTACCTTCAACCTCCTCAGTTAAATTCTGAGCCTATAGACTGCCTTCAACCTCCTCATTTGAATTCTGAGCCTATAGACTGCCTTCAACCTCCTGTTGAATTCTCAGCCTATAGACTGCCTTCAACCTCCTCAGTTGAATTCTCAGCCTAAAGACTGCCTTCAAACTTCTCAGTTGAATTCTCAGCCTCTAGACTGCATTCAACGTCCTGTTGAATTCTCTGCCTATAGACTGCCTTCAGCCTCCTCAGTTGAATTCTCAGCTTAAAGACTAACTTCAACCTCCTGTTGAATTTTCAGTCTATAGACTGTCTTCAACCTCCTCAGTTGAATTCGGAGCCTGCAGACTGCCTTCAACCTCCTCAGTTGAATTCGGAGACTACAGACTGTCTTCAACCTCCTCAGTTGAATTCTGAGCCTACAGGCTGCCTTCAACCTCCTCAGTTGAATTCTGAGCCTGCAGACTGTCTTCAACCTCCTCAGTTGAATTCTGAGCCTACAGAATGCCTTCAACCTCCTCAGTTGAATTCACAGCCTAAACACTGCCTTCAACCTCCTCAGTTGAATTTTCAGCCTACAGACTGTCTTCAACCTCCTCAGATGAATTCTCAGCATATACACTGCCTTCTGCCTCCTCGGTTGAATTTTCAGCCTATAAAATGTCTTCAAACTCCTCAGATGAATTCTCAGCCTATACAATGCCTTCATCCTTAGTTGAATTCTGAGCGTACAGACTGTCTTCAACATACCCTGTTGAATTCTGAGACTATAGACTGTCTTCAACCTCCTCAGTTGAATTCTCAGGCTATAGACTGCCTTCAACCTCTGCAGTTGAATTCTCAGCCTATACACTGCCTTCAACCTCCTCAGTTGAATTCTCAGCCTACAGACTGTCTTCAACCTACTCAGTTGAATTCTCAGCCTATAGACTGTCTTCAACCTCCTCAGTTGAATTCTCAGCCTATAGACTGCCGTCAACCTCTGCACTTGAATTCTCAGCCTATACACTGCCTTCAAACCTCCTCAGTTGAATTCTCAGCCTACAGACTGCCTTCAACCTCCTCATTTGAATTCTCAGCCTGTAGACTGCCTTCAACCTCCTCAGTTGAATTCTGAGCCGACAGACTGCCTTCAACCTACGCAGTTGAATTCTCAGTCTACAGACTGCCTGCAACCTCCTCAGTTGAATTCTCAGCCTATAGACTGCCTTCAACCTCCTCAGTTGAATTCGGAGCGTGCAGACTGCCTTCAACCTCCTCAGTTGAATTCTCAGTCTACAGACTGCCTGCAACCTCCTCAGTTGAATTCTCAGCCTATAGACTGCCTTCAACCTCCTCAGTTGAATTCGGAGCGTGCAGACTGCCTTCAACCTCCTCAGTTGAATTCTCAGTCTACAGACTGCCTGCAACCTCCTCAGTTGAATTCGGAGCCTGCAGACTGTCTTCAACCTCCTCAGTTTAATTCTGAGCCTACAGACTGCCTTCAACCTCCTCAGTTGAATTCACAGCCTATACACTGCCTTCAACCTCCTCAGTTGAATTCTCAGCCTATAGACTGCCTTCAAACTCCTCAGTTGAATTATTAGCCTACCGACTGCCTTCAACCACCTCAGATGAATTCTCAGCCTATACACTGCCTTCAGCCTCCTCAGTTGAATTCTCAGCTTAAAGACTAACTTCAACCTCATGTTGAATTTTCAGCCTATAGACTGTCTTCAACCTCCTCAGTTGAATTCGGAGCCTGCAGACTGCCTTCAACCTCCTCAGTTGAATTCGGAGACTGCAGACTGTCTTCAACCTCCTCAGTTGAATTCTGAGCCTACAGGCTGCTTTCAACCTCCTCAGTTGAATTCTGAGCCTGCAGACTGTCTTCAACCTCCTCAGTTGAATTCTGAGCCTACAGTATGCCTTCAACCTCCTCAGTTGAATTCACAGCCTATAGACTGCCCTTCAAACTCCTCAGATGAATTCTGAGCCTACAGACTGCCTTCAACCTCCTCAGTTGAATTTTCAGCCTACAGACTGTCTTCAAACTCCTCAGATGAATTCTCAGCCTATACACTGCCTTCTGCCTCCTCAGTTGAATTTTCAGCCTATAGAATGTCTTCAAACTCCTCAGATGAATTCTCAGCCTATACAATGCCTTCATCCTTAGTTCAATTCTGAGCGTACAGACTGTCTTCAACATACCCAGTTGAATTCTGAGCCTATAGACTGCCTTCAACCTCCTCAGTTGAATTCGGAGCCTGCAGACTGTCTTCAACCTCCTCAGTTTAATTCTGAGCCTACATACTGCCTTCAACCTCCTCAGTTGAATTCTCAGCCTATAGACGGCCTTCAAACTCCTCAGTTGAATTATTAGCCTACCGACTGCCTTCAACCTCCTCTGTTGAATTCTCAGCCTACAGACTGTCTTCAACCTCCTCAGTTGAAATCTCAGCCTATAGACTGCCTTCAACCTGCTCAGTTGAATTCTCAGCCTACAGACTGCCTTCAACCTCCTGTTGAATTTTCAGCCTATAGACTGTCTTCAACCCCGTCAGTTGAATTCGGAGCCTGCAGACTGTCTTCAACCTCCTCAGTTGAATTCTCAGCCTACAGACTGTCTTCAACCTCCGCAGTTGAATTCTCAGCCTACCGACTGCCTTCAACCTCCTCAGTTGAATTCTGAGCCTATAGACTGCCTTCAACCTCCTCAGTTGAATTCTGAGCCTGCAGACTGCCTTCAACTTCCGCAGTTGAATTCTGAGCCTACAGACTGTCTTCAGCATCCTCAGTTGACTTCTCAGCCTATAGACTGTCTTCAACCACCTCAGTTGAAATCTCAGCCTATAGATTACCTTCAACCTCCTCAGTTGAATTCTGAGCCTATAGACTGCCTTCAACCTCCTCAGTTGAATTCTGAGCCTGCAGACTGCCTTCAACTTCCGCAGTTGAATTCTGAGCCTACAGACTGTCTTCAGCATCCTCAGTTGACTTCTCAGCCTATATCCTGTCTTCAACCTCCTCAGTTGAATTCGGTGCCTGCAGACTGTCTTCAACCTCCTCAGTTGAATTCTGAGCCTACAGACTGTCTTCAACCTCCTCAGTTGAATTCGGAGCCGGCAGACTGTCTTCAACCTCCTCAGTTGAATTCGGATCCTGCAGACTGTCTTCAACCTCCTCAGTTGAATTCTGAGCCTGCAGACTGTCTTCAACCTCCTCAGTTGAATTCTGAGCCTACCGACTGCCTTCAACCTCCTCAGTTGAATTCTCAGCCTACAGACTGTCTTCAACCTCCTCAGTTGAATTATCATCCTACCGACTGCCTTCAACCTCCTCTGTTGAATTCTCAGCCTATAGACTGTCTTCAACCACCTCAGTAGAAATCTCAGCCTATAGACTGCCTTCAACCTCCTCAGTTGAATTCTGAACCTACAGACTGCCTTCAACCTCCGCAGTTGTATTCTGAGCCTACAGACCGCCTTCAACCTCCTCAGTTGAATTCGGAGCCTGCAGACTGCCTTCAACCTCCTCAGTTGAATTCGGAGCCTGCAGACTGTCTTCAACCTCCTCAGTTGAATTCTGAGCCTACAGACTGCCTTCAACCTCCTCAGTTGAATTCGGAGCCTGCAGACTGTCTTCAACCTCCTCAGTTGAATTCTGAGCCTACAGACTGTCTTCAAACTCCTCAGTTGAATTCGGAGCCTGCAGACTGTCTTCAACCTCCTCAGTTGAATTCTGAGCCTACAGACTGCCTTCAACCTCCTCAGTTGAATTCACAGCCTTTTCACTGCCTTCAACCTCCTCCATTGAATTCTCAGCCTGTAGACTGCTATCATCCTCCTCAGTTGAATTCTCAGCCTATAGACTACCTTCAACCTCCTCAGTTGAATTCTGAGCCTATAGACTGCCTTCAACCTCCTCATTTGAATTCTGAGCCTATAGACTGCCTTCAACCTCCTGTTGAATTCTCAGCCTATAGACTGCCTTCAACCTCCTCAGTTGAATTCTCAGCCTAAAGACTGCCTTCAAACTTCTCAGTTGAATTCTCAGCCTCTAGACTGCATTCAACGTCCTGTTGAATTCTCTGCCTATAGACTGCCTTCAGCCTCCTCAGTTGAATTCTCAGCTTAAAGACTAACTTCAACCTCCTGTTGAATTTTCAGCCTATAGACTGTCTTCAACCTCCTCAGTTGAATTCGGAGCCTGCAGACTGCCTTCAACCTCCTCAGTTGAATTCGGAGACTACAGACCGTCTTCAACCTCCTCAGTTGAATTCTGAGCCTACAGGCTGCCTTCAACCTCCTCAGTTGAATTCTGAGCCTGCAGACTGTCTTCAACCTCCTCAGTTGAATTCTGAGCCTACAGAATGCCTTCAACCTCCTCAGTTGAATTCACAGCCTATACACTGCCTTCAAACTCCTCAGTTGAATTCTCAGCCTATAGACTGCCTTCAAACTCCTCAGTTGAATTCTGAGCCTACAGACTGCCTTCAACCTCCTCAGTTGAATTTTCAGCCTACAGACTGTCTTCAACCTTCTCAGATGAATTCTCAGCCTATACACTGCCTTCTGCCTCCTCGGTTGAATTTTCAGCCTATAAAATGTCTTCAAACTCCTCAGATGAATTCTCAGCCTATACAATGCCTTCATCCTTAGTTGAATTCTGAGCGTACAGACTGTCTTCAACATACCCAGTTGAATTCTGAGACTATAGACTGTCATCAACCTCCTTAGTTGAATTCTCAGGCTATAGACTGCCTTCAACCTCTGCAGTTGAATTCTCAGCCTATACACTGCCTTCAACCTCCTCAGTTGAATTCTCAGCCTACAGACTGTCTTCAACCTACTCAGTTGAATTCTCAGCCTATAGACTGTCTTCAACCTCCTCAGTTGAATTCTCAGCCTATAGACTGCCGTCAACCTCTGCACTTGAATTCTCAGCCTATACACTGCCTTCAACCTCCTCAGTTGAATTATCAGCCTACAGACTGCCTTCAACCTCCTCATTTGAATTCTCAGCCTGTAGACTGCCTTCAACCTCCTCAGTTGAATTCTGAGCCGACAGACTGCCTTCAACCTACGCAGTTGAATTCTCAGTCTACAGACTGCCTGCAACCTCCTCAGTTGAATTCTCAGCCTATAGACTGCCTTCAACCTCCTCAGTTGAATTCGGAGCGTGCAGACTGCCTTCAACCTCCTCAGTTGAATTCTCAGTCTACAGACTGCCTGCAACCTCCTCAGTTGAATTCGGAGCGTGCAGACTGCCTGCAACCTACGCAGTTGAATTCTGAGCCTATACACTGCCTTCAACCTCCTCAGTTGAATTCTCAGTCTACAGACTGCCTTCAACCTCCTCAGTTGAATTCGGAGCCTGCAGACTGTCTTCAACCTCCTCAGTTTAATTCTGAGCCTACAGACTGCCTTCAACCTCCTCAGTTGAATTCACAGCCTATACACTGCCTTCAACCTCCTCAGTTGAATTCTCAGCCTATAGACTGCCTTCAAACTCCTCAGTAGAATTATTAGCCTACCGACTGCCTTCAACCACCTCAGATGAATTCTCAGCCTATACACTGCCTTCAGCCTCCTCAGTTGAATTCTCAGCTTAAAGACTAACTTCAACCTCATGTTGAATTTTCAGCCTATAGACTGTCTTCAACCTCCTCAGTTGAATTCGGAGCCTGCAGACTGCCTTCAACCTCCTCAGTTGAATTCGGAGACTGCAGACTGTCTTCAACCTCCTCAGTTGAATTCTGAGCCTACAGGCTGCCTTCAACCTCCTCAGTTGAATTCTGAGCCTGCAGACTGTCTTCAACCTCCTCAGTTGAATTCTGAGCCTACAGTATGCCTTCAACCTCCTCAGTTGAATTCACAGCCTATAGACTGCCCTTCAAACTCCTCAGATGAATTCTGAGCCTACAGACTGCCTTCAACCTCCTCAGTTGAATTTTCAGCCTACAGACTGTCTTCAAACTCCTCAGATGAATTCCCAGCCTATACACTGCCTTCTGCCTCCTCAGTTGAATTTGCAGCCTATAGAATGTCTTCCTACTCCTCAGATGAATTCTCAGCCTATACAATGCCTTCATCCTTAGTTGAATTCTGAGCGTACAGACTGTCTTCAACATACCCAGTTGAATTCTGAGCCTATAGACTGTCTTCAACCTCCTCAGTTGAATTCTCAGGCTATAGACTGCCTTCAACCTCTGCAGTTGAATTCTCAGCCTATACACTGCCTTCAACCTCCTCAGTTGAATTCTCAGCCTAAAGACTGTCTTCAACCTACTCAGTTGAATTCTCAGCCTATAGACTGTCTTCAACCTCCTCAGTTGAATTCTCAGCCTATAGACAGCCGTCAACCTCTGCAGTTGAATTCTCAGCCTATACACTGCCTTCAACCTCCTCTGTTGAATTCTCAGCCTACAGACTGCCTTCAACCTCCTCATTTGAATTCTCAGCCTGTAGACTGCCTTCAACCTCCTCAGTTGAATTCTGAGCCGACAGACTGCCTTCAACCTACGCAGTTGAATTCTCAGTCTACAGACTGCCTGCAACCTCCTCAGTTGAATTCTCAGCCTATAGACTGCCTTCAACCTCCTCAGTTGAATTCGGAGCGTGCAGACTGCCTTCATCCTCCTCAGTTGAATTCTCAGTCTACAGACTGCCTGCAACCTCCTCAGTTGAATTCGGAGCGTGCAGACTGCCTGCAACCTACGCAGTTGAATTCTGAGCCTATACACTGCCTTCAACCTCCTCAGTTGAATTCTCAGTCTACAGACTGCCTTCAACCTCCTCAGTTGAATTCGGAGCCTGCAGACTGTCTTCAACCTCCTCAGTTGAATTCTCAGCCTACAGACTGCCTTCAACCTCCTGTTGAATTTTCAGCCTATAGACTGTCTTCAACACCGTCAGTTGAATTCGGAGCCTGCAGACTGTCTTCAACCTCCTCAGTTGAATTCTCAGCCTACAGACTGTCTTCAACCTCCGCAGTTGAATTCTCAGCCTACCGACTGCCTTCAACCTCCTCAGTTGAATTCTGAGCCTACAGACTGCCTTCAACCTCCTCAGTTGAATTCTGAGCCTGCAGACCCTTCAACCTCCTCAGTTGAATTCACAGCCTATACACTGCCTTCAACCTCCTCAGTTGAATTCTCAGCCTATAGACTGCCTTCAAACTCCTCAGTTGAATTATTAGCCTACCGACTGCCTTCAACCACCTCAGATGAATTCTCAGCCTATACACTGCCTTCAGCCTCCTCAGTTGAATTCTCAGCTTAAAGACTAACTTCAACCTCATGTTGAATTTTCAGCCTATAGACTGTCTTCAACCTCCTCAGTTGAATTCGGAGCCTGCAGACTGCCTTCAACCTCCTCAGTTGAATTCGGAGACTGCAGACTGTCTTCAACCTCCTCAGTTGAATTCTGAGCCTACAGGCTGCCTTCAACCTCCTCAGTTGAATTTGAGCCTGCAGACTGTCTTCAACCTCCTCAGTTGAATTCTGAGCCTACAGTATGCCTTCAACCTCCTCAGTTGAATTCACAGCCTATAGACTGCCCTTCAAACTCCTCAGATGAATTCTGAGCCTACAGACTGCCTTCAAACTCCTGAGTTGAATTTTCAGCCTACAGACTGTCTTCAACCTCCTCAGATGAATTCTCAGCCTATACACTGCCTTCTGCCTCCTCAGTTGAATTTTCAGCCTATAGAATGTCTTCATACTCCTCAGATGAATTCTCAGCCTATACAATGCCTTCATCCTTAGTTGAATTCTGAGCGTACAGACTGTCTTCAACATACCCAGTTGAATTCTGAGCCTATAGACTGTCTTCAACCTCCTCAGTTGAATTCTCAGGCTATAGACTGCCTTCAACCTCTGCAGTTGAATTCTCAGCCTATACACTGCCTTCAACCTCCTCAGTTGAATTCTCAGCCTACAGACTGTCTTCAACCTACTCAGTTGAATTCTCAGCCTATAGACTGTCTTCAACCTCCTCAGTTGAATTCTCAGCCTATAGACAGCCATCAACCTCTGCAGTTGAATTCTCAGCCAATACACTGCCTTCAACCTCCTCAGTTGAATTCTCAGCCTACAGACTGCCTTCAACCTCCTCATTTGAATTCTCAGCCTGTAGACTGCCTTCAACCTCCTCAGTTGAATTCTGAGCCGACAGACTGCCTTCAACCTACGCAGTTGAAATCTCAGTCTACAGACTGCCTGCAACCTCCTCAGTTGAATTCTCAGCCTATAGACTGCCTTCAACCTCCTCAGTTGAATTTTCAGCCTACATACTGTCTTCAACCTCCTCAGATGAATTCTCAGCCTATACACTGCCTTCTGCCTCCTCGGTTGAATTTTCAGCCTATAAAATGTCTTCAAACTCCTCAGATGAATTCTCAGCCTATACAATGCCTTCATCCTTAGTTGAATTCTGAGCGTACAGACTGTCTTCAACATACCCAGTTGAATTCTGAGACTATAGACTGTCTTCAACCTCCTTAGTTGAATTCTCAGGCTATAGACTGCCTTCAACCTCTGCAGTTGAATTCTCAGCCTATACACTGCCTTCAACCTCCTCAGTTGAATTCTCAGCCTACAGACTGTCTTCAACCTACTCAGTTGAATTCTCAGCCTATAGACTGTCTTCAACCTCCTCAGTTGAATTCTCAGCCTATAGACTGCCGTCAACCTCTGCACTTGAATTCTCAGCCTATACACTGCCTTCAACCTCCTCAGTTGAATTATCAGCCTACAGACTGCCTTCAACCTCCTCATTTGAATTCTCAGCCTGTAGACTGCCTTCAACCTCCTCAGTTGAATTCTGAGCCGACAGACTGCCTTCAACCTACGCAGTTGAATTCTCAGTCTACAGACTGCCTGCAACCTCCTCAGTTGAATTCTCAGCCTATAGACTGCCTTCAACCTCCTCAGTTGAATTCGGAGCGTGCAGACTGCCTTCAACCTCCTCAGTTGAATTCTCAGTCTACAGACTGCCTGCAACCTCCTCAGTTGAATTCGGAGCGTGCAGACTGCCTGCAACCTACGCAGTTGAATTCTGAGCCTATACACTGCCTTCAACCTCCTCAGTTGAATTCTCAGTCTACAGACTGCCTTCAACCTCCTCAGTTGAATTCGGAGCCTGCAGACTGTCTTCAACCTCCTCAGTTTAATTCTGAGCCTACAGACTGCCTTCAACCTCCTCAGTTGAATTCACAGCCTATACACTGCCTTCAACCTCCTCAGTTGAATTCTCAGCCTATAGACTGCCTTCAAACTCCTCAGTAGAATTATTAGCCTACCGACTGCCTTCAACCACCTCAGATGAATTCTCAGCCTATACACTGCCTTCAGCCTCCTCAGTTGAATTCTCAGCTTAAAGACTAACTTCAACCTCATGTTGAATTTTCAGCCTATAGACTGTCTTCAACCTCCTCAGTTGAATTCGGAGCCTGCAGACTGCCTTCAACCTCCTCAGTTGAATTCGGAGACTGCAGACTGTCTTCAACCTCCTCAGTTGAATTCTGAGCCTACAGGCTGCCTTCAACCTCCTCAGTTGAATTCTGAGCCTGCAGACTGTCTTCAACCTCCTCAGTTGAATTCTGAGCCTACAGTATGCCTTCAACCTCCTCAGTTGAATTCACGGCCTATAGACTGCCCTTCAAACTCCTCAGATGAATTCTGAGCCTACAGACTGCCTTCAACCTCCTCAGTTGAATTTTCAGCCTACAGACTGTCTTCAAACTCCTCAGATGAATTCCCAGCCTATACACTGCCTTCTGCCTCCTCAGTTGAATTTGCAGCCTATAGAATGTCTTCCTACTCCTCAGATGAATTCTCAGCCTATACAATGCCTTCATCCTTAGTTGAATTCTGAGCGTACAGACTGTCTTCAACATACCCAGTTGAATTCTGAGCCTATAGACTGTCTTCAACCTCCTCAGTTGAATTCTCAGGCTATAGACTGCCTTCAACCTCTGCAGTTGAATTCTCAGCCTATACACTGCCTTCAACCTCCTCAGTTGAATTCTCAGCCTACAGACTGTCTTCAACCTACTCAGTTGAATTCTCAGCCTATAGACTGTCTTCAACCTACTCAGTTGAATTCTCAGCCTATAGACAGCCGTCAACCTCTGCAGTTGAATTCTCAGCCTATACACTGCCTTCAACCTCCTCTGTTGAATTCTCAGCCTACAGACTGCCTTCAACCTCCTCATTTGAATTCTCAGCCTGTAGACTGCCTTCAACCTCCTCAGTTGAATTCTGAGCCGACAGACTGCCTTCAACCTACGCAGTTGAATTCTCAGTCTACAGACTGCCTGCAACCTCCTCAGTTGAATTCTCAGCCTATAGACTGCCTTCAACCTCCTCAGTTGAATTCGGAGCGTGCAGACTGCCTTCATCCTCCTCAGTTGAATTCTCAGTCTACAGACTGCCTGCAACCTCCTCAGTTGAATTCGGAGCGTGCAGACTGCCTGCAACCTACGCAGTTGAATTCTGAGCCTATACACTGCCTTCAACCTCCTCAGTTGAATTCTCAGTCTACAGACTGCCTTCAACCTCCTCAGTTGAATTCGGAGCCTGCAGACTGTCTTCAACCTCCTCAGTTGAATTCTCAGCCTACAGACTGCCTTCAACCTCCTGTTGAATTTTCAGCCTATAGACTGTCTTCAACACCGTCAGTTGAATTCGGAGCCTGCAGACTGTCTTCAACCTCCTCAGTTGAATTCTCAGCCTACAGACTGTCTTCAACCTCCGCAGTTGAATTCTCAGCCTACCGACTGCTTTCAACCTCCTCAGTTGAATTCTGAGCCTACAGACTGCCTTCAACCTCCTCAGTTGAATTCTGAGCCTGCAGACCCTTCAACCTCCTCAGTTGAATTCACAGCCTATACACTGCCTTCAACCTCCTCAGTTGAATTCTCAGCCTATAGACTGCCTTCAAACTCCTCAGTTGAATTATTAGCCTACCGACTGCCTTCAACCACCTCAGATGAATTCTCAGCCTATACACTGCCTTCAGCCTCCTCAGTTGAATTCTCAGCTTAAAGACTAACTTCAACCTCATGTTGAATTTTCAGCCTATAGACTGTCTTCAACCTCCTCAGTTGAATTCGGAGCCTGCAGACTGCCTTCAACCTCCTCAGTTGAATTCTGAGCCTACAGGCTGCCTTCAACCTCCTCAGTTGAATTTGAGCCTGCAGACTGTCTTCAACCTCCTCAGTTGAATTCTGAGCCTATACACTGCCTTCTGCCTCCTCAGTTGAATTTTCAGCCTATAGAATGTCTTCATACTCCTCAGATGAATTCTCAGCCTATACAATGCCTTCATCCTTAGTTGAATTCTGAGCGTACAGACTGTCTTCAACATACCCAGTTGAATTCTGAGCCTATAGACTGTCTTCAACCTCCTCAGTTGAATTCTCAGGCTATAGACTGCCTTCAACCTCTGCAGTTGAATTCTCAGCCTATACACTGCCTTCAACCTCCTCAGTTGAATTCTCAGCCTACAGACTGTCTTCAACCTACTCAGTTGAATTCTCAGCCTATAGACTGTCTTCAACCTCCTCAGTTGAATTCTCAGCCTATAGACAGCCGTCAACCTCTGCAGTTGAATTCTCAGCCTATACACTGCCTTCAACCTCCTCAGTTGAATTCTCAGCCTACAGACTGCCTTCAACCTCCTCATTTGAATTCTCAGCCTGTAGACTGCCTTCAACCTCCTCAGTTGAATTCTGAGCCGACAGACTGCCTTCAACCTACGCAGTTGAAATCTCAGTCTACAGACTGCCTGCAACCTCCTCAGTTGAATTCTCAGCCTATAGACTGCCTTCAACCTCCTCAGTTGAATTCGGAGCGTGCAGACTGCCTTCATCCTCCTCAGTTGAATTCTCAGTCTACAAACTGCCTGCAACCTCCTCAGTTGAATTCGGAGCGTGCAGACTGCCTGCAACCTACGCAGTTGAATTCTGAGCCTATACACTGCCTTCAACCTCCTCAGTTGAATTCTCAGTCTACAGACTGCCTTCAACCTCCTCAGTTGAATTCGGAGCCTGCAGACTGTCTTCAACCTCCTCAGTTGAATTCTCAGCCTACAGACTGCCTTCAACCTCCTGTTGAATTTTCAGCCTATAGACTGTCTTCAACACGGTCAGTTGAATTCGGAGCCTGCAGACTGTCTTCAACCTCCTCAGTTGAATTCTCAGCCTACAGACTGTCTTCAACCTCCGCAGTTGAATTCTCAGCCTACCGACTGCCTTCAACCTCCTCAGTTGAATTCTGAGCCTATAGACTGCCTTCAACCTCCTCAGTTGAATTCTGAGCCTGCAGACTGCCTTCAACTTCCGCAGTTGAATTCTGAGCCTACAGACTGTCTTCAGCCTCCTCAGTTGACTTCTCAGCCTATAGACTGTCTTCAACCACCTCAGTTGAAATCTCAGCCTATAGACTGCCTTCAACCTGCTCAGTTGAATTCTCAGCCTACAGACTGCCTTCAACCTCCTGTTGAATTTTCTGCCTATATACTGTCTTCAACCTCCTCAGTTGAATTCGGAGCCTGCAGACTGTCTTCAACCTCCTCAGTTGAATTCCGAGCCTACAGACTGTCTTCAACCTCCTCAGTTGAATTCGGAGCCTGCAGACTGTCTTCAACCTCCTCAGTTGAATTCTGAGCCTACAGACTGTCTTCAACCTCCTCAGTTGAATTCGGAGCCGGCAGACTGTCTTCAACCTCCTCAGTTGAATTCGGATCCTGCAGACTGTCTTCAACCTCCTCAGTTGAATTCTGTGCCTGCAGACTTTCAACCTCCTCAGTTGAATTCTGAGCCTACCGACTGCCTTCAACCTCCTCAGTTGAATTCTCAGCCTACAGACTGTCTTCAACCTCCTCAGTTGAATTATCATCTTACCGACTGCCTTCAACCTCCTCTGTTGAATTCTCAGCCTATAGACTGTCTTCAACCACCTCAGTAGAAATCTCAGCCTATAGACTGCCTTCAACCTCCTTTGTTGAATTCTGAACCTACAGACTGCTTTCAACCTCCGCAGTTGTATTCTGAGCCTACAGACCGCCTTCAACCTCCTCAGTTGAATTCGGAGCCTGCAGACTGACTTCAACCTCCTCAGTTGAATTCGGAGCCTGCAGACTGTCTTCAACCTCCTCAGTTGAATTCTGAGCCTACAGACTGCCTTCAACCTCCTCAGTTGAATTCGGAGCCTGCAGACTGTCTTCAACCTCCTCAGTTGAATTCGGAGCCTGCAGACTGTCTTCAACCTCCTCAGTTGAATTCTGAGCCTACAGACGGCCTTCAACCTCCTCAGTTGAATGCACAGCCTTTTCACTGCCTTCAACCTCCTCCATTGAATTCTCAGCCTGTAGACTGCTATCATCCTCCACAGTTGAATTCTCAGCCTATAGACTACCTTCAACCTCCTCAGTTGAATTCTGAGCCTATAGACTGCCTTCAACCTCCTCATTTGAATTCTGAGCCTATAGACTGCCTTCAACCTCCCGTTGAATTCTCAGCCTATAGACTGCCTTCAACCTCCTCAGTTGAATTCTCAGCCTAAAGACTGCCTTCAAACTTCTCAGTTGAATTCTCAGCCTCTAGACTGCATTCAACATCCTGTTGAATTCTCTGCCTATAGACTGCCTTCAACCTCCTCAGATGAATTCTCAGCCTATACACTGCCTTCAGCCTCCTCAGTTGAATTCTCAGCTTAAAGACTAACTTCAACCTCCTGTTGAATTTTCAGCCTATAGACTGTCTTCAACCTCCTCAGTTGAATTCGGAGCCTGCAGACTGCCTTCAACCTCCTCAGTTGAATTCGGAGACTGCAGACTGTCTTCAACCTCCTCAGTTGAATTCTGAGCCTACAGGCTGCCTTCAACCTCCTCAGTTGAATTCTGAGCCTGCAGACTGTCTTCAACCTCCTCAGTTGAATTCTGAGCCTACAGAATGCCTTCAACCTCCTTAGTTGAATTCACAGCCTATACACTGCCTTCAAACTCCTCAGTTGAATTCTCAGCCTATAGACTGCCTTCAAACTCCTCAGTTGAATTCTGAGCCTACAGACTGCCTTCAACCTCCTCAGTTGAATTTTCAGCCTACAGACTGTCTTCAACCTCCTCAGATGAATTCTCAGCCTATACACTGCCTTCTGACTCCTCAGTTGAATTTTCATCCTATAGAATGTCTACAAACTCCTCAGATGAATTCTCAGCCTATACAATGCCTTCATCCTTAGTTGAATTCTGAGCGTACAGACTGTCTTCAACATACCCAGTTGAATTCTGAGCCTATAGACTGTCTTCAACCTCCTCAGTTGAATTCTCAGGCTATAGACTGCCTTCAACCTCTGCAGTTGAATTCTCAACCTATACACTGCCTTCAACCTCCTCAGTTGAATTCTCAGCCTACAGACTGTCTTCAACCTACTCAGTTGAATTCTCAGCCTATAGACTGTCTTCAACCTCCTCAGATGAATTCTCAGCCTATAGACTGCCGTCAACCTCTGCAGTTGAATTCTCAGCCTATACACTGCCTTCAACCTCCTCAGTTGAATTCTCAGCCTACAGACTGCCTTCAACCTCCTCATTTGAATTCTCAGCCTGTAGACTGCCTTCAACCTCCTCAGTTGAATTCTGAGCCGACAGACTGCCTTCAACCTACGCAGTTGAATTCTCAGTCTACAGACTGCCTGCAACCTCCTCAGTTGAATTCTCAGCCTATAGACTGCCTTCAACCTCCTCAGTTGAATTCGGAGCGTGCAGACTGCCTTCAACCTCCTCAGTTGAATTCTCAGTCTACAGACTGCCAGCAACCTCCTCAGTTGAATTCGGAGTGTGCAGACTGCCTGCAACCTACGCTTTTGAATTCTGAGCCTATACACTGCCTTCAACCTCCTCAGTTGAATTCTCAGTCTACAGACTGCCTTCAACCTCCTCAGTTGAATTCGGAGCCTGCAGACTGTCTTCAACCTCCTCAGTTGAATTCTCAGCCTACAGACTGTCTTCAACCTCCGCAGTTGAATTCTCAGCCTACCAACTGCCTTCAACCTCCTCAGTTGAATTCTGAGCCTATAGACTGCCTTCAACCTCCTCAGTTGAATTCTGAGCCTGCAGACTGCCTTCAACTTCCGCAGTTGAATTCTGAGCCTACAGACTGTCTTCAGCCTCCTCAGTTGACTTCTCAGCCTATAGACTGTCTTCAACCACCTCAGTTGAAATCTCAGCCTATAGACTGCCTTCAACCTGCTCAGTTGAATTCTCAGCCTACAGACTGCCTTCAACCTCCTGTTGAATTTTCTGCCTATATACTGTCTTCAACCTCCTCAGTTGAATTCGGAGCCTGCAGACTGTCTTCAACCTCCTCAGTTGAATTCCGAGCCTGCAGACTGTCTTCAACCTCCTCAGTTGAATTCGGAGCCTGCAGACTGTCTTCAACCTCCTCAGTTGAATTCTGAGCCTACAGACTGTCTTCAACCTCCTCAGTTGAATTCGGAGCCGGCAGACTGTCTTCAACCTCCTCAGTTGAATTCGGATCCTGCAGACTGTCTTCAACCTCCTCAGTTGAATTCTGTGCCTGCAGACTTTCAACCTCCTCAATTGAATTCTGAGCCTACCGACTGCCTTCAACCTCCTCAGTTGAATTCTCAGCCTACAGACTGTCTTCAACCTCCTCAGTTGAATTATCATCTTACCGACTGCCTTCAACCTCCTCTGTTGAATTCTCAGCCTATAGACTGTCTTCAACCACCTCAGTAGAAATCTCAGCCTATAGACTGCCTTCAACCTCCTTTGTTGAATTCTGAACCTACAGACTGCTTTCAACCTCCGCAGTTGTATTCTGAGCCTACAGACCGCCTTCAACCTCCTCAGTTGAATTCGGAGCCTGCAGACTGACTTCAACCTCCTCAGTTGAATTCGGAGCCTGCAGACTGTCTTCAACCTCCTCAGTTGAATTCTGAGCCTACAGACTGCCTTCAACCTCCTCAGTTGAATTCGGAGCCTGCAGACTGTCTTCAACCTCCTCAGTTGAATTCGGAGCCTGCAGACTGTCTTCAACCTCCTCAGTTGAATTCTGAGCCTACAGACTGCCTTCAACCTCCTCAGTTGAATGCACAGCCTTTTCACTGCCTTCAACCTCCTCAGTTGAATTCTGAGCCTGCAGACTGTCTTCAACCTCCTCAGTTGAATTCTGAGCCTACAGAATGCCTTCAACCTCCTCAGTTGAATTCACAGCCTATACACTGCCTTCAAACTCCTCAGTTGAATTCTCAGCCTATAGACTGCCTTCAAACTCCTCAGTTGAATTCTGAGCCTACAGACTGCCTTCAACCTCCTCAGTTGAATTTTCAGCCTACAGACTGTCTTCAACCTCCTCAGATGAATTCTCAGCCTATACACTGCCTTCTGCCTCCTCAGTTGAATTTTCAGCCTATAGACTGCATTCAACCTCCTCAGTTGAATTCGGAGCCTGCAGACTGTCTTCAACCTCCTCAGTTTAATTCTGAGCCTACAGACTGCCTTCAACCTCCTCAGTTGAATTCACAGCCTATACACTGCCTTCAACCTCCTCAGTTGAATTCTCAGCCTATAGACTGCCTGCAACCTCCTCAGTTGAATTCTCAGCCTATAGACTGCCTTCAACTTCCTCAGTTGAATTCGGAGCGTGCAGACTGCCTTCAACCTCCTCAGTTGAATTCTCAGTCTACAGACTGCCAGCAACCTCCTCAGTTGAATTCGGAGTGTGCAGACTGCCTGCAACCTACGCTTTTGAATTCTGAGCCTATTGCCTTCAACCTCCTCAGTTGAATTCTCAGTCTACAGACTGCATTCAACCTCCTCAGTTGAATTCGGAGCCTGCAGACTGTCTTCAACCTCCTCAGTTTAATTCTGAGCCTACAGACTGCCTTCAACCTCCTCAGTTGAATTCACAGCCTATACACTGCCTTCAACCTCCTCGTTGAATTCTCAGCCTATAGACTGCCTTCAAACTCCTCAGTTGAATTATTAGCCTACAGACTGCCTTCAAACTCCTCTGTTGAATTCTCAGCCTATAGACTGTCTTCAACCACCTCAGATGAATTCTCAGCCTATACACTGCCTTCAGCCTCCTCAGTTGAATTCTCATCTTAAAGACTAACTTCAACCTCATGTTGAATTTTCAGCCTATAGACTGTCTTCAACCTCCTCAGTTGAATTCGGAGCCTGCAGACTGCCTTCAACCTCCTCAGTTGAATTCGGAGACTGCAGACTGTCTTCAACCTCCTCAGTTGAATTCTGAGCCTATAGACTGTCTTCAACCTCCTCAGTTGAATTCTCAGGCTATAGACTGCCTTCAACCTCTGCAGTTGAATTCTCAGCCTATACACTGCCTTCAACCTCCTCAGTTGAATTCTCAGCCTACAGACTGTCTTCAACCTACTCAGTTGAATTCTCAGCCTATAGACTGTCTTCAACCTCCTCAGTTGAATTCTCAGCCTATAGACAGCCTTCAACCTCTGCAGTTGAATTCTCAGCCTATACACTGCCTTCAACCTCCTCAGTTGAATTCTCAGCCTACAGACTGCCTTCAACCTCCTCATTTGAATTCTCAGCCTGTAGACTGCCTTCAACCCCCTCAGTTGAATTCTGAGCCGACAGTCTGCCTTCAACCTACGCAGTTGAATTCTCAGTCTACAGACTGCCTGCAACCTCCTCAGTTGAATTCTCAGCCTATAGACTGCCTTCAACCTCCTCAGTTGAATTCGGAGCTTGCAGACTGCCTTCATCCTCCTCAGTTGAATTCTCAGTCTACAGACTGCCTGCAACCTCCTCAGTTGAATTCGGAGCGTGCAGACTGCCTGCAACCTACGCAGTTGAATTCTGAGCCTATACACTGCCTTCAACCTCCTCAGTTGAATTCTCAGTCTACAGACTGCCTTCAACCTCCTCAGTTGAATTCGGAGCCTGCCGACTGTCTTCAACCTCCTCAGTTGAATTTTCAGCCTATAGACTGCCTTCAAATTCCTCAGTTGAATTATTAGCCTACCGACTGCCTTCAACCTCCTCTGTTGAATTCTCAGCCTATAGACTGTCTTCAACCACCTCAGTTGAATTCTCAGCCCACAGACTGCCTTCAACGTCCTGTTGAATTTTCAGCCTATAGACTGTCTTCAACCCCGTCAGTTGAATTCGGAGCCTGCAGACTGTCTTCAACCTCCTCAGTTGAATTCTCAGCCTACAGACGGTCTTCAACCTCCTCAGTTGAATTCGGAGACTGCAGACTGTCTTCAACCTCCTCAGTTGAATTCTGAGCCTACAGGCTGCCTTCAACCTCCTCAGTTGAATTCTGAGCCTGCACACTGTCTTCAACCTCCTCAGTTGAATTCTGAGCCTACAGTATGCCTTCAACCTCCTCAGTTGAATTCACAGCCTATACACTGCCTTCAAACTGCTCAGTTGAATTCTCAGCCTATAGACTGCCCTTCAAACTCCTCAGTTGAATTCTGAGCCTACAGACTGCCTTCAACCTCCTCAGTTGAATTTTCAGCCTACAGACTGTCTTCAAGCTCCTCAGATGAATTCTCAGCCTATACACTGCCTTCTGTCTCCTCAGTTGAATTTTCAGCCTATAGACTGTCTTCAAACTCCTCAGATGAATTCTCAGCCTATACAATGCCTTCATCCTTAGTTGAATTCTGAGCGTACAGACTGTCTTCAACATACCCAGTTGAATTCTGAGCCTATAGACTGTCTTCAACCTCCTCAGTTGAATTCTCAGCCTATACACTGCCTTCAGCCTCCTCAGTTGAATTCTCAGCTTAAAGACTAACTTCAACCTCCTGTTGAATTCACAGCCTATACACTGCCTTCAAACTCCTCAGTTGAATTCTCAGCCTATAGACTGCCTTCAAACTCCTCAGTTGAATTCTGAGCCTACAGACTGCCTTCAACCTCCTCAGCTGAATTCTCAGGCTACAGACTGCCTTCAACCTCCTCAGTTGAATTCTCAACCTACAGACTGTCTTCAACCTACTCAGTTGAATTCTCAGCCTATAGACTGTCTTCAACCTCCTCAGTTGAATTCTCAGCCTATAGACAGCCTTCAACCTCTGCAGTTGAATTCTCAGCCTATACACTGCCTTCAACCTCCTCAGTTGAATTCTCAGCCTACAGACTGCCTTCAACCTCCTCATTTGAATTCTCAGCCTGTAGACTGCCTTCAACCTCCTCAGTTGAATTCTGAGCCGACAGACTGCCTTCAACCTACGCAGTTGAATTCTCAGTCTACAGACTGCCTGCAACCTCCTCAGTTGAATTCTCAGCCTATAGACTGCCTTCAACCTCCTCAGTTGAATTCGGAGCGTGCAGACTGCCTTCATCCTCCTCAGTTGAATTCTCAGTCTACAGACTGCCTGCAACCTCCTCAGTTGAATTCGGAGCGTGCAGACTGCCTGCAACCTACGCAGTTGAATTCTGAGCCTATACACTGCCTTCAACCTCCTCAGTTGAATTCTCAGTCTACAGACTGCCTTCAACCTCCTCAGTTGAATTCGGAGCCTGCAGACTGTCTTCAACCTCCTCAGTTTAATTCTGAGCCTACAGACTGCCTTCAACCTCCTCAGTTGAATTCTCAGCCTATAGACTGCCTTCAAACTCCTCAGTTGAATTATTAGCCTACCGACTGCCTTCAACCTCCTCTGTTGAATTCTCAGCCTATAGACTGTCTTCAACCACCTCAGTTGAAATCTCAGCCTATAGACTGCCTTCAACCTGCTCAGTTGAATTCTCAGCCTACAGACTGCCTTCAACCTCCTGTTGAATTTTCAGCCTATAGACTGTCTTCAACCCCGTCAGTTGAATTCGGAGCCTGCAGACTGTCTTCAACCTCCTCAGTTGAATTCTCAGCCTACAGACTGTCTTCAACCTCCGCAGTTGAATTCTCAGCCTACCGACTGCCTTCAAACTCCTCAGTTGAATTCTGAGCCTATAGAGGGCCTTCAACCTCCTCAGTTGAATTCTGAGCCTGCAGACTGCCTTCAACTTCCGCAGTTGAATTCTGAGCCTACAGACTGTCTTCAGCCTCCTCAGTTGACTTCTCAGCCTATAGACTGTCTTCAACCACCTCAGTTGAAATCTCAGCCTATAGACTGCCTTCAACCTGCTCAGTTGAATTCTCAGCCTACAGACTGCCTTCAACCTCCTGTTGAATTTTCTGCCTATATACTGTCTTCAACCTCCTCAGTTGAATTCGGAGCCTGCAGACTGTCTTCAACCTCCTCAGTTGAATTCCGAGCCTACAGACTGTCTTCAACCTCCTCAGTTGAATTCGGAGCCTGCAGACTGTCTTCAACCTCCTCAGTTGAATTCTGAGCCTACAGACTGTCTTCAACCTCCTCAGTTGAATTCGGAGCCGGCAGACTGTCTTCAACCTCCTCAGTTGAATTCGGATCCTGCAGACTGTCTTCAACCTCCTCAGTTGAATTCTGAGCCTGCAGAATGTCTTCAACCTCCTCAGTTGAATTCTGAGCCTACAGACTGCCTTCAACCTCCTCAGTTGAATTCTCAGCCTACAGACTGTCTTCAACCTCCTCAGTTGAATTATCATCCTACCGACTGCCTTCAACCTCCTCTGTTGAATTCTCAGCCTATAGACTGTCTTCAACCACCTCAGTAGAAATCTCAGCCTATAGACTGCCTTCAACCTCCTTTGTTGAATTCTGAACCTACAGACCGCCTTCAACCTCCTCAGTTAAATTCGGAGCCTGCAGACTGACTTCAACCTCCTCAGTTGAATTCTGAGCCTACAGACTGTCTTCAACCTCCTCAGTTGAATTATCATCCTACCGACTGCCTTCAACCTCCTCTGTTGAATTCTCAGCCTATAGACTGTCTTCAACCACCTCAGTAGAAATCTCAGCCTATAGACTGCCTTCAACCTCCTCAGTTGAATTCTGAGCCTACAGACTGCCTTCAACCTCCTCAGTTGAATGCACAGCCTTTTCACTGCCTTCAACCTCCTCCATTGAATTCTCAGCCTGTAGACTGCTATCATCCTCCTCAGTTGAATTCTCAGCCTATAGACTACCTTCAACTTCCTCAGTTGAATTCTGAGCCTATAGACTGCCTTCGACCTCCTCATTTGAATTCTGAGCCTATAGACTGCCTTCAACCTCCAGTTGAATTCTCAGCCTATAGACTGCCTTCAACCTCCTCAGTTGAATTCTCAGCCTAAAGACTGCCTTCAAACTTCTCAGTTGAATTCTCAGCCTCTAGACTGCATTCAACATCCTGTTGAATTATCTGCCTATAGACTGCCTTCAACCTCCACAGATGAATTCTCAGCCTATACACTGCCTTCAGCCTCCTCAGTTGAATTCTCAGCTTAAAGACTAACTTCAACCTCCTGTTGAATTCACAGCCTATACACTGCCTTCAAACTCCTCAGTTGAATTCTCAGCCTATAGACTGCCTTCAAACTCCTCAGTTGAATTCTGAGCCTACAGACTGCCTTCAACCTCCTCAGCTGAATTCTCAGGCTATAGACTGCCTTCAACCTCTGCAGTTGAATTCTCAGCCTATACACTGCCTTCAACCTCCTCAGTTGAATTCTCAGCCTACAGACTGTCTTCAACCTCCTCAGCTTAATTCTGAGCCTACAGACTGCCTTCAACCTCCTCAGTTGAATTCTCAGCCTATTGACTGCCTTCAAATTCCTCAGTTGAATTATTAGCCTACCGACTGCCTTCAACCTCCTCTGTTGAAATCTCAGCATATAGACTGTCTTCAACCACCTCAGTTGAATTCTCAGCCTACAGACTGCCTTCAACGTCCTGTTGAATTTTCAGCCTATAGACTGTCTTCAACCCCGTCAGTTGAATTCGGAGTCTGCAGACTGTCCTCAACCTCCTCAGTTGAATTCTCAGCCTACAGACGGTCTTCAACCTCCTCAGTTGAATTCTGAGCCTGCAGACAGCCTTCAACCTCCGCAGTTGAATTCTGAGCCTGCAGACTGTCTACAGCCTCCTCAGTTGACTTCTCAGCCTATAGACTGCCTTCAACCTGCTCAGTTGAATTCTCAGCCTACAGACTGCCTTCAACCTCCTGTTGAATTTTCTGCCTATATACTGTCTTCAACCTCCTCAGTTGAATTCGGAGCCTGCAGACTGTCTTCAACCTCCTCAGTTGAATTCTCAGCCTATAGACTGTCTTCAAACCTCCTCAGTTGAATTCTCAGCCTAAAGACTGCCTTCAAACTTCTCAGTTGAATTCTCAGCCTCTAGACTGCATTCAATCTCCTGTTGAATTCTCTGCCTATAGACTGCCTTCAACCTCCTCAGATGAATTCTCAGCCTATACACTGCCTTGAGCCTCCTCAGTTGAATTCTCAGCTTAAAGACTAACTTCAACCTCCTGTTGAATTTTCAGCCTATAGACTGTCTTCAACCTCCTGAGTTGAATTCGGAGACTGCAGACAGCCTTCAACCTCCTCAGTTGAATTCTGAGCCTACAGGCTGCCTTCAACCTCCGCAGTTGAATTCTGAGCCTGCAGACTCTCTTCAACCTCCTCAGTTGAATTCTGAGCCTACAGACTGTCTTCAACCTCCTCAGTTGAATTCTGAGCCTGCAGACTGTCGTCAACCTCCTCAGTTGAATTCTGAGCCTACAGACTGTCTTCAACCTCCTCAGTTGAATTCGGAGCCTGCAGACTGTCTTCAACCTCCTCAGTTGAATTCTGAGCCTACAGACTGCCTTCAACCTCATCAGTTGAATTCACAGCCTATACACTGCCTTCAACCACCTAAGTTGAAATCTCAGCCTATAGACTGCCTTCAACCTGCTCCGTTGAATTCTCAGCCTACAGACTGCATTCAACCTCCTGTTGAATTTTCTGCCTATATACTGTCTTCAACCTCCTCAGTTGAATTCGGAGCCTGCAGACTGTCTTCAACCTCCTCAGTTGAATTCCGAGTCTACAGACTGTCTTCAACCTCCTCAGTTGAATTCGGAGCCTGCAGACTGTCTTCAACCTCCTCAGTTGAATTCTGAGCCTACAGACTGTCTTCAACCTCCTCAGTTGAATTCTGAGCTTACCGACTGCCTTCAACCTCCTCAGTTGAATTCTCAGCCTGCAGACTGTCTTCAACCTCCTCAGTTGAATTCTCAGCCTATAGACTGTCTTCAAACCTCCTCAGTTGAATTCTCAGCCTAAAGACTGCCTTCAAACTTCTCAGTTGAATTCTCAGCCTCTAGACTGCATTCAATCTCCTGTTGAATTCTCTGCCTATAGACTGCCTTCAACCTCCTCAGATGAATTCTCAGCCTATACACTGCCTTGAGCCTCCTCAGTTGAATTCTCAGCTTAAAGACTAACTTCAACCTCCTGTTGAATTTTCAGCCTATAGACTGTCTTCAACCTCCTGAGTTGAATTCGGAGACTGCAGACAGCCTTCAACCTCCTCAGTTGAATTCTGAGCCTACAGGCTGCCTTCAACCTCCGCAGTTGAATTCTGAGCCTGCAGACTCTCTTCAACCTCCTCAGTTGAATTCTGAGCCTACAGACTGTCTTCAACCTCCTCAGTTGAATTCTGAGCCTGCAGACTGTCGTCAACCTCCTCAGTTGAATTCTGAGCCTACAGACTGTCTTCAACCTCCTCAGTTGAATTCGGAGCCTGCAGACTGTCTTCAACCTCCTCAGTTGAATTCTGAGCCTACAGACTGCCTTCAACCTCATCAGTTGAATTCACAGCCTATACACTGCCTTCAACCACCTAAGTTGAAATCTCAGCCTATAGACTGCCTTCAACCTGCTCCGTTGAATTCTCAGCCTACAGACTGCATTCAACCTCCTGTTGAATTTTCTGCCTATATACTGTCTTCAACCTCCTCAGTTGAATTCGGAGCCTGCAGACTGTCTTCAACTTCCTCAGTTGAATTCCGAGCCTACAGACTGTCTTCAACCTCCTCAGTTGAATTCGGAGCCTGCAGACTGTCTTCAACCTCCTCAGTTGAATTCTGAGCCTACAGACTGTCTTCAACCTCCTCAGTTGAATTCTGAGCCTACCGACTGCCTTCAACCTCCTCAGTTGAATTCTCAGCCTGCAGACTGTCTTCAACCTCCTCAGTTGAATTATCATCCTACCGACTGCCTTCAACCTCCTCTGTTGAATTCTCAGCCTATAGACTGTCTTCAACCACCTCAGTAGAAATCTCAGCCTATAGACTGCCTTCAACCTACGCAGTTGAATTCTCAGTCTACAGACTGCCTGCAACCTCCTCAGTTGAATTCACAGCCTATAGACTGCCTTCAACCTCCTCAGTTGAATTCGGAGCGTACAGACTGCCTTCAACCTCCTCAGTTGAATTCTCAGTCTACAGACTGCCTGCAACCTCCTCAGTTGAATTCGGAGCATGCAGACTGCCTGCAACCTACGCAGTTGAATTCTGAGCCAACACTGCCCTCAACCTCCTCAGTTAAATTCTCAGTCTACAGACTGCCTTCAACCTCCTCAGTTGAATTCGGAGCCTGCAGACTGCCTTCAACCTCCTCAGTTGAATTCTCAGCCTATAGACTGCCTTCAAACTCCTCAGTTGAATTATTAGCCTACCGACTGCCTTCAACCTCCTCTGTTGAATTTTCAGCCTATAGACTGTCTTCAACCCCGTCAGTTGAATTCACAGCCTTTTCACTGCCTTCAACCTCCTCCATTGAATTCTCAGCCTGTATACTGCTATCATCCTCCTCAGTTGAATTCTCAGCCTATAGACTACCTTCAACCTCCTCAGTTGAATTCTCAGCCTAAAGACTGCCTTCAAACTTCTCAGTTGAATTCTCAGCCTCTAGACTGCATTCAACCTCCTGTTGAATTCTCTGACTATAGACTGCCTTCAACCTCCTCAGATGAATTCTCAGCCTATACACTGCCTTCAGCCTCCTCAGTTGAATTCTCAGCTTAAAGACTAACTTCAACCTCCTGTTGAATTTTCAGCCTATAGACTGTCTTCAACCTCCTCAGTTGAATTCGGAGCCTGCAGACTGCCTTCAACCTCCTCAGTTGAATTCGGAGACTGCAGACTGTCTTCAACCTCCTCAGTTGAATTCTGAGCCTACAGGCTGCCTTCAACCTCCTCAGTTGAATTATCAGCCTACAGACTGTCTTCAACCTCCTCAGTTGAATTCGGAGCCTGTAGACTGTCTTCAACCTCCTCAGTTGAATTCCGAGCCTACAGACTGTCTTCAACCTCCTCAGTTGAATTCTGAGCCTACAGACTCTCTTCAACCTCCTCAGTTGAATTCGGAGCCTGCAGACTGTCTTCAACCTCCTCAGTTGAATTCGGATCCTGCAGACTGTCTTCAACCTCCTCAGTTGAATTCTGAGCCTGCAGACTGTCTTCAACCTCCTCAGTTGAATTCTGAGCCTACCGACTGCCTTCAACCTCCTCAGTTGAATTCTCAGCCTACAGACTGTCTTCAACCTCCTCAGTTGAATTCTGAGCCTACAGACTGCCTTCAACCTCCTCAGTTGAATTCACAGCCCATACACTGCCTTCAACCACCTCAGTTGAAATCTCAGCCTATAGACTGCCTTCAACCTGCTCCGTTGAATTCTCAGCCTACAGACTGCCTTCAACCTCCTGTTGAATTTTCTGCTTATATACTGTCTTCAACCTCCTCAGTTGAATTCGGAGCCTACCGACTGCCTTCAACCTCCTCTGTTGAATTCTCAGCCTATAGACTGTCTTCAACCACCTCAGTAGAAATCTCAGCCTATAGACTGCCTTCAACCTACGCCGTTGAATTCTCAGTCTACAGACTGCCTGCAACCTCCTCAGTTGAATTCTCAGCCTATAGACTGCCTTCAACCTCCTCAGTTGAATTCGGAGCGTACAGACTGCCTTCAACCTCCTCAGTTGAATTCTCAGTCTACAGACTGCCTGCAACCTCCTCAGTTGAATTCGGAGCATGCAGACTGCCTGCAACCTACGCAGTTGAATTCTGAGCCAACACTGCCCTCAACCTCCTCAGTTAAATTCTCAGTCTACAGACTGCCTTCAACCTCCTCAGTTGAATTCGGAGCCTGCAGACTGCCTTCAACCTCCTCAGTTGAATTCTCAGCCTATAGACTGCCTTCAAACTCCTCAGTTGAATTATTAGCCTACCGACTGCCTTCAACCTCCTCTGTTGAATTTTCAGCCTATAGACTGTCTTCAACCCCGTCAGTTGAATTCACAGCCTTTTCACTGCCTTCAACCTCCTCCATTGAATTCTCAGCCTGTATACTGCTATCATCCTCCTCAGTTGAATTCTCAGCCTATAGACTACCTTCAACCTCCTCAGTTGAATTCTCAGCCTAAAGACTGCCTTCAAACTTCTCAGTTGAATTCTCAGCCTCTAGACTGCATTCAACCTCCTGTTGAATTCTCTGACTATAGACTGCCTTCAACCTCCTCAGATGAATTCTCAGCCTATACACTGCCTTCAGCCTCCTCAGTTGAATTCTCAGCTTAAAGACTAACTTCAACCTCCTGTTGAATTTTCAGCCTATAGACTGTCTTCAACCTCCTCAGTTGAATTCGGAGCCTGCAGACTGCCTTCAACCTCCTCAGTTGAATTCGGAGACTGCAGACTGTCTTCAACCTCCTCAGTTGAATTCTGAGCCTACAGGCTGCCTTCAACCTCCTCAGTTGAATTATCAGCCTACAGACTGTCTTCAACCTCCTCAGTTGAATTCGGAGCCTGTAGACTGTCTTCAACCTCCTCAGTTGAATTCCGAGCCTACAGACTGTCTTCAACCTCCTCAGTTGAATTCTGAGCCTACAGACTCTCTTCAACCTCCTCAGTTGAATTCGGAGCCTGCAGACTGTCTTCAACCTCCTCAGTTGAATTCGGATCCTGCAGACTGTCTTCAACCTCCTCAGTTGAATTCTGAGCCTGCAGACTGTCTTCAACCTCCTCAGTTGAATTCTGAGCCTACCGACTGCCTTCAACCTCCTCAGTTGAATTCTCAGCCTACAGACTGTCTTCAACCTCCTCAGTTGAATTCTGAGCCTACAGACTGCCTTCAACCTCCTCAGTTGAATTCACAGCCCATACACTGCCTTCAACCACCTCAGTTGAAATCTCAGCCTATAGACTGCCTTCAACCTGCTCCGTTGAATTCTCAGCCTACAGACTGCCTTCAACCTCCTGTTGAATTTTCTGCTTATATACTGTCTTCAACCTCCTCAGTTGAATTCGGAGCCTGCAGACTGCCTTCAACCTCCTCAGTTGAATTCGGAGACTGCAGACTGTCTTCAACCTCCTCAGTTGAATTCTGAGCCTGCAGACTGCCTTCAACCTCCTCAGTTGAATTCGGAGACTGCAGACTGTCTTCAACCTCCTCAGTTGAATTCTGAGCCTACAGGCTGCCTTCAACCTCCTCAGTTGAATTATCAGCCTACAGACTGTCTTCAACCTCCTCAGTTGAATTCGGAGCCTGTAGACTGTATTCAACCTCCTCAGTTGAATTCCGAGCCTACAGACTGTCTTCAACCTCCTCAGTTGAATTCTGAGCCTACAGACTCTATTCAACCTCCTCAGTTGAATTCGGAGCCTGCAGACTATCTTCAACCTCCTCAGTTGAATTCGGATCCTGCAGACTGTCTTCAACCTCCTCAGTTGAATTCTGAGCCTGCAGACTGTCTTCAAACTCCTCAGTTGAATTCTGAGCCTACCGACTGCCTTCAACCTCCTCAGTTGAATTCTCAGCCTACAGACTGTCTTCAACCTCCTCAGTTGAAT
Source organism: Hypanus sabinus (assembly GCF_030144855.1). Lineage (NCBI taxonomy): Eukaryota > Metazoa > Chordata > Chondrichthyes > Myliobatiformes > Dasyatidae > Hypanus > Hypanus sabinus. Next base: position 200,635 of record NW_026779046.1, on the reverse strand, counting down.
TCTGAGCCTACAGACTGCCTTCAACCTCCTCAGTTGAATTCACAGCCTATACACTGCCTTCAACCACCTCAGTTGAAATCTCAGCCTATAGACCACCTTCAACCTGCTCCGTTGAATTCTCAGCCTACAGACTGCCTTCAACCTCCTGTTGAATTTTCTGCCTATATACTGTCTTCAACCTCCTCAGTTGAATTCGGAGCCTGCAGACTGCCTTCAACCTGCTCCGTTGAATTCTCAGCCTACAGACTGCCTTCAACCTCCTGTTGAATTTTCTGCCTATATACTGTCTTCAACCTCCTCAGTTGAATTCGGAGCCTGCAGACTGCCTTCAACCTCCTCAGTTGAATTCTGAGCCTACAGGCTGCCTTCAACCTCCTCAGTTGAATTATCAGCCTACAGACTGTCTTCAACCTCCTCAGTTGAATTCGGAGCCTGTAGACTGTCTTCAACCTCCTCAGTTGAATTCCGAGCCTACAGACTGTCTTCAACCTCCTCAGTTGAATTCTGAGCCTACAGACTCTCTTCAACCTCCTCAGTTGAATTCGCAGCCTGCAGACTGTCTTCAACCTCCTCAGTTGAATTCGGATCCTGCAGACTGTCTTCAACCTCCTCAGTTGAATTCTGAGCCTGCAGACTGTCTTCAACCTCCTCAGTTGAATTCTGAGCCTACCGACTGCCTTCAACCTCCTCAGTTGAATTCTCAGCCTACAGACTGTCTTCAACCTCCTCAGTTGAATTCTGAGCCTACAGACTGCCTTCAACCTCCTCAGTTGAATTCACAGCCTATACACTGCCTTCAACCACCTCAGTTGAAATCTCAGCCTATAGACTGCCTTCAACCTGCTCCGTTGAATTCTCAGCCTACAGACTGCCTTCAACCTCCTGTTGAATTTTCTGCCTATATACTGTCTTCAACCTCCTCAGTTGAATTCGGAGCCTGCAGACTGCCTTCAACCTGCTCCGTTGAATTCTCAGCCTACAGACTGCCTTCAACCTCCTGTTGAATTTTCTGCCTATATACTGTCTTCAACCTCCTCAGTTGAATTCGGAGCCTACAGACTGTCTTCAACCTCCTCAGTTGAATTCCGAGCCTACAGACTGTCTTCAACCTCCTCAGTTGAATTCGGAACCTACAGACTCTCTTCAACCTCCTCAGTTGAATTCGGAGCCTGCAGACTGTCTTCAACATCCTCAGTTGAATTCAGATCCTGCAGACTGTCTTCAACCTCCTCAGTTGAATTCTGAGCCTGCAGACTGTCTTCAACCTCCTCAGTTGAATTCTGAGCCTACCGACTGCCTTCAACCTCCTCAGTTGAATTCTCAGCCTACAGACTGTCTTCAACCTCCTCAGTTGAATTATCATTCTACCGACTGCCTTCAACCTCCTCTGTTGAATTCGGATCCTGCAGACTGTCTTCAACCTCCTCAGTTGAATTCTGAGCCTGCAGACTGTCTTCAACCTCCTCAGTTGAATTCTGAGCCTACCGACTGCCTTCCACCTCCTCAGTTGAATTCTGAGCCTACAGACTGCCTTCAACCTCCTTAGTTGAATTCACAGCCTATACACTGCCTTCAACCACCTCAGTTGAAATCTCAGCCTATAGACTGCCTTCAACCTGCTCCGTTGAATTCTCAGCCTACAGACTGCCTTCAACCTCCTGTTGAATTTTCTGCCTATATACTGCCTGCAACCTCCTCAGTTGAATTCGGAGCCTGCAGACTGTCTTCAACCTCCTCAGTTGAATTCCGAGCCTACAGACTGTCTTCAACCTCCTCAGTTGAATTCGGAGCCTACAGACTCTCTTCAACCTCCTCAGTTGAATTCGGAGCCTGCAGACTGTCTTCAACCTCCTCAGTTGAATTCGGATCCTGCAGACTGTCTTCAACCTCCTCAGTTGAATTCTGAGCCTGCAGACTGTCTTCAACCTCCTCAGTTGAATTCTGAGCCTACCGACTGCCTTCAACCTCCTCAGTTGAATTCTCAGCCTACAGACTGTCTTCAACCTCCTCAGTTGAATTATCATCCTACCGACTGCCTTCAACCTCCTCTGTTGAATTCTCAGCCTATAGACTGTCTTCAACCACCTCAGTAGAAATCTCAGCCTATAGACTGCCTTCAACCTGCTCAGTTGAATTCTCAGTCTACAGACTGCCTGCAACCTCCTCAGTTGAATTCTCAGCCTATAGACTGCCTTCAACCTCCTCAGTTGAATTCGGAGCGTGCAGACTGCCTTCAACCTCCTCAGTTGAATTCTCAGTCTACAGACTGCCTGCAACCTCCTCAGTTGAATTCGGAGCGTGCAGACTGCCTGCAACCTACGCAGTTGAATTCTGAGCCAACACTGCCTTCAACCTCCTCAGTTAAATTCTCAGTCTACAGACTGCCTTCAACCTCCTCAGTTGAATTCGGAGCCTGCAGACTGCCTTAAACCTCCTCAGTTGAATTCTCAGCCTATAGATTGCCTTCAAACTCCTCAGTTGAATTATTAGCCTACCGAATGCCTTCAACCTCCTCAGTTGAATTCACAGCCTATACACTGCCTTCAAACTCCTCAGTTGAATTCTCAGCCTATAGACTGCCTTCAAACTCCTCAGTTGAATTATTAGCCTACCGACTGCCTTCAACCTCCTCTGTTGAATTCTCAGCCTATAGACTGTCTTCAACCACCTCAGATGAATTCTCAGCCTATACACTGCCTTCAGCCTCATCAGTTGAATTCTCAGCTTAAATACTAACTTCAACCTCCTGTTGAATTTTCAGCCTATAGACTGTCTTCAACCTCCTCAGTTGAATTCGGAGCCTGCAGACTGCCTTCAACCTCCTCAGTTGAATTCGGAAACTGCAGACTGTCTTCAACCTCCTCAGTTGAATTCTGAGCCTACAGGCTGCCTTCAACCTCCTCAGTTGAATTCTGAGCCTGCAGACTGTCTTCAACCTCCTCAGTTGAATTCTGAGCCTACAGAATGCCTTCAACCTCCTCAGTTGAATTCACAGCCTATACACTGCCTTCAAACTCCTCAGTTGAATTCTCAGCCTATAGACTGCCTTCAAACTCCTCAGTTGAATTCTGAGCCTACAGACTGCCTTCAACCTCCTCAGTTGAATTGTGAGCCTACAGACTGTCTTCAACCTCCTCAGTTGAATTCGGAGCCTGCAGACTGTCTTCAACCTCCTCAGTTGAATTCTGAGCCTACAGACTGCCTTCAACCTCCTCAGTTGAATTCACAGCCTATACACTGCCTTCAACCACCTCAGTTGAAATCTCAGCCTATAGACTGCCTTCAACCTGCTCCGTTGAATTCTCAGCCTACAGACTGCCTTCAACCTCCTGTTGAATTTTCTGCCTATATACTGTCTTCAACCACCTCAGTTGAATTCGGAGCCTGCAGACTGTCTTCAACCTCCTCAGTTGAATTCCGAGCCTACAGACTGTCTTCAACCTCCTCAGTTGAATTCTGAGCCTACAGACTCTCTTCAACCTCCTCAGTTGAATTCGCAGCCTGCAGACTGTCTTCAACCTCCTCAGTTGAATTCGGATCCTGCAGACTGTCTTCAACCTCCTCAGTTGAATTCTGAGCCTGCAGACTGTCTTCAACCTCCTCAGTTGAATTCTGAGCCTACCGACTGCCTTCAACCTCCTCAGTTGAATTCTCAGCCTACAGACTGTCTTCAACCTCCTCAGTTGAATTATCATCCTACCGACTGCCTTCAACCTCCTCAGTTGAATTCTCAGCCTATAGACTGCCTTCAAACTCCTCAGTTGAATTATTAGCCTACCGACTGCCTTCAACCTCCTCTGTTGAATTTTCAGCCTATAGACTGTCTTCAACCCCGTCAGTTGAATTCACAGCCTTTTCACTGCCTTCAACCTCCTCCATTGAATTCTCAGCCTGTAGACTGCTATCATCCTCCTCAGTTGAATTCTCAGCCTATAGACTACCTTCAACCTCCTCAGTTGAATTCTGAGCCTACAGACTGCCTTCAACCTCCTCAGTTGAATTCACAGCCTATACACTGCCTTCAACCACCTCAGTTGAAATCTCAGCCTATAGACTGCCTTCAACCTGCTCCGTTGAATTCTCAGCCTACAGACTGCCTTCAACCTCCTGTTGAATTTTCTGCCTATATACTGTCTTCAACCTCCTCAGTTGAATTCGGAGCCTGCAGACTGCCTTCAACCTGCTCCGTTGAATTCTCAGCCTACAGACTGCCTTCAACCTCCTGTTGAATTTTCTGCCTATATACTGTCTTCAACCTCCTCAGTTGAATTCGGAGCCTACAGACTGTCTTCAACCTCCTCAGTTGAATTCCGAGCCTACAGACTGTCTTCAACCTCCTCAGTTGAATTCGGAACCTACAGACTCTCTTCAACCTCCTCAGTTGAATTCGGAGCCTGCAGACTGTCTTCAACCTCCTCAGTTGAATTCAGATCCTGCAGACTGTCTTCAACCTCCTCAGTTGAATTCTGAGCCTGCAGACTGTCTTCAACCTCCTCAGTTGAATTCTGAGCCTACCGACTGCCTTCAACCTCCTCAGTTGAATTCTCAGCCTACAGACTGTCTTCAACCTCCTCAGTTGAATTATCATTCTACCGACTGCCTTCAACCTCCTCTGTTGAATTCGGATCCTGCAGACTGTCTTCAACCTCCTCAGTTGAATTCTGAGCCTGCAGACTGTCTTCAACCTCCTCAGTTGAATTCTGAGCCTACCGACTGCCTTCCACCTCCTCAGTTGAATTCTGAGCCTACAGACTGCCTTCAACCTCCTTAGTTGAATTCACAGCCTATACACTGCCTTCAACCACCTCAGTTGAAATCTCAGCCTATAGACTGCCTTCAACCTGCTCCGTTGAATTCTCAGCCTACAGACTGCCTTCAACCTCCTGTTGAATTTTCTGCCTATATACTGCCTGCAACCTCCTCAGTTGAATTCGGAGCCTGCAGACTGTCTTCAACCTCCTCAGTTGAATTCCGAGCCTACAGACTGTCTTCAACCTCCTCAGTTGAATTCGGAGCCTACAGACTCTCTTCAACCTCCTCAGTTGAATTCGGAGCCTGCAGACTGTCTTCAACCTCCTCAGTTGAATTCGGATCCTGCAGACTGTCTTCAACCTCCTCAGTTGAATTCTGAGCCTGCAGACTGTCTTCAACCTCCTCAGTTGAATTCTGAGCCTACCGACTGCCTTCAACCTCCTCAGTTGAATTCTCAGCCTACAGACTGTCTTCAACCTCCTCAGTTGAATTATCATCCTACCGACTGCCTTCAACCTCCTCTGTTGAATTCTCAGCCTATAGACTGTCTTCAACCACCTCAGTAGAAATCTCAGCCTATAGACTGCCTTCAACCTGCTCAGTTGAATTCTCAGTCTACAGACTGCCTGCAACCTCCTCAGTTGAATTCTCAGCCTATAGACTGCCTTCAACCTCCTCAGTTGAATTCGGAGCGTGCAGACTGCCTTCAACCTCCTCAGTTGAATTCTCAGTCTACAGACTGCCTGCAACCTCCTCAGTTGAATTCGGAGCGTGCCGACTGCCTGCAACCTACGCAGTTGAATTCTGAGCCAACACTGCCTTCAACCTCCTCAGTTAAATTCTCAGTCTACAGACTGCCTTCAACCTCCTCAGTTGAATTCGGAGCCTGCAGACTGCCTTAAACCTCCTCAGTTGAATTCTCAGCCTATAGATTGCCTTCAAACTCCTCAGTTGAATTATTAGCCTACCGAATGCCTTCAACCTCCTCAGTTGAATTCACAGCCTATACACTGCCTTCAAACTCCTCAGTTGAATTCTCAGCCTATAGACTGCCTTCAAACTCCTCAGTTGAATTATTAGCCTACCGACTGCCTTCAACCTCCTCTGTTGAATTCTCAGCCTATAGACTGTCTTCAACCACCTCAGATGAATTCTCAGCCTATACACTGCCTTCAGCCTCATCAGTTGAATTCTCAGCTTAAATACTAACTTCAACCTCCTGTTGAATTTTCAGCCTATAGACTGTCTTCAACCTCCTCAGTTGAATTCGGAGCCTGCAGACTGCCTTCAACCTCCTCAGTTGAATTCGGAAACTGCAGACTGTCTTCAACCTCCTCAGTTGAATTCTGAGCCTACAGGCTGCCTTCAACCTCCTCAGTTGAATTCTGAGCCTGCAGACTGTCTTCAACCTCCTCAGTTGAATTCTGAGCCTACAGAATGCCTTCAACCTCCTCAGTTGAATTCACAGCCTATACACTGCCTTCAAACTCCTCAGTTGAATTCTCAGCCTATAGACTGCCTTCAAACTCCTCAGTTGAATTCTGAGCCTACAGACTGCCTTCAACCTCCTCAGTTGAATTGTGAGCCTACAGACTGTCTTCAACCTCCTCAGTTGAATTCGGAGCCTGCAGACTGTCTTCAACCTCCTCAGTTGAATTCTGAGCCTACAGACTGCCTTCAACCTCCTCAGTTGAATTCACAGCCTATACACTGCCTTCAACCACCTCAGTTGAAATCTCAGCCTATAGACTGCCTTCAACCTGCTCCGTTGAATTCTCAGCCTACAGACTGCCTTCAACCTCCTGTTGAATTTTCTGCCTATATACTGTCTTCAACCACCTCAGTTGAATTCGGAGCCTGCAGACTGTCTTCAACCTCCTCAGTTGAATTCCGAGCCTACAGACTGTCTTCAACCTCCTCAGTTGAATTCTGAGCCTACAGACTCTCTTCAACCTCCTCAGTTGAATTCGCAGCCTGCAGACTGTCTTCAACCTCCTCAGTTGAATTCGGATCCTGCAGACTGTCTTCAACCTCCTCAGTTGAATTCTGAGCCTGCAGACTGTCTTCAACCTCCTCAGTTGAATTCTGAGCCTACCGACTGCCTTCAACCTCCTCAGTTGAATTCTCAGCCTACAGACTGTCTTCAACCTCCTCAGTTGAATTATCATCCTACCGACTGCCTTCAACCTCCTCAGTTGAATTCTCAGCCTATAGACTGCCTTCAAACTCCTCAGTTGAATTATTAGCCTACCGACTGCCTTCAACCTCCTCTGTTGAATTTTCAGCCTATAGACTGTCTTCAACCCCGTCAGTTGAATTCACAGCCTTTTCACTGCCTTCAACCTCCTCCATTGAATTCTCAGCCTGTAGACTGCTATCATCCTCCTCAGTTGAATTCTCAGCCTATAGACTACCTTCAACCTCCTCAGTTGAATTCTCAGCCTAAAGACTGCCTTCAAACTTCTCAGTTGAATTCTCAGCCTCTAGACTGCATTCAACCTCCTGTTGAATTCTCTGCCTATACACTGCCTTCAGCCTCCTCAGTTGAATTCTCAGCTTAAAGACTAACTTCAACCTCCTGTTGAATTTTCAGCCTATAGACTGTCTTCAACCTCCTCAGTTGAATTCGGAGCCTGCAGACTGTCTTCAACCTCCTCAGTTGAATTCGGAGACTGCAGACTGTCTTCAACCTCCTCAGTTGAATTCTGAGCCTACAGGCTGCCTTCAACCTCCTCAGTTGAATTCTGAGCCTGCAGACTGTCTTCAACCTCCTCAGTTGAATTCTGAGCCTACAGAATGCCTTCAACCTCCTCAGTTGAATTCACAGCCTATACACTGCCTTCAAACTCCTCAGTTGAATTCTCAGCCTATAGACTGCCTTCAAACTCCTCAGTTGAATTCTGTGCCTACAGACTGCCTTCAACCTCCTCAGTTGAATTGTGAGCCTACAGACTGTCTTCAACCTCCTCAGTTGAATTCGGAGCCTGCAGACTGTCTTCAACCTACTCAGTTGAATTCTGAGCCTACAGACTGCCTTCAACCTCCTCAGTTGAATTCACAGCCTATACACTGCCTTCAACCACCTCAGTTGAAATCTCAGCCTATAGACTGCCTTCAACCTGCTCCGTTGAATTCTCAGCCTACAGACTGCCTTCAACCTCCTGTTGAATTTTCTGCCTATATACTGTCTTCAACCTCCTCAGTTGAATTCGGAGCCTGCAGACTGTCTTCAACCTCCTCAGTTGAATTCCGAGCCTACAGACTGTCTTCAACCTCCTCAGTTGAATTCTGAGCCTACAGACTCTCTTCAACCTCCTCAGTTGAATTCGGAGCCTGCAGACTGTCTTCAACCTCCTCAGTTGAATTCGGATCCTGCAGACTGTCTTCAACCTCCTCAGTTGAATTCTGAGCCTGCAGACTGTCTTCAACCTCCTCAGTTGAATTCTGAGCCTACTGACTGCCTTCAACCTCCTCAGTTGAATTCTCAGCCTACAGACTGTCTTCAACCTCCTCAGTTGAATTATCATCCTACCGACTGCCTTCAACCTCCTCTGTTGAATTCTCAGCCTATAGACTGTCTTCAACCACCTCAGTAGAAATCTCAGCCTATAGACTGCCTTCAACCTACGCCGTTGAATTCTCAGTCTACAGACTGCCTGCAACCTCCTCAGTTGAATTCTCAGCCTATAGACTGCCTTCAACCTCCTCAGTTGAATTCGGAGCGTGCAGACTGCCTTCAACCTCCTAAGTTGAATTCTCAGTCTACAGACTGCCTGCAACCTCCTCAGTTGAATTCGGAGCATGCAGACTGCCTGCAACCTACGCAGTTGAATTCTGAGCCAACATTGCCTTCAACCTCCTCAGTTAAATTCTCAGTCTACAGACTGCCTTCAACCTCCTCAGTTGAATTCGGAGCCTGCAGACTGCCTTCAACCTCCTCAGTTGTATTCTCAGCCTATAGACTGCCTTCAAACTCCTCAGTTGAATTATTAGCCTACCGACTGCCTTCAACCTCCTCTGTTGAATTTTCAGCCTATAGACTGTCTTCAACCCCGTCAGTTGAATTCACAGCCTTTTCACTGCCTTCAACCTCCTCCATTGAATTCTCAGCCTGTAGACTGCTATCATCCTCCTCAGTTGAATTCTCAGCCTATAGACTGCCTTCAACCTCCTCAGTTGAATTCTCAGCTTAAAGACTAACTTCAACCTCCTGTTGAATTTTCAGCCTATAGACTGTCTTCAACCTCCTCAGTTGAATTCGGAGCCTGCAGACTGCCTTCAACCTCCTCAGTTGAATTCGGAGACTGCAGACTGTCTTCAACCTCCTCAGTTGAATTCTGAGCCTACAGGCTGCCTTCAACCTCCTCAGTTGAATTCTGAGCCTACAGAATGCCTTCAACCTCCTCAGTTGAATTCACAGCCTATACACTGCCTTCAAACTCCTCAGTTGAATTCTCAGCCTATAGACTGCCTTCAAACTCCTCAGTTGAATTCTGAGCCTACAGACTGCCTTCAACCTCCTCAGTTGAATTTTCAGCCTACAGACTGTCTTCAACCTGCTCAGATGAATTCTCAGCCTATACACTGCCTTCTACCTCCTCAGTTGAATTTTCAGCCTATAGAATGTCTTCAAAGTCCTCAGATGAATTCTCAGCCTATACACTGCCTTCTGCCTCCTCAGTTGAATTTTCAGCCTATAGAATGTCTTCAACCTCCTCAGTTGAATTCTCAGCCTAAAGACTGCCTTCAAACTTCTCAGTTGAATTCTCAGCCTCCAGACTGCATTCAACCTCCTGTTGAATTCTCTGCCTATAGACTGCCTTCAACCTCCTCAGATGAATTCTCAGCCTATACACTGCCTTCAGCCTCCTCAGTTGAATTCTCAGCTTAAAGACTAACTTCAACCTCCTGTTGAATTTTCAGCCTATAGACTGTCTTCAACCTCCTCAGTTGAATTCGGAGCCTGCAGACTGCCTTCAACCTCCTCAGTTGAATTCGGAGACTGCAGACTGTCTTCAACCTCCTCAGTTGAATTCTGAGCCTACAGGCTGCCTTCAACCTCCTCAGTTGAATTCTGAGCCTGCAGAGTGTCTTCAACCTCCTCAGTTGAATTCTGAGCCTACAGAATGCCTTCAACCTCCTCAGTTGAATTCACAGCCTATACACTGCCTTCAAACTCCTCAGTTGAATTCTCAGCCTATAGACTGCCTTCAAACTCCTCAGTTCAATTCTGAGCCTACAGACTGCCTTCAACCTCCTCAGTTGAATTTTCAGCCTACAGACTGTCTTCAAACTCCTCAGATGAATTCTCAGCCTATACACTGCCTTCTGCCTCCTCAGTTGAATTTTCAGCCTATAGAATGTCTTCAAACTCCTCAGATGAATTCTCAGCCTATACAATGCCTTCATCCTTAGTTGAATTCTGAGCGTACAGACTGTCTTCAACATACCCAGTTGAATTCTGAGCCTATAGACTGTCTTCAAGCTCCTCAGTTGAATTCTCAGGCTATAGACTGCCTTCAACCTCTGCAGTTGAATTCTCAGCCTATACACTGCCTTCAACCTCCTCAGTTGAATTCTCAGCCTACAGACTGTCTTCAACCTACTCAGTTGAATTCTCAGCCTATAGACTGTCTTCAACCTCCTCAGTTGAATTCTCAGCCTATAGACTGCCTTCAACCTCTGCAGTTGAATTCTCAGCCTATACACTGCCTTCAACCTTCTCAGTTGAATTCTCAGCCTACAGACTGCCTTCAACCTCCTCATTTGAATTCTCAGCCTGTAGACTGCCTTCAACCTCCTCAGTTGAATTCTGAGCCGACAGACTGCCTTCAACCTACGCAGTTGAATTCTCAGTCTACAGACTGCCTGCAACCTCCTCAGTTGAATTCTCAGCCTATAGACTGCCTTCAACCTCCTCAGTTGAATTCGGAGCGTGCAGACTGCCTTCAACCTCCTAAGTTGAATTCTCAGTCTACAGACTGCCTGCAACCTCCTCAGTTGAATTCGGAGCATGCAGACTGCCTGCAACCTACGCAGTTGAATTCTGAGCCAACATTGCCTTCAACCTCCTCAGTTAAATTCTCAGTCTACAGACTGCCTTCAACCTCCTCAGTTGAATTCGGAGCCTGCAGACTGCCTTCAACCTCCTCAGTTGTATTCTCAGCCTATAGACTGCCTTCAAACTCCTCAGTTGAATTATTAGCCTACCGACTGCCTTCAACCTCCTCTGTTGAATTTTCAGCCTATAGACTGTCTTCAACCCCGTCAGTTGAATTCACAGCCTTTTCACTGCCTTCAACCTCCTCCATTGAATTCTCAGCCTGTAGACTGCTATCATCCTCCTCAGTTGAATTCTCAGCCTATAGACTACCTTCAACCTCCTCAGTTGAATTCTCAGCTTAAAGACTAACTTCAACCTCCTGTTGAATTTTCAGCCTATAGACTGTCTTCAACCTCCTCAGTTGAATTCGGAGCCTGCAGACTGCCTTCAACCTCCTCAGTTGAATTCGGAGACTGCAGACTGTCTTCAACCTCCTCAGTTGAATTCTGAGCCTACAGGCTGCCTTCAACCTCCTCAGTTGAATTCTGAGCCTACAGAATGCCTTCAACCTCCTCAGTTGAATTCACAGCCTATACACTGCCTTCAAACTCCTCAGTTGAATTCTCAGCCTATAGACTGCCTTCAAACTCCTCAGTTGAATTCTGAGCCTACAGACTGCCTTCAACCTCCTCAGTTGAATTTTCAGCCTACAGACTGTCTTCAACCTGCTCAGATGAATTCTCAGCCTATACACTGCCTTCTACCTCCTCAGTTGAATTTTCAGCCTATAGAATGTCTTCAAAGTCCTCAGATGAATTCTCAGCCTATACACTGCCTTCTGCCTCCTCAGTTGAATTTTCAGCCTATAGAATGTCTTCAACCTCCTCAGTTGAATTCTCAGCCTAAAGACTGCCTTCAAACTTCTCAGTTGAATTCTCAGCCTCCAGACTGCATTCAACCTCCTGTTGAATTCTCTGCCTATAGACTGCCTTCAACCTCCTCAGATGAATTCTCAGCCTATACACTGCCTTCAGCCTCCTCAGTTGAATTCTCAGCTTAAAGACTAACTTCAACCTCCTGTTGAATTTTCAGCCTATAGACTGTCTTCAACCTCCTCAGTTGAATTCGGAGCCTGCAGACTGCCTTCAACCTCCTCAGTTGAATTCGGAGACTGCAGACTGTCTTCAACCTCCTCAGTTGAATTCTGAGCCTACAGGCTGCCTTCAACCTCCTCAGTTGAATTCTGAGCCTGCAGAGTGTCTTCAACCTCCTCAGTTGAATTCTGAGCCTACAGAATGCCTTCAACCTCCTCAGTTGAATTCACAGCCTATACACTGCCTTCAAACTCCTCAGTTGAATTCTCAGCCTATAGACTGCCTTCAAACTCCTCAGTTCAATTCTGAGCCTACAGACTGCCTTCAACCTCCTCAGTTGAATTTTCAGCCTACAGACTGTCTTCAAACTCCTCAGATGAATTCTCAGCCTATACACTGCCTTCTGCCTCCTCAGTTGAATTTTCAGCCTATAGAATGTCTTCAAACTCCTCAGATGAATTCTCAGCCTATACAATGCCTTCATCCTTAGTTGAATTCTGAGCGTACAGACTGTCTTCAACATACCCAGTTGAATTCTGAGCCTATAGACTGTCTTCAAGCTCCTCAGTTGAATTCTCAGGCTATAGACTGCCTTCAACCTCTGCAGTTGAATTCTCAGCCTATACACTGCCTTCAACCTCCTCAGTTGAATTCTCAGCCTACAGACTGTCTTCAACCTACTCAGTTGAATTCTCAGCCTATAGACTGTCTTCAACCTCCTCAGTTGAATTCTCAGCCTATAGACTGCCTTCAACCTCTGCAGTTGAATTCTCAGCCTATACACTGCCTTCAACCTTCTCAGTTGAATTCTCAGCCTACAGACTGCCTTCAACCTCCTCATTTGAATTCTCAGCCTGTAGACTGCCTTCAACCTCCTCAGTTGAATTCTGAGCCGACAGACTGCCTTCAACCTACGCAGTTGAATTCTCAGTCTACAGACTGCCTGCAACCTCCTCAGTTGAATTCTCAGCCTATAGACTGCCTTCAACCTCCTCAGTTGAATTCGGAGCGTGCAGACTGCCTTCAACCTCCTCAGTTGAATTCTCAGTCTACAGTCTGCCTGCAACCTCCTCAGTTGAATTCGGAGCGTGCAGACTGCCTGCAACCTACGCAGTTGAATTCTGAGCCTATACACGGCCTTCAACCTCCTCAGTTGAATTCTCAGTCTACAGACTGCCTTCAACCTCCTCAGTTGAATTCGGAGCCTGCAGACTGTCTTCAAACTCCTCAGATGAATTCTCAGCCTATACACTGCCTTCTGCCTCCTCAGTTGAATTTTCAGCCTATAGAATGTCTTCAAACTCCTCAGATGAATTCTCAGCCTATACAATGCCTTCATCCTTAGTTGAATTCTGAGCGTACAGACTGTCTTCAACATACCCAGTTGAATTCTGAGCCTATAGACTGTCTTCAAGCTCCTCAGTTGAATTCTCAGGCTATAGACTGCCTTCAACCTCTGCAGTTGAATTCTCAGCCTATAGACTGTCTTCAACCTCCTCAGTTGAATTCTCAGCCTATAGACTGCCGTCAACCTCTGCAGTTGAATTCTCAGCCTATACACTGCCTTCAACCTTCTCAGTTGAATTCTCAGCCTACAGACTGCCTTCAACCTCCTCATTTGAATTCTCAGCCTGTAGACTGCCTTCAACCTCCTCAGTTGAATTCTGAGCCGACAGACTGCCTTCAACCTACGCAGTTGAATTCTCAGTCTACAGACTGCCTGCAACCTCCTCAGTTGAATTCTCAGCCTATAGACTGCCTTCAACCTCCTCAGTTGAATTCGGAGCGTGCAGACTGCCTTCAACCTCCTCAGTTGAATTCTCAGTCTACAGTCTGCCTGCAACCTCCTCAGTTGAATTCGGAGCGTGCAGACTGCCTGCAACCTACGCAGTTGAATTCTGAGCCTATACACGGCCTTCAACCTCCTCAGTTGAATTCTCAGTCTACAGACTGCCTTCAACCTCCTCAGTTGAATTCGGAGCCTGCAGACTGTCTTCAACCTCCTCAGTTTAATTCTGAGCCTACAGACTGCCTTCAACCTCCTCAGTTGAATTCACAGCCTATACACTGCCTTCAACCTCCTCAGTTGAATTCTCAGCCTATAGACTGCCTTCAAACTCCTCAGTTGAATTATTAGCCTACCGATTGCCTTCAACCTCCTCTGTTGAATTCTCAGCCTATAGACAGTCTTCAACCACCTCAGATGAATTCTCAGCCTATACACTGCCTTCAGCCTCATCAGTTGAATTCTCAGCTTAAAGACTAACTTCCACCTCCTGTTGAATTTTCAGCCTATAGACTGTCTTCAACCTCCTCAGTTGAATTCGGAGCCTGCAGACTGCCTTCAAACTCCTCAGTTGAATTCGGAGACTGCAGACTGTCTTCAACCTCCTCAGTTGAATTCTGAGCCTACAGGCTGCCTTCAACCTCCTCAGTTGAGTTCTGAGCCTGCAGACTGTCTTCAACCTCCTCAGTTGAATTCACAGCCTATACACTGCCTTCAAACTCCTCAGTTGAATTCTCAGCCTAGAGACTGCCTTCAAACTCCTCAGTTGAATTCTGAGCCTACAGACTGCCTTCAACCTCCTCAGTTGAATTTTCAGCCTACAGACTGTCTTCAACCTCCTCAGATGAATTCTCAGCCTATACACTGCCTTCTGCCTCCTCAGTTGAATTTTCAGCCTATAGAATGTCTTCAACCTCCTCAGTTGAATTCTCAGCCTAAAGACTGCCTTCAAACTTCTCAGTTGAATTCTCAGCCTCTAGACTGCATTCAACCTCCTGTTGAATTCTCTGCCTATAGACTGCCTTCAACCTCCTCAGATGAATTCTCAGCCTATACACTGCCTTCAGCCTCCTCAGTTGAATTCTCAGCTTAAAGACTAACTTCAACCTCCTGTTGAATTTTCAGCCTATAGACTGTCTTCAATCTCCTCAGTTGAATTCGGAGCCTGCAGACTGCCTTCAACCTCCTCAGTTGAATTCGGAGACTGCAGACTGTCTTCAACCTCCTCAGTTGAATTCTGAGCCTACAGGCTGCCTTCAACCTCCTCAGTTGAATTCTGAGCCTGCAGACTGTCTTCAACCTCCTCAGTAGAATTCTGAGCCTACAGAATGCCTTCAACCTCCTCAGTTGAATTCACAGCCTATACACTGCCTTCAAACTCCTCAGTTGAATTCTCAGCCTATAGACTGCCTTCAAACTCCTCAGTTGAATTCTGAGCCTACAGACTGCCTTCAACCTCCTCAGTTGAATTCTGAGCCTACAGACTGTCTTCAACCTCCTCAGTTGAATTCGGAGCCTGCAGACTGTCTTCAACCTCCTCAGTTGAATTCTGAGCCTAAAGACTGCCTTCAACCTCCTCAGTTGAATTCACAGCCTATACACTGCCTTCAACCACCTCAGTTGAAATCTCAGCCTATAGACTGCCTTCAACCTGCTCCGTTGAATTCTCAGCCTACAGACTGCCTTCAACCTCCTGTTGAATTTTCTGCCTATATACTGTCTTCAACCTCCTCAGTTGAATTCGGAGCCTGCAGACTGTCTTCAACCTCCTCAGTTGAATTCCGAGCCTACAGACTGTCTTCAACCTCCTCAGTTGAATTCGGAGCCTGCAGACTGTCTTGAACCTCCTCAGTTGAATTCTGAGCCTACAGACTCTCTTCAATCTCCTCAGTTGAATTCAGAGCCTGCAGACTGTCTTCAACCTCCTCAGTTGAATTCGGATCCTGCAGACTCTCTTCAACTTACTCAGTTGAATTCTGAGCCTACAGACTGTCTTCAACCTCCTCTGTTGAATTCTCAGCCTATAGACTGTCTTCAACCACCTCAGTAGA
This sequence comes from Hypanus sabinus, assembly GCF_030144855.1. Lineage (NCBI taxonomy): Eukaryota > Metazoa > Chordata > Chondrichthyes > Myliobatiformes > Dasyatidae > Hypanus > Hypanus sabinus. Next base: position 184,909 of record NW_026779046.1, on the reverse strand, counting down.
AATCTCAGCCTATAGACTGCCTTCAACATACGCAGTTGAATTCTCAGTCTACAGACTGCCTGCAACCTCCTCAGTTGAATTCTTAGCCTATAGACTGCCTTCAACCTCCTCAGTTGAATTCGGAGCGTGCAGACTGCCTTCAACCTCCTCAGTTGAATTCTCAGTCTACAGTCTGCCTGCAACCTCCTCAGTTGAATTCGGAGCATGCAGACTGCCTGCAACCTACGCAGTTGAATTCTGAGACAACACTGCCTTCAACCTCCTCAGTTAAATTCTCAGTCTACAGACTGCCTTCAACCTCCTCAGTTGAATTCGGAGCCTGCAGACTGCCTTCAACCTCCTCAGTTAAATTCTCAGTCTACAGACTGCCTTCAACCTCCTCAGTTGAATTCGGAGCCTGCAGACTGCCTTCAACCTCCTCAGTTGAATTCTCAGCCTATAGACTGCCTTCAAACTCCTCAGTTGAATTATTAGCCTACCGACTGCCTTCAACCTCCTCTGTTGAATTTTCAGCCTATAGACTGTCTTCAACCCCGTCAGTTGAATTCACAGCCTTTTCACTGCCTTCAACCTCCTCCATTGAATTCTCAGCCTGTAGACTGCTATCATCCTCCTCAGTTGAATTCTCAGCCTATAGACTACCTTCAACCTCCTCAGTTGAATTCTCAGCCTAAAGACTGCCTTCAAACTTCTCAGTTGAATTCTCAGCCTCTAGACTGCATTCAACGTCCTGTTGAATTCTCTGCCTATAGACTGCCTTCAACCTCCTCAGATGAATTCTCAGCCTATACACTGCCTTCAGCCTCCTCAGTTGAATTCTCAGCTTAAAGACTAACTTCAACCTCCTGTTGAATTTTCAGCCTATAGACTGTCTTCAACCTCCTCAGTTGAATTCGGAGCCTGCAGACTGCCTTCAACCTCCTCAGTTGAATTCGGAGACTGCAGACTGTCTTCAACCTCCTCAGTTGAATTCTGAGCCTACAGGCTGCCTTCAACCTCCTCAGTTGAATTCTGAGCCTGCAGAGTGTCTTCAACCTCCTCAGTTGAATTCTGAGCCTACAGAATGCCTTCAACCTCCTCAGTTGAATTCACAGCCTATACACTGCCTTCAAACTCCTCAGTTGAATTTTCAGCCTATAGAATGTCTTCAAACTCCTCAGATGAATTCTCAGCCTATACAATGCCTTCATCCTTAGTTGAATTCTGAGCGTACAGACTGTCTTCAACATACCCAGTTGAATTCTGAGCCTATAGACTGTCTTCAACCTCCTCAGTTGAATTCTCAGGCTATAGACTGCCTTCAACCTCTGCAGTTGAATTCTCAGCCTATACACTGCCTTCAACCTCCTCAGTTGAATTCTCAGCCTACAGACTGTCTTCAACCTACTCAGTTGAATTCTCAGCCTATAGACTGTCTTCAACCTCCTCAGTTGAATTCTCAGCCTACAGACTGCCTTCAACCTCCTCATTTGAATTCTCAGCCTGTAGGCTGCCTTCAACCTCCTCAGTTGAATTCTCAGCCTACAGACTGCCTGCAACCTCCTCAGTTGAATTCTCAGCCTATAGACTGCCTTCAACCTCCTCAGTTGAATTCGGAGCGTGCAGACTGCCTTCAACCTCCTCAATTGAATTCTCAGTCTACAGACTGCCTGCAACCTCCTCAGTTTAATTCGGAGCGTGCAGACTGCCTGCAACCTACGCAGTGGAATTCTGAGCCTATACACGGCCTTCAACCTCCTCAGTTGAATTCTCAGTCTACAGACTGCCTTCAACCTCCTCAGTTGAATTCGGAGCCTGCAGACTGTCTTCAACCTCCTCAGTTTAATTCTGAGCCTACAGACTGCCTTCAACCTCCTCAGTTGAATTCACAGCCTATACACTGCCTTCAACCTCCTCAGTTGAATTCTCAGCCTATAGACTGCCTTCAAACTCCTCAGTTGAATTATTAGCCTACCGACTGCCTTCAACCTCCTCTGTTGAATTCTCAGCCTATAGACTGTCTTCAACCACCTCAGATGAATTCTCAGCCTATACACTGCCTTCAGCCTCATCAGTTGAATTCTCAGCTTAAATACTAACTTCCACCTCCTGTTGAATTTTCAGCATATAGACTGTCTTCAACCTCCTCAGTTGAATTCGGAGCCTGCAGACTGCCTTCAACCTCCTCAGTTGAATTCGGAGACTGCAGACTGTCTTCAACCTCCTCAGTTGAATTCTGAGCCTACAGGCTGCCTTCAACCTCCTCAGTTGAATTCTGAGCCTGCCGACTGCCTTCAATCTCCTCAGTTGAATTCTGAGCCTACAGGCTGCCTTCAACCTCCTCAGTTGAATTCTGAGCCTACAGAATACCTTCAACCTCCTCAGTTCAATTCACAGCCTATACACTGCCTTCAACCACCTCAGTTGAATTCTCAGCCTATAGACTGCCTTCAAACTCCTCAGTTGAATTCTGAGCCTACAGACTGCCTTCAACCTCCTCAGTTGAATTCTGAGCCTACAGACTGTCTTCAACCTCCTCAGTTGAATTCGGAGCCTGCAGACTGTCTTCAACCTCCTCAGTTGAATTCACAGCCTATACACTGCCTTCAACCACCTCAGTTGAAATCTCAGCCTATAGACTGCCTTCAACCTGCTCCGTTGAATTCTCAGCCTACAGACTGCCTTCAACCTCCTGTTGAATTTTCTGCCTATATACTGTCTTCAACCTCCTCAGTTGAATTCGGAGCCTGCAGACTGTCTTCAACCTCCTCAGTTGAATTCCGAGCCTACAGACTGCCTTCAACCTCCTCTGTTGAATTCTCAGCCTATAGACTGTCTTCAACCACCTCAGTAGAAATCTCAGCCTATAGACTGCCTTCAACCTACGCAGTTGAATTCTCAGTCTACAGACTGCCAGCAACCTCCTCAGTTGAATTCTTAGCCTATAGACTGCCTTCAACCTCCTCAGTTGAATTCGGAGCGTGCAGACTGCCTTCAACCTCCTCAGTTGAATTCTCAGTCTACAGTCTGCCTGCAACCTCCTCAGTTGAATTCGGAGCATGCAGACTGCCTGCAACCTACGCAGTTGAATTCTGAGCCAACACTGCCTTCAACCTCCTCAGTTAAATTCTCAGTCTACAGACTGCCTTCAACCTCCTCAGTTGAATTCGGAGCCTGCAGACTGCCTTCAACCTCCTCAGTTAAATTCTCAGTCTACAGACTGCCTTCAACCTCCTCAGTTGAATTCGGAGCCTGCAGACTGCCTTCAACCTCCTCAGTTGAATTCTCAGCCTATAGACTGCCTTCAAACTCCTCAGTTGAATTATTAGCCTACCGACTGCCTTCAACCTCCTCTGTTGAATTTTCAGCCTATAGACTGTCTTCAACCCCGTCAGTTGAATTCACAGCCTTTTCACTGCCTTCAACCTCCTCCATTGAATTCTCAGCCTGTAGACTGCTATCATCCTCCTCAGTTGAATTCTCAGCCTATAGACTACCTTCAACCTCCTCAGTTGAATTCTCAGCCTAAAGACTGCCTTCAAACTTCTCAGTTGAATTCTCAGCCTCTAGACTGCATTCAACCTCCTGTTGAATTCTCTGCCTATAGACTGCCTTCAACCTCCTCAGATGAATTCTCAGCCTATACACTGCCTTCAGCCTCCTCAGTTGAATTCTCAGCTTAAAGACTAACTTCAACCTCCTGTTGAATTTTCAGCCTATAGACTGTCTTCAACCTCCTCAGTTGAATTCGGAGCCTGCAGACTGCCTTCAACCTCCTCAGTTGAATTCGTAGACTGCAGACTGTCTTCAACCTCCTCAGTTGAATTCTGAGCCTACAGGCTGCCTTCAACCTCCTCAGTTGAATTCTGAGCCTGCAGAGTGTCTTCAACCTCCTCAGTTGAATTCTGAGCCTACAGAATGCCTTCAACCTCCTCAGTTGAATTCACAGCCTATACACTGCCTTCAAACTCCTCAGTTGAATTTTCAGCCTATAGAATGTCTTCAAACTCCTCAGATGAATTCTCAGCCTATACAATGCCTTCATCCTTAGTTGAATTCTGAGCGTACAGACTGTCTTCAACATACCCAGTTGAATTCTGAGCCTATAGACTGTCTTCAACCTCCTCAGTTGAATTCTCAGGCTATAGACTGCCTTCAACCTCTGCAGTTCAATTCTCAGCCTATACACTGCCTTCAACCTCCTCAGTTGAATTCTCAGCCTACAGACTGTCTTCAACCTACTCAGTTGAATTCTCAGCCTATAGACTGTCTTCAACCTCCTCAGTTGAATTCTCAGCCTATAGACTGCCGTCAACCTCTGCAGTTGAATTCTCAGCCTATACACTGCCTTCAACCTCCTCAGTTGAATTCTCAGCCTACAGACTGCCTTCAACCTCCTCATTTGAATTCTCAGCAAGTAGACTGCCTTCAACCTCCTCAGTTGAATTCTCAGCCTACAGACTGCCTGCAACCTCCTCAGTTGAATTCTCAGCCTATAGACTGCCTTCAACCTCCTCAGTTGAATTCGGAGCGTGCAGACTGCCTTCAACCTCCTCAATTGAATTCTCAGTCTACAGACTGCCTGCAACCTCCTCAGTTTAATTCGGAGCGTGCAGACTGCCTGCAACCTACGAAGTGGAATTCTGAGCCGATACACGGCCTTCAACCTCCTCAGTTGAATTCTCAGTCTACAGACTGCCTTCAACCTCCTCAGTTGAATTCGGAGCCTGCAGACTGTCTTCAACCTCCTCAGTTTAATTCTGAGCCTACAGACTGCCTTCAACCTCCTCAGTTGAATTCACAGCCTATACACTGCCTTCAACCTCCTCAGTTGAATTCTCAGCCTATAGACTGCCTTCAAACTCCTCAGTTGAATTATTAGCCTACCGACTGCCTTCAACCTCCTCTGTTGAATTCTCAGCCTATAGACTGTCTTCAACCACCTCAGATGAATTCTCAGCCTATACACTGCCTTCAGCCTCATCAGTTGAATTCTCAGCTTAAATACTAACTTCCACCTCCTGTTGAATTTTCAGCATATAGACTGTCTTCAACCTCCTCAGTTGAATTTGGAGCCTGCAGACTGCCTTCAACCTCCTCAGTTGAATTCGGAGACTGCAGACTGTCTTCAACCTCCTCAGTTGAATTCTGAGCCTACAGGCTGCCTTCAACCTCCTCAGATGAATTCTGAGCCTGCAGACTGTCTTCAACCTCCTCAGTTGAATTCGGAGCCTACAGAATGCCTTCAACCTCCTCAGTTGAATTCACAGCCTATACACTGCCTTCAAACTCCTCAGTTGAATTCTCAGCCTATATACTGCCTTCAACCTCCTCAGTTGAATTCTGAGCCTGCAGACTGTCTTCAACCTCCTCAGTTGAATTCTGAGCCTACAGAATACCTTCAACCTCCTCAGTTCAATTCACAGCCTATACACTGCCTTCAACCACCTCAGTTGAATTCTCAGCCTATAGACTGCCTTCAAACTCCGCAGTTGAATTCTGAGCCTACAGACTGTCTTCAACCTCCTCAGTTGAATTCGGAGCCTGCAGACTGTCTTCAACCTCCTCAGTTGAATTCTGAGCCTACAGACTGCCTTCAACCTCCTCAGTTGAATTCACAGCCTATACACTGCCTTCAACCACCTCAGTTGAAATCTCAACCTATAGACTGCCTTCAACCTGCTCCGTTGAATTCTCAGCCTACAGACTGCCTTCAACCTCCTGTTGAATTTTCTGCCTATATACTGTCTTCAACCTCCTCAGTTGAATTCGGAGCCTGCAGACTGTCTTCAACCTCCTCAGTTGAATTCCGAGCCTACAGACTGTCTTCAACCTCCTCAGTTGAATTCTGAGCCTGCAGACTGTCTTCAACCTCCTCAGTTGAATTCTGAGCCTACAGAATACCTTCAACCTCCTCAGTTCAATTCACAGCCTATACACTGCCTTCAACCACCTCAGTTGAATTCTCAGCCTATAGACTGCCTTCAAACTCCTCAGTTGAATTCTGAGCCTACAGACTGCCTTCAACCTCCTCAGTTGAATTCGGAGCCTACAGACTGTCTTCAACCTCCTCAGTTGAATTCGGAGCCTGCAGACTGTCTTCAACCCCCTCAGTTGAATTCTGAGCCTACAGACTGCCTTCAACCTCCTCAGTTGAATTCACAGCCTATACACTGCCTTCAACCACCTCAGTTGAAATCTCAGCCTATAGACTGCCTTCAACCTGCTCCGTTGAATTCTCAGCCTGCAGACTGCCTTCAACCTCCTGTTGAATTTTCTGCCTATATACTGTCTTCAACCTCCTCAGTTGAATTCGGAGCCTGCAGACTGTCTTCAACCTCCTCAGTTGAATTCCGAGCCTACAGACTGTCTTCAACCTCCTCAGTTGAATTCGGAGCCTGCAGACTGTCTTGAACCTCCTCAGTTGAATTCTGAGCCTACAGACTCTCTTCAATCTCCTCAGTTGAATTCAGAGCCTGCAGACTGTCTTCAACCTCCTCAGTTGAATTCGGATCCTGCAGACTGTCTTCAACCTCCTTAGTTGAATTCTGAGCCTACAGACTGTCTTCAACCTCCTCAGTTGAATTATCATCCTACCGACTGCCTTCAACCTCCTCTGTTGAATTCTCAGCCTATAGACTGTCTTCAACCACCTCAGTAGAAATCTCAGCCTATAGACTGCCTTCAACCTACGCAGTTGAATTCTCAGTCTACAGACTGCCTGCAACCTCCTCAGTTGAATTCTTAGCCTATAGACTGCCTTCAACCTCCTCAGTTGAATTCGGAGCGTGCAGACTGCCTTCAACCTCCTCAGTTGAATTCTCAGTCTACAGTCTGCCTGCAACCTCCTCAGTTGAATTCGGAGCATGCAGACTGCCTGCAACCTACGCAGTTGAATTCTGAGCCAACACTGCCTTCAACCTCCTCAGTTAAATTCTCAGTCTACAGACTGCCTTCAACCTCCTCAGTTGAATTCGGAGCCTGCAGACTGCCTTCAACCTCCTCAGTTGAATTCTCAGCCTATAGACTGCCTTCAAACTCCTCAGTTGAATTATTAGCCTACCGACTGCCTTCAACCTCCTCTGTTGAATTTTCAGCCTATAGACTGTCTTCAACCCCGTCAGTTGAATTCACAGCCTTTTCACTGCCTTCAACCTCCTCCATTGAATTCTCAGCCTGTAGACTGCTATCATCCTCCTCAGTTGAATTCTGAGCCTACAGACTGCCTTCAACCTCCTCAGTTGAATTTTCAGCCTACAGACTGTCTTCAAACTCCTCAGATGAATTCTCAGCCTATACACTGCCTTCTGCCTCCTCAGTTGAATTTTCAGCCTATAGAATGTCTTCAAACTCCTTAGATGAATTCTCAGCCTATACAATGCCTTCATCCTTAGTTGAATTCTGAGCGTACAGACTGTCTTCAACATACCCAGTTGAATTCTGAGCCTATAGACTGTCTTCAACCTCCTCAGTTGAATTCTCAGGCTATAGACTGCCTTCAACCTCTGCAGTTGAATTCTCAGCCTATACACTGCCTTGAACCTCCTCAGTTGAATTCTCAGCCTACAGACTGTCTTCAACCTACTCAGTTGAATTCTCAGCCTATAGACTGCCGTCAACCTCTGCAGTTGAATTCTCAGCCTATACACTGCCTTCAACCTCCTCAGTTGAATTCTCAGCCTACAGACTGCCTTCAACCTCCTCATTTGAATTCTCAGCAAGTAGACTGCCTTCAACCTCCTCAGTTGAATTCTCAGCCTACAGACTGCCTGCAACCTCCTCAGTTGAATTCTCAGCCTATAGACTGCCTTCAACCTCCTCAGTTGAATTCGGAGCGTACAGACTGCCTTCAACCTCCTCAATTGAATTCTCAGTCTACAGACTGCCTGCAACCTCCTCAGTTTAATTCGGAGCGTGCAGACTGCCTGCAACCTACGCAGTGGAATTCTGAGCCTATACACGGCCTTCAACCTCCTCAGTTGAATTCTCAGTCTACAGACTGCCTTCAACCTCCTCAGTTGAATTCGGAGCCTGCAGACTGTCTTCAACCTCCTCAGTTTAATTCTGAGCCTACAGACTGCCTTCAACCTCCTCAGTTGAATTCACAGCCTATACACTGCCTTCAACCTCCTCAGTTGAATTCTCAGCCTATAGACTGCCTTCAAACTCCTCAGTTGAATTATTAGCCTACCGACTGCCTTCAACCTCCTCTGTTGAATTCTCAGCCTATAGACTGTCTTCAACCACCTCAGATGAATTCTCAGCCTATACACTGCCTTCAGCCTCATCAGTTGAATTCTCAGCTTAAATACTAACTTCCAACTCCTGTTGAATTTTCAGCATATAGACTGTCTTCAACCTCCTCAGTTGAATTCGGAGCCTGCAGACTGCCTTCAACCTCCTCAGTTGAATTCGGAGACTGCAGACTGTCTTCAACCTCCTCAGTTGAATTCTGAGCCTACAGGCTGCCTTCAACCTCCTCAGTTGAATTCTGAGCCTGCAGACTGTCTTCAACCTCCTCAGTTGAATTCACAGCCTATACACTGCCTTCAAACTCCTCAGCTGAATTCTCAGCCTAGAGACTGCCTTCAAACTCCTCAGTTGAATTCTGAGCCTACAGACTGTCTTCAACCTCCTCAGTTGAATTCTGAGCCTACAGACTGCCTTCAACCTCCTCAGTTGAATTCTGAGCCTACAGACTGTCTTCAACCTCCTCAGTTGAATTCGGAGCCTGCAGACTGTCTTCAACCTCCTCAGTTGAATTCTGAGCCTAAAGACTGCCTTCAACCTCCTCAGTTGAATTCACAGCCTATACACTGCCTTCAACCACCTCAGTTGAAATCTCAGCCTATAGACTGCCTTCAACCTGCTCCGTTGAATTCTCAGCCTACAGACTGCCTTCAACCTCCTGTTGAATTTTCTGCCTATATACTGTCTTCAACCTCCTCAGTTGAATTCGGAGCCTGCAGACTGTCTTCAACCTCCTCAGTTGAATTCCGAGCCTACAGACTGTCTTCAACCTCCTCAGTTGAATTCGGAGCCTGCAGACTGTCTTGAACCTCCTCAGTTGAATTCTGAGCCTACAGACTCTCTTCAACCTCCTCAGTTGAATTCAGAGCCTGCAGACTGTCTTCAACCTCCTCAGTTGAATTCGGATCCTGCAGACTGTCTTCAACCTCCTCAGTTGAATTCTGAGCCTACAGGCTGTCTTCAACCTCCTCAGTTGAATTCTGAGCCTACCGACTGCCTTCAACCTCCTCTGTTGAATTCTCAGCCTATAGACTGTCTTCAACCACCTCAGTAGAAATCTCAGCCTATAGACTGCCTTCAACCTACGCAGTTGAATTCTCAGTCTACAGACTGCCTGCAACCTCCTCAGTTGAATTCTTAGCCTATAGACTGCCTTCAACCTCCTCAGTTGAATTCGGAGTGTGCAGACTGCCTTCAACCTCCTCAGTTGAATTCTCAGTCTACAGTCTGCCTGCAACCTCCTCAGTTGAATTCGGAGCATGCAGACTGCCTGCAACCTACGCAGTTGAATTCTGAGCCAACACTGCCTTCAACCTCCTCAGTTAAATTCTCAGTCTACAGACTGCCTTCAACCTCCTCAGTTGAATTCGGAGCCTGCAGACTGCCTTCAACCTCCTCAGTTGAATTCTCAGCCTATAGACTGCCTTCAAACTCCTCAGTTGAATTATTAGCCTACCGACTGCCTTCAACCTCCTCTGTTGAATTTTCAGCCTATAGACTGTCTTCAACCCCGTCAGTTGAATTCACAGCCTTTTCACTGCCTTCAACCTCCTCCATTGAATTCTCAGCCTGTAGACTGCTATCATCCTCCTCAGTTGAATTCTCAGCCTATAGACTACCTTCAACCTCCTCAGTTGAATTCTCAGCCTAAAGACTGCCTTCAAACTTCTCAGTTGAATTCTCAGCCTCTAGACTGCATTCAACCTCCTGTTGAATTCTCTGCCTATAGACTGCCTTCAACCTCCTCAGATGAATTCTCAGCCTATACACTGCCTTCAGCCTCCTCAGTTGAATTCTCAGCTTAAAGACTAACTTCAACCTCCTGTTGAATTTTCAGCCTATAGACTGTCTTCAACCTCCTCAGTTGAATTCGGAGCCTGCAGACTGTCTTCAACCTCCTCAGTTGAATTCTGAGCCTAAAGACTGCCTTCAACCTCCTCAGTTGAATTCACAGCCTATGCACTGCCTTCAACCACCTCAGTTGAAATCTCAGCCTATAGACTGCCTTCAACCTGCTCCGTTGAATTCTCAGCCTACAGACTGCCTTCAACCTCCTGTTGAATTTTCTGCCTATATACTGTCTTCAACCTCCTCAGTTGAATTCCGAGCCTACAGACGGTCTTCAACCTCCTCAGTTGAATTCGGAGCCTGCAGACTGTCTTGAACCTCCTCAGTTGAATTCTGAGCCTACAGACTCTCTTCAACCTCCTCAGTTGAATTCAGAGCCTGCAGACTGTCTTCAACCTCCTCAGTTGAATTCGGATCCTGCAGACTGTCTTCAACCTCCTCAGTTGAATTCTGAGCCTACAGACTGTCTTCAACCTCCTCAGTTGAATTCTGAGCCTATAGACTGTCTTCAACCACCTCAGTAGAAATCTCAGCCTATAGACTGCCTTCAACCTACGCAGTTGAATTCTCAGTCTACAGACTGCCTGCAACCTCCTCAGTTGAATTCTTACCCTACAGACTGCCTTCAACCTCCTCAGTTGAATTCTCAGTCTACAGTCTGCCTGCAACCTCCTCAGTTGAATTCGGAGCATGCAGACTGCCTGCAACCTACGCAGTTGAATTCTGAGCCAACACTGCCTTCAACCTCCTCAGTTAAATTCTCAGTCTACAGACTGCCTTCAACCTCCTCAGTTGAATTCGGAGCCTGCAGACTGCCATCAACCTCCTCAGTTGAATTCTCAGCCTATAGACTGCCTTCAAACTCCTCAGTTGAATTATTAGCCTACCGACTGCCTTCAACCTCCTCTGTTGAATTTTCAGCCTATAGACTGTCTTCAACCCCGTCAGTTGAATTCACAGCCTTTTCACTGCCTTCAACCTCCTCCATTGAATTCTCAGCCTGTAGACTGCTATCATCCTCCTCAGTTGAATTCTCAGCCTATAGACTACCTTCAACCTCCTCAGTTGAATTCTCAGCCTAAAGACTGCCTTCAAACTTCTCAGTTGAATTCTCAGCCTCTAGACTGCATTCAACCTCCTGTTGAATTCTCTGCCTATAGACTGCCTTCAACCTCCTCAGATGAATTCTCAGCCTATACACTGCCTTCAGCCTCCTCAGTTGAATTCTCAGCTTAAAGACTAACTTCAACCTCCTGTTGAATTTTCAGCCTATAGACTGTCTTCAACCTCCTCAGTTGAATTCGGAGCCTGCAGACTGCCTTCAACCTCCTCAGTTGAATTCGGAGACTGCAGACTGTCTTCAACCTCCTCAGTTGAATTCTGAGCCTACAGGCTGCCTTCAACCTCCTCAGTTGAATTCTGAGCCTGCAGAATGTCTTCAACCTCCTCAGTTGAATTCTGAGCCTACAGACTGCCTTCAACCTCCTCAGTTGAATTTTCAGCCTACAGACTGTCTTCAACCTCCTCAGATGAATTCTCAGCCTATACAATGCCTTCATCCTTAGTTGAATTCTGAGCGTACAGACTGTCTTCAACATACCCAGTTGAATTCTGAGCCTATAGACTGTCTTCAACCTCCTCAGTTGAATTCTCAGGCTATAGACTGCCTTCAACCTCTGCAGTTGAATTCTCAGCCTATACACTGCCTTCAACCTCCTCAGTTGAATTCTCAGCCTACAGACTGTCTTCAACCTACTCAGTTGAATTCTCAGCCTATAGACTGTCTTCAACCTCCTCAGTTGAATTCTCAGCCTATAGACTGCCGTCAACCTCTGCAGTTGAATTCTCAGCCTATACACTGCCTTCAACCTCCTCAGTTGAATTCTCAGCCTGTAGACTGCCTGCAACCTCCTCAGTTGAATTCTCAGCCTACAGACTGCCTGCAACCTCCTCAGTTGAATTCTCAGCCTATAGACTGCCTTCAACCTCCTCAGTTGAATTCGGAGCGTGCAGACTGCCTTCAACCTCCTCAATTGAATTCTCAGCCTATAGACTGCCTTCAAACTCCTCAGTTGAATTATTAGCCTACCGACTGCCTTCAACCTCCTCTGTTGAATTCTCAGCCTATAGACTGTCTTCAACCACCTCAGATGAATTCTCAGCCTATACACTGCCTTCAGCCTCATCAGTTGAATTCTCAGCTTAAATACTAACTTCCACCTCCTGTTGAATTTTCAGCATATAGACTGTCTGCAACCTCCTCAGTTGAATTCGGAGCATGCAGACTGCCTTCAACCTCCTCAGTTGAATTCGGAGACTGCAGACTGTCTTCAACCTCCGCAGTTGAATTCTGAGCCTACAGGCTGCCTTCAACCTCCTCAGTTGAATTCTGAGCCTGCAGACTGTCTTCAACCTCCTCAGTTGAATTCACAGCCTATACACTGCCTTCAAACTCCTCAGTTGAATTCTGAGCCTACAGACTGCCTTCAACCTCCTCAGTTGAATTTTCAGCCTACAGACTGTCTTCAACCTCCTCAGATGAATTCGCAGCCTATACACTGCCTTCATCCTTAGCTGAATTCTGAGCGTACAGACTGTCTTCAACATACCCAGTTGAATTCTGAGCCTATAGACTGTCTTCAACCTCCTCAGTTAAATTCTCAGGCGATAGACTGCCTTCAACCTCTGCAGTTGAATTCTCAGCCTATACACTGCCTTCAACCTCCTCAGTTGAATTCTCAGCCTACAGACTGCCTTCAACCTCCTCAGTTGAATTCTCAGCCTATAGACTGCCTTCAACCTCCTCAGTTGAATTCTCAGCCTATAGACAGCCGTCAACCTCTGCAGTTGAATTCTCAGCCTATACACTGCCTTCAACCTCCTCAGTTGAATTCTCAGCCTACAGACTGCCTTCAACATCCTCATTTGAATTCTCAGCCTGTAGACTGCCTTCAACCTCCTCAGTTGAATTCTGAGCCGACAGACTGCCTTCAACCTACGCAGTTGAATTCTGAGTCTACAGACTGCCTGCAACCTCCTCAGTTGAATTCTCAGCCTCTAGACTGCCTTCAACCTCCTCAGTTGAATTCGGAGCGTGCAGACTGCCTTCAACCTCCTCAGTTGAATTCTCAGTCTACAGACTGCCTACAACTTCCTCAGTTGAATTCGGAGCGTGCAGACTGCCTGCAACCTACGCAGTTGAATTCGGAGCCTGCAGACTGTCTTCAACCTTCTCAGTTGAATTCTCAGTCTACAGACTGCCTACAACTTCCTCAGTTGAATTCGGAGCGTGCAGACTGCCTTCAACCTCCTCAGTTGAATTCGGAGCCTGCAGACTGTCTTCAACCTTCTCAGTTTAATTCTGAGCCTACAGACTGCCTTCAACCTCCTCAGTTGAATTCTCAGCCTATAGACTGCCTTCAAACTCCTCAGTTGAATTATTAGCCTACCGACTGCCTTCAACCTCCTCTGTTGAATTCTCAGCCTATAGACTGTCTTCAACCACCTCAGTTGAAATCTCAGCCTATAGACTGCCTTCAACCTGCTCAGTTGAATTCTCAGCCTACAGACTGCCTTCAAACTCCGGTTGAATTTTCAGCCTATAGTCTGTCTTCAACCCCGACAGTTGAATTCGGAGCCTGCAGAATGTCTTCAACCTCCTCAGTTGAATTCTCAGCCTACAGACTGTCTTAAACCTCCGCAGTTGAATTCTCAGCCTACCGACTGCCTTCAACCTCCTCAGTTGAATTCTCAGCCTATAGACTACCTTCAACCTCCTCAGTTGAATTCTGAGCCTGCAGACTGCCTTCAATTTCCGCAGTTGAATTCTGAGCCTGCAGACTGTCTTCAGCCTCCTCAGTTGACTTCTCAGCCTATAGACTGTCTTCAACCAACTCAGTTGAAATCTCAGCCTATAGACTGCCTTCAACCTGCTCAGTTGAATTCTCAGCCTACAGACTGCCTTCAACCTCCTCAGTTGAATTCTCAGCCTATAGACTGTCTTCAACCTCCTCAGTTGAATTCTCAGCCTAAAGACTGCCTTCAAACTTCTCAGTTGAATTCTCAGCCTCTAGACAGCATTCAACCTCCTGTTGAATTCTCTGCCTATAGACTGCCTTCAACCTCCTCAGATGAATTCTCAGCCTATACACTGCCTTGAGCCTCCTCAGTTGAATTCTCAGCTTAAAGACTAACTTCAACCTCCTGTTGAATTTTCAGCCTATAGACTGTCTTCAACCTCCTCAGTTGAATTCGGAGCCTGCAGACTGCCTTCAACCTCCTCAGTTGAGTTCGGAGACTGCAGAATGTTTTCAACCTCCTCAGTTCAATTCTGAGCCTACAGGCTGCCTTCAACCTCCTCAGTTGAATTCTGAGCCTGCAGACTGTCTTCAACCTCCTCAGTTGAATTCTGAGCCTACAGACTGTCTTCAACCTCCTCAGTTGAATTCGGAGCCTGCAGACTGTCTTCAACCTCCTCAGTTGAATTCTGAGGCTACAGACTGCCTTCAACCTCCTCAGTTGAATTCACAGCCTATACACTGCCTTCAACCACCTCAGTTGAAATCTCAGCCTATAGACTGCCTTCAACCTGCTCAGTTGAATTCTCAGCCTACAGACTGCCTTCAACCTCCTCAGTTGAATTCGGAGACTGCAGACTGTCTTCAACCTCCTCAGTTGAATTCCGAGCCTACAGACTGTCTTCAACCTCCTCAGTTGAATTCGGAGCCTGCAGACTGTCTTCAACCTCCTCAGTTGAATTCTGAGCCTACAGACTCTCTTCAACCTCCTCAGTTGAATTCGGAGCCTGCAGACTGTCTTCAACCTCCTCAGTTGAATTCTGAGCCTACAGACTGCCTTCAACCTCCTCAGTTGAATTTTCAGCCTACAGACTGTCTTCAACCTCCTCAGATGAATTCTCAGCCTATACACTGCCTTCTGCCTCCTCAGTTGAATTTTCAGCCTATAGAATGTCTTCAAACTCCTCAGATGAATTCTCAGCCTATACAATGCCTTCATCCTTAGTTGAATTCTGAGCGTACAGACTGTCTTCAACATACCCAGTTGAATTCTGAGCCTATAGACTGTCTTCAAACTCCTCAGTTGAATTCTCAGGCTATAGACTGCCTTCAACCTCTGCAGTTGAATTCTCAGCCTATACACTGCCTTCAACCTCCTCAGTTGAATTCTCAGCCTACAGACTGTCTTCAACCTACTCAGTTGAATTCTCAGCCTATAGACTGTCTTCAACCTCCTCAGTTGAATTCTCAGCCTATAGACTGCCGTCAACCTCTGCAGTTGAATTCTCAGCCTATACACTGCCTTCAACCTCCTCAGTTGAATTCTCAGCCTGTAGACTGCCTGCAACCTCCTCAGTTGAATTCTCAGCCTACAGACTGCCTGCAACCTCCTCAGTTGAATTCTCAGCCTATAGACTGCCTTCAACCTCCTCAGTTGAATTCGGAGCGTGCAGACTGCCTTCAACCACCTCAATTGAATTCTCAGTCTACAGACTGCCTGCAACCTCCTCAGTTGAATTCGGAGCGTGCAGACTGCCTGCAACCTACGCAGTTGAATTCTGAGCCTATACACGGCCTTCAACCTCCTCAGTTAAATTCTCAGTCTACAGACTGCCTTCAACCTCCTCAGTTGAATTCGGAGCCTGCAGACTGTCTTCAACCTCCTCAGTTTAATTCTGAGCCTATACACTGCCTTCAACCTCCTCAGTTGAATTCTCAGCCTATAGACTGCCTTCAAACTCCTCAGTTGAATTATTAGCCTACCGACTGCCTTCAACCTCCTCTGTTGAATTCTCAGCCTATAGACTGTCTTCAACCACCTCAGATGAATTCTCAGCCTATACACTGCATTCAGCCTCATCAGTTGAATTCTCAGCTTAAATACTAACTTCCACCTCCTGTTGAATTTTCAGCATATAGACTGTCTGCAACCTCCTCAGTTGAATTCGGAGCATGCAGACTGCCTTCAACCTCCTCAGTTGAATTCGGAGACTGCAGACTGTCTTCAACCTCCTCAGTTGAATTCTGAGCCTACAGGCTGCCTTCAACCTCCTCAGTTGAATTCTGAGCCTGCAGACTGTCTTCAACCTCCTCAGTTGAATTCACAGCCTATACACTGCCTTCAAACTCCTCAGTTGAATTCTGAGCCTACAGACTGCCTTCAACCTCCTCAGTTGAATTTTCAGCCTACAGACTGTCTTCAACCTCCTCAGATGAATTCGCAGCCTATACACTGCCTTCATCCTTAGCTGAATTCTGAGCGTACAGACTGTCTTCAACATACCCAGTTGAATTCTGAGCCTATAGACTGTCTTCAACCTCCTCAGTTAAATTCTCAGGCGATAGACTGCCTTCAACCTCTGCAGTTGAATTCTCAGCCTATACACTGCCTTCAACCTCCTCAGTTGAATTCTCAGCCTACAGACTGCCTTCAACATCCTCATTTGAATTCTCAGCCTGTAGACTGCCTTCAACCTCCTCAGTTGAATTCTGAGCCGACAGACTGCCTTCAACCTACGCAGTTGAATTCTGAGTCTACAGACTGCCTGCAACCTCCTCAGTTGAATTCTCAGCCTCTAGACTGCCTTCAACCTCCTCAGTTGAATTCGGAGCGTGCAGACTGCCTTCAACCTCCTCAGTTGAATTCTCAGTCTACAGACTGCCTACAACTTCCTCAGTTGAATTCGGAGCGTGCAGACTGCCTGCAACCTACGCAGTTGAATTCTGAGCCTATACACTGCCTTCAACCTCCTCAGTTGAATTCTCAGTCTACAGACTGCCTTCAACCTCCTCAGTTGAATTCGGAGCCTGCAGACTGTCTTCAACCTTCTCAGTTTAATTCTGAGCCTACAGACTGCCTTCAACCTCCTCAGTTGAATTCTCAGCCTATAGACTGCCTTCAAACTCCTCAGTTGAATTATTAGCCTACCGACTGCCTTCAACCTCCTCTGTTGAATTCTCAGCCTATAGACTGTCTTCAACCACCTCAGTTGAAATCTCAGCCTATAGACTGCCTTCAACCTGCTCAGTTGAATTCTCAGCCTACAGACTGCCTTCAAACTCCGGTTGAATTTTCAGCCTATAGTCTGTCTTCAACCCCGACAGTTGAATTCGGAGCCTGCAGAATGTCTTCAACCTCCTCAGTTGAATTCTCAGCCTACAGACTGTCTTAAACCTCCGCAGTTGAATTCTCAGCCTACCGACTGCCTTCAACCTCCTCAGTTGAATTCTGAGCCTATAGACTACCTTCAACCTCCTCAGTTGAATTCTGAGCCTGCAGACTGCCTTCAATTTCCGCAGTTGAATTCTGAGCCTGCAGACTGTCTTCAGCCTCCTCAGTTGACTTCTCAGCCTATAGACTGTCTTCAACCAACTCAGTTGAAATCTCAGCCTATAGACTGCCTTCAACCTGCTCAGTTGAATTCTCAGCCTACAGACTGCCTTCAACCTCCTCAGTTGAATTCTCAGCCTATAGACTGTCTTCAACCTCCTCAGTTGAATTCTCAGCCTAAAGACTGCCTTCAAACTTCTCAGTTGAATTCTCAGCCTCTAGACTGCATTCAACCTCCTGTTGAATTCTCTGCCTATAGACTGCCTTCAACCTCCTCAGATGAATTCTCAGCCTATACACTGCCTTGAGCCTCCTCAGTTGAATTCTCAGCTTAAAGACTAACTTCAACCTCCTGTTGAATTTTCAGCCTATAGACTGTCTTCAACCTCCTCAGTTGAATTCGGAGCCTGCAGACTGCCTTCAACCTCCTCAGTTGAGTTCGGAGACTGCAGAATGTTTTCAACCTCCTCAGTTCAATTCTGAGCCTACAGGCTGCCTTCAACCTCCTCAGTTGAATTCTGAGCCTGCAGACTGTCTTCAACCTCCTCAGTTGAATTCTGAGCCTACAGACTGTCTTCAACCTCCTCAGTTGAATTCGGAGCCTGCAGACTGTCTTCAACCTCCTCAGTTGAATTCTGAGGCTACAGACTGCCTTCAACCTCCTCAGTTGAATTCACAGCCTATACACTGCCTTCAACCACCTCAGTTGAAATCTCAGCCTATAGACTGCCTTCAACCTGCTCAGTTGAATTCTCAGCCTACAGACTGCCTTCAACCTCCTCAGTTGAATTCGGAGACTGCAGACTGTCTTCAACCTCCTCAGTTGAATTCCGAGCCTACAGACTGTCTTCAACCTCCTCAGTTGAATTCGGAGCCTGCAGACTGTCTTCAACCTCCTCAGTTGAATTCTGAGCCTACAGACTCTCTTCAACCTCCTCAGTTGAATTCGGAGCCTGCAGACTGTCTTCAACCTCCTCAGTTGAATTCGGATCCTGCAGACTGTCTTGAACCTCCTCAGTTGAATTCTGAGCCTGCAGACTGTCTTCAACCTCCTCAGTTGAATTCTGAGCCTACCGACTGCCTTCAACCTCCTCAGTTGAATTCTCAGCCTACAGACTGTCTTCAACCTCCTCAGTTGAATTATCATCCTACCGACTGCCTTCAACCTCCTCTGTTGAATTCTCAGCCTATAGACTGTCTTCAACCACCTCAGTAGAAATCTCAGCCTATAGACTGCCTTCAACCTGCTCAGTTGAATTCTCAGCCTACAGACTGCCTTCAAACTCCGGTTGAATTTTCAGCCTATAGTCTGTCTTCAACCCCGACAGTTGAATTCGGAGCCTGCAGAATGTCTTCAACCTCCTCAGTTGAATTCTCAGCCTACAGACTGTCTTAAACCTCCGCAGTTGAATTCTCAGCCTACCGACTGCCTTCAACCTCCTCAGTTGAATTCTGAGCCTATAGACTACCTTCAACCTCCTCAGTTGAATTCTGAGCCTGCAGACTGCCTTCAATTTCCGCAGTTGAATTCTGAGCCTGCAGACTGTCTTCAGCCTCCTCAGTTGACTTCTCAGCCTATAGACTGTCTTCAACCAACTCAGTTGAAATCTCAGCCTATAGACTGCCTTCAACCTGCTCAGTTGAATTCTCAGCCTACAGACTGCCTTCAACCTCCTCAGTTGAATTCTCAGCCTATAGACTGTCTTCAACCTCCTCAGTTGAATTCTCAGCCTAAAGACTGCCTTCAAACTTCTCAGTTGAATTCTCAGCCTCTAGACTGCATTCAACCTCCTGTTGAATTCTCTGCCTATAGACTGCCTTCAACCTCCTCAGATGAATTCTCAGCCTATACACTGCCTTGAGCCTCCTCAGTTGAATTCTCAGCTTAAAGACTAACTTCAACCTCCTGTTGAATTTTCAGCCTATAGACTGTCTTCAACCTCCTCAGTTGAATTCGGAGCCTGCAGACAGCCTTCAACCTCCTCAGTTGAGTTCGGAGACTGCAGAATGTTTTCAACCTCCTCAGTTCAATTCTGAGCCTACAGGCTGCCTTCAACCTCCTCAGTTGAATTCTGAGCCTGCAGACTGTCTTCAACCTCCTCAGTTGAATTCTGAGCCTACAGACTGTCTTCAACCTCCTCAGTTGAATTCGGAGCCTGCAGACTGTCTTCAACCTCCTCAGTTGAATTCTGAGGCTACAGACTGCCTTCAACCTCCTCAGTTGAATTCACAGCCTATACACTGCCTTCAACCACCTCAGTTGAAATCTCAGCCTATAGACTGCCTTCAACCTGCTCAGTTGAATTCTCAGCCTACAGACTGCCTTCAACCTCCTCAGTTGAATTCGGAGACTGCAGACTGTCTTCAACCTCCTCAGTTGAATTCCGAGCCTACAGACTGTCTTCAACCTCCTCAGTTGAATTCGGAGCCTGCAGACTGTCTTCAACCTCCTCAGTTGAATTCTGAGCCTACAGACTCTCTTCAACCTCCTCAGTTGAATTCGGAGCCTGCAGACTGTCTTCAACCTCCTCAGTTGAATTCGGATCCTGCAGACTGTCTTGAACGTCCTCAGTTGAATTCTGAGCCTGCAGACTGTCTTCAACCTCCTCAGTTGAATTCTGAGCCTACCGACTGCCTTCAACCTCCTCAGTTGAATTCTCAGCCTACAGACTGTCTTCAACCTCCTCAGTTGAATTATCATCCTACCGACTGCCTTCAACCTCCTCTGTTGAATTCTCAGCCTATAGACTGTCTTCAACCACCTCAGTAGAAATCTCAGCCTATAGACTGCCTTCAACCTGCTCAGTTGAATTCTCAGCCTACAGACTGCCTTCAACCTCCTCAGTTGAATTCTCAGCCTATAGACTGTCTTCAACCTCCTCAGTTGAATTCTCAGCCTAAAGACTGCCTTCAAACTTCTCAGTTGAATTCTCAGCCTCTAGACTGCATTCAACCGCCTGTTGAATTCTCTGCCTATAGACTGCCTTCAACCTCCTCAGATGAATTCTCAGCCTATACACTGCCTTGAGCCTCCTCAGTTGAATTCTCAGCTTAAAGACTAACTTCAACCTCCTGTTGAATTTTCAGCCTATAGACTGTCTTCAACCTCCTCAGTTGAATTCGGAGCCTGCAGACTGCCTTCAACCTCCTCAGTTGAGTTCGGAGACTGCAGAATGTTTTCAACCTCCTCAGTTCAATTCTGAGCCTACAGGCTGCCTTCAACCTCCTCAGTTGAATTCTGAGCCTGCAGACTGTCTTCAACCTCCTCAGTTGAATTCTGAGCCTACAGACTGTCTTCAACCTCCTCAGTTGAATTCGGAGCCTGCAGACTGTCTTCAACCTCCTCAGTTGAATTCTGAGCCTACAGACTGCCTTCAACCTCCTCAGTTGAATTCGGAGCCTGCAGACTGCCTTCAACCTCCTCAGTTGAGTTCGGAGACTGCAGAATGTTTTCAACGTCCTCAGTTCAATTCTGAGCCTACAGGCTGCCTTCAACCTCCTCAGTTGAATTCTGAGCCTGCAGACTGTCTTCAACCTCCTCAGTTGAATTCTGAGCCTACAGACTGTCTTCAACCTCCTCAGTTGAATTCGGAGCCTGCAGACTGTCTTCAACCTCCTCAGTTGAATTCTGAGCCTACAGACTGCCTTCAACCTCCTCAGTTGAATTCACAGCCTATACACTGCCTTCAACCACCTCAGTTGAAATCTCAGCCTATAGACTGCCTTCAACCTGCTCAGTTGAATTCTCAGCCTACAGACTGCCTTCAACCTCCTCAGTTGAATTCGGAGACTGCAGACTGTCTTCAACCTCCTCAGTTGAATTCCGAGCCTACAGACTGTCTTCAACCTCCTCAGTTGAATTCGGAGCCTGCAGACTGTCTTCAACCTCCTCAGTTGAATTCTGAGCCTACAGACTCTCTTCAACCTCCTCAGTTGAATTCGGAGCCTGCAGATTGTCTTCAACCTCCTCAGTTGAATTCGGATCCTGCAGACTGTCTTCAACCTCCTCAGTTGAATTCTGAGCCTGCAGACTGTCTTCAACCTCCTCAGTTGAATTCTGAGCCTACCGACTGCCTTCAACCTCCTCAGTTGAATTCTCAGCCTACAGACTGTCTTCAACCTCCTCAGTTGAATTATCATCCTACTGACTGCCTTCAACCTCCTCAGTTGACTTCTCAGCCTATAGACTGTCTTCAACCACCTCAGTTGAAATCTCAGCCTATAGACTGCCTTCAACCTGCTCAGTTGAATTCTCAGCCTACAGACTGCCTTCAACCTCCTGTTGAATTTTCTGCCTATATACTGTCTTCAGCCTCCTCAGTTGAATTCCGAGCCTACAGACTGTCTTCAACCTCCTCAGTTGAATTCGGAGCCTGCAGACTGTCTTCAACCTCCTCAGTTGAATTCTGAGCCTACAGACTGTCTTCAACCTCCTCAGTTGAATTCGGAGCCTGCAGACTGTCTTCAACCTCCTCAGTTGAATTCGGATCCTGCAGACTGCCTTCAACCTACTCAGTTGTATTCTGAGCCTACAGACCGCCTTCAACCTCCTCAGTTGAATTCGGAGCCTGCAGACTGCCTTCAACCTCCTCAGTTGAATTCGGAGCCTGCAGACTGTCTTCAACCTCCTCAGTTGAATTCTGAGCCTACAGACCGCCTTCAACCTCCTCAGTTGAATTCGGAGCCTGCAGACTGTCTTCAACCTCCTCAGGTGAATTCTGAGCCTACAGACTGCCTTCAACCTCCTCAGTTGAATTCACAGCCTATACACTGCCTTCAACCACCTCAGTTGAAATCTCAGCCTATAGATTGCCTTCAACCTGCTCAGTTGAATTCTCAGCCTACAGACTGCCTTCAACCTCCTCAGTTGAATTCGGAGCCTGCAGACTGTCTTCAACCTCCTCAGTTGAATTCCGAGCCTACAGACTGTCTTCAACCTCCTCAGTTGAATTCGGAGCCTGCAGTCTGTCTTCAACCTCCTCAGTTGAATTCTGAGCCTACAGACTGTCTTCAACCTCCTCAGTTGAATTCGGAGCCTGCAGACTGTCTTCAACCTCCTCAGTTGAATTCGGATCCTGCAGACTGTCTTCAACCTCCTCAGTTGAATTCTGAGCCTGCAGACTGTCTTCAACCTCCTCAGTTGAATTCTGAGCCTACCGACTGCCTTCAACCTCCTCAGTTGAATTCGCAGCCTACAGACTGTCTTCAACCTCCTCAGTTGAATTATCATCCTACCGACTGCCTTCAACCTCCTCTGTTGAATTCTCAGCCTATAGACTGTCTTCAACCACCTCAGTAGAAATCTCAGCCTATAGACTGCCTTCAACCTACGCAGTTGAATTCTCAGTCTACAGACTGCCTGCAACCTCCTCAGTTGAATTCTTAGCCTATAGACTGCCTTCAACCTCCTCAGTTGAATTCGGAGCGTGCAGACTGCCTTCAACCTCCTCAGTTGAATACTCAGTCTACAGTCTGCCTGCAACCTCCTCAGTTGAATTCGGAGCATGCAGACTGCCTGCAACCTACGCAGTTGAATTCTGAGACAACACTGCCTTCAACCTCCTCAGTTAAATTCTCAGTCTACAGACTGCCTTCAGCCTCCTCAGTTGAATTCGGAGCCTGCAGACTGCCTTCAACCTCCTCAGTTAAATTCTCAGTCTACAGACTGCCTTCAACCTCCTCAGTTGAATTCGGAGCCTGCAGACTGCCTTCAACCTCCTCAGTTGAATTCTCAGCCTATAGACTGCCTTCAAACTCCTCAGTTGAATTATTAGCCTACCGACTGCCTTCAACCTCCTCTGTTGAATTTTCAGCCTATAGACTGTCTTCAACCCCGTCAGTTGAATTCACAGCCTTTTCACTGCCTTCAACCTCCTCCATTGAATTCTCAGCCTGTAGACTGCTATCATCCTCCTCAGTTGAATTCTCAGCCTATAGACTACCTTCAACCTCCTCAGTTGAATTCTCAGCCTAAAGACTGCCTTCAAACTTCTCAGTTGAATTCTCAGCCTCTAGACTGCATTCAACCTCCTGTTGAATTCTCTGCCTATAGACTGCCTTCAACCTCCTCAGATGAATTCTCAGCCTATACACTGCCTTCAGCCTCCTCAGTTGAATTCTCAGCTTAAAGACTAACTTCAACCTCCTGTTGAATTTTCAGCCTATAGACTGTCTTCAACCTCCTCAGTTGAATTCGGAGCCTGCAGACTGCCTTCAACCTCCTCAGTTGAATTCTCAGCCTAAAGACTGCCTTCAAACTTCTCAGTTGAATTCTCAGCCTCTAGACTGCATTCAACCTCCTGTTGAATTCTCTGCCTATAGACTGCCTTCAACCTCCTCAGATGAATTCTCAGCCTATACACTGCCTTCAGCCTCCTCAGTTGAATTCTCAGCTTAAAGACTAACTTCAACCTCCTGTTGAATTTTCAGCCTATAGACTGTCTTCAACCTACGCAGTTGAATTCTCAGTCTACAGACTGCCTGCAACCTCCTTAGTTGAATTCACAGCCTCTAGACTGCCTTCAACCTCCTCAGTTGAATTCGGAGCCTGCAGACTGCCTTCA
Source organism: Hypanus sabinus (assembly GCF_030144855.1). Lineage (NCBI taxonomy): Eukaryota > Metazoa > Chordata > Chondrichthyes > Myliobatiformes > Dasyatidae > Hypanus > Hypanus sabinus. Next base: position 160,922 of record NW_026779046.1, on the reverse strand, counting down.
ACCTCCTCAGTTGAATTCGGAGCGTGCAGACTGCCTTCAGCCTCCTCAGTTGAATTCTCAGCCAGTAGACTGCTATCATCCTCCCTAGTTGAATTCTCAGCCTATAGACTACCTTCAACCTCCTCAGTTGAATTCTGAGCCTATAGACTGCCTTCAACCTACTCATTTGAATGCTGAGCCCATAGACTGCCTTCAACCTCCTGTTGAATTCTCAGCCTATAGACTGCCTTCAACCTTCTCAGTTGAATTCTCAGCCTCTAGACTGCATTCAACCTCCTGTTGAATTCTCTGCCTATAGACTGCCTTCAACCTCCTCAGATGAATTCTCAGCCTATACACTGCCTTCAGCCTCCTCAGCTGAATTCTCAGCTTAAAGACTAACTTCAACCTCCTGTTGAATTTTCAGCCTATAGACTGTCTTCAACCTCCTCAGTTGAATTCGGAGCCTGCAGACTGCCTTCAACCTCCTCAGTTGAATTCGGAGACTGCAGACTGTCTTCAACCTCCTCAGTTGAATTCTGAGCCTACAGACTGTCTTCAACCTCCTCAGTTGAATTCGGAGCCTGCAGACTGCCTTCAACCTCCTCAGTTGAATTCTGAGCCTACAGACTGTCTTCAACCTCCTCAGTTGAATTCTGAGCCTACAGAATGCCTTCAACCTCCTCAGTTGAATTCACAGCCTATACACTGCCTTCAAACTCCTCAGTTGAATTCTCAGCCTATAAACTGCCTTCAAACTCCTCAGTTGAATTCTGAGCCTACAGACTGCCTTCAACCTCCTCAGTTGAATTTTCAGCCTACAGACTGTCTTCAACCTCCTCAGATGAATTCTCAGCCTATACACTGCCTTCTGCCTCCTCAGTTGAATTTTCAGCCTATAGAATGTCTTCAAACTCCTCAGATGAATTCTCAGCCTATAAAATGCCTTCATCCTTTGTTGAATTCTGAGCCTATAGACTGTCTTCAAGCTCCTCAGTTGAATTCTCAGGCTATAGACTGCCTTCAACCTCTGCAGTTGAATTCTCAGCCTATACACTGCCTTCAACCTCCTCAGTTGAATTCTCAGCCTACAGACTGTCTTCAACCTACTCAGTTGAATTCTCAGCCTATAGACTGTCTTCAACCTCCTCAGTTGAATTCTCAGCCTATAGACAGCCGTCAACCTCTGCAGTTGAATTCTCAGCCTATACACTGCCTTCAACCTCCTCAGTTGAATTCTCAGCCTACAGACAGCCTTCAACCTCCTCATTTGAATTCTCAGCCTGTAGACTGCCTTCAACCTCCTCAGTTGAATTCTGAGCCGACAGACTGCCTTCAACCTACGCAGTTGAATTCTCAGTCTACAGACTGCCTGCAACCTCCTCAGTTGAATTCTCAGCCTCTAGACTGCCTTCAACCTCCTCAGTTGAATTCTCAGTCTACAGACTGCCTGCAACCTCCTCAGTTGAATTCGGAGCGTGCAGACTGCCTGCAACCTCCTCAGTTGAATTCTCAGTCTACAGACTGCCTTCAACCTCCTCAGTTGAATTCGGAGCCTGCAGACTGTCTTCAACCTCCTCAGTTTAATTCTGAGCCTACAGACTGCCTTCAACCTCCTCAGTTGAATTCTCAGCCTATAGACTGCCTTCAAACTCCTCAGTTGAATTATTAGCCTACCGACTGCCTTCAACCTCCTCTGTTGAATTCTCAGCCTATAGACTGTCTTCAACCACCTCAGTTGAAATCTCAGCCTATAGACTGCCTTCAACCTGCTCAGTTGAATTCTCAGCCTACAGACTGCCTTCAACCTCCTGTTGAATTTTCAGCCTATAGACTGTCTTCAACCCCGTCAGTTGAATTCGGAGCCTGCAGACTGTCTTCAACCTCCTCAGTTGAATTCTCAGCCTACAGACTGTCTTCAACCTCCGCAGTTGAATTCTCAGCCTACCGACTGCCTTCAACCTCCTCAGTTGAATTCTCAGCCTACAGACTGCCGTCAACCTCCTCAGTTGAATTCTGAGCCTGCAGACTGCCTTCAACCTCCGCAGTTGAATTCTGAGCCTGCAGACTGTCTTCAGCCTCCTCAGTTGACTTCTCAGCCTATAGACTGTCTTAAACCACCTCAGTTGAAATCTCAGCCTATAGACTGCCTTCAACCTGCACAGTTGAATTCTCAGCCTACTGACTGCCTTCAACCTCCTGTTGAATTTTCTGCCTATATACTGTCTTCAACCTCCTCAGTTGAATTCGGAGCCTGCAGTCTGTCTTCAACCTCCTCAGTTGAATTCTCAGCCTATAGACTGTCTTCAACCTCCTCAGTTGAATTCTCAGCCTAAAGACTGCCTTCAAACTTCTCAGTTGAATTCTCAGCCTCTAGACTGCATTCAACCTCCTGTTGAATTCTCTGCCTATAGACTGCCTTCAACCTCCTCAGATGAATTCTCAGCCTATACACTGCCTTGAGCCTCCTCAGTTGAATTCTCAGCTTAAAGAATAACTTCAACGTCCTGTTGAATTTTCAGCCTATAGACTGTCTTCAACCTCCTCAGTTGAATTCGGAGCCTGCAGACTGCCTTCAACCTCCTCAGTTGAATTCGGAGACTGCAGACTGTTTTCAACCTCCTCAGTTGAATTCTGAGCCTACAGGCTGCCTTCAACCTCCTCAGTTGAATTCTGAGCCTGCAGACTGTCTTCAACCTCCTCAGTTGAATTCTGAGCCTACAGACTGTCTTCAACCTCCTCAGTTGAATTCGGAGCCTGCAGACTGTCTTCAACCTCCTCAGTTGAATTCTGAGCCTACAGACTGCCTTCAACCTCCTCAGTTGAATTCACAGCCTATACACTGCCTTCAACCACCTCAGTTGAAATCTCAGCCTATAGACTGCCTTCAACCTGCTCAGTTGAATTCTCAGCCTACAGACTGCCTTCAACCTCCTGTTGAATTTTCTGCCTATATACTGTCTTCAACCTCCTCAGTTGAATTCGGAGCCTGCAGACTGTCTTCAAACTCCTCAGTTGAATTCCGAGCCTACAGACTGTCTTCAACCTCCTCAGTTGAATTCGGAGCCTGCAGACTGTCTTCAACTTCCTCAGTTGAATTCTGAGTCTACGGACTGTGTTCAACCTCCTCAGTTGAATTCGGAGCCTGCAGACTGTCTTCAACCTCCTCAGTTGAATTCGGATCCTGCAGACTGTCTTCAACCTCCTCAGTTGAATTCTGAGCCTGCAGACTGTCTTCAACCTCCTCAGTTGAATTCTGAGCCTACCGACTGCCTTCAACCTCCTCAGTTGAATTCTCAGCCTACAGACTGTCTTCAACCTCCTCAGTTGAATTATCATCCTACCGACTGCCTTCAACCTCCTCTGTTGAATTCTCAGCCTATAGACTGTCTTCAACCACCTCAGTAGAAATCTCAGGCTATAGACTGCCTTCAACCTACGCAGTTGAATTCTCAGTCTACAGACTGCCTGCAAACTCCTCAGTTGAATTCTCAGCCTACAGACTGCCTTCAACCTGCTCAGTTGAATTCGGAGCGTGCAGACTGCCTTCAACCTCCTCAGTTGAATTCTCAGTCTACAGACTGCCTGCAACCTCCTCAGTTGAATTCGGAGTGTGCAGACTGCCTGCAACCTACGCAGTTGAATTCTGAGCCAACACTGCCTTCAACCTCCTCAGTTGAATTCTCAGTCTACAGACTGCCTTCAACCTCCTCAGTTGAATTCGGAGCCTGCAGACTGTCTTCAACCTCCTCAGTTTAATTCTGAGCCTACAGTCAGCCTTCAACCTCCTCAGTTGAATTCACAGCCTATACACTGCCTTCAACCTCCTCAGTTGAATTCTCAGCCTATAGACTGCCATCAATCTCCTCAGTTGAATTATTAGCCTACCGACTGCCTTCAAACTCCTCTGTTGAATTCTCAGCCTCTAGACTGTCTTCAACCACCTCAGTTGAAATCTCAGCCTATAGACTGCCTTCAACCTCCTGTTGAATTCTCAGCCTATAGACTGTCTTCAACCCCGTCAGTTGAATTCGGAGGCTGCAAACTGTCTTCAGCCTCCTCAGTTGAATTCTCAGCTTACAGACTGTCTTCAACCTCCGCAGTTGAATTCTCAGCCTACCGACTGCCTTCAACCTCCTCAGTTGAATTCTGAGCCTGCAGACTGCCTTCAACCTCGCAGTTGAATTCTGAGCCTACAGACTGTCTTCAGCCTCCTCAGTTGACTTCTCAGCCTATAGACTGTCTTCAACCACCTCAGTTGAAATCTCAGCCTATAGACTGCCTTCAACCTGCTCAGTTGAATTCTCAGCCTACAGACTGCCTTCAACCTCCTGTTGAATTTTCTGCCTATATACTGTCTTCAACCTCCTCAGTTGAATTCGGAGCCTGCAGACTGTCTTCAACCTCCTCAGTTGAATTCGGAGCCTACAGACTGTCTTCAACCTCCTCAGTTGAATTCGGAGCCTGCAGAATGTCTTCAACCTCCTCAGTTGAATTCACAGCCTTTTCACTGCCTTCAACCTCCTCCATTGAATTCTCAGCCTGTAGACTGCTATCATCCTCCTCAATTGAATTCTCAGTCTACAGACTGCCTGCAACCTCCTCAGTTGAATTCTCAGCCTCTAGACTGCCTTCAACCTCCTCAGTTGAATTCGGAGCGTGCAGACTGCCTTCAACCTCCTCAGTTGAATTCTCAGTCTACAGACTGCCTGCAACCTCCTCAGTTGAATTCGGAGCGTGCAGACTGCCTGCAACCTCCTCAGTTGAATTCTCAGTCTACAGACTGCCTTCAACCTCCTCAGTTGAATTCGGAGCCTGCAGACTGTCTTCAACCTCCTCAGTTTAATTCTGAGCCTACAGACTGCCTTCAACCTCCTCAGTTGAATTCTCAGCCTATAGACTGCCTTCAAACTCCTCAGTTGAATTATTAGCCTACCGACTGCCTTCAACCTCCTCTGTTGAATTCTCAGCCTATAGACTGTCTTCAACCACCTCAGTTGAAATCTCAGCCTATAGACTGCCTTCAACCTGCTCAGTTGAATTCTCAGCCTACAGACTGCCTTCAACCTCCTGTTGAATTTTCAGCCTATAGACTGTCTTCAACCCCGTCAGTTGAATTCGGAGCCTGCAGACTGTCTTCAACCTCCTCAGTTGAATTCTCAGCCTACAGACTGTCTTCAACCTCCGCAGTTGAATTCTCAGCCTACCGACTGCCTTCAACCTCCTCAGTTGAATTCTCAGCCTACAGACTGCCGTCAACCTCCTCAGTTGAATTCTGAGCCTGCAGACTGCCTTCAACCTCCGCAGTTGAATTCTGAGCCTGCAGACTGTCTTCAGCCTCCTCAGTTGACTTCTCAGCCTATAGACTGTCTTAAACCACCTCAGTTGAAATCTCAGCCTATAGACTGCCTTCAACCTGCACAGTTGAATTCTCAGCCTACTGACTGCCTTCAACCTCCTGTTGAATTTTCTGCCTATATACTGTCTTCAACCTCCTCAGTTGAATTCGGAGCCTGCAGACTGTCTTCAACCTCCTCAGTTGAATTCGGAGCCTACAGACTGTCTTCAACCTCCTCAGTTGAATTCGGAGCCTGCAGACTGCCTTCAGCCTCCTCAGTTGAATTCGGAGCCTGCAGACTGCCTTCAACCTCCTCAGTTAAATTCTCAGTCTACAGACTGCCTTCAACCTCCTCAGTTGAATTCGGAGCCTGCAGACTGCCTTCAACCTCCTCAGTTGAATTCTCAGCCTATAGACTGCCTTCAAACTCCTCAGTTGAATTATTAGCCTACCGACTGCCTTCAACCTCCTCTGTTGAATTTTCAGCCTATAGACTGTCTTCAACCCCGTCAGTTGAATTCACAGCCTTTTCACTGCCTTCAACCTCCTCCATTGAATTCTCAGCCTGTAGACTGCTATCATCCTCCTCAGTTGAATTCTCAGCCTATAGACTACCTTCAACCTCCTCAGTTGAATTCTCAGCCTAAAGACTGCCTTCAAACTTCTCAGTTGAATTCTCAGCCTCTAGACTGCATTCAACCTCCTGTTGAATTCTCTGCCTATAGACTGCCTTCAACCTCCTCAGATGAATTCTCAGCCTATACACTGCCTTCAGCCTCCTCAGTTGAATTCTCAGCTTAAAGACTAACTTCAACCTCCTGTTGAATTTTCAGCCTATAGACTGTCTTCAACCTCCTCAGTTGAATTCGGAGCCTGCAGACTGCCTTCAACCTCCTCAGTTGAATTCTCAGCCTAAAGACTGCCTTCAAACTTCTCAGTTGAATTCTCAGCCTCTAGACTGCATTCAACCTCCTGTTGAATTCTCTGCCTATAGACTGCCTTCAACCTCCTCAGATGAATTCTCAGCCTATACACTGCCTTCAGCCTCCTCAGTTGAATTCTCAGCTTAAAGACTAACTTCAACCTCCTGTTGAATTTTCAGCCTATAGACTGTCTTCAACCTACGCAGTTGAATTCTCAGTCTACAGACTGCCTGCAACCTCCTTAGTTGAATTCACAGCCTCTAGACTGCCTTCAACCTCCTCAGTTGAATTCGGAGCCTGCAGACTGCCTTCAACCTCCTCAGTTGAATTCGGAGCGTGCAGACTGCCTTCAGCCTCCTCAGTTGAATTCTCAGCCAGTAGACTGCTATCATCCTCCCTAGTTGAATTCTCAGCCTATAGACTACCTTCAACCTCCTCAGTTGAATTCTGAGCCTATAGACTGCCTTCAACCTACTCATTTGAATGCTGAGCCCATAGACTGCCTTCAACCTCCTGTTGAATTCTCAGCCTATAGACTGCCTTCAACCTTCTCAGTTGAATTCTCAGCCTCTAGACTGCATTCAACCTCCTGTTGAATTCTCTGCCTATAGACTGCCTTCAACCTCCTCAGATGAATTCTCAGCCTATACACTGCCTTCAGCCTCCTCAGCTGAATTCTCAGCTTAAAGACTAACTTCAACCTCCTGTTGAATTTTCAGCCTATAGACTGTCTTCAACCTCCTCAGTTGAATTCGGAGCCTGCAGACTGCCTTCAACCTCCTCAGTTGAATTCGGAGACTGCAGACTGTCTTCAACCTCCTCAGTTGAATTCTGAGCCTACAGACTGTCTTCAACCTCCTCAGTTGAATTCGGAGCCTGCAGACTGCCTTCAACCTCCTCAGTTGAATTCTGAGCCTACAGACTGTCTTCAACCTCCTCAGTTGAATTCTGAGCCTACAGAATGCCTTCAACCTCCTCAGTTGAATTCACAGCCTATACACTGCCTTCAAACTCCTCAGTTGAATTCTCAGCCTATAAACTGCCTTCAAACTCCTCAGTTGAATTCTGAGCCTACAGACTGCCTTCAACCTCCTCAGTTGAATTTTCAGCCTACAGACTGTCTTCAACCTCCTCAGATGAATTCTCAGCCTATACACTGCCTTCTGCCTCCTCAGTTGAATTTTCAGCCTATAGAATGTCTTCAAACTCCTCAGATGAATTCTCAGCCTATAAAATGCCTTCATCCTTTGTTGAATTCTGAGCCTATAGACTGTCTTCAAGCTCCTCAGTTGAATTCTCAGGCTATAGACTGCCTTCAACCTCTGCAGTTGAATTCTCAGCCTATACACTGCCTTCAACCTCCTCAGTTGAATTCTCAGCCTACAGACTGTCTTCAACCTACTCAGTTGAATTCTCAGCCTATAGACTGTCTTCAACCTCCTCAGTTGAATTCTCAGCCTATAGACAGCCGTCAACCTCTGCAGTTGAATTCTCAGCCTATACACTGCCTTCAACCTCCTCAGTTGAATTCTCAGCCTACAGACAGCCTTCAACCTCCTCATTTGAATTCTCAGCCTGTAGACTGCCTTCAACCTCCTCAGTTGAATTCTGAGCCGACAGACTGCCTTCAACCTACGCAGTTGAATTCTCAGTCTACAGACTGCCTGCAACCTCCTCAGTTGAATTCTCAGCCTCTAGACTGCCTTCAACCTCCTCAGTTGAATTCTCAGTCTACAGACTGCCTGCAACCTCCTCAGTTGAATTCGGAGCGTGCAGACTGCCTGCAACCTCCTCAGTTGAATTCTCAGTCTACAGACTGCCTTCAACCTCCTCAGTTGAATTCGGAGCCTGCAGACTGTCTTCAACCTCCTCAGTTTAATTCTGAGCCTACAGACTGCCTTCAACCTCCTCAGTTGAATTCTCAGCCTATAGACTGCCTTCAAACTCCTCAGTTGAATTATTAGCCTACCGACTGCCTTCAACCTCCTCTGTTGAATTCTCAGCCTATAGACTGTCTTCAACCACCTCAGTTGAAATCTCAGCCTATAGACTGCCTTCAACCTGCTCAGTTGAATTCTCAGCCTACAGACTGCCTTCAACCTCCTGTTGAATTTTCAGCCTATAGACTGTCTTCAACCCCGTCAGTTGAATTCGGAGCCTGCAGACTGTCTTCAACCTCCTCAGTTGAATTCTCAGCCTACAGACTGTCTTCAACCTCCGCAGTTGAATTCTCAGCCTACCGACTGCCTTCAACCTCCTCAGTTGAATTCTCAGCCTACAGACTGCCGTCAACCTCCTCAGTTGAATTCTGAGCCTGCAGACTGCCTTCAACCTCCGCAGTTGAATTCTGAGCCTGCAGACTGTCTTCAGCCTCCTCAGTTGACTTCTCAGCCTATAGACTGTCTTAAACCACCTCAGTTGAAATCTCAGCCTATAGACTGCCTTCAACCTGCACAGTTGAATTCTCAGCCTACTGACTGCCTTCAACCTCCTGTTGAATTTTCTGCCTATATACTGTCTTCAACCTCCTCAGTTGAATTCGGAGCCTGCAGTCTGTCTTCAACCTCCTCAGTTGAATTCTCAGCCTATAGACTGTCTTCAACCTCCTCAGTTGAATTCTCAGCCTAAAGACTGCCTTCAAACTTCTCAGTTGAATTCTCAGCCTCTAGACTGCATTCAACCTCCTGTTGAATTCTCTGCCTATAGACTGCCTTCAACCTCCTCAGATGAATTCTCAGCCTATACACTGCCTTGAGCCTCCTCAGTTGAATTCTCAGCTTAAAGAATAACTTCAACGTCCTGTTGAATTTTCAGCCTATAGACTGTCTTCAACCTCCTCAGTTGAATTCGGAGCCTGCAGACTGCCTTCAACCTCCTCAGTTGAATTCGGAGACTGCAGACTGTTTTCAACCTCCTCAGTTGAATTCTGAGCCTACAGGCTGCCTTCAACCTCCTCAGTTGAATTCTGAGCCTGCAGACTGTCTTCAACCTCCTCAGTTGAATTCTGAGCCTACAGACTGTCTTCAACCTCCTCAGTTGAATTCGGAGCCTGCAGACTGTCTTCAACCTCCTCAGTTGAATTCTGAGCCTACAGACTGCCTTCAACCTCCTCAGTTGAATTCACAGCCTATACACTGCCTTCAACCACCTCAGTTGAAATCTCAGCCTATAGACTGCCTTCAACCTGCTCAGTTGAATTCTCAGCCTACAGACTGCCTTCAACCTCCTGTTGAATTTTCTGCCTATATACTGTCTTCAACCTCCTCAGTTGAATTCGGAGCCTGCAGACTGTCTTCAACCTCCTCAGTTGAATTCCGAGCCTACAGACTGTCTTCAACCTCCTCAGTTGAATTCGGAGCCTGCAGACTGTCTTCAACTTCCTCAGTTGAATTCTGAGTCTACGGACTGTGTTCAACCTCCTCAGTTGAATTCGGAGCCTGCAGACTGTCTTCAACCTCCTCAGTTGAATTCGGATCCTGCAGACTGTCTTCAACCTCCTCAGTTGAATTCTGAGCCTGCAGACTGTCTTCAACCTCCTCAGTTGAATTCTGAGCCTACCGACTGCCTTCAACCTCCTCAGTTGAATTCTCAGCCTACAGACTGTCTTCAACCTCCTCAGTTGAATTATCATCCTACCGACTGCCTTCAACCTCCTCTGTTGAATTCTCAGCCTATAGACTGTCTTCAACCACCTCAGTAGAAATCTCAGGCTATAGACTGCCTTCAACCTACGCAGTTGAATTCTCAGTCTACAGACTGCCTGCAAACTCCTCAGTTGAATTCTCAGCCTACAGACTGCCTTCAACCTGCTCAGTTGAATTCGGAGCGTGCAGACTGCCTTCAACCTCCTCAGTTGAATTCTCAGTCTACAGACTGCCTGCAACCTCCTCAGTTGAATTCGGAGTGTGCAGACTGCCTGCAACCTACGCAGTTGAATTCTGAGCCAACACTGCCTTCAACCTCCTCAGTTGAATTCTCAGTCTACAGACTGCCTTCAACCTCCTCAGTTGAATTCGGAGCCTGCAGACTGTCTTCAACCTCCTCAGTTTAATTCTGAGCCTACAGTCAGCCTTCAACCTCCTCAGTTGAATTCACAGCCTATACACTGCCTTCAACCTCCTCAGTTGAATTCTCAGCCTATAGACTGCCATCAATCTCCTCAGTTGAATTATTAGCCTACCGACTGCCTTCAAACTCCTCTGTTGAATTCTCAGCCTCTAGACTGTCTTCAACCACCTCAGTTGAAATCTCAGCCTATAGACTGCCTTCAACCTCCTGTTGAATTCTCAGCCTATAGACTGTCTTCAACCCCGTCAGTTGAATTCGGAGGCTGCAAACTGTCTTCAGCCTCCTCAGTTGAATTCTCAGCTTACAGACTGTCTTCAACCTCCGCAGTTGAATTCTCAGCCTACCGACTGCCTTCAACCTCCTCAGTTGAATTCTGAGCCTGCAGACTGCCTTCAACCTCCGCAGTTGAATTCTGAGCCTACAGACTGTCTTCAGCCTCCTCAGTTGACTTCTCAGCCTATAGACTGTCTTCAACCACCTCAGTTGAAATCTCAGCCTATAGACTGCCTTCAACCTGCTCAGTTGAATTCTCAGCCTACAGACTGCCTTCAACCTCCTGTTGAATTTTCTGCCTATATACTGTCTTCAACCTCCTCAGTTGAATTCGGAGCCTGCAGACTGTCTTCAACCTCCTCAGTTGAATTCGGAGCCTACAGACTGTCTTCAACCTCCTCAGTTGAATTCGGAGCCTGCAGAATGTCTTCAACCTCCTCAGTTGAATTCACAGCCTTTTCACTGCCTTCAACCTCCTCCATTGAATTCTCAGCCTGTAGACTGCTATCATCCTCCTCAATTGAATTCTCAGTCTACAGACTGCCTGCAACCTCCTCAGTTGAATTCTCAGCCTCTAGACTGCCTTCAACCTCCTCAGTTGAATTCGGAGCGTGCAGACTGCCTTCAACCTCCTCAGTTGAATTCTCAGTCTACAGACTGCCTGCAACCTCCTCAGTTGAATTCGGAGCGTGCAGACTGCCTGCAACCTCCTCAGTTGAATTCTCAGTCTACAGACTGCCTTCAACCTCCTCAGTTGAATTCGGAGCCTGCAGACTGTCTTCAACCTCCTCAGTTTAATTCTGAGCCTACAGACTGCCTTCAACCTCCTCAGTTGAATTCTCAGCCTATAGACTGCCTTCAAACTCCTCAGTTGAATTATTAGCCTACCGACTGCCTTCAACCTCCTCTGTTGAATTCTCAGCCTATAGACTGTCTTCAACCACCTCAGTTGAAATCTCAGCCTATAGACTGCCTTCAACCTGCTCAGTTGAATTCTCAGCCTACAGACTGCCTTCAACCTCCTGTTGAATTTTCAGCCTATAGACTGTCTTCAACCCCGTCAGTTGAATTCGGAGCCTGCAGACTGTCTTCAACCTCCTCAGTTGAATTCTCAGCCTACAGACTGTCTTCAACCTCCGCAGTTGAATTCTCAGCCTACCGACTGCCTTCAACCTCCTCAGTTGAATTCTCAGCCTACAGACTGCCGTCAACCTCCTCAGTTGAATTCTGAGCCTGCAGACTGCCTTCAACCTCCGCAGTTGAATTCTGAGCCTGCAGACTGTCTTCAGCCTCCTCAGTTGACTTCTCAGCCTATAGACTGTCTTAAACCACCTCAGTTGAAATCTCAGCCTATAGACTGCCTTCAACCTGCACAGTTGAATTCTCAGCCTACTGACTGCCTTCAACCTCCTGTTGAATTTTCTGCCTATATACTGTCTTCAACCTCCTCAGTTGAATTCGGAGCCTGCAGTCTGTCTTCAACCTCCTCAGTTGAATTCTCAGCCTATAGACTGTCTTCAACCTCCTCAGTTGAATTCTCAGCCTAAAGACTGCCTTCAAACTTCTCAGTTGAATTCTCAGCCTCTAGACTGCATTCAACCTCCTGTTGAATTCTCTGCCTATAGACTGCCTTCAACCTCCTCAGATGAATTCTCAGCCTATACACTGCCTTGAGCCTCCTCAGTTGAATTCTCAGCTTAAAGAATAACTTCAACGTCCTGTTGAATTTTCAGCCTATAGACTGTCTTCAACCTCCTCAGTTGAATTCGGAGCCTGCAGACTGCCTTCAACCTCCTCAGTTGAATTCGGAGACTGCAGACTGTTTTCAACCTCCTCAGTTGAATTCTGAGCCTACAGGCTGCCTTCAACCTCCTCAGTTGAATTCTGAGCCTGCAGACTGTCTTCAACCTCCTCAGTTGAATTCTGAGCCTACAGACTGTCTTCAACCTCCTCAGTTGAATTCGGAGCCTGCAGACTGTCTTCAACCTCCTCAGTTGAATTCTGAGCCTACAGACTGCCTTCAACCTCCTCAGTTGAATTCACAGCCTATACACTGCCTTCAACCACCTCAGTTGAAATCTCAGCCTATAGACTGCCTTCAACCTGCTCAGTTGAATTCTCAGCCTACAGACTGCCTTCAACCTCCTGTTGAATTTTCTGCCTATATACTGTCTTCAACCTCCTCAGTTGAATTCGGAGCCTGCAGACTGTCTTCAACCTCCTCAGTTGAATTCCGAGCCTACAGACTGTCTTCAACCTCCTCAGTTGAATTCGGAGCCTGCAGACTGTCTTCAACTTCCTCAGTTGAATTCTGAGTCTACGGACTGTGTTCAACCTCCTCAGTTGAATTCGGAGCCTGCAGACTGTCTTCAACCTCCTCAGTTGAATTCGGATCCTGCAGACTGTCTTCAACCTCCTCAGTTGAATTCTGAGCCTGCAGACTGTCTTCAACCTCCTCAGTTGAATTCTGAGCCTACCGACTGCCTTCAACCTCCTCAGTTGAATTCTCAGCCTACAGACTGTCTTCAACCTCCTCAGTTGAATTATCATCCTACCGACTGCCTTCAACCTCCTCTGTTGAATTCTCAGCCTATAGACTGTCTTCAACCACCTCAGTAGAAATCTCAGGCTATAGACTGCCTTCAACCTACGCAGTTGAATTCTCAGTCTACAGACTGCCTGCAAACTCCTCAGTTGAATTCTCAGCCTACAGACTGCCTTCAACCTGCTCAGTTGAATTCGGAGCGTGCAGACTGCCTTCAACCTCCTCAGTTGAATTCTCAGTCTACAGACTGCCTGCAACCTCCTCAGTTGAATTCGGAGTGTGCAGACTGCCTGCAACCTACGCAGTTGAATTCTGAGCCAACACTGCCTTCAACCTCCTCAGTTGAATTCTCAGTCTACAGACTGCCTTCAACCTCCTCAGTTGAATTCGGAGCCTGCAGACTGTCTTCAACCTCCTCAGTTTAATTCTGAGCCTACAGTCAGCCTTCAACCTCATCAGTTGAATTCACAGCCTATACACTGCCTTCAACCTCCTCAGTTGAATTCTCAGCCTATAGACTGCCATCAATCTCCTCAGTTGAATTATTAGCCTACCGACCGCCTTCAAACTCCTCTGTTGAATTCTCAGCCTCTAGACTGTCTTCAACCACCTCAGTTGAAATCTCAGCCTATAGACTGCCTTCAACCTCCTGTTGAATTCTCAGCCTATAGACTGTCTTCAACCCCGTCAGTTGAATTCGGAGGCTGCAAACTGTCTTCAGCCTCCTCAGTTGAATTCTCAGCTTACAGACTGTCTTCAACCTCCGCAGTTGAATTCTCAGCCTACCGACTGCCTTCAACCTCCTCAGTTGAATTCTGAGCCTGCAGACTGCCTTCAACCTCCGCAGTTGAATTCTGAGCCTACAGACTGTCTTCAGCCTCCTCAGTTGACTTCTCAGCCTATAGACTGTCTTCAACCACCTCAGTTGAAATCTCAGCCTATAGACTGCCTTCAACCTGCTCAGTTGAATTCTCAGCCTACAGACTGCCTTCAACCTCCTGTTGAATTTTCTGCCTATATACTGTCTTCAACCTCCTCAGTTGAATTCGGAGCCTGCAGACTGTCTTCAACCTCCTCAGTTGAATTCGGAGCCTACAGACTGTCTTCAACCTCCTCAGTTGAATTCGGAGCCTGCAGAATGTCTTCAACCTCCTCAGTTGAATTCACAGCCTTTTCACTGCCTTCAACCTCCTCCATTGAATTCTCAGCCTGTAGACTGCTATCATCCTCCTCAATTGAATTCTCAGTCTACAGACTGCCTGCAACCTCCTCAGTTGAATTCTCAGCCTCTAGACTGCCTTCAACCTCCTCAGTTGAATTCGGAGCGTGCAGACTGCCTTCAACCTCCTCAGTTGAATTCTCAGTCTACAGACTGCCTGCAACCTCCTCAGTTGAATTCGGAGCGTGCAGACTGCCTGCAACCTCCTCAGTTGAATTCTCAGTCTACAGACTGCCTTCAACCTCCTCAGTTGAATTCGGAGCCTGCAGACTGTCTTCAACCTCCTCAGTTTAATTCTGAGCCTACAGACTGCCTTCAACCTCCTCAGTTGAATTCTCAGCCTATAGACTGCCTTCAAACTCCTCAGTTGAATTATTAGCCTACCGACTGCCTTCAACCTCCTCTGTTGAATTCTCAGCCTATAGACTGTCTTCAACCACCTCAGTTGAAATCTCAGCCTATAGACTGCCTTCAACCTGCTCAGTTGAATTCTCAGCCTACAGACTGCCTTCAACCTCCTGTTGAATTTTCAGCCTATAGACTGTCTTCAACCCCGTCAGTTGAATTCGGAGCCTGCAGACTGTCTTCAACCTCCTCAGTTGAATTCTCAGCCTACAGACTGTCTTCAACCTCCGCAGTTGAATTCTCAGCCTACCGACTGCCTTCAACCTCCTCAGTTGAATTCTCAGCCTACAGACTGCCGTCAACCTCCTCAGTTGAATTCTGAGCCTGCAGACTGCCTTCAACCTCCGCAGTTGAATTCTGAGCCTGCAGACTGTCTTCAGCCTCCTCAGTTGACTTCTCAGCCTATAGACTGTCTTAAACCACCTCAGTTGAAATCTCAGCCTATAGACTGCCTTCAACCTGCACAGTTGAATTCTCAGCCTACTGACTGCCTTCAACCTCCTGTTGAATTTTCTGCCTATATACTGTCTTCAACCTCCTCAGTTGAATTCGGAGCCTGCAGTCTGACTTCAACCTCCTCAGTTGAATTCTCAGCCTATAGACTGTCTTCAACCTCCTCAGTTGAATTCTCAGCCTAAAGACTGCCTTCAAACTTCTCAGTTGAATTCTCAGCCTCTAGACTGCATTCAACCTCCTGTTGAATTCTCTGCCTATAGACTGCCTTCAACCTCCTCAGATGAATTCTCAGCCTATACACTGCCTTGAGCCTCCTCAGTTGAATTCTCAGCTTAAAGAATAACTTCAACGTCCTGTTGAATTTTCAGCCTATAGACTGTCTTCAACCTCCTCAGTTGAATTCGGAGCCTGCAGACTGCCTTCAACCTCCTCAGTTGAATTCGGAGACTGCAGACTGTTTTCAACCTCCTCAGTTGAATTCTGAGCCTACAGGCTGCCTTCAACCTCCTCAGTTGAATTCTGAGCCTGCAGACTGTCTTCAACCTCCTCAGTTGAATTCTGAGCCTACAGACTGTCTTCAACCTCCTCAGTTGAATTCGGAGCCTGCAGACTGTCTTCAACCTCCTCAGTTGAATTCTGAGCCTACAGACTGCCTTCAACCTCCTCAGTTGAATTCACAGCCTATACACTGCCTTCAACCACCTCAGTTGAAATCTCAGCCTATAGACTGCCTTCAACCTGCTCAGTTGAATTCTCAGCCTACAGACTGCTTCAACCTCCTGTTGAATTTTCTGCCTATATACTGTCTTCAACCTCCTCAGTTGAATTCGGAGCCTGCAGACTGTCTTCAACCTCCTCAGTTGAATTCCGAGCCTACAGACTGTCTTCAACCTCCTCAGTTGAATTCGGAGCCTGCAGACTGTCTTCAACTTCCTCAGTTGAATTCTGAGTCTACGGACTGTGTTCAACCTCCTCAGTTGAATTCGGAGCCTGCAGACTGTCTTCAACCTCCTCAGTTGAATTCGGATCCTGCAGACTGTCTTCAACCTCCTCAGTTGAATTCTGAGCCTGCAGACTGTCTTCAACCTCCTCAGTTGAATTCTGAGCCTACCGACTGCCTTCAACCTCCTCAGTTGAATTCTCAGCCTACAGACTGTCTTCAACCTCCTCAGTTGAATTATCATCCTACCGACTGCCTTCAACCTCCTCTGTTGAATTCTCAGCCTATAGACTGTCTTCAACCACCTCAGTAGAAATCTCAGGCTATAGACTGCCTTCAACCTACGCAGTTGAATTCTCAGTCTACAGACTGCCTGCAAACTCCTCAGTTGAATTCTCAGCCTATAGACTGCCTTCAACCTGCTCAGTTGAATTCGGAGCGTGCAGACTGCCTTCAACCTCCTCAGTTGAATTCTCAGTCTACAGACTGCCTGCAACCTCCTCAGTGTGAATTCGGAGTGTGCAGACTGCCTGCAACCTACGCAGTTGAATTCTGAGCCAACACTGCCTTCAACCTCCTCAGTTGAATTCTCAGTCTACAGACTGCCTTCAACCTCCTCAGTTGAATTCGGAGCCTGCAGACTGTCTTCAACCTCCTCAGTTTAATTCTGAGCCTACAGTCAGCCTTCAACCTCCTCAGTTGAATTCACAGCCTATACACTGCCTTCAACCTCCTCAGTTGAATTCTCAGCCTATAGACTGCCATCAAACTCCTCAGTTGAATTATTAGCCTACCGACTGCCTTCAAACTCCTCTGTTGAATTCTCAGCCTCTAGACTGTCTTCAACCACCTCAGTTGAAATCTCAGCCTATAGACTGCCTTCAACCTCCTGTTGAATTCTCAGCCTATAGACTGTCTTCAACCCCGTCAGTTGAATTCGGAGGCTGCAAACTGTCTTCAGCCTCCTCAGTTGAATTCTCAGCCTACAGACTGTCTTCAACCTCCGCAGTTGAATTCTCAGCCTACCGACTGCCTTCAACCTCCTCAGTTGAATTCTGAGCCTGCAGACTGCCTTCAACCTCCGCAGTTGAATTCTGAGCCTACAGACTGTCTTCAGCCTCCTCAGTTGACTTCTCAGCCTATAGACTGTCTTCAACCACCTCAGTTGAAATCTCAGCCTATAGACTGCCTTCAACCTGCTCAGTTGAATTCTCAGCCTACAGACTGCCTTCAACCTCCTGTTGAATTTTCTGCCTATATACTGTCTTCAACCTCCTCAGTTGAATTCGGAGCCTGCAGACTGTCTTCAACCTCCTCAGTTGAATTCGGAGCCTACAGACTGTCTTCAACCTCCTCAGTTGAATTCGGAGCCTGCAGAATGTCTTCAACCTCCTCAGTTGAATTCACAGCCTTTTCACTGCCTTCAACCTCCTCCATTGAATTCTCAGCCTGTAGACTGCTATCATCCTCCTCAGTTGAATTCTCAGCCTATAGACTACCTTCAACCTCCTCAGTTGTATTCTGAGCCTATAGACTGCCTTCAACCTCCTCATTTGAATTCTGAGCCTATAGACTGCCTTCAACCTCCTGTTGAATTCTCAGCCTATAGACTGCCTTCAACCTCCTCGGTTGAATTCTCAGCCTAAAGACTGCCTTCAAACTTCTCAGTTGAATTCTCAGCCTCTAGACTGCATTCAACCTCCTGTTGAATTCTCTGCCTATAGACTGCCTTCAACCTCCTCAGATGAATTCTCAGCCTATACACTGCCTTCAGCCTCCTCAGTTGAATTCTCAGCTTAAAGACTAACTTCAACCTCCTGTTGAATTTTCAGCCTATAGACTGTCTTCAACCTCCTCAGTTGATTTCGGAGCCTGCAGACTGCCTTCAACCTCCTCAGTTGAATTCGGATCCTGCAGACTGTCTTCAACCTCCTCAGTTGAATTCTGAGCCTGCAGACTGTCTTCAACCTCCTCAGTTGAATTCTGAGCCTACCGACTGCCTTCAATCTCCTCAGTTGAATTCTCAGCCTACAGACTGTCTTCAACCTCCTCAGTTGAATTATCATCCTACCGACTGCCATCAACCTCCTCTGTTGAATTCTCAGCCTATAGACTGTCTTCAACCACCTCAGTAGAAATCTCAGCCTATAGACTGCCTTCAACCTACGCAGTTGAATTCTCAGTCTACAGACTGCCTGCAACCTCCTCATTTGAATTCTGAGCCTATAGACTGCCTTCAACCTCCTGTTGAATTCTCAGCCTATAGACTGCCTTCAACCTCCTCGGTTGAATTCTCAGCCTAAAGACTGCCTTCAAACTTCTCAGTTGAATTCTCAGCCTCTAGACTGCATTCAACCTCCTGTTGAATTCTCTGCCTATAGACTGCCTTCAACCTCCTCAGATGAATTCTCAGCCTATACACTGCCTTCAGCCTCCTCAGTTGAATTCTCAGCTTAAAGACTAACTTCAACCTCCTGTTGAATTTTCAGCCTATAGACTGTCTTCAACCTCCTCAGTTGATTTCGGAGCCTGCAGACTGCCTTCAACCTCCTCAGTTGAATTCGGATCATGCAGACTGTCTTCAACCTCCTCAGTTGAATTCTGAGCCTGCAGACTGTCTTCAAACTCCTCAGTTGAATTCTGAGCCTACCGACTGCCTTCAATCTCCTCAGTTGAATTCTCAGCCTACAGAATGCCTTCAACCTCCTCAGTTGAATTCACAGCCTATACACTGCCTTCAACCTCCTCAGTTGAATTATCATCCTACCGACTGCCTTCAACCTCCTCTGTTGAATTCTCAGCCTATAGACTGTCTTCAACCACCTCAGTAGAAATCACAGCCTATAGACTGCCTTCAACCTACGCAGTTGAATTCTCAGTCTACAGACTGCCTGCAACCTCCTCAGTTGAATTCTCAGCCTATAGACTGCCTTCAACCACCTCAGTTGAATTCGGAGCGTGCAGACTGCCTTCAACCTCCTCAGTTGAATTCGGAGCGTGCAGACTGCCTTCAACCTCCTCAGTTGAATTCTCAGTCTACAGACTGCCTGCAACCTCCTCAGTTGAATTCGGAGCGTGCAGACTGCCTGCAACCTACGCAGTTGAATTCTGAGCCAACACTGCCTTCAACCTCCTCAGTTGAATTCTCAGTCTACAGACTGCCTTCAACCTCCTCAGTTGAATTCTCAGCCTACAGACTGCCTTCAACCTCCTCAGTTGAATTCGGAGCCTGCAGACTGTCTTCAACCTCCTCAGTATAATTCTGAGCCTACAGACTGCCTTCAACCTCCTCAGTTGAATTCACAGCCTATAGACTGCCTTCAAACTCCTCAGTTGAATTATTAGCCTACCGACTGCATTCAAACTCCTCTGTTGAATTGTCAGCCTCTAGACTGTCTTCAACCACCTCAGTTGAAATCTCAGCCAATAGACTGCCTTCAACCTGCTCAGTTGAATTCTCAGCCTGCAGACTGTCTTCAACCTCCTCAGTTGAATACTGAGCCTACAGACTGTCTTCAACCTCCTCAGTTGAATTCGGAGCCTGCAGACTGTCCTCAAACTCCTCAGTTGAATTCGGATCCTGCAGACTGTCTTCAACCTCCTCAGTTGAATTCTGAGCCTACAGACTGTCTTCAACCTCCTCAGTTGAATTATCATCCTACCGACTGCCTTCAACCTCCTCTGTTGAATTCTCAGCCTATAGACTGTCTTCAACCACCTCAGTAGAAATCTCAGCCTATAGACTGCCTTCAACCTCCTCAGTTGAATTCTGAGCCTACAGACCGCCTTCAACCGCCTCAGTTGAATTTGGAGCCTGCAGACTGCCTTCAACCTCCTCAGTTGAATTCGGAGCCTGCAGACTGTCTTCAACCTCCTCAGTTGAATTCTGAGCCTACAGACCGCCTTCAACCTCCTCAGTTGAATTCGGAGCCTGCAGACTGTCTTCAACCTCCTCAGTTGAATTCTGAGCCTACAGACTGTCTTCAACCTCCTCAGTTGAATTCGGAGCCTGCAGACGGTCTTCAACCTCCTCAGTTGAATTCTGAGCCTACAGACTGCCTTCAACCTCCTCAGTTGAATTCACAGCCTTTTCACTGCCTTCAACCTCCTCCATTGAATTCTCAGCCTGTAGACTGCTATCATCCTCCTCAGTTGAATTCTCAGCCTATAGACTACCTACAACCTCCTCAGTTGAATTCTGAGCCTATAGACTGCCTTCAACCTCCTCATTTGAATTCTGAGCCTATAGACTGCCTTCAACCTCCTGTTGAATTCTCAGCCTATATACTGCCTTCAACCTCCTCGGTTGAATTCTCAGCCTAAAGACTGCCTTGAAACTACTCAGTTGAATTCTCAGCCTCTAGACTGCATTCAACCTCCTGTTGAATTCTCTGCCTATAGACTGCCTTCAACCTCCTCAGATGAATTCTCAGCCTATACACTGCCTTCAGCCTCCTCAGTTGAATTCTCAGCTTAAAGACTAACTTCAACCTCCTGTTGAATTTTCAGCCTATAGACTGTCTTCAACCTCCTCAGTTGAATTCGGAGCCTGCAGACTGCCTTCAACCACCTCAGTTGAATTCGGATCCTGCAGACTGTCTTCAACCTCCTCAGTTGAATTCTGAGCCTGCAGACTGTCTTCAACCTCCTCAGTTGAATTCTGAGCCTACCGACTGCCTTCAACCTCCTCAGTTGAATTCTCAGCCTACAGACTGTCTTCAACCTCCTCAGTTGAATTATCATCCTACCGACTGCCTTCAACCTCCTCTGTTGAATTCTCAGCCTATAGACTGTCTTCAACCACCTCAGTAGAAATCTCAGCCTATAGACTGCCTTCAACCTACGCAGTTGAATTCTCAGACTACAGACTGCCTGCAAACTCCTCAGTTGAATTCTCAGCCTATAGACTGCCTTCAACTCCTCAGTTGAATTCGGAGCGTGCAGACTGCCTTCAACCTCATCAGTTGAATTCTCAGTCTACAGACTGCCTGCAACCTCCTCAGTTGAATTCGGAGCGTGCAGACTGCCTGCAACCTACGCAGTTGAATTCTGAGCCAACACTGCCTTCAACCTCCTCAGTTGAATTCGGAGCCTGCAGAGTGTCTTCAACCTCCTCAGTTGAATTCACAGCCTATACACTACCTTCAACCTCCTCAGTTGAATTCTCAGCCTATAGACTGCCTTCAAACTCCTCAGTTGAATTATTAGCCTACCGACTGCCTTCAAACTCCTCTGTTGAATTCTCAGCCTCTAGACTGTCTTCAACCACCTCAGTTGAAATCTGAGCCTATAGACTGCCTTCAACCTGCTCAGTTGAATTCTCAGCCTACAGGCTGCCTTCAACCTCCTGTTGAATTTTCAGCCTATAGACTGTCTTCAATCCCGTCAGTTGAATTCGGAGCCTGCAGACTGTCTTCAACCTCCTCAGTTGAATTCTCAGCCTACAGACTGTCTTCAACCTCCGCAGTTGAATTCTCAGCCTACCGACTGCCTTCAACCTCCTCAGTTGAATTCTGAGCCTATAGACTGCCTTCAACCTCCTCAGTTGAATTCTGAGCCTGCAGACTGCCTTCAAGCTCCGCAGTTGAATTCTGAGCCTACAGACTGTCTTCAGCCTCCTCAGTTGACTTCTCAGCCTATAGACTGCCTTCAACCTGCTCAGTTGAATTCTCAGCCTACACACTGCCTTCAACCTCCTGTTGAATTTTCTGCCTATATACTGTCTTCAACCTCCTCAGTTGAATTCGGAGCCTGCAGACTCTCTTCAACCTCCTCAGTTGAATTCCGAGCCTACAGACTGTCTTCAACCTCCTCAGATGAATTCGGAGCCTGCAGACTGTCTTCAACCTCCTCAGTTGAATTCTGAGCCTACAGACTGTCTTCAACCTCCTCAGTTGAATTCGGAGCCTACAGACTGTCTTCAACCTCCTCAGTTGAATTCGGATCCTGCAGACTGTCTTCAACCTGCTCAGTTGAATTCTGAGCCTGCAGACTGTCTTCAACCTCCTCAGTTGAATTCTGAGCCTACAGACTGTCTTCAACCTCCTCAGTTGAATTCGGAGCCTACAGACTGTCTTCAACCTCCTCAGTTGAATTCGGATCCTGCAGACTGTCTTCAACCTCCTCAGTTGAATTCTGAGCCTGCAGACTGTCTTCAACCTCCTCAGTTGAATTCTGAGCCTACAGACTGCCTTCAACCTCCTAAGTTGAATTCTCAGCCTACAGACTGTCTTCAACCTCCTCAGTTGAATTATCATCCTACCGACTGCCTTCAACCTCCTCTGTTGAATTCTCAGCCTATAGACTGTCTTCAACCTCCTCAGTTGAATTCTGAACCTACAGACTGCCTTCAACCTCCGCAGTTGTATTCTGAGCCTACAGACCGCCTTCAACCTCCTCAGTTGAATTCGGAGCCTGCAGACTGCCTTCAAACTCCTCAGTTGAATTCTGAGCCTACAGACCGCCTTCAACCTCCTCAGTTGAATTCGGAGCCTGCAGACTGTCTTCAACCTCCTCAGTTGAATTCTGAGCCTACAGACTGTCTTCAACCTCCTCAGTTGAATTCGGAGCCTGCAGACTGTCTTCAAACTCCTCAGTTGAATTCTGAGCCTACAGACTGCCTTCAACCTCCTCAGTTGAATTCACAGCCTTTTCACTACCTTCAACCACCTCCATTGAATTCTCAGCCTGTAGACTGCTATCATCCTCCTCAGTTGAATTCTCAGCCTATAGACTGCCTTCAACCTTCTCATTTGAATTCTGAGCCTATAGACTGCCTTCAACCTTCTCATTTGAATTCTGAGCCTATAGACTGCCTTCAACCTTCTCATTTGAATTCTGAGCCTATAGACTGCCTTCAACCTCCTGTTGAATTCTCAGCCTATAGACTGCCTTCAACCTCCTCAGATGAATTCTCAGCCTATACACTGCCTTCAGCCTCCTCAGTTGAATTCTCAGCTTAAAGACTAACTTCAACCTCCTGTTGAATTTTCAGCCTATAGACTGTCTTCAACCTCCTCAGTTGAATTCGGAGCCAGCAGACTGTCTTCAACCTCCTCAGTTGAATTCGGAGCCTGCAGACTGCCTTCAACCTACTCAGTTGAATTCTGAGCCTCCAGACTGTCTTCAGCCTCCTCAGTTGAATTCTCAGCCAGTAGACTGCTATCATCCTCCCTAGTTGAATTCTCAGCCTATAGACTACCTTCAACCTCCTCAGTTGAATTCTGAGCCTATAGACTGCCTTCAACCTCCTCATTTGAATTCTGAGCCCATAGACTGCCTTCAACCTCCTCAGTTGAATTCGGAGCCTACAGACTGTCTTGAACCTCCTCAGTTGAAATCTCAGCCTATAGACTGCCTTCAACCTCCTCAGTTGAAATCTCAGCCTATAGACTGCCTTCAACCACCTCAGTTGAAATCTCAGCCTACAGACTGCCTTCAACCTCCTCAGTTGAATTCTCAGCCTAAAGACTGCCTTCAACCACCTCAGTTGAAATCTCAGCCTACAGACTGCCTTCAACCTCCTCAGTTGAATTCTCAGCCTAAAGACTGCCTTCAACCTCCTGTTGAATTTTCAGCCTATAGACTGCCTTCAACCTCCGCAGTTGAATTCTCAGTCTACAGACTGCCTTCAACCTCCTCAGTTGAATTCGGAGCCTACAGACTGCCTTCAACCTCCTCAGTTGAATTCGGAGCCTACAGACTGCCTTCAACCTCCTCAGTTGAATTCTCAGTCTACAGACTGCCTTCAACCTCCTCAGTTGAATTCGGAGCCTACAGACTGTCTTCAACCTCCTCAGTTAAATTCTCAGTCTACAGACTGTCTTCAACCTCCTCAGTTGAATTATCAGCCTACCGACTGCCGTCAACCTCCTCTGTTGAATTCTCAGCCTATAGACTGCCTTCAAACTCCTCCGTTGAATTCTCAGCCTACAGACTGTCTTCAACCTCATCAGTTGAATTATCAGCCTACCGACTGCCGTCAACCTCCTCTGTTGAATTCTCAGCCTATAGACTGCCTTCAACCTCCTGTTGAATTTTCTGCCTATAGACTGTCTTCAACCTCCTCGGTTGAATTCTCAGCCTAGACTGTCTTCAACCTCCTCAGTTGAATTCGGAGCCTGCAGACTGTCTTCAACCTCCTCAGTTGAATTCTCAGCCTACCGACTGCCTTCAACCTCCTCCATTGAATTCTCAGCCTGTAGACTGCCTTCAACCTGCTCAGTTGAATTCTGAGCCTACCGACTGCCTTCAACCTCCTCCATTGAATTCTCAGCCTGTAGACTGTCTTCAACCACCTCAGTTGAAATCTGAGCCTATAGACTGCCTTCAACCTCCTGTTGAATTTTCAGCCTATAGACTGTCTTCAATCCCGTCAGTTGAATTCGGAGCCTGCAGACTGTCTTCAACCTCCTCAGTTGAATTCTCAGCCTACAGACTGTCTTCAACCTCCGCAGTTGAATTCTCAGCCTACCGACTGCCTTCAACCTCCTCAGTTGAATTCTGAGCCTATAGACTGCCTTCAACCTCCTCAGTTGAATTCTGAGCCTGCAGACTGCCTTCAAGCTCCGCAGTTGAATTCTGAGCCTACAGACTGTCTTCAGCCTCCTCAGTTGACTTCTCAGCCTATAGACTGCCTTCAACCTGCTCAGTTGAATTCTCAGCCTACACACTGCCTTCAACCTCCTGTTGAATTTTCTGCCTATATACTGTCTTCAACCTCCTCAGTTGAATTCGGAGCCTGCAGACTCTCTTCAACCTCCTCAGTTGAATTCCGAGCCTACAGACTGTCTTCAACCTCCTCAGATGAATTCGGAGCCTGCAGACTGTCTTCAACCTCCTCAGTTGAATTCTGAGCCTACAGACTGTCTTCAACCTCCTCAGTTGAATTCGGAGCCTACAGACTGTCTTCAACCTCCTCAGTTGAATTCGGATCCTGCAGACTGTCTTCAACCTGCTCAGTTGAATTCTGAGCCTGCAGACTGTCTTCAACCTCCTCAGTTGAATTCTGAGCCTACAGACTGTCTTCAACCTCCTCAGTTGAATTCGGAGCCTACAGACTGTCTTCAACCTCCTCAGTTGAATTCGGATCCTGCAGACTGTCTTCAACCTCCTCAGTTGAATTCTGAGCCTGCAGACTGTCTTCAACCTCCTCAGTTGAATTCTGAGCCTACAGACTGCCTTCAACCTCCTAAGTTGAATTCTCAGCCTACAGACTGTCTTCAACCTCCTCAGTTGAATTATCATCCTACCGACTGCCTTCAACCTCCTCTGTTGAATTCTCAGCCTATAGACTGTCTTCAACCTCCTCAGTTGAATTCTGAACCTACAGACTGCCTTCAACCTCCGCAGTTGTATTCTGAGCCTACAGACCGCCTTCAACCTCCTCAGTTGAATTCGGAGCCTGCAGACTGCCTTCAAACTTCTCAGTTGAATTCTGAGCCTACAGACCGCCTTCAACCTCCTCAGTTGAATTCGGAGCCTGCAGACTGTCTTCAACCTCCTCAGTTGAATTCTGAGCCTACAGACTGTCTTCAACCTCCTCAGTTGAATTCGGAGCCTGCAGACTGTCTTCAAACTCCTCAGTTGAATTCTGAGCCTACAGACTGCCTTCAACCTCCTCAGTTGAATTCACAGCCTTTTCACTACCTTCAACCACCTCCATTGAATTCTCAGCCTGTAGACTGCTATCATCCTCCTCAGTTGAATTCTCAGCCTATAGACTGCCTTCAACCTTCTCATTTGAATTCTGAGCCTATAGACTGCCTTCAACCTTCTCATTTGAATTCTGAGCCTATAGACTGCCTTCAACCTTCTCATTTGAATTCTGAGCCTATAGACTGCCTTCAACCTCCTGTTGAATTCTCAGCCTATAGACTGCCTTCAACCTCCTCAGATGAATTCTCAGCCTATACACTGCCTTCAGCCTCCTCAGTTGAATTCTCAGCTTAAAGACTAACTTCAACCTCCTGTTGAATTTTCAGCCTATAGACTGTCTTCAACCTCCTCAGTTGAATTCGGAGCCAGCAGACTGTCTTCAACCTCCTCAGTTGAATTCGGAGCCTGCAGACTGCCTTCAACCTACTCAGTTGAATTCTGAGCCTCCAGACTGTCTTCAGCCTCCTCAGTTGAATTCTCAGCCAGTAGACTGCTATCATCCTCCCTAGTTGAATTCTCAGCCTATAGACTACCTTCAACCTCCTCAGTTGAATTCTGAGCCTATAGACTGCCTTCAACCTCCTCATTTGAATTCTGAGCCCATAGACTGCCTTCAACCTCCTCAGTTGAATTCGGAGCCTACAGACTGTCTTGAACCTCCTCAGTTGAAATCTCAGCCTATAGACTGCCTTCAACCTCCTCAGTTGAAATCTCAGCCTATAGACTGCCTTCAACCACCTCAGTTGAAATCTCAGCCTACAGACTGCCTTCAACCTCCTCAGTTGAATTCTCAGCCTAAAGACTGCCTTCAACCACCTCAGTTGAAATCTCAGCCTACAGACTGCCTTCAACCTCCTCAGTTGAATTCTCAGCCTAAAGACTGCCTTCAACCTCCTGTTGAATTTTCAGCCTATAGACTGCCTTCAACCTCCGCAGTTGAATTCTCAGTCTACAGACTGCCTTCAACCTCCTCAGTTGAATTCGGAGCCTACAGACTGCCTTCAACCTCCTCAGTTGAATTCGGAGCCTACAGACTGCCTTCAACCTCCTCAGTTGAATTCTCAGTCTACAGACTGCCTTCAACCTCCTCAGTTGAATTCGGAGCCTACAGACTGTCTTCAACCTCCTCAGTTAAATTCTCAGTCTACAGACTGTCTTCAACCTCCTCAGTTGAATTATCAGCCTACCGACTGCCGTCAACCTCCTCTGTTGAATTCTCAGCCTATAGACTGCCTTCAAACTCCTCCGTTGAATTCTCAGCCTACAGACTGTCTTCAACCTCATCAGTTGAATTATCAGCCTACCGACTGCCGTCAACCTCCTCTGTTGAATTCTCAGCCTATAGACTGCCTTCAACCTCCTGTTGAATTTTCTGCCTATAGACTGTCTTCAACCTCCTCGGTTGAATTCTCAGCCTAGACTGTCTTCAACCTCCTCAGTTGAATTCCGAGCCTGCAGACTGTCTTCAACCTCCTCAGTTGAATTCTCAGCCTACCGACTGCCTTCAACCTCCTCCATTGAATTCTCAGCCTGTAGACTGCCTTCAACCTGCTCAGTTGAATTCTGAGCCTACCGACTGCCTTCAACCTCCTCCATTGAATTCTCAGCCTGTAGACTGTCTTCAACCACCTCAGTTGAAATCTGAGCCTATAGACTGCCTTCAACCTCCTGTTGAATTTTCAGCCTATAGACTGTCTTCAATCCCGTCAGTTGAATTCGGAGCCTGCAGACTGTCTTCAACCTCCTCAGTTGAATTCTCAGCCTACAGACTGTCTTCAACCTCCGCAGTTGAATTCTCAGCCTACCGACTGCCTTCAACCTCCTCAGTTGAATTCTGAGCCTATAGACTGCCTTCAACCTCCTCAGTTGAATTCTGAGCCTGCAGACTGCCTTCAAGCTCCGCAGTTGAATTCTGAGCCTACAGACTGTCTTCAGCCTCCTCAGTTGACTTCTCAGCCTATAGACTGCCTTCAACCTGCTCAGTTGAATTCTCAGCCTACACACTGCCTTCAACCTCCTGTTGAATTTTCTGCCTATATACTGTCTTCAACCTCCTCAGTTGAATTCGGAGCCTGCAGACTCTCTTCAACCTCCTCAGTTGAATTCCGAGCCTACAGACTGTCTTCAACCTCCTCAGATGAATTCGGAGCCTGCAGACTGTCTTCAACCTCCTCAGTTGAATTCTGAGCCTACAGACTGTCTTCAACCTCCTCAGTTGAATTCGGAGCCTACAGACTGTCTTCAACCTCCTCAGTTGAATTCGGATCCTGCAGACTGTCTTCAACCTGCTCAGTTGAATTCTGAGCCTGCAGACTGTCTTCAACCTCCTCAGTTGAATTCTGAGCCTACAGACTGTCTTCAACCTCCTCAGTTGAATTCGGAGCCTACAGACTGTCTTCAACCTCCTCAGTTGAATTCGGATCCTGCAGACTGTCTTCAACCTCCTCAGTTGAATTCTGAGCCTGCAGACTGTCTTCAACCTCCTCAGTTGAATTCTGAGCCTACAGACTGCCTTCAACCTCCTAAGTTGAATTCTCAGCCTACAGACTGTCTTCAACCTCCTCAGTTGAATTATCATCCTACCGACTGCCTTCAACCTCCTCTGTTGAATTCTCAGCCTATAGACTGTCTTCAACCTCCTCAGTTGAATTCTGAACCTACAGACTGCCTTCAACCTCCGCAGTTGTATTCTGAGCCTACAGACCGCCTTCAACCTCCTCAGTTGAATTCGGAGCCTGCAGACTGCCTTCAAACTCCTCAGTTGAATTCTGAGCCTACAGACCGCCTTCAACCTCCTCAGTTGAATTCGGAGCCTGCAGACTGTCTTCAACCTCCTCAGTTGAATTCTGAGCCTACAGACTGTCTTCAACCTCCTCAGTTGAATTCGGAGCCTGCAGACTGTCTTCAAACTCCTCAGTTGAATTCTGAGCCTACAGACTGCCTTCAACCTCCTCAGTTGAATTCACAGCCTTTTCACTACCTTCAACCACCTCCATTGAATTCTCAGCCTGTAGACTGCTATCATCCTCCTCAGTTGAATTCTCAGCCTATAGACTGCCTTCAACCTTCTCATTTGAATTCTGAGCCTATAGACTGCCTTCAACCTTCTCATTTGAATTCTGAGCCTATAGACTGCCTTCAACCTTCTCATTTGAATTCTGAGCCTATAGACTGCCTTCAACCTCCTGTTGAATTCTCAGCCTATAGACTGCCTTCAACCTCCTCAGATGAATTCTCAGCCTATACACTGCCTTCAGCCTCCTCAGTTGAATTCTCAGCTTAAAGACTAACTTCAACCTCCTGTTGAATTTTCAGCCTATAGACTGTCTTCAACCTCCTCAGTTGAATTCGGAGCCAGCAGACTGTCTTCAACCTCCTCAGTTGAATTCGGAGCCTGCAGACTGCCTTCAACCTACTCAGTTGAATTCTGAGCCTCCAGACTGTCTTCAGCCTCCTCAGTTGAATTCTCAGCCAGTAGACTGCTATCATCCTCCCTAGTTGAATTCTCAGCCTATAGACTACCTTCAACCTCCTCAGTTGAATTCTGAGCCTATAGACTGCCTTCAACCTCCTCATTTGAATTCTGAGCCCATAGACTGCCTTCAACCTCCTCAGTTGAATTCGGAGCCTACAGACTGTCTTGAACCTCCTCAGTTGAAATCTCAGCCTATAGACTGCCTTCAACCTCCTCAGTTGAAATCTCAGCCTATAGACTGCCTTCAACCACCTCAGTTGAAATCTCAGCCTACAGACTGCCTTCAACCTCCTCAGTTGAATTCTCAGCCTAAAGACTGCCTTCAACCACCTCAGTTGAAATCTCAGCCTACAGACTGCCTTCAACCTCCTCAGTTGAATTCTCAGCCTAAAGACTGCCTTCAACCTCCTGTTGAATTTTCAGCCTATAGACTGCCTTCAACCTCCGCAGTTGAATTCTCAGACTACAGACTGCCTTCAACCTCCTCAGTTGAATTCGGAGCCTACAGACTGCCTTCAACCTCCTCAGTTGAATTCGGAGCCTACAGACTGCCTTCAACCTCCTCAGTTGAATTCTCAGTCTACAGACTGCCTTCAACCTCCTCAGTTGAATTCGGAGCCTACAGACTGTCTTCAACCTCCTCAGTTAAATTCTCAGTCTACAGACTGTCTTCAACCTCCTCAGTTGAATTATCAGCCTACCGACTGCCGTCAACCTCCTCTGTTGAATTCTCAGCCTATAGACTGCCTTCAAACTCCTCCGTTGAATTCTCAGCCTACAGACTGTCTTCAACCTCATCAGTTGAATTATCAGCCTACCGACTGCCGTCAACCTCCTCTGTTGAATTCTCAGCCTATAGACTGCCTTCAACCTCCTGTTGAATTTTCTGCCTATAGACTGTCTTCAACCTCCTCGGTTGAATTCTCAGCCTAGACTGTCTTCAACCTCCTCAGTTGAATTCCGAGCCTGCAGACTGTCTTCAACCTCCTCAGTTGAATTCTCAGCCTACCGACTGCCTTCAACCTCCTCCATTGAATTCTCAGCCTGTAGACTGCCTTCAACCTGCTCAGTTGAATTCTGAGCCTACCGACTGCCTTCAACCTCCTCCATTGAATTCTCAGCCTGTAGACTGTCTTCAACCACCTCAGTTGAAATCTGAGCCTATAGACTGCCTTCAACCTCCTGTTGAATTTTCAGCCTATAGACTGTCTTCAATCCCGTCAGTTGAATTCGGAGCCTGCAGACTGTCTTCAACCTCCTCAGTTGAATTCTCAGCCTACAGACTGTCTTCAACCTCCGCAGTTGAATTCTCAGCCTACCGACTGCCTTCAACCTCCTCAGTTGAATTCTGAGCCTATAGACTGCCTTCAACCTCCTCAGTTGAATTCTGAGCCTGCAGACTGCCTTCAAGCTCCGCAGTTGAATTCTGAGCCTACAGACTGTCTTCAGCCTCCTCAGTTGACTTCTCAGCCTATAGACTGCCTTCAACCTGCTCAGTTGAATTCTCAGCCTACACACTGCCTTCAACCTCCTGTTGAATTTTCTGCCTATATACTGTCTTCAACCTCCTCAGTTGAATTCGGAGCCTGCAGACTCTCTTCAACCTCCTCAGTTGAATTCCGAGCCTACAGACTGTCTTCAACCTCCTCAGATGAATTCGGAGCCTGCAGACTGTCTTCAACCTCCTCAGTTGAATTCTGAGCCTACAGACTGTCTTCAACCTCCTCAGTTGAATTCGGAGCCTACAGACTGTCTTCAACCTCCTCAGTTGAATTCGGATCCTGCAGACTGTCTTCAACCTGCTCAGTTGAATTCTGAGCCTGCAGACTGTCTTCAACCTCCTCAGTTGAATTCTGAGCCTACAGACTGTCTTCAACCTCCTCAGTTGAATTCGGAGCCTACAGACTGTCTTCAACCTCCTCAGTTGAATTCGGATCCTGCAGACTGTCTTCAACCTCCTCAGTTGAATTCTGAGCCTGCAGACTGTCTTCAACCTCCTCAGTTGAATTCTGAGCCTACAGACTGCCTTCAACCTCCTAAGTTGAATTCTCAGCCTACAGACTGTCTTCAACCTCCTCAGTTGAATTATCATCCTACCGACTGCCTTCAACCTCCTCTGTTGAATTCTCAGCCTATAGACTGTCTTCAACCTCCTCAGTTGAATTCTGAACCTACAGACTGCCTTCAACCTCCGCAGTTGTATTCTGAGCCTACAGACCGCCTTCAACCTCCTCAGTTGAATTCGGAGCCTGCAGACTGCCTTCAAACTCCTCAGTTGAATTCTGAGCCTACAGACCGCCTTCAACCTCCTCAGTTGAATTCGGAGCCTGCAGACTGTCTTCAACCTCCTCAGTTGAATTCTGAGCCTACAGACTGTCTTCAACCTCCTCAGTTGAATTCGGAGCCTGCAGACTGTCTTCAAACTCCTCAGTTGAATTCTGAGCCTACAGACTGCCTTCAACCTCCTCAGTTGAATTCACAGCCTTTTCACTACCTTCAACCACCTCCATTGAATTCTCAGCCTGTAGACTGCTATCATCCTCCTCAGTTGAATTCTCAGCCTATAGACTGCCTTCAACCTTCTCATTTGAATTCTGAGCCTATAGACTGCCTTCAACCTTCTCATTTGAATTCTGAGCCTATAGACTGCCTTCAACCTTCTCATTTGAATTCTGAGCCTATAGACTGCCTTCAACCTCCTGTTGAATTCTCAGCCTATAGACTGCCTTCAACCTCCTCAGATGAATTCTCAGCCTATACACTGCCTTCAGCCTCCTCAGTTGAATTCTCAGCTTAAAGACTAACTTCAACCTCCTGTTGAATTTTCAGCCTATAGACTGTCTTCAACCTCCTCAGTTGAATTCGGAGCCAGCAGACTGTCTTCAACCTCCTCAGTTGAATTCGGAGCCTGCAGACTGCCTTCAACCTACTCAGTTGAATTCTGAGCCTCCAGACTGTCTTCAGCCTCCTCAGTTGAATTCTCAGCCAGTAGACTGCTATCATCCTCCCTAGTTGAATTCTCAGCCTATAGACTACCTTCAACCTCCTCAGTTGAATTCTGAGCCTATAGACTGCCTTCAACCTCCTCATTTGAATTCTGAGCCCATAGACTGCCTTCAACCTCCTCAGTTGAATTCGGAGCCTACAGACTGTCTTGAACCTCCTCAGTTGAAATCTCAGCCTATAGACTGCCTTCAACCTCCTCAGTTGAAATCTCAGCCTATAGACTGCCTTCAACCACCTCAGTTGAAATCTCAGCCTACAGACTGCCTTCAACCTCCTCAGTTGAATTCTCAGCCTAAAGACTGCCTTCAACCACCTCAGTTGAAATCTCAGCCTACAGACTGCCTTCAACCTCCTCAGTTGAATTCTCAGCCTAAAGACTGCCTTCAACCTCCTGTTGAATTTTCAGCCTATAGACTGCCTTCAACCTCCGCAGTTGAATTCTCAGTCTACAGACTGCCTTCAACCTCCTCAGTTGAATTCGGAGCCTACAGACTGCCTTCAACCTCCTCAGTTGAATTCGGAGCCTACAGACTGCCTTCAACCTCCTCAGTTGAATTCTCAGTCTACAGACTGCCTTCAACCTCCTCAGTTGAATTCGGAGCCTACAGACTGTCTTCAACCTCCTCAGTTAAATTCTCAGTCTACAGACTGTCTTCAACCTCCTCAGTTGAATTATCAGCCTACCGACTGCCGTCAACCTCCTCTGTTGAATTCTCAGCCTATAGACTGCCTTCAAACTCCTCCGTTGAATTCTCAGCCTACAGACTGTCTTCAACCTCATCAGTTGAATTATCAGCCTACCGACTGCCGTCAACCTCCTCTGTTGAATTCTCAGCCTATAGACTGCCTTCAACCTCCTGTTGAATTTTCTGCCTATAGACTGTCTTCAACCTCCTCGGTTGAATTCTCAGCCTAGACTGTCTTCAACCTCCTCAGTTGAATTCCGAGCCTGCAGACTGTCTTCAACCTCCTCAGTTGAATTCTCAGCCTACCGACTGCCTTCAACCTCCTCCATTGAATTCTCAGCCTGTAGACTGCCTTCAACCTGCTCAGTTGAATTCTGAGCCTACCGACTGCCTTCAACCTCCTCCATTGAATTCTCAGCCTGTAGACTGTCTTCAACCACCTCAGTTGAAATCTGAGCCTATAGACTGCCTTCAACCTCCTGTTGAATTTTCAGCCTATAGACTGTCTTCAATCCCGTCAGTTGAATTCGGAGCCTGCAGACTGTCTTCAACCTCCTCAGTTGAATTCTCAGCCTACAGACTGTCTTCAACCTCCGCAGTTGAATTCTCAGCCTACCGACTGCCTTCAACCTCCTCAGTTGAATTCTGAGCCTATAGACTGCCTTCAACCTCCTCAGTTGAATTCTGAGCCTGCAGACTGCCTTCAAGCTCCGCAGTTGAATTCTGAGCCTACAGACTGTCTTCAGCCTCCTCAGTTGACTTCTCAGCCTATAGACTGCCTTCAACCTGCTCAGTTGAATTCTCAGCCTACACACTGCCTTCAACCTCCTGTTGAATTTTCTGCCTATATACTGTCTTCAACCTCCTCAGTTGAATTCGGAGCCTGCAGACTCTCTTCAACCTCCTCAGTTGAATTCCGAGCCTACAGACTGTCTTCAACCTCCTCAGATGAATTCGGAGCCTGCAGACTGTCTTCAACCTCCTCAGTTGAATTCTGAGCCTACAGACTGTCTTCAACCTCCTCAGTTGAATTCGGAGCCTACAGACTGTCTTCAACCTCCTCAGTTGAATTCGGATCCTGCAGACTGTCTTCAACCTGCTCAGTTGAATTCTGAGCCTGCAGACTGTCTTCAACCTCCTCAGTTGAATTCTGAGCCTACAGACTGTCTTCAACCTCCTCAGTTGAATTCGGAGCCTACAGACTGTCTTCAACCTCCTCAGTTGAATTCGGATCCTGCAGACTGTCTTCAACCTCCTCAGTTGAATTCTGAGCCTGCAGACTGTCTTCAACCTCCTCAGTTGAATTCTGAGCCTACAGACTGCCTTCAACCTCCTAAGTTGAATTCTCAGCCTACAGACTGTCTTCAACCTCCTCAGTTGAATTATCATCCTACCGACTGCCTTCAACCTCCTCTGTTGAATTCTCAGCCTATAGACTGTCTTCAACCTCCTCAGTTGAATTCTGAACCTACAGACTGCCTTCAACCTCCGCAGTTGTATTCTGAGCCTACAGACCGCCTTCAACCTCCTCAGTTGAATTCGGAGCCTGCAGACTGCCTTCAAACTCCTCAGTTGAATTCTGAGCCTACAGACCGCCTTCAACCTCCTCAGTTGAATTCGGAGCCTGCAGACTGTCTTCAACCTCCTCAGTTGAATTCTGAGCCTACAGACTGTCTTCAACCTCCTCAGTTGAATTCGGAGCCTGCAGACTGTCTTCAAACTCCTCAGTTGAATTCTGAGCCTACAGACTGCCTTCAACCTCCTCAGTTGAATTCACAGCCTTTTCACTACCTTCAACCACCTCCATTGAATTCTCAGCCTGTAGACTGCTATCATCCTCCTCAGTTGAATTCTCAGCCTATAGACTGCCTTCAACCTTCTCATTTGAATTCTGAGCCTATAGACTGCCTTCAACCTTCTCATTTGAATTCTGAGCCTATAGACTGCCTTCAACCTTCTCATTTGAATTCTGAGCCTATAGACTGCCTTCAACCTCCTGTTGAATTCTCAGCCTATAGACTGCCTTCAACCTCCTCAGATGAATTCTCAGCCTATACACTGCCTTCAGCCTCCTCAGTTGAATTCTCAGCTTAAAGACTAACTTCAACCTCCTGTTGAATTTTCAGCCTATAGACTGTCTTCAACCTCCTCAGTTGAATTCGGAGCCAGCAGACTGTCTTCAACCTCCTCAGTTGAATTCGGAGCCTGCAGACTGCCTTCAACCTACTCAGTTGAATTCTGAGCCTCCAGACTGTCTTCAGCCTCCTCAGTTGAATTCTCAGCCAGTAGACTGCTATCATCCTCCCTAGTTGAATTCTCAGCCTATAGACTACCTTCAACCTCCTCAGTTGAATTCTGAGCCTATAGACTGCCTTCAACCTCCTCATTTGAATTCTGAGCCCATAGACTGCCTTCAACCTCCTCAGTTGAATTCGGAGCCTACAGACTGTCTTGAACCTCCTCAGTTGAAATCTCAGCCTATAGACTGCCTTCAACCTCCTCAGTTGAAATCTCAGCCTATAGACTGCCTTCAACCACCTCAGTTGAAATCTCAGCCTACAGACTGCCTTCAACCTCCTCAGTTGAATTCTCAGCCTAAAGACTGCCTTCAACCACCTCAGTTGAAATCTCAGCCTACAGACTGCCTTCAACCTCCTCAGTTGAATTCTCAGCCTAAAGACTGCCTTCAACCTCCTGTTGAATTTTCAGCCTATAGACTGCCTTCAACCTCCGCAGTTGAATTCTCAGTCTACAGACTGCCTTCAACCTCCTCAGTTGAATTCGGAGCCTACAGACTGCCTTCAACCTCCTCAGTTGAATTCGGAGCCTACAGACTGCCTTCAACCTCCTCAGTTGAATTCTCAGTCTACAGACTGCCTTCAACCTCCTCAGTTGAATTCGGAGCCTACAGACTGTCTTCAACCTCCTCAGTTAAATTCTCAGTCTACAGACTGTCTTCAACCTCCTCAGTTGAATTATCAGCCTACCGACTGCCGTCAACCTCCTCTGTTGAATTCTCAGCCTATAGACTGCCTTCAAACTCCTCCGTTGAATTCTCAGCCTACAGACTGTCTTCAACCTCATCAGTTGAATTATCAGCCTACCGACTGCCGTCAACCTCCTCTGTTGAATTCTCAGCCTATAGACTGCCTTCAACCTCCTGTTGAATTTTCTGCCTATAGACTGTCTTCAACCTCCTCGGTTGAATTCTCAGCCTAGACTGTCTTCAACCTCCTCAGTTGAATTCGGAGCCTGCAGACTGTCTTCAACCTCCTCTGTTGAATTCTCAGCCTATAGACTGCCTTCAAACTCCTCCGTTGAATTCTCAGCCTACAGACTGTCTTCAACCTCATCAGTTGAATTATCAGCCTACCGACTGCCGTCAACCTCCTCTGTTGAATTCTCAGCCTATAGACTGCCTTCAACCTCCTGTTGAATTTTCTGCCTATAGACTGTCTTCAACCTCCTCGGTTGAATTCTCAGCCTAGACTGTCTTCAACCTCCTCAGTTGAATTCGGAGCCTACAGACTGTCTTCAACCTCCTCAGTTGAATTCGGATCCTGCAGACTGTCTTCAACCTGCTCAGTTGAATTCTGAGCCTGCAGACTGTCTTCAACCTCCTCAGTTGAATTCTGAGCCTACAGACTGTCTTCAACCTCCTCAGTTGAATTCGGAGCCTACAGACTGTCTTCAACCTCCTCAGTTGAATTCGGATCCTGCAGACTGTCTTCAACCTCCTCAGTTGAATTCTGAGCCTGCAGACTGTCTTCAACCTCCTCAGTTGAATTCTGAGCCTACAGACTGCCTTCAACCTCCTAAGTTGAATTCTCAGCCTACAGACTGTCTTCAACCTCCTCAGTTGAATTATCATCCTACCGACTGCCTTCAACCTCCTCTGTTGAATTCTCAGCCTATAGACTGTCTTCAACCTCCTCAGTTGAATTCTGAACCTACAGACTGCCTTCAACCTCCGCAGTTGTATTCTGAGCCTACAGACCGCCTTCAACCTCCTCAGTTGAATTCGGAGCCTGCAGACTGCCTTCAAACTCCTCAGTTGAATTCTGAGCCTACAGACCGCCTTCAACCTCCTCAGTTGAATTCGGAGCCTGCAGACTGTCTTCAACCTCCTCAGTTGAATTCTGAGCCTACAGACTGTCTTCAACCTCCTCAGTTGAATTCGGAGCCTGCAGACTGTCTTCAAACTCCTCAGTTGAATTCTGAGCCTACAGACTGCCTTCAACCTCCTCAGTTGAATTCACAGCCTTTTCACTACCTTCAACCACCTCCATTGAATTCTCAGCCTGTAGACTGCTATCATCCTCCTCAGTTGAATTCTCAGCCTATAGACTGCCTTCAACCTTCTCATTTGAATTCTGAGCCTATAGACTGCCTTCAACCTTCTCATTTGAATTCTGAGCCTATAGACTGCCTTCAACCTCCTGTTGAATTCTCAGCCTATAGACTGCCTTCAACCTCCTCAGATGAATTCTCAGCCTATACACTGCCTTCAGCCTCCTCAGTTGAATTCTCAGCTTAAAGACTAACTTCAACCTCCTGTTGAATTTTCAGCCTATAGACTGTCTTCAACCTCCTCAGTTGAATTCGGAGCCAGCAGACTGTCTTCAACCTCCTCAGTTGAATTCGGAGCCTGCAGACTGCCTTCAACCTACTCAGTTGAATTCTGAGCCTCCAGACTGTCTTCAGCCTCCTCAGTTGAATTCTCAGCCAGTAGACTGCTATCATCCTCCCTAGTTGAATTCTCAGCCTATAGACTACCTTCAACCTCCTCAGTTGAATTCTGAGCCTATAGACTGCCTTCAACCTCCTCATTTGAATTCTGAGCCCATAGACTGCCTTCAACCTCCTCAGTTGAATTCGGAGCCTACAGACTGTCTTGAACCTCCTCAGTTGAAATCTCAGCCTATAGACTGCCTTCAACCTCCTCAGTTGAAATCTCAGCCTATAGACTGCCTTCAACCACCTCAGTTGAAATCTCAGCCTACAGACTGCCTTCAACCTCCTCAGTTGAATTCTCAGCCTAAAGACTGCCTTCAACCACCTCAGTTGAAATCTCAGCCTACAGACTGCCTTCAACCTCCTCAGTTGAATTCTCAGCCTAAAGACTGCCTTCAACCTCCTGTTGAATTTTCAGCCTATAGACTGCCTTCAACCTCCGCAGTTGAATTCTCAGTCTACAGACTGCCTTCAACCTCCTCAGTTGAATTCGGAGCCTACAGACTGCCTTCAACCTCCTCAGTTGAATTCGGAGCCTACAGACTGCCTTCAACCTCCTCAGTTGAATTCTCAGTCTACAGACTGCCTTCAACCTCCTCAGTTGAATTCGGAGCCTACAGACTGTCTTCAACCTCCTCAGTTAAATTCTCAGTCTACAGACTGTCTTCAACCTCCTCAGTTGAATTATCAGCCTACCGACTGCCGTCAACCTCCTCTGTTGAATTCTCAGCCTATAGACTGCCTTCAAACTCCTCCGTTGAATTCTCAGCCTACAGACTGTCTTCAACCTCATCAGTTGAATTATCAGCCTACCGACTGCCGTCAACCTCCTCTGTTGAATTCTCAGCCTATAGACTGCCTTCAACCTCCTGTTGAATTTTCTGCCTATAGACTGTCTTCAACCTCCTCGGTTGAATTCTCAGCCTAGACTGTCTTCAACCTCCTCAGTTGAATTCGGAGCCTGCAGACTGTCTTCAACCTCCTCAGTTGAATTCTCAGCCTACCGACTGCCTTCAACCTCCTCCATTGAATTCTCAGCCTGTAGACTGCCTTCAACCTGCTCAGTTGAATTCTGAGCCTACCGACTGCCTTCAACCTCCTCCATTGAATTCTCAGCCTGTAGACTGCCTTCAACCTCCGCAATTGAATTCTGAGCCTACAGACTGCCTTCAACCTCCTCAGTTGAATTCGGAGCCTACAGACTGCCTTCAACCTCCTCAGTTGAATTCTGAGCCTACAGACTGCCTTCAACCTGCTCAGTTGAATTCTGAGCCTACAGACTGTCTTCAACCTCCTCAGGTGAATTCGGAGCCTGCAGACTGCCTTCAACCTCCTCAGTTGAATTCGGAGCCTACAGACTGCCTTAAACCTCCTCAGTTGAATTCGGAGCCTACAGACTGTCTTGAACCTCCTCAGTTGAAATCTCAGCCTATAGACTGCCTTCAACCTCCTCAGTTGAATTCGGAGCCTGCAGACTGCCTTCAACCTCCTCAGTTGAATTCGGAGCCTACAGACTGCCTTAAACCTCCTCAGTTGAATTCGGAGCCTACAGACTGTCTTGAACCTCCTCAGTTGAAATCTCAGCCTATAGACTGCCTTCAACCTCCTCAGTTGAAATCTCAGCCTATAGACTGCCTTCGACCACCTCAGTTGAAATCTCAGCCTACAGACTGCCTTCAACCTCCTCAGTTGAATTCTGAGCCGACAGACTGCCTTCAACCTCCTCAGTTGAATTCTGAGCCTGCAGACTGCCTTCAACCTCCTCAGTTGAATTCTGAGCCGACAGACTGCCTTCAACCTCCTCAGTTGAATTCTGAGCTTTCCCATTCCAGGTCGATGCATTTTTTGGCAATGTTCAGCGCTCTTTAATGGGGCCTGTAATATGTTTTTCTTCAGTTTACTGACCAGACCAGAACAGGCTTCCTGTTGGACTTAGTACCTCAATGTGATAAACATAACTTTGGTAAACAGTCTGTTAACCAAGCAGCCTGGTGTCACAACTTGTAGACTTGCTGTCTCACAGTTCCACTGAACTAGCTTCTATCCTGACCCCAGGTGCTGCTGGTGTGCCGCTCTGTGGCCACGTCACATTTCCACCATTTCCTCCCACATCCCAAACGTTTATCCAAAAATCTACCATATTGTTATAATAATTAGAAAGCTCTCTTAACTTTCATTACATGATGCTGAATCCAAAATAACCTTTTCCCTGATTGGTTCCTCCAGAGACTGTTGTAAAATTCCTCTCTTGACAGCACCCTGATACTGTTTCCATAACTTCACTATATTTTCCCTAATCTATTACAGTTGCTGTTGTTACACCTGCCTCTCACCTCCTAGTTTCTGCTCTGCTCTGTGTCACTGCTGGGCTGGTGGGGGGAGGTCTGTAAACCTCTGCCCTTGCATCCCCTTGAGTTCCACCCAACCTTTCTCGCTTCTTTTTCCATTTTCCCTAGTTCTTTCAAAGTTAAGTATTTGGGAGTATTTAGCTGCCAGCCTAGTGACTTTGTAACTGCACCTTTGTGCTATCTGCAGAGCTAACCTGTATTCTTCTTCAGAAGAAAATCACCATGTCCTCCTTAGCTTCCTCCCACATCCCAAAGACGTGGGGGCCATTGGGCTAAGAGGCTGCTGGTGCGGTGGTGAGTGGGGAGCTGATGGGAAATTACCATTAAAATGGGGTTAATGTGGGAATAAGTTGGTTCATTATCAGTTCAAACCTGTTGAACTCTAATTCATCCATCTTGTTGAAAACGCTGTTTGCTTTCCGATGAAGCATTTTGTTTCTGTCTATTCACCATTTGTCCCCTTTTGACTCTAACTGGAGACACTCCGCTACATTTATATGTTCTGTCCCAGAGAAACTCAGGACTGCATCACCTCTTTCACAAATCTGAGTTAGTCAGAAGGACAGCACAGGGCCTCGACAGTCAGCAACCCCCGATTTAACCCAGCCCTAATCACAGGACAATTTACAAAGTCCAATTAACCTACTGACCGGTATGTCTTCGGACTGTGAGAGGATCCGGAGGAAACCCACACATTCCAGACTCTTGGCACGTGACGTGGGAATTGACCCGAGTTGTGACGATGTCGTTCCAACCACTCAGTTACGTGGTGCCCATCACCTTCTCCTTCAACCTGATAAATTTTCCTTCATCAAACCCAACCCACTATTTAGCTTTGAACCCTTGTCATGAACATCAGTCGTTTGTTTCCCCAGGACTCAATGCCACCCCAGGTCAAATTAAACCTGTCCCACAGTTGCCTCTTTCCACTGTTCCCATTACCCTTTTGAACCCCACTTCTCCCACCACAAACTTCCTGCCACATATTTAATTCTCACTGACTTTCCACTGTGCAGCAATTCCCCCAGGCTGTAAATCAGAAATCATTACATCTGCTTCTCAACATGTGACATACGTTTGGCAGCTTTTCTTTATCTATACTTATTCACAAGTGCTATGGTATTTCTTTATTTTCCTGTAAATGCCCGGGGAAAATGAAACCCAAGGGTGGATATTGTGACCGATGTGTAGTTCAGTACCAAGTGTTCTTTCACTTGACTTTGGCTGCACGTTCGGTGAGACCAGGTGAGGGGAAAGGTGACGGCGTGGGGGAGGAGGATGAAGTGAGGAGCTGTGAGGTGACAGGTGAGGGGCAAGGTGACGGAGTGGGGGAGGAGGATGAAGTGAGGAGCTGTGAGGTGACAGGTGAGACCAGGTGAGGGGAAAGGTGACGGCGTGGGGGAGGAGGATGAAGTGAGGAGCTGGGAGATGACAGGTGAGGGGAAAGGTGGTGGAGTGGGGGAGGAGGATGAAGTGAGGAGCTGTGAGGTGACAGGTGAGGGACAAGGTGACGGAGTGGGGGAGGAGGATGAAGTGAGGAGCTGGAAGGTGACAGGTGAGTCCAGGTGAGGAGAAAGGTGGCGGAGTGGGGGAGGAGGATGGTGAGGAGCTGGGAGGTGACAGGTGAGGGGAAAGGTGGTGGAGTGGGGGAGGAGGATGGTGAGGAGCTGGGAGGTGACAGGTGAGGGGAAAGGTGGTGGAGTGGGGGAGGAGGATGGTGAGGAGCTGGGAGGTGACAGGTGAGACCAGGTGAGGGGGAAGGTGGCGGAGTGGGGGAGGAGGATGAAGTGAGGAGCTGGGAGGTGACAGGTGAGGGGAAAGGTGTTGGAGTGGGGGAGGAGGATGAAGTGAGGAGCTGTGAGGTGACAGGTGAGGGGAAAGGTGACGGAGTGGGGGAGGAGGATGAAGTGAGGAGCTGGGAGCTGACAGGTGAGACCAGGTGAGGGGAAAGGTGTTGGAGTGGGGGAGGAGGATGAAGTGAGGAGCTGGGAGGTGACAGGTGAGGGGCAAGGTGACGGAGTGGGGGAGGAGGATGAAGTGAGGAGCTGGGAAGTGACAGGTGAGACCAGGTGAGGGGAAAGGTGGCAGAGTGGGGGAGGAGGATGAAGTGAGGAGCTGGGAGCTGACAGGTGAGACCAGGTGAGGGGGAAGGTGGTGGAGTGGGGGAGGAGGATGAAGTAAGGAGCTGTGAGGTGACAGGTGAGGGGAAAGGTGGTGGAGTGGGGGAGGAGGATGAAGTGAGGAGCTGGGAGGTGACAGGTGAGGGGAAAGGTGGTGGAGTGGGGGAGGAGGATGAAGTGAGGAGCTGGGAGGTGACAGGTGGAAAAGGGAAAGGGCTAAAGAAAGGGAAGGAGATAGGGAACTAGAGAAGGGCAAAAGGCATGTTATCAGGACAGGGAGGAGAAGAGAAAGGGAGAGAGGGCCACCAGAATGGGCAAAAAACAAATGAAAGAGGGAGGGGAAACAGAGGAGTTGGAGAAATTGATGCTCATGCCATAATGTTGGCACCTGATAAGCTGATGACTACTCTGAATATAAACTTGATTCCACACTCAATAACCACTCACTCTTCTTCCGAGAACCTCTCTCCCTCTGCC
The DNA here is from genome assembly GCF_030144855.1 of Hypanus sabinus. Lineage (NCBI taxonomy): Eukaryota > Metazoa > Chordata > Chondrichthyes > Myliobatiformes > Dasyatidae > Hypanus > Hypanus sabinus. The sequence goes on along the minus strand of NW_026779046.1, from coordinate 118,273 downwards.
TTCCGGACTCTGACCATTGGGGGAGAGAGTTCCACACCCTCAGAGAAAGGTATTGCCCTGACCCCAGCACAGGCTGAGGCACCACGAGGCTGGAGGCTGTGGAGGGGAATCCCTCGAGGAATGAGGCCCAAAACAGTGTAAAGGCCACAACCTGCTGTTTCACGGTGAGGTCAAGCTCCAGATGGACGTGTTCAGGTTTATTAATCACATCGACATTGGAACACACAGTGAAACTTGAACATTGACTTCTCTAACTTCCGTTAATGCCCCTCCTTCCCTTCTTACTCCATCCCTGATATATTTAGTTGTTTTTTTCTCTCTCTCTGCCCATCACTCTACCTGTTCTTCATCTCCCTCTGGTGCTCCCCTCCCCCTTTCTTTCTCCCTAGGCCTCCCATTCCATGATCCTTTTCCCTTCTCTGGCTCTGTATCCCTTTTGCCAATCACCTTTCCAGCTCTTAGCTTCATCCCACCTCCTCTGGTCTTCTCCTATCATTTCACATTTCCCCCTCCCCCCTCCTACTTTCAAATCTCTTACTATCTTTCCTTTCAGTTAGTCCTGGCGAAGGGTCTCAGCCCGAAACGTAAACAGTGCTTCTCCTATAGATGCTGCTTGGCCTGCTGTGTTCCACCAGCGTTTTGTGTGTGATGTTTGAATTTCCAGCATCTGCAGACTTCCTCATGTTTTCTAGTGAAATGTGTTGTTTGTGTTCATTTATTTATTATGATGTGAAATAGGCCCTCCAGCCATTTGAGCTGCACTGCCCCGATTTAACCCCAGCCTAATCGCGGGACAATTTACGATGACCAAATGACCAAAGGTCCTTGGACTGTGGGAGGGAACCAGAGCAGATGGGGAAACATACAAACTCCTTACGGGCAGTGACGGGAATTGAACCCAGGTCAGCTGTACTGTAAAGCGTGGTGCCAACCACTACACCACCATGTTGCCTAGCAACCAACAAGTGTGAGGGATGTGTTAGGGGCAGCCTGCAAGTGTCACCACACACTCCAATGCCAACATGGCAGGCCCACAATGCCAGGCAGCACAACACAGAACACCACGAGCAACAAGACAACAACAAAGCAAACACACACAAACACGATCTTCTAACCCCAAGGCAGGCTGATCTCTTCAGCCTCCGGCCACCAGCAGGCTTGGACATGCAGACATTGGGCCTTCAACCACTTCAGCAGGCTTGTAGTGATTTGCAGACCCAGGTCTGTGGCCAATGGGCTTCAAATTGCAGACTTCCAATTTGACCCTCAGCATCAACCCCAGGACCCACTGACCCTGAACAACAGGCCTTGGTGATGGCATCCCAAACACTAGGCCTCAAACTCCAGTCTCAATGATTCATGACCCTAAAGGGTCATCGTACCTCGTTCACCTGATGCCTACCTGTTAGGGTCCGGTCCGGAGCCCAACTGCCGGGTGTTGCTCCGGTCCGCGGACTCCAGACTCCAGACCGTGCAGCCGGCACTCCTGTCACCCGGAGCCATTGGATCATCTTGGCTTAAGGAGGTACACCTGTCGCCTATTAGGGGGCAGGTGTTTATAAGGGGCTCGGGGGCTGAGCCTAGTTGGGGGGGGGGGGGGGGCGGTCATCCTGATCTGTATCTGTTGTGTCCGGTTGGTCTTGTTCCCCTGCTTCTCTCGTGTGCACTGGTCCTGCTGCCTTGCCCGGGCTGTCGCACTGTCTGCTTGCCTTTTCCTATTTCCCGGTGTATCCCGGTTGTCCTGCTGCCCACCCTGGACCCAGCTCCCTTCCTGTCCCTTGCCTCTGTCGGGTAAGCCAGGTTGTTGCTGTTACCCTATGGGTTGTTCTGTCCCTTCCTACCCCTCATCTCTGATGGGTTGTGCCCTGCACCTGCCCAGGCCTCCGTGTTTCTGCCTGGGATCCATGTGGCCCCCCCCCCACCCCCCGAGGACTCCTACCCTTTCTTCCCCTCATTTCCCATGGGTTGTGCCCGCACCTGCCCTGGTGTTCCACGTCTTGCCCGGGCCTCCGTGTTCCTGCATGGGAGGCAGCCCTGCCCAGGAGTTATGTGCCCGCCCCAGGGGGCTCTTCTGCCTGCCCGAACTCTGGGGTCCAGCCCCACCTGCATTACCCCTTGCACGCCATGGCATCCTCATCCTACCCTACCCCTAGTACTTCAGTGCCTGCGTCCTGCATTTGGGTCCATTCTATGTCTGCTCCTGACACTACCTTCAAGTCACTGCTGGGGATTTCAATCAGATTTGTTGAAGAAATGTATCACATATAACTTGCATCATCAAGGGTTCAAACACGCTCACCCACTGTTACACTACAATTAGGAGTGCCCACTATCCCATCCCTACACCACATTTAGGGAAATTTGAACATCTGGCTGCAGACAGGCAGAAGCCAGTGAGCAAGGCTCCAGCGATAAGGACAACGAAGAGGTGGTTGCAAGAGGGAGAGGAGCAACTACAGGACTGCGTTGAGTTGGTGGACTGGCCGTGTTCAAGGACTCATCGGGGGTCTGAACAAATGAGCCACGGTTGTCATAAACTTAATAGTCACTCATGGATGAGTATTCCCCACAAAATCATTCAGTCTTCCCCAATCAGAAGCCCTGGATGAACCAAGAGATCCACAATCGGCTGAGTCTAGCAAGCAGGTGAAATACAAGAGATCCAGGTATGATCTCCAGAAAAGCATCAGAAAAGCCCACGATGACCCTGTGATTTCAGTCTCTGAGATTGATGACAGAGCATCCATCAGCAGGATGAAAGCATTGTGCCCGGACAGTGTACCTTGCTTTGGGAGTTTGAGGTTCTCGTCTCCTTCAAGCAGGCTTCGATTGTACCAGTGCCCAAGAAGAATGTGGTTACCTGCATCAGTGACTATCATTCAATAGCACTTAAATCCACTGTAATGAAGTGCTTTGAAAGGTTGGTGATGAAACATATCATTTAGCTTGGAAAATAGAGGGCTATGGGTTACCCTAGGTAATTTCTAAAATAAGTACATGTTCAGCATAGCATTGTGGGCCAAAGGGCCTGTATTGCTCTGTAGGTTCTCTATGTTTCTAACTCCTGCCTGAGGGGTGACTTAGATCCATCAAATGTGCCTACCAGCACAACAGATCAACAGCAAACGCCACTTCATTCTTTTCATTCAGTCCTGGAACATCTAGGCAGTAAAGATGCATACATCAGGATGATCATCTTCGACTACAGCTCTGCATTCAACACTACCCCATCAAACTCATCAATAAGCTTCAAAACCTAAGCCTCAATATCTCCTTGTGCAACTGGATCCCTGATTTCCTCATTTGCAGATCCAGGTCAGTGTGGATTGGCAACAGCATCTCCTCCACAATCTCCATCAGCACAGGCCTGTGTGCCTAGCCCCCTGATCTACTCACCTTACGCTTACGACTGTGTGGTGAAGCGCAGCTCCAGTGCCATGTTCAAGTTTGCTGACGAAGTCTCTGTCGTAGGCTGAGTCAAAGGTGGTGACGAATCAGCGTGTAGGAGGGAGGTGCCCCATTGACAAACCCTCACACAATGTCCGAAGAGCTGATTATTGATCAGAGGAGGAGGAAAGCGGAGCTCCCCGAGCCAGTCCTCATCAGCAGATCGGAGGTGGAGAGGGTCGGCAACTTTAAGACCCTCGGTGTTTTCATTTCAAAGGATCTGTCCTGGGACCAGCACGTGAGTGCCAGTACTTCGGCCCAGTCCATCATGAGTAAAGCCCTCCCCTCCACTGAGCACACCGACATGGAGTGCAGTTACAGGAAAACAGCGTCCATCATCAAGACCCCCCACCACACAGGCCATGCTCTCTTCTCACTGATGCCACCAGGAACAGGAATTACCCCTCAACCATCAGGCTCTTGAACCCAATGGAGATGATGAGTGGGAAACGAGTGGATGGCAGGGATAGCGGGTTATGGATGGGAGAGGAGCTGAGGAGTGGGTTGGTGAGGAATGAGAAAGGAGCCAAAGGGTGGGATAGGGTCTGAGAAGTAGGGAAGGAGCTGAGGGGTGGGATAGGAGATGAGAAGTGGGATAGGAGACGAGAAGTGGGATAGGAGACGAGAAGTGGGATAGGAGACGAGAAGTGGGATAGGAGACAAGAAGTGGGATAGGAGACGAGAAGTGGGATAGGAGACGAGAAGTGGGATAGGAGATGAGAAGAGGGATAGGAGACGAGAAGTGGGATAGGAGGTGAGGGTGGGATAGGAGGTGAGGGTGGGATAGGAGACGAGAACTGGGATAGGAGACGAGAAGTGGGATAGGAGATGAGAAGAGGGATAGGAGACGAGAAGAGGGATAGGAGGTGAGGGTGGGATAGGAGACGAGAAGTGGGATAGGAAACGAGAAGTGGGATAGGAGACGAGAGGAGGGATAGGAGACGAGAAGTGGGATAGGAGACGAGAGGTGGGATAGGAGATGAGAAGTGGGATAGGAGACGAGAAGTGGGATAGGAGACGAGAAGTGGGATAGGAGACGAGAAGTGGGATAGGAGACGAGAAGAGGGATAGGAGGTGAGGGTGGGATAGGAGACGAGAAGTGGGATAGGAGACGAGAAGAGGGATAGGAGACAAGAAGTGGGATAGGAGACGAGAGGTGGGATAGGAGATGAGAAGTGGGATAGGAGACGAGAAGTGGGATAGGAGACGAGAAGTGGGATAGGAGACGAGAAGAGGGATAGGAGACGAGAAGTGGGATAGGAGATGAGAAGTGGGATAGGAGACGAGAAGTGGGATAGGAGGTGAGGGTGGGATAGGAGGTGAGGGTGGGATAGGAGACGAGAAGTGGGATAGGAGACGAGAAGTGGGATAGGAGACGAGAAGTGGGATAGGAGACGAGAAGTGGGATAGGAGACGAGAAGTGGGATAGGAGATGAGAAGTGGATAGGAGCTGAGAAGTGGGATAGGAGGTGAGGGTGGGATAGGAGACGAGAAGTGGGAGAGGAGCTGAGAAGTGGGATAGGAGGTGAGGGTGGGATAGGAGACGAGAAGAGGGATAGGAGATGAGAAGTGGGATAGGAGTTGATGTACGGGATCTGAGCTGGAGTTATTGTGGTCCTTGCTTGTCTGATCATCTGGGGCTCTGGATGATTGCCTGGCTACTCAGGTTTGTGGTCTGGTGGCCACTCAGGGTCGGTCGCAGAAGGAGGTGGTTTCAGACAGTCTCTCGGGCGGGGTGGGTCGAGCTGTCCATGGGGCCTGACCCTTGGATACAGCCTTTCACCTGCTCAGTTCATGTTCCTGTTCGTCACCCCGGTGGGCTGTTGGCTGTGTGACCTCGGAGATGGCGGGGGGTCCGATGCCTGAGCCTCCTGCTGCAGGCCACTGTGTGCTGTGCTCATGCCGTGGGGCATTGGCCTGGACACACCAGAGGCCAAAGAACAAACACACCCCATGGGTGGAAATGTTTACCCTGCTGTTTAGATTGGAGCCCTTTCACTTAAGGCCTCTCAGTTTTAATAAACTTTCTGCGGCCACCCCATTGTTACCAGCTGTATTCCTCACTAATCATGTCAGGAAATTCCCTCCCTTAGGACTCTTGGTGATGCGGGGGAATTTAGGAATCTGATGTACGTAGACCCCTCGTGGAAGTTGGCAGAGTGGTTAACAAGGTGTTAGTCTCCATTAGTCACGGTACTGAGTCCAAGGCCAAGTATCAGCTCTGGTCAGACTAAGCTTGGGGTGGTCACTTCTGGTGTTCTCATGACTGGAAAGATATGAAAACTTCAGAGAGGATGCAGAGTAGATTTACCAGGATCAGACAGCGTGTCTTTTGAGGATAGGTTCAGCAAGCGAGGGCTTTTCTCTTTGTATCAAAGGAGGATGAGGGTGAATGAACAGAAATACGTGAGAGACATGGTTAGAGTGGTCAGGGTGGAAATATCCCATACGAGGCAGCATAATTTTAACATGATTTGTTAAACGGGAATGTTGGAGGTAGGATTTTTACACGGAGGGTGCTGGGTGCATGGAATACACTGGGGCCAGAGGTAGATACATCAGGACGTTTAAGAAACTCTTAGGTAGGTACAAGATAGAAAAACAGAGGGCTGCACAGGAGGGAAGGATTACATTGATCTTAGACTAGTTTTAAAGGTCAGCACAGCATTGTGGGCCGAAGGGCCTGGGCTTACTGTAGTGTTCTATCTTCTAATTTGTATAACCTAGCCGTTCTGCAAAACCCCGCCCAAACTGTCTGAGGTCCCATGTATGATTTGTTATCTGTGTTTGTGTGGATCCTTGGCACGTCTACAAGGTGAAGGGACGATATAAATACCAGCCTCACTTTCCCTTTCAATCCTGACTGAGCACGAGCGATCGGATGCTGCTGCCCAGGGCGAATGAAGCAACAGCAGACAGCGAGGCAGTGAAGACTGTAAACAAACATCAGCACAAACATTTATTCCATTGTTGCTAGGAGAAGTGACACAGGGAGACTTTTGTGACGAGCAACACCGAATCCATTCCTGCTAGAAATGTCATCACAGGGTGGCGCGCAGGGACGGGTGTGTACAAACAAGCTGGATGAACTGTGCAGGTCGGGCAGCATCCGTTGAAAGGAGCAGTCAACCCTGACGAAGGGTCTCGGCCCGAAACGTTGACTGCTCATTTCAACGGATGCTGCCCGACCTGCTGAGCTCATCCAGCTTTTGTACGTGTACAGTGTGCGTAGGACAACACACAAAATGCTGGAAAAACAGTCAATGTTTCGGGCTGAGACCCTTCATGAGGACTGGCCCAAAACTCTTCATTTCCATCCAGGGATGGTGCCTGACTCGTGTGTTGCTCCAACATCTGACTTCCCTCGTGTGTCTCCAGGCGTGTGGGACAGTGCCTTCTCCGCAGGCTCAGGGTCCAGGAGAGCTGAGAGTGTTCTGGGTCCACACTTTACTTCCCCTCTTTGAGGAGCATCGTTTTTAGGGCTTCTAACAGAGCTGGCTGGGTTCTCTGCAATCCACTTCAACCTCTGCTGTGTGTTTAGGACCGGTTCGTGGACTTCATCAAACAGACCTCGCCCAACCGCGGATATCACCCGCTCTCGCCAGGCGGTGAGGGAGGAGTTTCCATCGAGTGGGTCATAACCGGCACCCAGGGGGCTGTGGGACAGAGGGCACAAGGTGTCGCCAATGAGATGCCTGCAATGTAATCACACACCTCACCTGCTGGGAGAGCCAGTGTCCCAACACTCACCTCAAGACCTCTGAGAGCGAGAGGGGGACTGTGTTCCTTTCCTCCCCCACCCACTCTCTCCCCCATTCCTTCCCAACCTCTCCCCCCTCCTTCCCCCACCCACTCTCTCCCATTCCTTCCCAACCTCTCCCCCCTCTCCCACCCACTCTCTCCACCCCCTCCCCCCACCCACTCTCTCCCCCATTCCTTCCCACCTCCCCCACCCACTCTCTCCCCATTCCTTCCCAACCTCTCCCCCCCTCCCTCCCCCACCCACTCTCTCCACCCCCCTCCCCCACCCACTCTCTCCCCCATTCCTTCCCAACCTCTCCCCCCTCTCCCACCCACTCTCTCCACCCCCTCCCCCACCCACTCTCTCCCCCATTCCTTCCCAACCTCTCCCCCCTCTCCCACCCACTCTCTCCACCCCCTCCCCCACCCACTCTCTTCCCCCATTCCTTCCCAACCTCTCCCCACTCCCCTCCCCCACCCACTCTCTCCCCATTCCTTCCCAACCTCTCCCCCCTCCCTCCCCCACCCACTCTCTCCCCCATTCCTTCCCAACCTCTCCCCCCTCCCTCCCCCACCCACTCTCTCCCCCATTCCTTCCCAACCTCTCCCCCCTCCCTCCCCCACCCACTCTCTCCCCCATTCCTTCCCACCTCCCCCACCCACTCTCTCCCCCATTCCTTCTCACCTCCCCCACCCACTCTCTCCCCATTCCTTCCCAACCTCTCCCCCCCTCTCCCACCCACTCTCTCTCCCCCCTCCCCACCCACCCACTCTCTCCCCATTCCTTCCCAACCTCTCCCCCCTCTCCCACCCACTCTCTCTCCCCCCTCCCAAACCCACTCTCTCCCCCATTCCTTCCCAACCTCTCCCCCTCCCTCCCCTACCCACTCTCTCCCCATTCCTTCCCACCTCCCCCACCCACTCTCTCCCCCATTCCTTCTCACCTCCCCCACCCACTCTCTCCCCATTCCTTCCCAACCTCTCCCCCCCTCTCCCACCCACTCTCTCTCCCCCCCTCCCAAACCCACTCTCTCCCCCATTCCTTCCCAACCTCTCCCCCCTCCTCCACCCACTCTCTCCCCCATTCCTTCCCAACCTCTCCCCCCCCTCCCCCACCCACTCTCTCCCCCATTCCTTCCCAACCTCTCCCCTCCCTCCTCCCCACCCACTCTCTCCCCCATTCCTTCCCAACCTCTCCCCCCTCCCCACCCACTCTCTCCCCATTCCTTCCCAACCTCTCCCCCCTCCCCACCCACTCTCTCCCCCATTCCTTCCCACCTCCCCACCTCCCCCACCCACTCTCTCCCCCCATTCCTTCCCACCTCCCTCCCTCCCCCACCCACTCTCTCCCCCATTCCTTCCCAACCTCTCCCCCCTCCCTCCCCCACCCACTCTCTCCCCATTCCTTCCCAACCTCTCCCCCTCCCTCCCACCCACTCTCTCCCCCATTCCTTCCCACCTCCCCCACCCACTCTCTCCCCCATTCCTTCCCAACCTCTCCCCCTCCCTCCCCCACCCACTCTCTCCCCCATTCCTTCCCAACCTCTCCCCCCCCACACAACTTGTTTGTGTTTGAATGAGGAGGAGATCCCAGCTCATAAAGCCCGTAGCCAGGTGTTTGGGCAAGTGGAAAAGTGTCAGTGATCATGGCCTCTCCCCATGCTTGCGGTATCACAGGGGCTTTCCGGTGGGCAGCGTGGTGTCGCAGGGAGATCCCCCCCCCCCCCCGTGGTGGGGGTAATGGTTGCTCAACCATCAACGGCTTCACTGCAGAGGTGGTGTGGGGAGAGTGATTGAAACACCTATTGAGAGTGGAGGTTGAGGGGACGTTTCCTGTAATGGGGGGGTAATCTAGGACCAAAGGGCACAGCCTCAGAATAGAGGGGTGTCCACTCTGAACAGAGATGAAGAAGGAAGAATTTCTCTTTCGAGTGGTGATGGAGGTGGATACGATAGGGTCTTTTAAGGGCCTCTTAGATAGGTACATGGAGCTTAGAAAAGTAGAGGGCTATGCTGTCGGGGAATTCTCGGCAGTTTCTCGAGGCTGTTGCATGCTCAGCCCAACATTGTGGGCCGAAGGGCCTGTAATGTGCTGTACCATATTCTCTGACAGGACATTCGATGGCCTCATTCTGCTGCTGTGTTTTATGGTCCAACGGCCAAGGGATGCAGATGATAAGAATGTGGGAGAAAACAGAGAGGAAACGGGATGATAACAAATGAACAGTCTCTGGTGCTGAAGATCTCCTACCCACCTGCATCAGCTCCACAATGGCCACCAGGTCTGCCAGAGAGATCTCAGCTCCGGCGATGAAGGGCTTGTCCTGCAGGAACTTCTGCTGGAACCTCCCCAGGCTCTGGCTCAGCTCGTTCACAGCTGCCGTCGACCCGGTGTCTGACTCCAGCTTCCCAGCAATGACCGGCACCAGACCCTGTGGGAACCACACAGCACAGGCTGAGGCTGAGGGAAGGGCAGAGAGCTGCCCCTGGCAACCTGTGGATGGGCATCTACAAGGGGGGGGGCATTTCTCCTTCTCCCCCCCCTTTTTCTATTCCTCATTCTGACTCCTCTCTTATCCCTTCTCCTCTCCTCTGCTGCTCCTCCTCCTCCTTCCCTTTCTGTTGTCCACTCTCCTCTCCTATCAGATTCTCTACCTATCACCTCGCAGCTTCTTACTTCATTCCCTTTCCCCCTCACCCACTGCCTGTCTCCTTCACCCTGCCAGCTGGGACTCCTTCCCTCCCCAACTTCCTACTCTGGCATCTTCCTCATTCCTTTCCAGTCCTGAAATGTTGACTGTTGATTCCCCTCCACGGACACTGACTGACCAGCTGAGATTTTTAAACCTACGAGAGGTATAGAGTAGAGAGCAGGAATCTTTACCAAGGGTCAAAATGCCTTCTAGCATGGGGCAGGTATTGAGGTGAGAGTGCGAACATTTAAAGAAGCTGTTTGGATAAGTCTTTTACAGAGTATCGTGGGTGCCTGGAATAATCTGTCAGGGTTGGTGGCGGAGATGTTTAATAAAGACAAGAGATTCTACAGAAGCTGTAAATTCAGAACGCACACAGGGCAGGTAGCATCTGTGTGGGATGTTTTGGGCTGAGACCTCCGACCAGGACTGGAAAGGAAAGAGGCAGAGGCCAGAATAAGAAGGTGGAGGAGTGGGGTGGGGTGGGGGGGGGGGATGTACAATTGGCAGGTGATAGGTGAGACCAAGGTGAGGGGAAGGTGAATGGCTGGAGACAAAGTCAGAAGCTGGTCTGATAGATGGAAGAGTTAAAGGAGTGAAGATGAAGGGGGACAGTAACCCGTGGAAGAAAGGGGAGGATGGGCACTAGATGGGTAGGTGAGGAGAAGAGAATTCCAAATGTGGGTGATAGTGACTCTCCAGGGGGATGGGTTGGGCACAGGTAAATTCATACAATATTGCTCCTGACCACTGGGTTCACAGCACCAGGGAGCTGAGGCTGGGTCCAGGACCTGGCAGACAAACGCACCGGGAGATTGGCTTGTTGTCAGGCTGCCTGCTGTCCGGCAGTTGGGTTATATGGGGAGGTTGGGGTGTGGATGTGTTATATGGTGTGGAGATTAGTGGGTTGAGTTATGTGGTGTGGAGATTAGGGGGGTTGGGTTATATGGTGTGGAGATTAGTGGGTTGGGTTATGTGGGGAGGAGATTAGGGGGTTTGGGTTATGTGGTGTGGAGATTAGGGGGGTTGGGTTATGTGGTGTGGAGATTAGTGGGTTGGGTTATGTGGTGTGGAGATTAAGGGGGTAGGGTTATATGGTGAGGAGATTAGTGGGTTGGGTTATGTGGGGAGGAGATTGGGGGGGTTGGGTTATGTGGGGAGGAGATTAGGGGGGTTGGGTTATGTGGTGTGGAGATTAGGGGGGTTGGGTTATGTGGTGTGGAGATTATGGGGTTGGGTTATATGGTGTGGAGATTAGGGGGGTTGGGTTATGTGGTGTGGTGATTAGGGGGGTTGGGTTATGTGGTGTGGTGATTAGGGTGGTTGGGTTATGTCGGGGGGTGATTAGGGGGGTTGGGTTATGTGGTGTGGAGATTAGGGGGTTGGGTTATGTGGGGAGGAGATCAGGGGGTTTGGGTTATGTGGTGTGGAAATTAGAGGGGTTGGGTTATGTGGGGAGGAGATTGGGGGGGTTGGGTTATGTGGGGAGGAGATCAGGGGGTTTGGGTTATGTGGTGTGGAGATTAGGGGGGTTGGGTTATGTGGGGAGGAGATTAGGGGGGTTGGGTTATGTGGGGAGGAGATCAGGGGGTTTGGGTTATGTGGTGTGGAAATTAGGGGGGTTGGGTTATGTGGGGAGGAGATTGGGGGGGTTGGGTTATGTGGGGAGGAGATCAGGGGGTTTGGGTTATGTGGGGATGAGATTAGGGGGGTTGGGTTATATGGTGAGATTAGGGGGTTGGCTTATGTGCGGAGGAGATTAGGGGGGTTGGGTTAAGTGGTGTGGAGATTAGGGGGTTGGGTTATGTGGGGAGGAGATTGGGGGATTGGGTTATGTGGTGAGGAGATTAGGGGGTTGGGTTATGTGGGGGAGGAGATTAGGGGGGTTGGGTTATCTGGTGAGGAGATTAGGGGGGTTGGGTTATGTGGTGTGGAGATTGGGGGGTTGGGTTATGTGGTGAGGAGATTAGGGGGGTTGGGTTATGTGGGAAGGAGATTAGGGGGGTTGATTTATGTGGTGTGGAGGTTAGGGTGGTTGGGTTATGTGGGGAGGAGATTAGCGGGGTTGGGTTATGTGGTGTGGAGATTAGAGGGGTTGGGTTATGTGGAGTGGAGATTAGAGGGGTTGGGTTATGTGGGGAGAAGATTAGGGGGGTTGGGTTATGTGGTGTGGAGATTAGGGGGTTGGGTTATGTGGGGAGGAGATTAGGGGGGTTGGGTTATGTGGGGAGGAGATTGGGGGATTGGGTTATGTGGTGCGGAGATTAGGGGGTTTGGGTTATGTGGGGAGGAGACTGGGGGGTTGGGTTATATGGGGCGGAGATTAGGGGGGTTAGGTTATGTGGGGAGGAGACTGGGGGGTTGGGTTATGTGGGGAGGAGATTAGGGGGGTTAGGTTATGTGGGGAGGAGACTGGGGGGATGGGTTATGTGGTGTGGAGATTAGGGGGATTGGGTTATGTGGTGTGGAGATTAGGGGGGTTGGGTTATGTGGGGAGGAGATTAGGGGGGTTGGGTTATCTGGTGAGGAGATTAGGGGGATGGGGTTATGTGGTGTGGAGATTAGGGGTGTTGGGTTATGTGGGGAGGAGACTGGGGGGTTGGGTTATATGGGGCGGAGATTAGGGGGGTTGGGTTATCTTGTAAGGAGGTTAGGGGGGTTGGGTTATGTGGTGTGGAGACTGGGGGGTTGGGTTATGTGGTGAGGAGATTAGGTGGGTTGGATTATCTGGGGAGCAGATTAGGGGGGTTGAGTTATGTGGGGAGGAGACTGGGGGGTTGGGTTATATGGGGCGGAGTTTAGGGGGGTTAGGTTATGTGGGGAGGAGACTGGGGGTTGGGTTATGTGGGGAGGAGATTAGGGGGGTTAGGTTATGTGGGGAGGAGACTGGGGGGATGGGTTATGTGGTGTGGAGATTAGGGGGGTTGGGTTATGTGGTGTGGAGATTCGGGGGGTTGGGTTATGTGGGGAGGAGATTAGGGGGGTTAGGTTATGCGGGGAGGAGACTGGGGGGATTGGGTTATGTGGTGTGGAGATTAGGGGGGTTGGGTTATGTGGGGAGGAGATTAGGGGGGTTGGGTTATCTGGTGAGGAGATTAGGGGGATGGGGTTATGTGGCATGGAAATTAGGGGGGGTTGGGTTATATGGTGAGATTAGGGGGTTGGCTTATGTGGTGTGGAGATTGGGTGGTTGGGTTATGTGGTGAGGAGATTAGGGGGGTTGGGTTATGTGGTGTGGAGATTAGGGGTGTTGGGTTATGTGGGGAGAAGATTAGGGGGGTTGGGTTATCTGGTAAGGAGATTAGGGGGGTTGGGTTATGTGGTGTGGAGATTGGGGGGTTGGGTTATGTGGTGAGGAGATTAGGTGGGTTGGGTTATCTGGGGAGGAGATTAGGGGGGTTGAGTTATGTGGTGTGGAGATTAGGGTGGTTGGGTTATGTGGGGAGGAGATTAGCGGGGTTGGGTTATGTGGTGTGGAGATTAGGGGGGTTGGGTTATGTGGAGTGGAGATTAGAGGGGTTGGGTTCTGTGGGGAGGAGATCAGGAGGGTTGGGTTATGTGGTGTGGAGATTAGGGGGTTGGGTTATGTGGTGTGGAGATTAGGGGGTTGGGTTATGTGGGGAGGAGATTAGTGGGGTTGGGTTATGTGGGGAGAGATTAGGGGGGTTGGGTTATATGGTGTGGAGATTAGTGGGGTTGGGTTATGTGGTGTGGAGATTAGGGGGTTTGGGTTATATGGTGTGGAGATTAGGGGGGTTGGGTTATGTGGGGAGGAGATTAGGGGGGTTGGGTTATGTGGTGTGGAGATTAGGGGGGTTGGGTTATGTGGTGTGGAGATTAGGGGGTTGGGTTATGTGGGGAGAGATTAGGGGGTTTGGGTTATATGGTGTGGAGATTAGGGGGGTTGGGTTATGTGGTGTGGAGATTAGGGGGGTTGGGTTATGTGGTGAGGAGATTAGCGGGCTTGGGTTATATGGGGAGGAGATTAGGAGGTTGGGTTATGTGGTGTGCAGTTTACGGGGGTTGGGTTATGTGGGAGGAGATCAGGGGGTTTGGGTTTTGTGGTGTGGAAATTAGGGGGGTTGAGTTATGCGGGGAGGAGATTGGGGGGGTTGGGTTATGTGGGGAGGAGATCAGGGTGTTTGGGTTATGTGGTGTGGAGATTAGGGGGGTTGGGTTATGTGGTGTGGAGATTAGGGGGGTTGGGTTATGTGGGGAGGAGATAAGGGGGGTTGGGTTATGTGGGGAGGAGACTGGGGTGTTGGGTTATGTGGGGTGGAGACTGGGGAGTTGGGTTATGTGGGGAGGAGATTGGGGGGGTTGGGTTATGTGGGGAGGAGATCAGGGTGTTTGGGTTATGTGGTGTGGAAATTAGAGGGGTTGGGTTATGTGGGGAGGAGATTGGGGGGTTGGGTTATGTGGTGTGGAGATTTGGGGGGGTTGGGTTATGTGGGGAGGAGATTAGGGGGGTTGGGTTATCTGGTGAGGAGATTAGGGGGATTGGGTTATGTGGTGTGGAGATTGGGGGGTTGGGTTATATGGTGAGATTAGGGGGTTGGTTTATGTGGGGAGGAGATTAGGGGGGTTGGGTTATGTGGTGTGGAGATCAGGGGGTTGGGTTATGTGGGGAGCAGATTGGGGGATTGGGTTATGTGGTGTGGAAATTAGAGGGGTTGGGTTATGTGGGGAGGAGATTGGGGGGTTGGGTTATGTGGTGTGGAGATTCGGGGGGGTTGGTTTATGAGGGGAGGAGATCAGGGGGTTTGGGTTATGTGGTGTGGAGATTAGGGGGGTTGGGTTATGTGGAGTGGAGTTTAGTGGGAGTTGGGTTATGTGGGGTGGAGATTAGGGTGGTTGGGTTATGTGGGGAGGAGATTAGCGGGGTTGGGTTATGTGGTGTGGAGATTATGGGGGTTGGGTAATATGGGGAGGAGATTAGGGGGGTTGGGTTATCTGGTGAGGAGATTAGGGGGATTGGGTTATGTGGTGTGGAGATCAGGGGGTTGGGTTATGTGGGGAGCAGATTGGGGGATTGGATTATGTGGTGTGGAAATTAGAGGGGTTGGGTTATGTGGTGTGTAGATTCGGTGGGGTTGGTTTATGTGGGGAGGAGATTAGGGAGGTTAGGTTATGTGGGGAGGAGACTGGGGGGGTTGGGTTATGTGGTGTGGAGATTAGGGGGGTTGGGTTATTTGGGGAGGAGATTAGGGGGTTGGGTTATCTGGAGAGGAGATTAGGGGGATTGGGTTATGTGGTGTGGAGATTAGGGGGGGTTGGGTTATATGGTGAGATTAGTGGGTTGGCTTATTTGGGGAGGAGATTAGGAGGGTTGGGTTATGTGGTGTGGAGATTAGGGGGTTGGGTTATGTGGGGAGGAGATTGGGCGATTGGGTTATGTGGTGTGGAGATTAGGGGGGTTGGGTTATGTGGGAGGAGATTAGTGGGGTTGGGTTATCTGGTGAGGAGATTAGGGGGATGGGGTTATGTGGCATGGAAATTAGGGGGGGTTGGGTTATATGGTGAGATTAGGGGGTTGGCTTATGTGGGGAGGAGATTATGGGGGTTGGGTTATGTGGTGTGGAGATTGGGTGGTTGGGTTATGTGGTGAGGAGATTAGGGGGGTTGGGTTATGTAGTGTGGAGATTAGGGTTGTTGGGTTATGTGGGGAGGAGATTAGGGGGGTTGGGTTATCTGGTAAGGAGATTAGGGGGGTTGGGTTATGTGGTGTGGAGATTGGGGGGTTGGGTTATGTGGTGAGGAGATTAGGTGGGTTGGGTTATCTGGGGAGGAGATTAGGGGGGTTGAGTTATGTGGTGTGGAGATTAGGGTGGTTGGGTTATGTGGGGAGGAGATTAGCGGGGTTGGGTTATGTGGTGTGGAGATTAGGGGGGTTGGGTTATGTGGAGTGGAGATTAGAGGGGTTGGGTTCTGTGGGGAGGAGATCAGGAGGGTTGGGTTATGTGGTGTGGAGTTTAGGGGGTTGGGTTATGTGGTGTGGAGATTAGGGGGTTGGGTATGTGGGGAGGAGATTAGGGGGGTTGGGTTATGTGGGGAGAGATTAGGGGGGTTGGGTTATATGGTGTGGAGATTAGTGGGGTTGGGTTATGTGGTGTGGAGATTATGGGGGTTGGGTTATATGGGGAGGAGATTAGTGGGGTTGGGTTATCTGGTGAGGAGATTAGGGGGATTGGGTTATGTGGTGTGGAGATCAGGGGGTTGGGTTATGTGGGGAGCAGATTGGGGGATTGGGTTATGTGGTGTGGAAATTAGAGGGGTTGGGTTATGTGGTGTGTAGATTCGGTGGGGTTGGTTTATGTGGGGAGGAGATTAGGGGGGTTAGGTTATGTGGGGAGGAGTCTGGGGGGGTTGGGTTATGTGGTGTGGAGATTAGGGGGGTTGGGTTATTTGGGGAGGAGATTAGGGGGGTTGGGTTATCTGGAGAGGAGATTAGGGGGATTGGGTTATGTGGTGTGGAGATTAGGGGGGGTTGGGTTATATGGTGAGATTAGGGGGTTGGCTTATTTGGGGAGGAGATTAGGAGGGTTGGGTTATGTGGTGTGGAGATTAGGGGGTTGGGTTATGTGGGGAGGAGATTAGTGGGGTTGGGTTATCTGGTGAGGAGATTAGGGGGATGGGGTTATGTGGCATGGAAATTAGGGGGGGTTGGGTTATGTGGTGAGATTAGGGGGTTGGCTTATGTGGGGAGGAGATTAGGGGGGTTGGGTTATGTGGTGTGGAGATTGGGTGGTTGGGTTATGTGGTGAGGAGATTAGGGGGGTTGGGTTATGTGGTGTGGAGATTAGGGGTGTTGGGTTATGTGGGGAGGAGATTAGGGGGGTTGGGTTATCTGGTAAGGAGATTAGGGGGGTTGGGTTATGTGGTGTGGAGATTGGGGGGTTGGGTTATGTGGTGAGGAGATTAGGTGGGTTGGGTTATCTGGGGAGGAGATTAGGGGGGTTGAGTTATGTGGTGTGGAGATTAGGGTGGTTGGGTTATGTGGGGAGGAGATTAGCGGGATTGGGTTATGTGGTGTGGAGATTAGGGGGTTGGGTTATGTGGAGTGGAGATTAGAGGGGTTGGGTTCTGTGGGGAGGAGATCAGGAGGGTTGGGTTATGTGGTGTGGAGTTTAGGGGGTTGGGTTATGTGGTGTGGAGATTAGGGGGTTGGGTTATGTGGGGAGGAGATTAGGGGGGTTGGGTTATGTGGGGAGAGATTAGGGGGGTTGGGTTATATGGTGTGGAGATTAGTGGGGTTGGGTTATGTGGTGTGGAGATTAGGGGGTTTGGGTTATATGGTGTGGAGATTAGGGGGGTTGGGTTATGTGGGGAGGAGATTAGGGGGGTTGGGTTATGTGGTGTGGAGATTAGGGGGGTTGGATTATGTGGTGTGGAGATTAGGGGGTTGGGTTATGTGGGGAGGAGATTTGGGGGGTTGGGTTATGTGGTGTGGAGATTAGGGGGTTGGGTTATGTGGGGAGGAGATTTGGGGGGTTGGGTTATGTGGTGTGGAGCTTAGGGGGGGTTGGGTTATGTGGTGTGGAGATTAGGGGTGTTGGGTTATGTGGGGAGAGATTAGGGGGTTTGGGTTATATGGTGTGGAGATTAGGGGGGTTGGGTTATGTGGTGTGGAGATTAGGGGTGTTGGGTTATGTGGTGAGGAGATTAGCGGGCTTGGGTTATATGGGGAGGAGATTAGGAGGTTGGGTTATGTGGTGTGGAGATTAGGGGGGTTGGGTTATGTGGGAGGAGATCAGGGGGTTTGTGTTTTGTGGTGTGGAAATTAGGGGGGGGTTGGGTTATGTGGGGAGGAGATAAGGGGGGTTGGGTTATGTGGGGAGGAGACTGGGGTGTTGGGTTATGTGGGGTGGAGACTGGGGAGTTGGGTTATGTGGGGAGGAGATTGGGGGGGTTGGGTTATGTGGGGAGGAGATCAGGGTGTTTGGGTTATGTGATGTGGAAATTAGAGGGGTTGGGTTATGTGGGGAGGAGATTGGGGGGTTGGGTTATGTGGTGTGGAGATTTGGGGGTGTTGGTTTATGTGGGGAGGAGATTAGGGGGGTTGGGTTATCTGGTGAGGAGATTAGGGGGATTGGGTTATGTGGTGTGGAGATTGGGGGGTTGGGTTATATGGTGAGATTAGGGGGTTGGTTTATGTGGGGAGGAGATTAGGGGGGTTGGGTTATGTGGTGTGGAGATCAGGGGGTTGGGTTATGTGGGGAGCAGATTGGGGGATTGGGTTATGTGGTGTGGAAATTAGAGGGGTTGGGTTATGTGGGGAGGAGATTGGGGGGTTGGGTTATGTGGTGTGGAGATTCGGGAGGGTTGGTTTATGAGGGGAGGAGATTAGGGGGGTTAGGTTATGTGGGGAGGAGACTGGGGGGGTTGGGTTATGTGGGGAGGAGATTAGGGGGGTTGGGTTATCTGGTGAGGAAATTAGGGGGATTGGGTTATGTGGGGAGGAGATTAGGGGGGTTGGGTTATGTGGAGTGGAGATTAGGGGGGTTGAGTTATGTGGTGTGGCGATTAGGGGGTTGGGTTAAGTGCGGAGGAGATTTGGGGGGTTGCGTTATGTGGTGTGGAGATTAGGGGGGTTGGGTTATGTGGTGAGGAGATCAGGGGGGTTGGGTTATGTGGTGTGGAGATTGGGGGGTTGAGTTATGTGGTGTGGAGATTAGGGGGGTTGGGTTATGTGGGGAGAGATTAGGGGGTTTGGGTTATATGGTGTGGAGATTAGGGGGGTTGGGTTATGTGGTGTGGAGATTAGGGGGGTTGGGTTATGTGGTGAGGAGATTAGCGGGCTTGGGATATATGGGGAGGAGATTACGGGGTTGGGTTATGTGGAGTGGAGATTAGGGGGGTTGGGTTATGTGGGGAGGAGATCAGGGGGGTTGGGTTTTGTGGTGTGGAGCTTAGGGGGGGTTGGGTTATGTGGTGTGGAGATTAGGGGGGTTGGGTTATGTGGGGAGAGATTAGGGGGTTTGGGTTATATGGTGTGGAGATTAGGGGGGTTGGGTTATGTGGTGTGGAGATTAGGGGGGTTAGGTTATGTGGTGAGGAGATTAGCGGGCTTGGGTTATATGGGGAGGAGATTAGGGGGTTGGGTTATGTGGTGTGGAGATTACGGGGGTTGGGTTATGTGGGGAGGAGAACAGGGGCTTTGGGTTTTGTGGTGTGGAAATTAGGGGGGTTGAGTTATGCGGGGAGGAGATTGTGGGGGTTGGGTTATGTGGGGAGGAGATCAGGGGGCTTGGGTTATGTGATGTGGAGATTAGGGGGGTTGGGTTATGTGGTGTGGAGATTAGGGGGGTTGGGTTATGTGGGGAGGAGATAAGGGGGGTTGGGTTATGTGGGGAGGAGACTGGGGTGTTGGGTTATGTGGGGTGGAGACTGGGGAGTTGGGTTATGTGGGGAGGAGATTGGGGGGGTTGGGTTATGTGGGGAGGAGATCAGGGTGTTTGGGTTATGTGGTGTGGAAATTAGAGGGGTTGGGTTATGTGGGGAGGAGATTGGGGGGTTGGGTTATGTGGTGTGGAGATTTGGGGGGGTTGGGTTATGTGGGGAGGAGATTAGGGGGGTTGGGTTATCTGGTGAGGAGATTAGGGGGATTGGGTTATGTGGTGTGGAGATTGGGGGGGTTGGGTTATATGGTGAGATTAGGGGGTTGGTTTATGTGGGGAGGAGATTAGGAGGGTTGGGTTATGTGGTGTGGAGATCAGGGGGTTGGGTTATGTGGGGAGCAGATTGGGGGATTGGGTTATGTGGTGTGGAAATTAGAGGGGTTGGGTTATGTGGGGAGGAGATTGGGGGGTTGGGTTATGTGGTGTGGAGATTCGGGGGGGTTGGTTTATGAGGGGAGGAGATTAGGGGGGGTTAGGTTATGTGGGGAGGAGACTGGGGGGTTGGGTTATGTGGTGTGGAGATTAGGGGGGTTGGGTTATGTGGGGAGGAGATTAGGGGGGTTGGGTTATCTGGTGAGGAAATTAGGGGGATTGGCTTATGTGGGGAGGAGATTAGGGGGGTTGGGTTATGTGGTGTGGAGATTAGGGGGGTTGAGTTATGTGGTGTGGCGATTAGGGGGTTGGGTTAAGTGCGGAGGAGATTTGGGGGGTTGCATTATGTGGTGTGGAGATTAGGGGGGTTGGGTTATGTGGTGAGGAGATCAGGGGGGTTGGGTTATGTGGTGTGGAGATTGGGGGGTTGAGTTATGTGGTGTGGAGATTAGGGGGGTTGGGTTATGTGGGGAGAGATTAGGGGGTTTGGGTTATATGGTGTGGAGATTAGGGGGTTGGGTTATGTGGTGTGGAGATTAGGGGGGTTGGGTTATGTGGTGAGGAGATTAGCGGGCTTGGGATATGTGGGGAGGAGATTACGGGGTTGGGTTATGTGGTGTGGTGATTAGGGGGGTTGGGTTATGTGGGGAGGAGATCAGGGGGTTTGGGTTTTGTGGGGAGGAGACTGGGGGGGTTGGGTTATGTGGTGTGGAGATTAGGGGGGTTGGGTTATTTGGGGAGGAGATTAGGGGGGGTTGGGTTATATGGTGAGATTAGGGGGGTTGGGTTATGTGGTGTGGAGATTAGGGGTGTTGGGTTATGTGGGGAGCAGATTAGGGGGGTTGGGTTATGTGGTGTGGAGATTGGGGGGTTGGATTATGTGGTGAGGAGATTAGGTGGGTTGGGTTACCTGGGGAGGAGATTAGGGGGGTTGAGTTATGTGGTGTGGAGATTAGGGTGGTTGGGTTATGTGGGGAGGAGATTAGCGGGGTTGGGTTATGTGGTGTGGAGATTAGTGGGGTTGGGTTATGTGGAGTGGAGATTAGAGGGGTTGGGTTCTGTGGGGAGGAGATCAGGAGGGTTGGGTTATGTGGTGTGGAGATTAGGGGGTTGGGTTATGTGGTGTGGAGATTAGGGGGTTGGGTTATGTGGGGAGGAGATTAGGGGGGTTGGGTTATGTGGGGAGAGATTAGGGGGGTTGGGTTATATGGTGTGGAGATTAGTGGGGTTGGGTTATGTGGTGTGGAGATTAGGGGGTTTGGGTTATATGGTGTGGAGATTAGGGGGGTTGGGTTATGTGGGGAGGAGATTAGGGGGGTTGGGTTATGTGGTGTGGAGATTGGGGGGGTTGGGTTATATGGTGAGATTAGGGGGTTGGTTTATGTGGGGAGTAGATTAGGGGGGTTGGGTTATGTGGTGTGAAGATCAGGGGGTTGGGTTATGTGGGGAGCAGATTGGGGGATTGGGTTATGTGGTGTGGAAATTAGAGGGGTTGGGTTATGTGGGGAGGAGATTGGGGGGTTGGGTTATGTGGTGTGGAGATTCGGGGGGGTTGGTTTATGAGGGGAGGAGATTAGGGGGGGTTAGGTTATGTGGGGAGGAGACTGGGGGGGGTTGGGTTATGTGGTGTGGAGATTAGGGGGGTTGGGTTATGTGGGGAGGAGATTAGGGGGGTTGGGTTATCTGGTGAGGAAATTAGGGGGATTGGGTTATGTGGGGAGGAGATTAGGGGGGTTGGGTTATGTGGTGTGGAGATTAGGGGGGTTGAGTTATGTGGTGTGGCGATTAGGGGGTTGGGTTAAGTGCGGAGGAGATTTGGGGGGTTGCGTTATGTGGTGTGGAGATTAGGGGGGTTGGGTTATGTGGTGAGGAGATCAGGGGGGTTGGGTTATGTGGTGTGGAGATTGGGGGGTTGAGTTATGTGGTGAGGAGATTAGCGGGCTTGGGATATATGGGGAGGAGATTACGGGGTTGGGTTATGTGGTGTGGAGATTAGGGGGGTTGGGTTTTGTGGGGAGGAGATCAGGGGGTTTGGGTTTTGTGGTGTGGAAATTAGGGGGGTTGGGTTATGCGGGGAGGAGATTGGGGGGTTGGGTTATGGGGGGAGGAGATCAGGGGTTTTGGGTTATGTGGTGTGGAGTTTAGGGGGGTTGGGTTATGTGGAGTGGAGTTTAGTGGGAGTTGGGTTATGTGGGGTGGAGATTAGGGTGGTTGGGTTATGTGGGGAGGAGATTAGCGGGGTTGGGTTATGTGGTGTGGAGATTATGGGGGTTGGGTTATATGGGGAGGAGATTAGAGGGGTTGGGTTATCTGGTGAGGAGATTAGGGGGATTGGGTTATGTGGTGTGGAGATCAGGGGGTTGGGTTATGTGGGGAGCAGATTGGGGGATTGGGTTATGTGGTGTGGAAATTAGAGGGGTTGGGTTATGTGGGGAGGAGATTGGGGGGTTGGGTTATGTGGTGTGTAGTTTCGGTGGGGTTGGTTTATGTGGGGAGGAGATTAGGGGGGTTAGGTTATGTGGGAAGGAGACTGGGGGGGTTGGGTTATGTGGTGTGGAGATTAGGGGGGTTGGGTTATTTGGGGAGGAGATTAGGGGGGTTGGGTTATCTGGAGAGGAGATTAGGGGGATTGGGTTATGTGGTGTGGAGATTAGGGGGGGTTGGGTTATATGGTGAGATTAGGGGGTTGGCTTATTTGGGGAGGAGATTAGGAGGTTTGGGTTATGTGGTGTGGAGATTAGGGGGGTTGAGTTATGTGGTGTGGCGATTAGGGGGTTGGGTTAAGTGCGGAGGAGATTTGGGGGGTTGCGTTATGTGGTATGGAGATTAGGGGGGTTGGGTTATGTGGTGAGGAGATCAGGGGGGTTGGGTTATGTGGTGTGGAGATTGGGGGGTTGAGTTATGTGGTGTGGAGATTAGGGGGGTTGGGTTATGTGGGGAGGAGATCAGGGGGTTTGGGTTTTGTGGGGAGGAGACTGGGGGGGTTGGGTTATGTGGTGTGGAGATTAGGGGGGTTGGGTTATTTGGGGAGGAGATTAGGGGGGTTGGGTTATCTGGAGAGGAGATTAGGGGGATTGGGTTATGTGGTGTGGAGATTAGGGGGGGTTGGGTTATATGGTGAGATTAGGGGGGTTGGGTTATGTGGTGTGGAGATTAGGGGTGTTGGGATATGTGGGGAGGAGATTAGGGGGGTTGGGTTATCTGGTAAGGAGATTAGGGGGGTTGGGTTATGTTGTGAGGAGATTAGGTGGGTTGAGTTATCTGGTAAGGAGATTAGGGGGGTTGGGTTATCTGGGGAGGAGATTAGGGGGGTTGAGTTATGTGGTGTGGAGATTAGGGTTTTTGGGTTATGTGGGGAGCAGATTAGCGGGGTTGGGTTATGTGGTGTGGAGATTAGGGGGGTTGGGTTATGTGGATTGGAGATTAGAGGGGTTGGGTTCTGTGGGGAGGAGATCAGGAGGGTTGGGTTATGTGGTGTGGAGATTAGGGGGTTGGGTTATGTGGTGTGGAGATTAGGGGGTTGGGTTATGAGGGGAGGAGATTAGGGGGGTTGGGTTATGTGGGGAGAGATTAGGGGGGTTGGGTTATATGGTGTGGAGATTAGTGGGGTTGGGTTATGTGGTGTGATTAGGGGGTTTGGGTTATATGGTGTGGAGATTAGGGGGGTTGGGTTATGTGGGGAGGAGATTAGGGGGGTTGGGTTATGTGGTGTGGAGATTGGAGCGGTTGGGTTATATGGTGAGATTAGGGGGTTGGTTTATGTGGGGAGGAGATTAGGGTGGTTGGGTTATGTGGTGTGGAGATAAGGGGGTTGGGTTATGTGGGGAGCAGATTGGGGGATTGGGTTATGTGGTGTGGAAATTAGAGGGGTTGGGTTATGTGGGGAGGAGATTGGAGGGTTGGGTTATGTGGTGTGGAGATTCGGTGGGGTTGGTTTATGAGGGGAGGAGATTAGGGGGGGTTAGGTTATGTGGGGAGGAGAATGGGGGGGTTGGGTTATGTGGTGTGGAGATTAGGGGGGTTGGGTTATGTGGGGAGGAGATTAGGGGGGTTGGGTTATCTGGTAAGGAGATTAGGGGGGTTGGGTTATGTGGTGAGGAGATTAGGTGGGTTGAGTTATCTGGTAAGGAGATTAGGGGGGTTGGGTTATCTGGGGAGGAGATTAGGGGGGTTGAGTTATGTGGTGTGGAGATTAGGGTTTTTGGGTTATGTGGGGAGCAGATTAGCGGGATTGGGTTATGTGGTGTGGAGATTAGGGGGGTTGGGTT
The DNA here is from genome assembly GCF_030144855.1 of Hypanus sabinus. NCBI lineage: Eukaryota > Metazoa > Chordata > Chondrichthyes > Myliobatiformes > Dasyatidae > Hypanus > Hypanus sabinus. Next base: position 94,354 of record NW_026779046.1, on the reverse strand, counting down.
CTGTGGGGAGGAGATCAGGAGGGTTGGGTTATGTGGTGTGGAGATTAGGGGGTTGGGTTATGTGGTGTGGAGATTAGGGGGTTGGGTTATGTGGGGAGGAGATTAGGGGGGTTGGGTTATGTGGGGAGAGATTAGGGGGGTTGGGTTATATGGTGTGGAGATTAGTGGGGTTGGGTTATGTGGTGTGATTAGGGGGTTTGGGTTATATGGTGTGGAGATTAGGGGGGTTGGGTTATGTGGGGAGGAGATTAGGGGGGTTGGGTTATGTGGTGTGGAGATTGGAGGGGTTGGGTTATATGGTGAGATTAGGGGGTTGGTTTATGTGGGGAGGAGATTAGGGGGGTTGGGTTATGTGGTGTGGAGATAAGGGGGTTGGGTTATGTGGGGAGCAGATTGGGGGATTGGGTTATGTGGTGTGGAAATTAGAGGGGTTGGGTTATGTGGGGAGGAGATTGGAGGGTTGGGTTATGTGGTGTGGAGATTCGGGGGGGTTGGTTTATGAGGGGAGGAGATTAGGGGGTGTTAGGTTATGTGGGGAGGAGACTGGGGGGGTTGGGTTATGTGGTGTGGAGATTAGGGGGGTTGGGTTATGTGGGGAGGAGATTAGGGGGGTTGGGTTATCTGGTGAGGAAATTAGGGGGATTGGGTTATTTGGGGAGGAGATTAGGGGGGTTGGGTTATGTGGTGTGGAGATTAGGGGGGTTGAGTTATGTGGTGTGGCGATTAGGGGGTTGGGTTAAGTGCGGAGGAGATTTGGGGGGTTGCGTTATGTGGTGTGGAGATTAGGGGGGTTGGGTTATGTGGTGAGGAGATCAGGGGGGTTGGGTTATGTGGTGTGGAGATTGGGGGGTTGAGTTATGTGGTGTGGAGATTAGGCGGGTTGGGTTATGTGGGGAGAGATTAGGGGGTTTGGGTTATATGGTGTGGAGATTAGGGGGGTTGGGTTATGTGGTGTGGAGATTAGGGGGGTTGGGTTATGTGGTGAGGAGATTAGCGGGCTTGGGATATATGGGGAGGAGATTATGGGGTTGGGTTATGTGGTGTGGAGATTAGGGGGGTTGGGTTATGTGGGGAGGAGATCAGGGGGTTTGGGTTTTGTGGTGTGGAAATTAGGGGGGTTGGGTTATGCGGGGAGGAGATTGGGGGGTTGGGTTATGGTGGAGGAGATCTGGGGTTTTGGGTTATGTGGTGTGGAGATTAGGGGGGTTGGGTTATGTGGAGTGGAGTTTAGTTGGAGTTGGGTTATGTGGGGTGGAGATTAGGGTGGTTGGGTTATGTGGGGAGGAGATTAGCGGGGTTGGGTTATGTGGTGTGGAGATCAGGGGGTTGGGTTATGTGGGGAGCAGATTGGTGGATTGGGTTATGTGGTGTGGAAATTAGAGGGGTTGGGTTATGTGGGGAGGAGATTGGGGGGTTGGGTTATGTGGTGTGTAGTTTCGGTGGGGTTGGTTTATGTGGGGAGGAGATTAGGGGGGTTAGGTTATGTGGGGAGGAGACTGTGGGGGTTGGGTTATGTGGTGTGGAGATTAGGGGGGTTGGGTTATTTGGGGAGGAGATTAGGGGGGTTGGGTTATCTGGAGAGGAGATTAGGGGGATTGGGTTATGTGGTGTGGAGATTAGGGGGGGTTGGGTTATATGGTGAGATTAGGGGGTTGGCTTATTTGGGGAGGAGATTAGGAGGGTTGGGTTATGTGGTGTGGAGATTAGGGGGTTGGGTTATGTGGGGAGGAGATTGGGCGATTGGGTTATGTGGTGTGGAGATTAGGGGTGTTGGGTTATGTGGGGAGGAGATTAGTGGGGTTGGGTTATCTGGTGAGGAGATTAGGGGCGTTGGGTTATGTGGTGTGGAGATTGGGGGGTTGGGTTATGTGGTGTGGAGATTGGGGGCGTTGGGTTATGTGGGGAGGAGATTGGGGGTTGAGTTATGTGGTGTGGAGATTAGGGTGGTTGGGTTATGTGGGGAGGAGATTAGGGGGGTTGGGTTATGTGGTGTGGAGATTAGGGGGGTTGGTTTATGTGGAGTGGAGATTAGAGGGGTTGGGTTATGTGGGGTGAAGAATAGGGGGGTTGGGTTATGTGTTGTGGAGATTAGGGGTGTTGGGTTATGTGGAGTGGAGATTAGAGGGGTTGGGTTATGTGGTGTGGAGATTAGGGGGGTTGGGTTATTTGGGGAGTGATTAGGGGGGTAGGGTTATGTGGGGAGAGATTAGGGGGGTTGGGTTATGTGGTGTGGCGATTAGGGGGTTAGTTTATGTGGGGAGGAGATTGGGGATTGGGTTATGTGCTGTCGAGATTAGGGGGTTGGGTTATGTGGGGAGGAGATTAGGGGGGTTGGGTTATCTGGTGAGGAGATTAGGGGGTTGGGTTATGTGGTGTGGAGATTAGGGGGGTTGGGTTATCTGGGGAGGAGACTGGGGGTTGGGTTATGTGGGGAGGAGATTAGGGGGGTTGGGTTATGTGGGGAGGAGATCAGGGGGTTTGGGTTATGTGGTGTGGAGATTAGGGGGGTTGGGCTATGTGGGGAGGAGATTAGGGGGTTTGGGTTTTGTGGAGTGGAGATTAGAGGGGTTGGGTTATGTGGGGAGGAGATCAGGAGGGTTGGGTTATGAGGTGTGGAGATTAGGGGGGTGGGTTATGTGGGGAGGAGATTTGGGGGGTTGCGTTATGTGGTGAGGAGCTTCGGGGGGGTTGAGTTATGTGGGGTCGAGATTAGGGGGGTTGGGTTAAATGGTGAGGAGATTAGGGGGGTTGAGTAATGTGGTGTGGAGATTGGGGGGTTGAGTTATGTGGTGTGGAGATTAGGGGGGTTGGTTTATGTGGGGACAGATTAGGGGGGTTGGGTTATATGTTGTGGAGATTTGGGGGGTTGGGTTATATGGTGTGGAGATTAGGGGGGTTGGGTTATGTGGTGTGCAGATTAGGGGGGTTGGGTTATATGGGGAGAAGATTAGGGTGGTTGGGTTATGTGGTGAGGAGATTAGGGGGTTGGGTTATATGGGCAGGAGATTAGGGGGGTTGGGTTATGCGGTGTGGAGATTGGGGGGTTGTGTTATGTGGTGTGGAGACTAGGGGGGTTGAGTTATGTGGGGAGGAGATTAGGGGGTTGAGTTATATGGGGAAGAGATTAGGGGGGTTGCGTTATGTGGTGTGGAGATTAGGGGGTTGAGTTATGTGGTGTGGAGATTAGGGGGTTTGGGTTATGTGGGGAGAGATTTGGGGGGTTGGGTTATGTGGGGAGAGATTAGGGGGGTTGGGTTATGTGGTGTGGAGATTATGGGGGTTGGGTTATGTGGGGAGGAGATTGGGGGATTGGGTTATGTGGTGTGGAGATTAGTGGGTTGGGTTATGTGGTGTGATTAGGGGGGTTGGGTTATGTGGTGAGGAGATTAGGGGGATTGGGTTATGTTGGGAGGAGATTAGGGGGGTTGATATATGTGGTGTGGAGATTAGGGTGGTTGGGTTATGTGGGGAGGAGATTAGGGGGGTTGGGTTATGTGGTGTGGAGATTAGGGGGGTTGGGTTATGTGGAGTGGAGATTAGAGGGTTTGGGTTATGTGGGGAGACGATTGGGGGGTTGGGTTATGTGGTGTGGAGATTAGGGGGGTTGGGTTATGTGGTGTGGAGATTAGGGGGGTTGGGTTATGTGGAGTGGAGATTAGAGGGGTTGGGTTATGTGGTGTGGAGATTAGGGGGAGTTGGGTTATGTGGGGTGGAGATTAGGGTGGTTGGGTTATGTGGGGAGGAGATTAGTGGGGTTGGGTTATGTGGTGTGGAGATTATGGGGGTTGGGTTATATGGGGAGGAGATTAGGTGGGTTGGGTTATCTGGTGAGGAGATTAGGGGTATTGGGTTATGTGGTGTGGAGATCAGGGGGTTGGGTTATGTGGGGAGCAGATTGGGGGATTGGGTTATGTGGTGTGGAAATTAGAGGGGTTGGGTTATGTGGGGAGGAGATTGGGGGGTTGGGTTATGTGGTGTGTAGATTCGGTGGGGTTGGTTTATGTGGGGTGGAGATTAGGTGGGTTAGGTTATGTGGGGAGGAGACTGGGGGGGTTGGGTTATGTGGTGTGGAGATTAGGGTGGTTGGGTTATTTGGGGAGGAGATTAGGGGGGTTGGGTTATCTGGAGAGGAGATTAGGGGGATTGGGTTATGTGGTGTGGAGATTAGGGGGGGTTGGGTTATATGGTGAGATTAGGGGGTTGGCTTATTTGGTGAGGAGATTAGGAGGGTTGGGTTATGTGGTGTGGAGATTAGGGGGTTGGGTTATGTGGGGAGGAGATTGGGCGATTGGGTTATGTGGTGTGGAGATTAGGGGGGTTGGGTTATGTGGGGAGGAGATTAGTGGGGTTGGGTTATCTGGTGAGGAGATTAGGGGCGTTGGGTTATGTGGTGTGGAGATTGGGGTGTTGGGTTATGTGGTGAGGAGATTAGGGGGGGTTGGGTTATGTGGGGAGGAGATTGGGGGTTGAGTTATGTGGTGTGGAGATTAGGGTGGTTGGGTTATGTGGGAAGGAGATTAGGGGGGTTGGGTTATGTGGTGTGGAGATTAGGGGGGTTGGTTTATGTGGAGTGGAGATTAGAGGGGTTGGGTTATGTGGGGTGAAGATTAGGGGGGTTGGGTTATGTGTTGTGGAGATTAGGGGTGTTGGGTTATGTGGAGTGGAGATTTGGGGGGTTGGGTTATATGGTGTGGAGATTAGGGGGGTTGATATATGTGGTGTGGAGATTAGGGTGGTTGGGTTATGTGGGGAGAAGATTAGGGTGGTTGGGTTATGTGGTGTGGAGATTAGGGGGGTTGGGTTATGTGGAGTGGAGATTAGAGGTTTTGGGTTATGTGGGGAGACGATTGGGGGGTTGGGTTATGTGGTGTGGAGATTAGGGGGGTTGGGTTATGTGGTGTGGAGATTAGGGGGTTTGGGTTATGTGGAGTGGAGATTAGAGGGGTTGGGTTATGTGGTGTGGAGATTAGGGGGGTTGGGTTATGTGGTGTGGAGATTAGGGGGTTGGGTTATGTGGTGTGGAGATTAGGGGGTTGGGTTATGTGTGGAGGAGATTAGGGGTGTTGGGTTATGTGGGGAGAGATTAGGGGGGTTGGTTAATTGGGGAGGAGATTTGGGGGGTTGGGTTATGTGGAGTGGAGATTAGAGGGGTTGGGTTATGTGGAGTGGAGATTAGGGGGGTTGGGTTATGTGGTGTGGAGATTAGGGGGTTGGGTTATGTGGGGAGGAGATTAGGGGGGTTGGGTTATGTGGTGTGGAGATTAGGGGGGTTGGGTTATGTGGAGTGGAGATTAGAGGGTTTGGGTTATGTGGGGAGAAGATTGGGGAGTTGGGTTATGTGGTGTGGAGATTAGGGGGGTTGGGTTATGTGGTGTGGAGATTAGGGGGGTTGGGTTATGTGGAGTGGAGATTAGAGGGGTTGGGTTATGTGGTGTGGAGATTAGGGGGGTTGGGTTATGTGGTGTGGAGATTAGGGGGTTGGGTTATGTGGTGTGGAGATTAGGGGGTTGGGTTATGTGTGGAGGAGATTAGGGGGTTGGGTTATTGTGTGTGGAGATTAAGGGTGTTGGGTTATGTGGGGAGAGATTAGGGGGGTTGGTTAATTGGGGAGGAGATTTGGGGGGTTGGGTTATGTGGAGTGGAGATTAGAGGGGTTGGGTTATGTGGAGTGGAGATTAGAGGGGTTGGGTTATGTGGTGTGGAGATTAGGGGGTTGGGTTATGTGGTGTGGAGATTAGGGGGGTTGGGTTATGTGGAGTGGAGATTAGAGGGGTTGGGTTATGTGGTGTGGAGATTAGGGGGTTGGGTTATCTGGGGAGGAGATTAGGGGTGTTGGGTTATGTGGTATGGAAGATTAGGGTGGTTGGGTTATGTGGTCTGGAGGTTAGGGGGGTTGGGTTATGTGTTGTGGAGATTAGGGGGGTTGGGTTACATGGGGAGGAGGTTAGAGGGGTTGAGTTATATGGGGAGGAGTTTACAGGGGTTGAGATATATGGGAGGAGGTTTGAGGGGCTGATTCATGGTCTCATGATTCCACAAACACCAAGGTATTACAGCACACACTTTGAAATTGTGCAAAGTCATTCCAGGGCCTGGGGCTGTGGCATGGAGAATCAGAATTTCTCCCCCCCCCCCAACACTCCCTGTCCCCTCCCTTCAACTCCCCATCCCTCCCCTCCGACTCACTACATTCCTCTCCCCTTCCCTTTCCTTCCCACCCCACCCCACCCACTCATCTTACTTCCACTTCCCTTCCCTCCCCTCTCCTACTGTCCATGCCCATCCTCTCCCTTACACTCCACTTCCCTCCTGTCCACTCCTCTACCTTCCGGTCCACTTCTCTCCCCTCCCTTCCCCTACCTTCCCCTCCCTTCCAGCCCCCCAGAACCCCCACCTCCCCACAGAGGGGTACCTGGCCCGTGGGATACTGAATTCTACCCTCTGCCCTGTGACAGATCACACTGCCACAGTTTGCCTGCAAGTCTGGGACGTAAGCTGAGTTAAGGCTGGGAGTTCCCCCACTGACCACGTGGAGAATCAGGCCAAGGATTAGTGCTTTGCCAGCTGTGGAGAATGCACTTTATAGAGAGCAAGTACAGGGCAGAGGGAATTCAGACACACCTTCAGATGTGCCAGTGCCCGGGGAGAGGGCACAGGGCTGGAGTAACACCAGCAAGGGATGTGTCCGGGGAGGGGTCACTGGGTGGTAAAACCAGCACGGGATGTGTCAGTGTGCCCAGTGCCCAAGGAGGGGACACCGGGGGGAGGAAAAACCAGCATGGGATGTGTCAGTGTGCCCGGTGCCCAGGGAGGGGACACTGGGTGGGAAAACCAGCATGGGATGTGTCAGTGTGCCCGGTGCCCGGGGAGGGGACACTGGGTGGAGTAAAACCAGCATGGGATGTGTCAGTGTGCCCGGTGCTTGGGGAGGGGTCACTGGGTGGAGTAAAACCAGCATGGGATGTGTCAGTGTGCCCAGTGCCCAGGGAGGGGTCACTGGGTGGTAAAACCAGCACGGTATGTGTCAGTATGCCCAGTGCCCAGGGAGGGGACACTGGGTGGTAAAACCAGCATGGGATGTGTCAGTGTGCCCAGTGCCCAGGGAGGGGACACTGGGTGGTAAAACCAGCATGGGATGTGTCAGTGTGCCCGGTGCCCAGGGAGGGGACACTGGGTGGAGTAAAACCAGCATGGGATGTGTCAGTGTGCCCGGTGCCCGGGGAGGGGTCACTGAGTGGTAAAACCAGCATGGGATGTGTCAGTGTGCCCGGTGCCCAGGGAGGGGACACTGGGTGGAGTAAAACCAGCATGGGATGTGTCAGTGTGCCAGTGCCCGGGGAGGGGACACTGGGTGGAGTAAAACCAGCATGGGATGTGTCAGTGTGCCCAGTGCCCAGGGAGGGGACACTGAGTGGTAAAACCAGCATGGGATGTGTCAGTGTGCCCGGTGCCCAGGGAGGGGACACTGGGTGGTAAAACCAGCATGGGTTGTGTCAGTGTGCCCAGTGCCCAGGGAGGGGACACTGGGTGGTAAAACCAGCATGGGATGTGTCAGTGTGCCCGGTGCCCAGGGAGGGGTCACTGGGTGGTAAAACCAGCATGGGATGTGTCAGTGTGCCCGGTGCCCAGGGAGGGGTCACTGGGTGGTAAAACCAGCATGGGATGTGTCAGTGTGCCCAGTGCCCGGGGAGGGGACACTGGGTGGTAAAACCAGCATGGGATGTGTCAGTGTCCCCGGTGCCCAGGGAGGGGACACTGGGTGGTAAAACCAGCATGGGATGTGTCAGTGTGCCCGGTGCCCAGGGAGGGGACACTTGGTGGTAAAACCAGCATGGGATGTGTCAGTGTGCCCGGTGCTTGGGGAGGGGTCACTGGGTGGAGTAAAACCAGCATGGGATGTGTCAGTGTGCCCGGTGCCCGGGGAGGGGACACTGGGTGGTAAAACCAGCATGCGATGTGTCAGTGTGCCCGGTGCCCAGGGAGGGGTCACTGGGTGGTAAAACCAGCATGGGATGTGTCAGTGTGCCCAGTGCCCGGGGAGGGGACACTGGGTGGTAAAACCAGCATGCGATGTGTCAGTGTGCCCGGTGCCCAGGGAGGGGACACTGGGTGGTAAAACCAGCATGGGATGTGTCAGTGTGCCCGGTGCCCAGGGAGGGGTCACTGGGTGGTAAAACCAGCATGGGATGTGTCAGTGTGCCCGGTGCCCAGGGAGGGGACACTGGGTGGTAAAACCAGCATGGGATGTGTCAGTGTGCCCGGTGCCCAGGGAGGGGACACTGGGTGGTAAAACCAGCATGGGATGTGTCAGTGTGCCCAGTGCCCAGGGAGGGGACACTGGGTGGAGTAAAACCAGCATGGGATGTGTCAGTGTGCCCGGTGCCCAGGGAGGGGACACTGGGTGGTAAAACCAGCATGCGATGTTGTCAGAGTGCCCAGTTCCCAGGGAGGGGACACTGGGGGGTAAAACCAGCATGGGATGTGTCAGTGTGCCCGGTGCCCAGGGAGGGGACACTGGGTGGTAAAACCAGCATGGGATGTCTCAGTGTGCCCGGTGCCCGGGGAGGGGTCACTGGGTGGAGTAAAACCAGCATGGGATGTGTCAGTGTGCCCGGTGCCCAGGGAGGGGACACTGGGTGGTAAAACCAGCATGGGATGTGTCAGTGTGCCTGGTGTACAGGGAGGGGACACTGGGTGGTAAAACCAGCATGGGATGTGTCAGTGTGCCCAGTGCCCAGGGAGGGGTCACTGGGTGATAAAACCAGCATGGGATGTTATCAGTGTGCCCGGTGCCCGGGGAGGGGACACTGGGTGATAAAACCAACATGGGATGTGTCAGTGTGCCCGGTGCCCAGGGAGGGGTCACTGGGTGGTAAAACCAGCATGGGATGTCTCAGTGTGCCCGGTGCCCGGGGAGGGGTCACTGGGTGGAGTAAAACCAGCATGGGATGTGTCAGTGTGCCCGGTGCCCGGGGAGGGGTCATTGGGTGGAGTAAAACCAGCATGGGATGTGTCAGTGTGCCTGGTGTACAGGGAGGGGACACTGGGTGGTAAAACCAGCATGGGATGTGTCAGTGTGCCCAGTGCCCAGGGAGGGGACACTGGGTGGTAAAACCAGCAGGGGATGTGTCAGTGTGCCCAGTGCCCAGGGAGGGGACACTGGGTGGTAAAACCAGCAGGGGATGTGTCAGTGTGCCCAGTGCCCAGGGAGGGGTCACTGGGTGGTAAAACCAGCATGGGATGTGTCAGTGTGCCCAGTGCCCAGGGAGGGGTCACTGGGTGATAAAACCAGCATGGGATGTGTCATTGTGCCCGGTGCCCAGGGAGGGGTCACTGGGTGGAGTAAAACCAGCATGGGATGTGTCAGTGTGCCCGGTGCCCGGGGAGGGGACACTGGGTGATAAAACCAACATGGGATGTGTCAGTGTGCCCGATGCCCAGGGAGGGGTCACTGGGTGGTAAAACCAGCATGGGATGTTATCAGTGTGCCCAGTGCCCAGGGAGGGGTCACTGGGTGGTAAAACCAGCATGGGATGTTATCAGTGTGCCCGGTGCCCAGGGAGGGGACACTAGGTGGTAAAACCAGAATGGGATGTGTCAGTGTGCCCGGTGCCCAGGGAGGGGACACTGGGTGGTAAAACCAGCATGGGATGTGTCAGTGTGCCCAGTGCCCAGGGAGGGGACACTGGGTGGTAAAACCAGCATGGGATGTGTCAGTGTGCCCGGTGCCGGGGGAGGGGACACTGGGTGCAGTAAAACCAACATGGGATGTGTCAGTGTGCCCAGTGCCCAGGGAGGGGACACTAGGTGGTAAAACCAGAATGGGATGTGTCAGTGTGCCCTGTGCCCAGGGAGGGGACACTGGGTGGTAAAACCAGAATGGGATGTGTCAGTGTGCCCGGTGCCCAGGGAGGGGACACTGGGTGGTAAAACCAACATGGGATGTGTCAGTGTGCCCAGTGCCCAGGGAGGGGTCACTGGGTGGAGTAAAACCAGCATGGGATGTGTCAGTGTGCCCAGTGCCCGGGGAGGGGACACTGGGTGGTAAAACCAGCATGGGATGTGTCAGTGTGCCCGGTGCCCAGGGAGGGGACACTGGGTGGTAAAACCAGCATGGGATGTGTCAGTGTGCCCGGTGCCCAGGGAGGGGACACTAGGTGGTAAAACCAGAATGGGATGTGTCAGTGTGCCCGGTGCCCTGGGAGGGGACACTGGGTGGAGTAAAACCAGCATGGGATGTGTCAGTGTGCCCAGTGCCCGGGGAGGGGTCACTGGGTGGTAAAACCAGCATGGGATTTGTCAGTGTGCCCGGTGCCCAGGGAGGGGTCACTGAGTGGAGTAAAACCAGCATGGGATGTTGTCAGTGTGCCCAGTGCCCTGGGAGGGGACACTGGGTGGAGTAAAACCAGCATGGGATTTGTCAGTGTGCCCGGTGCCCAGGGAGGGGACACTGGGTGGTAAAACCAGCATGGGATGTGTCAGTGTGCCCAGTGCCCGGGGAGGGGACACTGGGTGGTAAAACCAGCATGGGATGTGTCAGTGTGCCCGGTGCCCGGGGAGGGGGCACTGGGTGGAGTAAAACCAGCATGGGATGTGTCAGTGTGCCCGGTGCCCGGGGAGGGGGCACTGGGTGGAGTAAAACCAGCATGGGATGTGTCAGTGTGCCCGGTGCCCAGGGAGGGGACACCGGGTGGTAAAACCAGCATGGGATGTGTCAGTGTGCCCGGTGCCCGGGGAGGGGGCACTGGGTGGAGTAAAACCAGCATGGGATGTGTCAGTGTGCCCGGTGCCCGGGGAGGGGGCACTGGGTGGAGTAAAACCAGCATGGGATGTGTCAGTGTGCCCGGTGCCCAGGGAGGGGACACCGGGTGGTAAAACCAGCATGGGATGTGTCAGTGTGCCCAGTGCCCAGGGAGGGGACACTGGGTTGTAAACCCAGCATGGGATGTGTCAGTGTGCCCGGTGCCCGGGGAGGGGTCACTGGGTGGAGTAAAACCAGCATGGGATGTGTCAGTGTGCCCGGTGCCCGGGGAGGGGTCATTGGGTGGAGTAAAACCAGCATGGGATGTGTCAGTGTGCCCGGTGCCCGGGGAGGGGTCACTGGGTGATAAAACCAGCATGGGATGTTATCAGTGTGCCCGGTGCACAGGGAGGGGTCACTGGGTGGTAAAACCAGCATGGGATGTGTCAGTGTGCCTGGTGTCCAGGGAGGGGACACTGGGTGGTAAAACCAGCATGGGATGTGTCAGTGTGCCCAGTGCCCAGTGAGGGGTCACTGGGTGATAAAACCAGCATGGGATGTTATCAGTGTGCCCGGTGCACAGGGAGGGGACACTGGGTGGTAAAACCAGCATGGGATGTTATCAGTGTGCCCGGTGCACAGGGAGGGGTCACTGGGTGGTAAAACCAGCATGGGATGTGTCAGTGTGCCCGGTGCCCGGGGAGGGGTCACTGGGTGATAAAACCAGCATGGGATGTTATCAGTGTGCCCGGTGCACAGGGAGGGGTCACTGGGTGGTAAAACCAGCATGGGATGTGTCAGTGTGCCTGGTGTCCAGGGAGGGGACACTGGGTGGTAAAACCAGCATGGGATGTGTCAGTGTGCCCAGTGCCCAGTGAGGGGTCACTGGGTGATAAAACCAGCATGGGATGTTATCAGTGTGCCCGGTGCACAGGGAGGGGACACTGGGTGGTAAAACCAGCATGGGATGTTATCAGTGTGCCCGGTGCCGGGGCAGGGGACACTGGGTGGAGTAAAACCAGCATGGGATGTGTCAGTGTGCCCAGTGCCCGGGGAGGGGACACTGGGTGGTAAAACCAGCATGGGTTGTGTCAGTGTGCCCGGTGCCCAGGGAGTGGACACTGGGTGGTAAAACTAGCATGGGATGTTGTCAGTGTGCCCGGTGCCCAGGGAGGGGACACTGGGTGGTAAAACCAGCATGGGATGTGTCAGTGTGCCCGGTGCCCGGGGAGGGGTCACTGGGTGGAGTAAAACCAGCATGGGATGTGTCAGTGTGCCCAGTGCCCGGGGAGGGTTCACTGGGTGGAGTAAAACCAGCATGGGATGTGTCAGTGTGCCCGGTGCCCAGGGAGGGGACACTGGGTGGTAAAACCAGCATGGGATGTGTCAGTGTGCCCGGTGCCCGGGGAGGGGTCACTGGGTGGAGTAAAACCAGCATGGGATGTGTCAGTGTGCCCAGTGCCCGGGGAGGGTTCACTGGGTGGAGTAAAACCAGCATGGGATGTGTCAGTGTGCCCGATGCCCAGGGAGGGGACACTGGGTGGAAAAACCAGCATGGGATGTGTCAGTGTGCCCGGTGCCCAGGGGGGGACACTGGGTGGTAAAACCAGCATGGGATGTGTCAGTGTGCCCTGTGCCCAGGGAGGGGACACTGGGTGGAGTAAAACCAGCATTGGATGTGTCAGTGTGCCCGGTGCCCGGGGAGGAGACACTGGGTGGAGTAAAACCAGCATGGGATGTGACAGTGTGCCCGGTGCCCGGGGAGGAGACACTGGGTGGTAAAACCAGCATGGGATGTGTCAGTGTGCCTGGTGTACAGGGAGGGGACACTGGGTGGTAAAACCAGCATGGGATGTGTCAGTGTGCCCAGTGCCCAGGGAGGGGTCACTGGGTGATAAAACCAGCATGGGATGTTATCAGTGTGCCCGGTGCCCGGGGAGGGGACACTGGGTGATAAAACCAACATGGGATGTGTCAGTGTGCCCGGTGCCCAGGGAGGGGTCACTGGGTGGAGTAAAACCAGCATGGGATGTGTCAGTGTGCCCGGTGCCCAGGGAGGGGACACTGGGTGGTAAAACCAGCATGGGATGTGTCAGTGTGCCCGGTGCCCAGGGAGGGGTCACTGGGTGGAGTAAAACCAGAATGGGATGTGTCAGTGTGCCCGGTGCCCAGGGAGGGGACACTGGGTGGAGTAAAACCAGCATGGGATGTGTCAGTGTGCCCGGTGCCCAGGGAGGGGTCACTGGGTGGTAAAACCAGCATGGGATGTTATCAGTGTGCCCAGTGCCCAGGGAGGGGTCACTGGGTGGTAAAACCAGCATGGGATGTGTCAGTGTGCCCGGTGCCCAGGGAGGGGACACTGGGTGGTAAAACCAGCATTGGGATGTGTCAGTGTGCCCAGTGCCCAGGGAGGGGACACTGGGTGGTAAAACCAGCATGGGATGTGTCAGTGTGCCCTGTGCCCAGGGAGGGGACACTGGGTGGAGTAAAACCAGCATGGGATGTGTCAGTGTGCCCGGTGCCGGGGGAGGGGACACTGGGTGGAGTAAAACCAGCATGGGATGTGTCAGTGTGCCCAGTGCCCAGGGAGGGGACACTAGGTGGTAAAACCAGAATGGGATGTGTCAGTGTGCCCTGTGCCCAGGGAGGGGACACTGGGTGGTAAAACCAGCATGGGATGTTATCAGTGTGCCCGGTGCCGGGGGAGGGGACACTGGGTGGAGTAAAACCAGCATGGGATGTGTCAGTGTGCCCAGTGCCCAGGGAGGGGACACTGGGTGGTAAAACCAGCATGGGATGTGTCAGTGTGCCCAGTGCCCAGGGAGGGGACACTGGGTGGTAAAACCAGCATGGGATGTGTCAGTGTGCCCGGTGCCCAGGGAGGGGACACTGGGTGGTAAAACCAGCATGGGATGTGTCAGTGTGCCCGGTGCCCGGGGAGGGGACATTGGGTGGAGTAAATCCAGCATGGGATGTGTCAGTGTGCCCGGTGCCCTGGGAGGGGACACTGGGTGGTAAAACCAGCATTGGATGTTGTCAGTGTGCCCAGTGCCCGGGGAGGGGACACTGGGTGGAGTAAAACCAGCATGGGATGTGTCAGTGTGCCCGGTGCCCAGGGAGGGGTCACTGGGTGGTAAAACCAGCATGGGATGTGACAGTGTGCCCGGTGCCCGGGGAGGGGACACTGGGTGGAGTAAAACCAGCATGGGATGTGTCAGTGTGCCCGGTGCCCTGGGAGGGGACACTGGGTGGAGTAAAACCAGCATGGGATGTGTCAGTGTGCCCAGTGCCCAGGGAGGGGACACTGGGTGGTAAAACCAGCATGGGATGTGTCAGTGTGCCCGGTGCCCAGGGAGGGGACACCGGGTGGTAAAACCAGCATGGGATGTGTCAGTGTGCCCAGTGCCCAGGGAGGGGACACTGGGTTGTAAACCCAGCATGGGATGTGTCAGTGTGCCCAGTGCCCGGGGAGGGGTCACTGGGTGGAGTAAAACCAGCATGGGATGTGTCAGTGTGCCCGGTGCCCGGGGAGGGGTCACTGGGTGGAGTAAAACCAGCATGGGATGTGTCAGTGTGCCCGGTGCCCGGGGAGGGGTCACTGGGTGGTAAAACCAGCATGGGATGTTATCAGTGTGCCCGGTGCACAGGGAGGGGTCACTGGGTGGTAAAACCAGCATGGGATGTTATCAGTGTGCCCAGTGCCCAGGGAGGGGACACTGGGTGGTAAAACCAGCATGGGATGTGTCAGTGTGCCCAGTGCCCAGGGAGGGGACACTGGGTGGAGTAAAACCAGCATGGGATGTGTCAGTGTGCCCGGTGCACAGGGAGGGGACACTGGGTGGAGTAAAACCAGCATGGGATGTGTCAGTGTGCCTGGTGTCCAGGGAGGGGACACTGGGTGGTAAAACCAGCATGGGATGTTATCAGTGTGCCCGGTGCCGGGGCAGGGGACACTGGGTGGTAAAGCCAGCATGGGTTGTGTCAGTGTGCCCGGTGCCCAGGGAGTGGACACTGGGTGGTAAAACCAGCATGGGATGTTATCAGTGTGCCATGTGCCTGGGGAGGGGTTTCTGGGTGGAGTAAAACCAGCATGGGATGTGTCAGTGTGCCCAGTGCCCAGGGTGTGGACACTGGGTGGTAAAACTAGCATGGGATGTTGTCAGTGTGCCCGGTGCCCAGGGAGGGGACACTGGGTGGTAAAACCAGCATGGGATGTGTCAGTGTGCCCGGTGCCCGGGGAGGGGTCACTGGGTGGTAAAACCAGCATGGGATGTGTCAGTGTGCCCAGTGCCCGGGGTGGGGACACTGGGTGGAGTAAAACCTGCATGGGATGTGTCAGTGTGCCCGGTGCCCGGGGAGGGGACATTGGGTGGTAAAACCAGCATGGGATGTGTCAGTGTGCCCGGTGCCCAGGGAGGGGTCACTGGGTGGAGTAAAACCAGCATGGGATGTGTCAGTGTGCCCGGTGCCCGGGGAGGGGACACTGGGTGGAGTAAAACCAGCATGGGATGTGTCAGTGTGCCCGGTGCCCTGGGAGGGGACACTGGGTGGTAAAACCAGCATTGGATGTTGTCAGTGTGCCCAGTGCCCGGGGAGGGGACACTGGGTGGAGTAAAACCAGCATGGGATGTGTCAGTGTGCCCGGTGCCCAGGGAGGGGTCACTGGGTGGTAAAACCAGCATGGGATGTGACAGTGTGCCCGGTTCCCGGGGAGGGGACACTGGGTGGAGTAAAACCAGCATGGGATGTGTCAGTGTGCCCGGTGCCCTGGGAGGGGACACTGGGTGGAGTAAAACCAGCATGGGATGTGTCAGTGTGCCCAGTTCCCAGGGAGGGGACACTGTGTGGTAAAACCAGCATGGGATGTGTCAGTGTGCCCGGTGCCCGGGGAGGGGTCACTGGGTGGTAAAACCAGCATGGGATGTTATCAGTGTGCCCGGTGCACAGGGAGGGGTCACTGGGTGGTAAAACCAGCATGGGATGTTATCAGTGTGCCCAGTGCCCAGGGAGGGGACACTGGGTGGTAAAACCAGCATGGGATGTGTCAGTGTGCCCAGTGCCCAGGGAGGGGACACTGGGTGGAGTAAAACCAGCATGGGATGTGTCAGTGTGCCCGGTGCACAGGGAGGGGACACTGGGTGGAGTAAAACCAGCATGGGATGTGTCAGTGTGCCTGGTGTCCAGGGAGGGGACACTGGGTGGTAAAACCAGCATGGGATGTTATCAGTGTGCCCGGTGCCGGGGCAGGGGACACTGGGTGGTAAAGCCAGCATGGGTTGTGTCAGTGTGCCCGGTGCCCAGGGAGTGGACACTGGGTGGTAAAACCAGCATGGGATGTTATCAGTGTGCCCGGTGCCGGGGCAGGGGACACTGGGTGGTAAAGCCAGCATGGGATGTGTCAGTGTGCCCGGTGCCCAGGGAGGGGACACTGGGTGGAGTAAAGCCAGCATGGGATGTGTCAGTGTGCCAGTGCCCAGGGAGTGGACACTGGGTGGTAAAATTAGCATGGGATGTTGTCAGTGTGCCATGTGCCTGGGGAGGGGTTTCTGGGTGGAGTAAAACCAGCATGGGATGTGTCAGTGTGCCCAGTGCCCAGGGTGTGGACACTGGGTGGTAAAACTAGCATGGGATGTTGTCAGTGTGCCCGGTGCCCAGGGAGGGGACACTGGGTGGTAAAACCAGCATGGGATGTGTCAGTGTGCCCGGTACCCAGGGAGGGGACACTGGGTGGAGTAAAACCAGCATGGGATGTGACAGTGTGCCCGGTGCCCGGGGAGGGGTCACTGGGTGGAGTAAAACCAGCATGGGATGTGTCAGTGTGCCCAGTGCCCGGGGAGGGTTCACTGGGTGGAGTAAAACCAGCATGGGATGTTGTCAGTGTGCCCGGTGCCCAGGCAGGGGACACAGGGTGGTAAAACCAGCATGGGATTTGTCAGTGTGCCCAGTGCCCAGGGAGGGGACACTGGGTGGAGTAAAACCAGCATGGGATGTATCAGTGTGCCCGGTGCCCGGGGAGGTGACACTGGGTGGAGTAAAACCAGCATGGGATGTTGTCAGTGTGCCCGGTACCCAGGGAGGGGATACTGGGTGGAGTAAAACCAGCATGGGATGTGTCAGTGTGCCCAGTGCCCAGGGAGGGGACACTGGGTGGTAAGACCAGCATGGGATGTGTCAGTGTGCCCGGTGCCCAGGGAGGGGACACTGGGTGGAGTAAAACCAGCATGGGATGTTGTCAGTGTGCCCGGTACCCAGGGAGGGGATACTGGGTGGAGTAAAACCAGCATGGGATGTGTCAGTGTGCCCGGTGCCTGGGGAGGGGACACTGGGTGGAGTAAAACCAGAATGGGATGTGTCAGTGTGCCCGGTGCCCAGGGAGGGGTCACTGGGTGGTAAAACCAGCATGGGATGTGTCAGTGTGCCCGGTACCCAGGGAGGGGACACTGGGTGGTAAAACCAGCATGGGATGTGTCAGTGTGCCCGATGCCCAGGGAGGGGACACTGGGTGGTAAAACCAGCATGGGATGTGTCAGTGTGCCCAGTGCCCAGGGAGGGGACACTGGGTGGTAAAACCAGCTTGGGATGTGTCAGTGTGCCCAGTGCCCAGGGAGTGGACACTGGGTTGTAAAACCAGCATGGGATGTGTCAGTGTGCCTGGTGCCTGGGGAGGGGTTTCTGGGTGGTAAAACCAGCATGGGATGTTGTCAGTGTGCCCGGTGCCCGGGGAGGTGACACTGGGTGGAGTAAAACCAGCATGGGATGTGTCAGTGTGCCCAGTACCCAGGGAGGGGACACTGGGTGGAGTAAAACCAGCATGGGATGTTGTCAGTGTGCCCGGTGCCTGGGGAGGGGACACTGGGTGGTAAAACCAACATGGGATGTGTCAGTGTGCCTGGTACCCAGGGAGGGGACACTGGGTGGTAAAACCAACATGGGATGTGTCAGTGTGCCTGGTACCCAGGGAGGGGACACTGGGTGGAGTAAAACCAGCATGGGATGTGTCTGTGTGCCCGGTGCCCGGGGAGGGGACACTGGGTGATAAAACCAGCATGGGATGTGTCAGTGTGCCCAGTGCCCGGGGTGGGGTTACTGGGTGGTAAAACCAGCATGGGATGTGTCAGTGTGCCCAGTGCCCGGGGTGGGGTTACTGGGTGGAGTAAAACCAGCATGGGATGTGTCAGTGTGCCCGGTGCCCAGGGAGGGGACACTGGGCGGTAAAACCAGCATGTGATGTTGTCAGTGTGCCCGGTGCCTGGGGAGGGGTCACTGGGTGGAGTAAAACCAGCATGGGATGTGTCAGTGTGCCCGGTGCCCAGGGAGGGGACACTGGGTGGTAAAACCAGCATGGGATGTGTCAGTGTGCCCGGTGCCCAGGGAGGGGACACTGGGTGGAGTAAAACCAGCATGGGATGTGTCAGTGTGCCAGTGCCCAGGGAGGAGACACTGGGTGGTAAAACCAGCATGGGATGTGTCAGTGTGCCCAGGGCCCAGGGAGGGGACACTGGGTGGTAAAACCTGCATGGGATGTGTCAGTGTGCCCGGTGCCCAGGGAGGGGACACTGGGTGGAGTAAAACCAGCATGGGATGTGTCAGTGTGCCCGGTGCCCAGGGAGGGGACACTGGGTGGAGTAAAACCAGCATGGGATGCGTCAGTGTGCCCAGTGCCCAGGGAGGGGACACTGGGTGGTAAAACCAGCATGGGATGTGTCAGTGTGCCCGGTACCCAGGGAGGGGACACTGAGTGGAGTAAAACCAGCATGGGATGTGTCAGTGTGCCCAGTGCCCAGGGAGGGGACACTGGGTGGTAAAACCAGCATGGGATGTTATCAGTGTGCCCGGTGCCGGGGCAGGGGACACTGGGTGGTAAAGCCAGCATGGGTTGTGTCAGTGTGCCCGGTGCCCAGGGAGGGGACACTGGGTGGAGTAAAACCAGCATGGGATGCGTCAGTGTGCCCAGTGCCCAGGGAGGGGACACTGGGTGGTAAAACCAGCATGGGATGTGTCAGTGTGCCCGGTAGCCAGGGAGGGGACACTGAGTGGAGTAAAACCAGCATGGGATGTGTCAGTGTGCCCAGTGCCCAGGGAGGGGACACTGGGTGGTAAAACCAGCATGGGATGAGTCAGTGTGCCCAGTGCCCAGGGAGGGGATACTGGGTAGAGTAAAGCCAGCATGGGATGTGTCAGTGTGCCCAGTGCCCAGGGCGGGGTCACTGGGTGGTAAAACCAGCATGGGATGTGTCCGTGTGCCCGGTGCCCAGGGAGGGGACACTGGGTGGTAAAACCAGCATGGGATGTGTCAGTGTGCCCGGTGCCCGGGGAGGGGGCACTGGGTGGAGTAAAACCAGCATGGGATGTGTCAGTGTGCCCGGTGCCCAGGGAGGGGACACTGGGTGGAGTAAAACCAGCATGGGATGAGTCAGTGTGCCCAGTGCCCAGGGAGGGGATACTGGGTAGAGTAAAGCCAGCATGGGATGTGTCAGTGTGCCCGGTGCCCAGGGAGGGGACACTGGGTGGTAAAACTAGCATGGGATGTGTCAGTGTGCCCAGTGCCCAGGGAGGGGACACTGGGTGGTAAAACCAACATGGGATGTGTCAGTGTGCCCAGTGCCCGGGGAGGGGTCATTGGGTGGAGTAAAACCAGCATGGGATGTGTCAGTGTGCCCGGTGCCCAGGGAGGGGACTCTGGGTGGTAAAAGCAGCATGGGATGTGTCAGTGTGCCCAGTGCCCAGGGAGGGGTCACTGGGTGGAGTAAAGCCAGCATGGGATGTGTCAGTGTGCCCGGTGCCCAGGGAGGGGTCACTGGGTGGTAAAACCAGCATGGGATGTGTCAGTGTGCCCGGTGCCTGGGGAGGGGTCACTGGGTGGTAAAACCAGCATGGGATGTGTCAGTGTGCCCGGTGCCCAGGGAGGGGATACTGGGTAGAGTAAAGCCAGCATGGGATGTGTCAGTGTGCCCGGTGCCCAGGGAGGGGACACTGGGTGGTAAAACTAGCATGGGATGTGTCAGTGTGCCCAGTGCCCAGGGAGGGGACACTGGGTGGAGTAAAACCTGCATGGGATGTGTCAGTGTGCCCGGTGCCCAGGGAGGGGACACTGGGTGGAGTAAAACCTGCATGGGATGTGTCAGTGTGCCCGGTGCCCAGGGAGGGGACACTGGGTGGTAAAACCAGCATGGGATGTGTCAGTGTGCCCGGTGCCCAGGGAGGGGACACTGGGTGGTAAAACCAGCATGGGATGTGTCAGTGTGCCCGGTGCCCAGGGAGGGGACACTGGGTGGTAAAACCAGCATGGGATGTGTCAGTGTGCCCGGTGCCCAGGGAGGGGACACTGGGTGGTAAAACCAGCATGGGATGTGTCAGTGTGCCCGGTGCCCAGGGAGGGGACTCTGGGTGGTAAAAGCAGCATGGGATGTGTCAGTGTGCCCGGTGCCTGGGGAGGGGTTTCTGGGTGGAGTAAAACTAGCATGGGATGTGTCAGTGTGCCCGGTGCCCAGGGAGGGGACACTGGGTGGTAAAACCTGCATGGGATGTGTCAGTGTGCCCAGTGCCCAGGGAGGGGACACTGGCTGGAGTAAAACCAGCATGGGATGTGTCAGTGTGCCCGGTGCCCAGGGAGGGGACACTGGCTGGAGTAAAACCAGCATGGGATGTGTCAGTGTGCCCGGTGCCCAGGGAGGGGTCACTGGGTGGAGTAAAACCAGCATGGGTTGTGTCAGTGTGCCCGGTGTCCAGGGAGGTGACACTGGGTGGAGTAAAACCAGCATGGGATGTGTCAGTGTGCCCGGTGCCCAGGGAGGGGTCACTGGGTGGAGTAAAACCAGCATGGGATGTGTCAGTGTGCCCGGTGCCCAGGGAGGGGTCACTGGGTGGAGTAAAACCAGCATGGGATGTGTCAGTGTGCCCGGTGCCCAGGGAGGGGTCACTGGGTGGAGTAAAACCAGCATGGGTTGTGTCAGTGTGCCCGGTGCCCAGGGAGGTGACACTGGGTGGTAAAACCAGCATGGGATGTGTCAGTGTGCCCGGTGCCCAGGGAGGGGACACTGGGTGGTAAAACCAGCATGGGATGTGTCAGTGTGCCCGGTGCCCAGGGAGGGGTCACTGGGTGGAGTAAAACCAGCATGGGTTGTGTCAGTGTGCCCAGTGCCCAGGGAGGGGACACTGGGTGGTAAAACCAGCATGGGATGTGTCAGTGTGCCCGGTGCCCAGGGAGGGGACACTGGGTGGTAAAACCTGCATGGGATGTGTCAGTGTGCCCAGTGCCCAGGGAGGGGACACTGGCTGGAGTAAAACCAGCATGGGATGTGTCAGTGTGCCCAGTGCCCAGGGAGGGGTCACTGGGTGGAGTAAAACCAGCATGGGATGTGTCAGTGTGCCCAGTGCCCAGGGAGGGGACACTGGGTGGTAAAACCAGCATGGGATGTGTCAGTGTGCCCAGTGCCCAGGGAGGGGACACTGGGTGGTAAAACCAGCATGGGATGTGTCAGTGTGCCCAGTGCCCAGGGAGGGGACACTGGGTGGTAAAACCAGCATGGGATGTGTCAGTGTGCCCGGTGCCCAGGGAGGGGTCACTGGGTGGAGGAAAACCAGCATGGGATGTGTCAGTGTGCCCGGTGCCCAGGGAGGGGTCACTGGGTGGAGAAAAACCAGCATGGGATGTGTCAGTGTGCCCGGTGCCCAGGGAGGGGACACTGGGTGGAGTAAAACCAGCATGGGATGTGTCAGTGTGCCCGGTGCCCGGGGAGGGGACACTGGTTGGAGTAAAACCAGCATGGGATGTGTCAGTGTGCCCGGTACCCAGGGAGGGGTCACTGGGTGATGAAACCAGCATGGGATGTTGTCAGTGTGCCCGGTGCCCGGGGAGGGGACACTGGGTGGTAAAACCAGAATGGGATGTGTCAGTGTGCCCGGTGCCCAGGGAGGGGTCACTGGGTGGAGTAAAACCAGCATGGGATGTGTCAGTGTGCCCAGTGCCCAGGGAGGGGATACTGGGTAGAGTAAAGCCAGCATGGGATGTGTCAGTGTGCCCGGTGCCCAGGGAGGGGACACTGGGTGGTAAAACCAGCATGGGATGTGTCAGTGTGCCCAGTGCCCAGGGAGGGGACACTGGGTGGTAAAACCAGCATGGGATGTTGTCAGTGTGCCCGGTGCCCAGGGAGGGGACACTGGGTGGTAAAACCAGCATGGGATGTGTCAGTGTGCCCGGTGCCCAGGGAGGGGTCACTGGGTGGAGTAAAACCAGCATGGGATGTGTCAGTGTGCCCAGTGCCCAGGGAGGGGACACTGGGTGGTAAAACCAGCATGGGATGTGTCAGTGTGCCCGGTGCCCAGGGAGGGGACACTGGGTGGAGTAAAACCAGCATGGGATGTGTCAGTGTGCCCGGTGCCCAGGGAGGGGTCACTGAGTGGAGTAAAACCAGCATGGGATGTGTCAGTGTGCCCGGTGCCCAGGGAGGGGTCACTGGGTGGAGTAAAACCAGCATGGGATGTGTCTGTGTGCCCGGTGCCCTGGGAGGGGACACTGGGTGGTAAAACCAGCATGGGATGTGTCAGTGTGCCCGGTGCCCAGGGAGGGGTCACTGGGTGGAGTAAAACCAGCATGGGATGTGTCAGTGTGCCCGGTGCCCAGGGAGGGGTCACTGAGTGGAGTAAAACCAGCATGGGATGTGTCAGTGTGCCCGGTGCCCAGGGAGGGGACACTGGGTGGTAAAAGCAGCATGGGATGTGTCAGTGTGCCCAGTGCCCAGGGAGGGGTCACTGGGTGGTAAAACCAGCATGGGATGTTATCAGTGTGCCCGGTGCCCAGGGAGGGGTCACTGGGTGGAGTAAAACCAGCATGGGATGTGTCAGTGTGCCCGGTGCCCAGGGAGGGGTCACTGGGTGGTAAAACCAGCATGGGATGTGTCAGTGTGCCCAGTGCCCAGGGAGGGGACACTGGGTGGTAAAACCAGCATGGGATGTGTCAGTGTGCCCAGTGCCCAGGGAGGGGACACTGGGTGGTAAAACCAGCATGGGATGTGTCATTGTGCCCGGTGCCCAGGGAGGGGTCACTGGGTGGAGTAAAACCAGCATGGGATGTGTCAGTGTGCCCAGTGCCCAGGGAGGGGACACTGGGTGGTAAAACCAGCATGGGATGTGTCAGTGTGCCCAGTGCCCAGGGAGGGGACACTGGGTGGTAAAACCAGCATGGGATGTGTCAGTGTGCCTGGTGTACAGGGAGGGGTCACTGGGTGGAGTAAAACCAGCATGGGATGTGTCAGTGTGCCCGGTGCCCAGGGAGGGGTCACTGGGTGGAGGAAAACCAGCATGGGATGTGTCAGTGTGCCCGGTGCCCAGGGAGGGGTCACTGGGTGGTAAAACCAGCATGGGATGTGTCAGTGTGCCCGGTGCCCAGGGAGGGGACACTGGGTGGTAAAACCAGCATGGGATGTGTCAGTGTGCCCGGTGCCCAGGGAGGGGTCGTTGGGTGGAGGAAAACCAGCATGGGATGTGTCATTGTGCCCGGTGCCCAGGGAGGGGTCACTGGGTGGAGGAAAACCAGCATGGGATGTGTCAGTGTGCCCGGTGCCCAGGGAGGGGACACTGGGTGGAGTAAAACCAGCATGGGATGTGTCAGTGTGCCCGGTGCCCAGGGAGGGGACACTGGGTGAAGAAAAACCAGCATGGGATGTGTCAGTGTGCCCGGTGCCCAGGGAGGGGACACTGGTTGGAGTAAAACCAGCATTGGATGTTGTCAGTGTGCCCGGTGCCCGGGGAGGGGACACTGGCTGGTAAAACCAGCATGGGATGTTGTCAGTGTGCCCGGTGCCCGGGGAGGGGACACTGGGTGGAGTAAAACCAGCATGGGATGTGTCAGTGTGCCCGGTACCCAGGGAGGGGACACTGGGTGGAGTAAAACCAGCATGGGATGTGTCAGTGTGCCCGGTGCCTGGGGAGGGGTCATTGGGTGGAGTAAAACCAGCATGGGATGTGTCAGTGTGCCCGGTACCCAGGGAGGGGACACTGGGTGGAGTAAAACCAGCATGGGATGTGTCAGTGTGCCCGGTGCCTGGGGAGGGGTCACTGGGTGGTAAAACCAGCATGGGATGTGTCAGTGTGCCCAGTGCCCAGGGAGGGGATACTGGGTGGAGTAAAACCAGCATGGGATGTGTCAGTGTGCCCAGTGCCCAGGGAGGGGATACTGGGTAGAGTAAAGCCAGCATGGGATGTGTCAGTGTGCCCGGTGCCCAGGGAGGGGACACTGGGTGGTAAAACCAGCATGGGATGTGTCAGTGTGCCCAGTGCCCAGGGAGGGGACACTGGGTGGTAAAACCAGCATGGGATGTGTCAGTGTGCCCAGTGCCCGGGGAGGGGACACTGGGTGGAGTAAAACCAGCATGGGATGTGTCAGTGTGCCCGGTGCCCAGGGAGGGGACACTGGGTGGAGTAAAACCTGCATGGGATGTGTCAGTGTGCCCGGTGCCCAGGGAGGGGACACAGGGTGGAGTAAAACCAGCATGGGATGTGTCAGTGTGCCCGGTGCCCAGGGAGGGGACACAGGGTGGAGTAAAACCAGCATGGGATGTGTCAGTGTGCCTGGTGCCAGGGAGGAGACACTGGGTGGTAAAACTTGCATGGGATGTTGTCAGTGTGCCCGGTGCCCAGGGAGGGGACACTGGGTGGTAAAACCAGCATGGGATGTGTCAGTGTGCCCAGTTCCCAGGGAGGGGTCACTGGGTGGTAAAACCAGCATGGGATGTGTCAGTGTGCCCAGTGCCCAGGGAGGGGTCACTGGGTGGTAAAACCAGCATGGGATGTGTCAGTGTGCCCGGTGCCCAGGGAGGGGACACTGGATGGTAAAACCAGCATGGGATGAGTCAGTGTGCCCGGTGCCTGGGGAGGGGTTTCTGGGTGGAGTAAAACCAGCATGGGATGTGTCAGTGTGCCCAGTGCCCAGGGAGGGGACACTGGGTGGAGTAAAACCAGCATGGGATGTTGTCAGTGTGCCCGGTGCCCAGGGAGGGGACACTGGGTGGTAAAACCAGCATGGGTTGTGTCAGTGTGCCCAGTGCCCAGGGAGGGGACACTGGGTGGAGTAAAACCAGCATTGGATGTTGTCAGTGTGCCCGGTGCCCGGGGAGGGGACACTGGCTGGTAAAACCAGCATTGGATGTTGTCAGTGTGCCCAGTGCCCAGGGAGGGGTCACTGGGTGATGAAACCAGCATGGGATGTGTCAGTGTGCCCGGTGCCCAGGGAGGGGACACTGGGTGGTAAAACCAGCATGGGATGTGTCAGTGTGCCCGGTGCCCAGGGAGGGGACACTGGGTGGTAAAACCAGCATGGGATGTGTCAGTGTGCCCGGTGCCCAGGGAGGGGACACTGGGTGGAGTAAAACCAGCATGGGATGTGTCAGTGTGCCCGGTGCCCAGGGAGGGGACACTGGGTGGTAAAACCAGCATGGGATGTGTCAGTGTGCCCGGTGCCCAGGGAGGGGTCACTGGGTGGAGTAAAACCAGCATGGGATGTGTCAGTGTGCCTGGTGTCCAGGGAGGGGACACTGGGTGGTAAAACCAGCATGGGATGTGTCAGTGTGCCCGGTGCCGGGGGAGGGGACACTGGGTGGAGTAAAACCAGCATGGGATGTGTCAGTGTGCCCGGTGCCCAGGGAGGGGTCACTGGGTGGTAAAACCAGCATGGGATGTGACAGTGTGCCCGGTGCCCGGGGAGGGGACACTGGGTGGAGTAAAACCAGCATGGGATGTGTCAGTGTGCCCGGTGCCCTGGGAGGGGACACTGGGTGGAGTAAAACCAGCATGGGATGTGTCAGTGTGCCCAGTGCCCAGGGAGGGGACACTGGGTGGTAAAAGCAGCATGGGATGTGTCAGTGTGCCCAGTGCCTTGGGAGGGGTCACTGGGTGGAGTAAAACCAGCATGGGATGTGTCAGTGTGCCCGGTGCCTTGGGAGGGGTCACTGGGTGGAGTAAAACCAGCATGGGATGTGTCAGTGTGCCCGGTGCCCAGGGAGGGGTCACTGGGTGGTAAAACCAGCATGGGATGTGTCAGTGTGCCCAGTGCCCAGGGAGGGGACACTGGGTGGAGTAAAACCAGCATGGGATGTGTCAGTGTGCCCGGTACCCAGGGAGGGGACACTGGGTGGAGTAAAACCAGCATGGGATGTGTCAGTGTGCCAGTGCCCAGGGAGGGGACACTGGGTGGTAAAACCAGCATGGGATGTTGTCAGTGTGCCCGGTACCCAGGGAGGGGACACTGGGTGGTAAAACCAGCATGGGATGTGACAGTGTGCCCGGTACCCAGGGAGGGGTCACTGGGTGGTAAAACCAGCATGGGATGTGACAGTGTGCCCGGTGCCCAGGGAGGGGACACTGGGTGGAGTAAGACCAGCATGGGATGTGTCAGTGTGCCCAGTGCCCAGGGAGGGGTCACTGGGTGGTAAAACCAGCATGGGATGTGACAGTGTGCCCGGTACCCAGGGAGGGGTCACTGGGTGGTAAAACCAGCATGGGATGTGTCAGTGTGCCTGGTGCCCAGGGAGGGGACACTGGGTGGAGTAAAACCAGCATGGGATGTTGTCAGTGTGCCCGGTGCCCAGGGAGGGGACACTGGGTGGTAAAACCAGCATGGGATGTGTCAGTGTGCCCAGTGCCCAGGGAGGGGACACTGGGTGGTAAAACCAGCATGGGATGTGTCAGTGTGCCCGGTGCCGGGGGAGGGGTCATTGGGTGGTAAAACCAGCATGGGATGTGTCAGTGTGCCCAGTGCCCAGGGAGGGGACACTGGGTGGAGTAAAACCAGCATGGGATGTGTCAGTGTGCCCAGTGCCCAGGGAGGGGACACTGGGTGGAGTAAAACCAGCATGGGATGTGTCAGTGTGCCCGGTGCCCAGGGAGGGGACACTGGGTGGTAAAACCAGCATGGGATGTGTCAGTGTGCCCGGTGCCCAGGGAGGGGACACTGGGTGGAGTAAAACCAGCATGGGATGTGTCAGTGTGCCCAGTGCCCAGGGAGGGTTCACTGGGTGATAAAACCAACATGGGATGTTATCAGTGTGCCCGGTACCCAGGGAGGGGACACTGGGTGGTAAAACCAGCATGGGATGTGTCAGTGTGCCCGGTGCCCAGGGAGGTGACACTGGGTGGTAAAACCAGCATGGGATGTGTCAGTGTGCCCGGTGCCCAGGGAGGGGTCACTGGGTGGTAAAACCAGCATGGGATGTGACAGTGTGCCCGGTGCCCAGGGAGGGGACACTGGGTGGAGTAAAGCCAGCATGGGATGTGTCAGTGTGCCCGGTGCCCAGGGAGGGGTCACTGGGTGGTAAAGCCAGCATGGGATGTGTCAGTGTGCCCAGTGCCCGGGGAGGGGACACTGAGTGGTAAAACAAGCATGGGATGTATCAGTGTGCCCAGTTCCCAGGGAGGGGACACTGGGTGGTAAAACCAGCATGGGATGTGTCAGTGTGCCCGGTGCCCGGGGAGGGGACACTGGGTGGTAAAACCAGCATGGGATGTGTCAGTGTGCCCGGTGCCCAGGGAGGGGTCACTGGGTGGAGTAAAACCAGCATGGGATGTGTCAGTGTGCCCGGTGCCCAGGGAGGGGACACTGGGTGGAGTAAAACCAGCATGGGATGTGTCAGTGTGCCCGGTACCCAGGGATGGGACACTGGGTGGTAAAACCAGCATGGGATGTGTCAGTGTGCCCGGTGCCCAGGGAGGGGACACTGGGTGGAGTAAAACCAGCATGGGATGTGTCAGTGTGCCCGGTGCCCAGGGAGGGGTCACTGAGTGGAGTAAAACCAGCATGGGATGTTGTCAGTGTGCCCGGTACCCAGGGAGGGGTCACTGGGTGGTAAAACCAGCATGGGATGTGTCAGTGTGCCCGGTGCCCAGGGAGGGGACACTGGGTGGAGTAAAACCAGCATGGGATGTGTCAGTGTGCCCGGTGCCCAGGGAGGGGACACTGGGTGGAGTAAAACCAGCATGGGATGTGTCAGTGTGCCCGGTGCCCAGGGAGGGGTCACTGAGTGGAGTAAAACCAGCATGGGATGTTGTCAGTGTGCCCGGTGCCCAGGGAGGGGACACTGGGTGGAGTAAAACCAGCATGGGATGTGTCAGTGTGCCCGGTGCCCAGGGAGGGGACACTGGGTGGTAAAACCAGCATGGGATGTGTCAGTGTGCCCAGTGCCCAGGGAGGGGACACTGGGTGGAGTAAAACCAGCATGGGATGTGTCAGTGTGCCCGGTGCCTGGGGAGGGGACACTGGGTGGTAAAACCAGCATGGGATGTGTCAGTGTGCCCGGTGCCCAGGGAGGGGACACTGGGTGGTAAAACCAGCATGGGATGTGTCAGTGTGCCCGGTGCCCTGGGAGGGGACACTTGGTGGTAAAACCAGCATGGGACGTGTCAGTGTGCCCGGTGCCTGGGGAGGGGTCACTGGGTGGAGTAAAATCAGCATGGGATGTGTCAGTGTGCCAGTGCCCGGGGAGGGGACACTGGGTGGTAAAACCAGCATGGGATGTGTCAGTGTGCCCGGTGCCCAGGGAGGTGACACTGGGTGATAAAATCAGCATGGGATGTGTCAGTGTGCCGGTGCCCAGGGAGGGGACACTGGGTGGTAAAACCAGCATGGGATGTGTCAGTGTGCCCGGTGCCCAGGGATGGGACACTGGGTGGTAAAACCAGCATGGGATGTGTCAGTGTGCCCGGTGCCCAGGGAGGTGACACTGGGTGATAAAACCAGCATGGGATGTGTCAGTGTGCCCGGTGCCCAGGGAGGTGACACTGGGTGGTAAAACCAGCATGGGATGTGTCAGTGTGCCCGGTGCCCAGGGAGGGGACACTGGGTGGAGTAAAACCAGCATGGGATGTGTCAGTGTGCCCAGTGCCGGGTGCCTGGGGGAGGGGGCACGGTATGGATTTGGGAGAGGAATTAGAGGACAGGAATC
Organism: Hypanus sabinus; assembly: GCF_030144855.1. NCBI lineage: Eukaryota > Metazoa > Chordata > Chondrichthyes > Myliobatiformes > Dasyatidae > Hypanus > Hypanus sabinus. Next base: position 65,680 of record NW_026779046.1, on the reverse strand, counting down.
TCAGTGTCTATTTCTGACTCCAGGCTGTTCACAGAGAGGGATCGAACCAAGAAAGGTCCTTGTTCCAGGGTATTCAGAGACCCAGTACAACCCTACTGGTGACTTGGCATTGGTGTGATAGGAGGGTCACTGTCGAACATGGCCCAGGGGAGATTTCTGGACAACTCATCCCAGTGCCTCTCACCTTGAGCAGGAAGACTTTTGAAGCGTGTGGGCGCAGATTGGTGTGCTGCCAGGCCAGGTACTCGTCCACACGGGCTCTCAGCTTCAGATCGGAGGGGTACCAGTGGTTGGGGGTCCGGTATTTACCAGCCAGGTACTTCAGGATGGCCACACTGGGAGGGGGGGGAGGAGATAGGGAGCATCATTCTCTTATCAGGTTACCTTCCAGCCAACATCAAACACCCTCTTCCGCTTCCCAGCTCTCTACTTCATCCCTCCCCTCACCTCTTATCCCCCCTCGGCCATCCCATTTTACTTCACTCCTGATGAGGGGTTTCAGCCCAAAACATCTTCACTACCTCCTCCCATAGATGCTGTCTGGCCTGCTGAGTTCTGCTAGCATTTTGTGTTCTTATACAGTGCATTGGTCTTTTTCAATTGTTGGATTGAGTTCAAGAGCCGGGAGGTAATGTTACAGCTGTATAGGACCCTGGTCAGACCCCACTTGGAGCCCTGGGAAAAAGCCTCTGACTATCCACACAATCAATGCCTCTCATCATCTTATACACCTCTGTCAGGTCACCTCTCAATCTCTGTCACCCCAAGGAGAAAAGGCCGAGTTCACTCAACCTAGTCTCATAAGGCATGCTCCCCAATACAGGCAACATCCTTGTAAATCTCCTCTGCATCCTTTCTATGTTTTCCACGTCCTTCCTGTATAGTGAGGTGACCGGAACTGAGCACAGTACTCCAAGTGGGGTCTGACCAGGGTCCTATATAGCTGCAACATTATTTCTCGGCTCTTAACCTCAATCCCACAGTTGAAGAAGTCCAATGCACTGTATAGTCAGAAGCTTTTCCCCAGGGCTGAAATGGCTAACACGAGAGGGCACAGGTTTAAGGTGCTTGGAAGTAGGTACTGAGGGGATGTCAGGGGTAAGTTTTTTACACAGAAGACTGGTGAGTGCGTGGAATGGGGTGCTGGTGGCAGTTGTGGAGGTGGATACGATAGGGTCTTTTAAGAGATTCCTGGATAGGTACATGGAGCTTAGAAAAATAGGTAACCCTAGGTAATTTCTAAAGTACGTTCGGCAAAGCTTTGTGGGCCGAAGAACCTGTTTTGTACTGTAGGTTTTCTATGTGTTATGGTATTAAATGCTGTGGTATAGTTGATGAACAGCATTCTGACGTAGGTGTTTGTGTTGTCCGGGTGGTCTAAAGCCGTGTGGAGAGCCACTGAGACTGCATCTGCCGTTGACCTATTGTGGCGATAGGCCAATTGCAGTGGGTCCAGGTCTTTGCTGAGGCAGGAGTTCAGTCTAGTCATGACCAACCTCTCAAAGCATCTCATCACTGTCGATGTGAGTGTTACCGGGCAGTAGTCATTAAGGCAGCCCACATGATTATTCTTGGACACTGGTATAATTTTTGCTTTTTTGAAGCAAGTGGGAACTTCCGCCCGTAGCAGTAATGTTACGTCTGTAGCCCCCTCCTTTGTGAGAATTGCAAGATCACTGTTGGGTTGGGTCAAGGGGCCCAGAAAAGGGGAAAAGAGACGTGCAGGCTGGCTCGTTTCCCCGGCGATGTAAAGCTACGGGACATGGCCATTGTCTCCGGAAGACCAGGTTGTGTATTGAGTACTGTACTATTCATTGAAGCCCCTCAGGGGATGACCAGAGTGGGCTGGTTGAGGGATTGCATCATCCCAACCTGATTGACATCTGAGACCCCGTGAGTAAGGATAAAAGAGGGTCTGGGGAACAACCCCTTCAGACGCACCAGAAGAAACGTTAAGTGACCACGTAACGGCAGGAAGTCATTAGAAGGAGGTCACGTTGGTTCAGTTCCGTTGCTGGAACCACGGAAAACAGCTTGTAGCTAACAACGGGGAAGCCCGCTCCCCTGACTCAACGGATTGGCATCATAAAAGACCTGGGCAAGTTTAAACTGCATCACTTTTAAACCCAACAACGCTGCAGCTTGAACGAACTGATAGAGACTGTTATCTTTCCATCGGACAATACATTATCCCCTAGACAACGATAGAACGATTTCTTATTGATTATTATTATACCCACGTGCTAGTTTTAGTATTGACGACGTATATTATCTGTATGTTTGCATTAATCTTATTTTTGTGCCCTTTATCAATAAATACTTTTAAAAATAGTACCATCAGACTTCAATGGACCTCTCTATCTTTGCTGGTAAGTGATCCAGTTACAGGAATTCGTAACAAAGTTGGGGTTCTCGTCTCGAGATTTGACACCAAATTGGGGAGCCAGTGAATCGGGCTTGTAAGTCCAAACTTGGATCTGGTACGTGGGTAGCCAGACGGGAAACAAGCAAAGGTGGACGTGGGTGAATTTATAGAAAACCCGACTCTGGAGGCGCTGGAGGTGGCCTCCAAATCGGACTTGGTAAATTTGGTGAAGGAGTTAAACCTCGCAGGGGTGAGGTTGTCAATGAAAAAGCAGGAGGTGCGAAGGGCAATAACTCAGTATTATATCGGGAAGGACGTGTTTGCAGCTGCAGTGTTGGAGAACATCTCTGAAAAGGTACCTGCTAGTGGGACGGCTCAGTTAGAGTTGGAGAAATTAAAGTTGGAACATGCAATTAAGTTAAAGCAGCTGGAGGCAGCCCAGAGAGAGAAAGAGAGGGAAAGGGCCAGGAGAGAGAGCAAGAGAGGGAAAGGGCCGAGAGAGAGCAAGAGAGGGAAAGGGCCGAGAGAGAGCAAGAGAGGGAAAGGGCCGGGAGAGAGCAAGAGAGGGAAAGGGCCGGGAGAGAGCAAGAGAGGGAAAGGGCTGAGAGAGAGAAAGAGAGGGAGAGCATGAAATTCAGTTAAAACAGCTGGAAGCAGCTGAGAAAGAGAAACAGAGGAAACATGACTTGGAGATGGAGAAGTTACGGCAGGAGCCACGAGTTCCGGGGTCAGACCGAGAGGAGTGGTTCAATGTTAGTCGAGAGTTGAGGCTAGTACCTCCGTTCGAGGAGACGGATGTGGATAGTTATTTCTTGCTTTTTGAAAAGATGGCCGTGAATCAGAAGTGGCCCAGAGGTCAGTGGGTGGTGATGCCACAAAGTGTGTTAAAAGGGAAGGCACAGCGGGTATATACGGCGTTGGCCATGGAGGAGGGAGAGGACGAGAGTTATGACAAAGTAAAGGCGGCCATTCTCCGGAGTTATCAGCTAGTACCTGAGGCGTATAGACAAAAGTTTAGAAATTTAAAGAAAGGGTGGAATCAGACATATACTGAGTTTGCCTATGAGAAGGGGGTGCTCTTGGACCAGTGGTGCACCGCAGAGAGAGTGGGAGAGGATTATGGGCATCTCAGGGAGTTAATTCTGATTGAAGAATTTAAAGGTTGTGTTTCGGAGGATATCCGGACGTATTTGAATGAGAAGCCACATAAGTCCATCTTGGAATTTGCTAGGTTCGCAGATGAATATGCCCTAACACACAAGACAAAGTTTTCCTCGAATAAAAGTTCCCAGAGTGACCGTGGGAACGATAGAGAAAGCCCGCTGGCTGAGGCAGAGGTCCCGCTGGGAGCTAGTGGTAAGGTTGAGGGGGAAAGGCCAGACGGCCAGAGATTTCTGGGCTTGACCTGTTTTAATTGTGGAAGGGGGGAGCATATTGCATCTCAGTGCTTTGCTCCGAGGAAAGAGACAGGAAAAGGGAAAGCAGCAGTCCCTATCGGATGTGCCGTGGTAATCAGTAAATCGACAAGAGAGCCCCGGGTAGACAGAGTACGAGAAGGGTCTGAGACTTGTCTGTCACACGGAACTGTGTCTGTGAGGGAGGGGGACACACCAGTTCCCATACGGATCTGGAGAGATACGGGGGCTGAGCTGTCGTTGATCAGCAGTAAGGTGCTAGAGTTTGGTCGCAAGATGAGAATGGTAGCTGTGAAGGGAATAAGTAAAGGGACAGAAATGGTGCCCTTACATGAGGTCATTATGGATTGTGAGCTGGTGTCTGGACCAGTTGAAATAGGGGTGCGGTCAGAATTCCCGAGAACTGACGCGGACGTCCTTCTCGGTAACGATTTAGCAGGTGGTAAGGTTTGGGCAGCAATGATGCCGACCCGCCGACCGGCGAGTGCGGTGGCCCCGTCCCTAGAGTCCCAGATCTATCCCGCATGCGCGGTCACTCGCAGCCTGCCAAGAGAGGCAGCTGAGAACGAGAGCAGTTTAAATCCGGCCAGTTTTGATTTGGCCGAGACATTTCTACTGACCCTGTACCACGAGGGTTTAGAGGGTGGTAAAACGAAGAGTAGTAAAGTGGAAGAGGGTAAGGGAGAGGAGGTAGACCTGCCCTTAGCGAGGAGAAAGGTCCTAGAGGCAGAAAATAAAGATGAGGAACTGATAGACCGGTTAAGAGGTCCAGGGTTGGACAGGGATGATCTGTCTGGTTTGGCAGAACTGTTTGAAGAAGTTGAAAATTCTGAAGGTGTTCCCAATAATGAAATGAGGACAGTCCTAGATGAAAAGGGTGCCCTTGCCTTGAAGAAGTCTGCTGGGTTGGCAGAGGAGGTTGTTTCAGCCCACGGGGTTGAGTTTACTCCGGAAGGGAGTTGCCCAGAGAGTAACTGGGAGGATCGGGGGAATTTAGAATTTGAAAAGGGTACGGGTATTGAAAGCCTGGAAGAGGCCAATGTCCCGTTTGAGTGTGTCCAAGATGGGGATGCACGTGGTACTGAACCTAGTAATGGAGCTCAGAAAAAGTCTGAGGTATATGATTCAGTGGAACGAGACGGCCGTCCTCGTGGGTCAGATAGATTTGGTTCAGTGAAGAAAGGGTTAGCCTTGGTAATAGTGGGAAGTGAGAGTTCCCAGGTGTTTGTGCTCGAAAGTGTGTTGAAAGTTAATGCGGAGTTCACAAATGGGGAGATAAATATTATCATTGAAGGAAACGGGAAATCTGTAGTTCCCAAATCGAATGAAGAAATTTAAAACCCTGCCAATCGCTTACCGATTCAGCCGGAAGGTGATGGGGCCCCCCACGCTATTATTATTCCAAAATGCGGTGTGAAGAGGCAGAATTTGAAATGCTGCTCGAGCAAAGCGGTCGAACGAGAAACACATAGCCTGAAGGGTCCTGACTAGAGGGTTAGCCACCTGTGTAAAATTAAAGAGTTGGGTGGAAAGTCAGAAGATGGTCTAAGTTTGGGACACGGTGTTGATAAAATCTTTCCTATATTTCGCCACATTACCCAAGCTCCCCACGTGGGAAGTACCTGGAAACAAGGCGAGGGTTAATGGGGACGCCATTTTAAAATAGCAAAGCCGGTTGTACGGGATTTTGACACAGCCTGTGAATAATAAAGACAACCCCCTGGAAGCCTGCCTGTTCAGTTTGGAAACAACATAAAGATTAGTATTTACATAAACTTTTGTAGATGCGCGGAAGCTAAGAGCACACCTCTTTAGTTTTGTTGCTGAAGGAAAGAAATAAAAATTAGGTGGTTATTAAATTGAAGTCTGATGCTACAAGACTTTAGTATGGTACACAATGTTAAGATATTGAAGAAAGTGACACTGTAATCGTTAACTGTTTAGATACTGAAGTGAATGTATCACTGTATTGCTCCGTAGAAAAAAACACTTTGGTGTTGTGTTAGATTCTAACACCCTGTGAAACTCTGTATTCGTTTTTTTTCAATGGTAAAAAACGCCCTGAAGAAGGGGGGTTTTACGTCCATAGCCCCCTCCTTTGTGAGAATCGCAAGATCACTGTTGGGTTGGGTAAAGGGGCCCAGGAAATGAGAGAGAGACCTGCAGGCTGGCTCGTTTCCCCGGCGATGTAAAGCTAAGGGACATGGCCATTGTCTCCGGAAGACCAAGTTGTGTATTGAATACTGTACTATTCATTGAAGCCCCTCAGGGAATGACCAGAGTGGGCTGGTTGAGGGATTGCATCATCCCAACCTGATTGACTTCTGAGACCCCGTGAGGAAGTATAAAAGAGGGTCTGGGGAACAATCCCTTCAGATGCACCAGAAGAAACGTTAAGCGACCACATAACAGCAGGAAGTCATTAGAAGGAGGTCACGTGCATTCAATTCCGTGGCTGGAACCACGGAAAACAGCTTTTAGCTAACAACGGGGAAGCCCGCTACCCTGACTCAACGGGTTGGCATCATAAAAGACCTGGGGCAAGTTTAAACTGCATCACTTTTAAACCCAACAACGCTGCAGCTTGAACGAACTGATAGTGACTGTTATCTTTCCATCGGACAATACATTATCCCCTAGACAACGATAGAACGATTTCTTATTGATTATTATTATACCCGCGCGCTAGATTTAGTATTGACGACGTATATTATCTGTATGTTTGCATTAATCTTATTTTTGTGCCCTTTATCAATAAATACTTTTAAAAATAGTACCATCAGACTTCAACGGACCTCTCTATCTTTCCAGGTAAGTGATCCAGTTACGGGAATTCGTAACAGTAAGAAGTTAAAAATGTCCTTGAATACTCCTCCCAGTTGGTCAGCACAGATTTTCAGAGCCTTACCAGGTACTCCATCGGGACCTTCTGCCTTGAAGGGTTCACTCTCTTTAAAGACCGTCTAACATCGGCCTCTGAGACAGAGATCACAGGGTCATCAGGTGCAGCAGGGATCTTCACAGCTGTAGTTGTGTTCTCCCTTTCAAAGTGGGCATAGAAGGTGTTGAGTTCATCTGGTAGTGAAGAATCACTGTCATTCATGCTACTGGGTTTCGCTTTGTAGGAAATAATGTCTTGCAGACTCTGCCAGAGTTGCTGTTCATCCAATGTTGACTCCAACCTCATTTCAAATTGTCTCTTCACCCTTGAAATAGCCCTCCACAAATTATACCTGGTTTCCAGGTACAGGCCTGGGTGACCAGACTTGAATGCCACAGATCCAGCCTTCAGCAGATGACAAACCTTCTGGTTCATCCACGGCTTTTGGTTTGGGAATGTACAGTAAGTCTTTGTGGGCACACTCTTATCCCCACAGGTTTTAATGAAGTTGGTAACAACTGCAGCATACTCATCCAGGTTTGAAGATGAATCCCTGAATACAGTCCAGTCCACCGATTCAAAGCAGTCCTGCAGATGCTCCTGTGCTTCCCTTGTCCAAACCTTCTTGGTCCTCTCTGCTGGTGCTGCAGCCTTCAGTCTCTGCCTGTACTCGGGGAGTAGAAGTACAGCCAGGTGATCAGACTTCCCGAAGTGAGGGTGTGGAATAGCACGGTAGGCATTCTAGATGGTGTCTTAACAATGGTCCAGTGTGTTGTTTCCTCTAGTATTGCAAGTGATCTGTTGATGGTAGTTACTTAGTGATTTTTTCAGACTGGCCTGGTTAAAATCTCCCAAAACGATGGCAAAGGCGTTTCCTGAATGCTGATGCCATTGCTCAGATCATCTAAAGCCCGATTGACATTTACCTGAGGTGGAATGTAATCAGCTACCAAAATGACCCTGGAGAACTCCCGTGGTGGGTAAAATGGATGGCACTTTACTGCTGGATATTCCAGGTCTGGTGAGCAGAATTGGGACAGCACTGATATAATTGTGCACCATGAAGAGTCGATCATGAGACATACTCCTCCACCTCTGACTTTTGAGAGAATCTATGGATCTATCCTGGCAGTGTATAGTAAACCCGTTGATCTGCATCGCTGCATCCGGCACAGAAGGGTTAACCAGGATTCCATGAAACAAAGGACACAAGCGGTCCTAATGTCCCTTTGATTCAGCACAAATGCACAGCTAAATAAATATTAAAAGAGGAGTAACAAAAGGTTACCAAGAACAGTCTAATGGGGGTCATCACTTCTCCGGCGATCATTAGAGAGCCTAATGCCAAGGGTAAGAACGACCTCCCATAGCACCCTTTGGAGTAGCGCTGTTGTCTTAGTCTGTTGCTCAAAGTTGCTCCTCTGTTCAGCCAAGGTGGTATGCAGAGGGTGAGAAACATGTCCAGAATTGCCAGGATTTTCAGTAGGGTCCTTTGTTCTACCACAGCCTCCAGTGGGTCCATTTTGTCCATATATCAAAGCCAGCCTTTCTAATCATTTTGCTGATGCCATTGCCCCAGCACACGCCACATAGAGATTGTACTGTCAACAACAGACTGGTAGAACATGTGAAGGAGGGGCCTGCACACTCCAAAAGACCTCAGTCTCCTCAGGAAGTAGAGGTGACTCTGGCACCTTCTTGTACACAGTCTGTCATCCAGCTTCACCTCCAGGTGCTTGTAGGCCCTTACCGGATCCTCACCATCAACTATAATAGGGAGCAGTGCAGCCTTAGTCTTTCTGAAGCCCTTCACCATCTCACTTGTCTTGCTGGTGTTGAGCTGCAGATGATTCAACTTGCACATTTGACAAATTCCTCCACCAGGGCCCTGTACTCATCCTCCCGTCCTCCCATTAGACACCCAGAGTCATCAGAGAATTTCTGTGAATGACATGGCTCAGTATTGCCCCAGTGCTGCTCATAGCCATGTCTGACACACAGCTCTGAAATCGCACAGACTGTGGTCTGCCAGTCAGGTTATCCGTTATCCCATAGAAAACAAACTCAATTTTGACCTTGAATCACACACACGTGAATATCCTCACACCCTCGTCCTCGGTTCCTCTCCTTCCCCTATATCCCCCATTGGTACTTAAGCTCCCTCCCTCAGTCTGCCCCCTTCCCTTCCCAAACTGACCCTCTCAGTGACTTTCACACACCCTCCAGAGGAAGGGGAGGGAGCTGAGCCACTCACTGACACCACAGTCTTTGCACAACAGAGATATGTAGTTCACAGCCGCTGAGGTCCCAGGAACTCACTCGTCAGTGCAGGAGCTCCAGTAATGTGTTGGCCAGCAGGAGGCAGGGAAGCCTGCAGGTCATTCACCTGCACCTGGATCTCAAAGGTTCACTTATCATCAAAGTACACGTGCACTATACAACTCTGAGATTCCTCTTCTCCAGATAGCCATAAACAAAGAAAAACATCAACTCCTCCCAACAGGCAGAAAAACAAATCATGCAAACGGCAAGAACATTAAACCCAACTCCCTGCACAAAAAAATAACAAATTGTGCCAAACAGCAACAAGAAAGAATGCCAACACCATCATCACACCCCCGATATGAAAACATCGTGCAAACAGCACCTAGAACATCAAGCATCCTCCTCATACCAAAAAACAAGTCGTAGAAATGGGAAGAAAATCTAACTGCTACCCCCTCACCCCCTGCCTACCAACAACCGCCCCCCCCCCCCCGCGCCACCTGCACAAAAACTAACAGAATTGGTCAAAATGACAAGAACACCAAACCCCCCACACCACACCCCCCCCCCCACCCCCCGCACAAAAGCTTAAAATCTTGCCAAACAGTAATGAGAAAGACTGGGTGAAATCACAAAATCTGAAACCCATCAAACTGAAAGAGTCCTGTCCCATCCATAAACGGCAGAACTTCGGTAACATCTTCTGACAGCATCCAGGGACAGCCCAGAGGACATCACTGCCCACCATCAGCTCTTCACAGCCCTCCAGCTCCCTCCTTCATCAGTCCCTACACACTGGGGAAGGAGCCTCACCTCACGGCACATTGTGGTGAACTATGTGCCTGTCGGGACACGCCCCCTGCTGACTGCTCCTGTGGCTCCTCCCACAGGCCCCTGTATAAAGGAGATCTGAGGCCTGACGCTCGGCCTCAGTCTCCAGGACATTGTATGATAGACACTCACTCCTGGTTCCTTCTTCCAGTCAATAAAAGCCGATATCTCGCCTTACGTCTCAGTGTGAGTTATTGATGGTGCATCACACATCTCCCTCCTGATCCCACCTCAAGTAAACCTCCCTTAGTCTACAAGGACCCAGCCAGGAAACATCCCTCTCCTCACACCCAACGAGACTGACACAGCAAGTGACCCCTGCACCTATGCCCGGCTGTGACTAAGCTGGCCTAACACTCTAAAAAAGAGGCTACTTTAGAGACTTTGACTGAAATGTTTCAACAAATGTCAGAGAGACTCAAAAAATTGGATAAACTGGACGACTTGGAATCCAAGTTTGACTTGTTACAGAATTCCTTCGACCTGGTTAAATCTGAACTGAAAACGCTTAATCGGAAACTTGGAAGTATACAGCAGACTGTGAATGACCAGGAAATTTGTATTAAGCTACACGAAGAATCCCTGCCAGTGTTGCAGGTCACAAGAAAACTTCTAAGGAACAACTTAAAAAATACAACACGTTACTGAAGAAACTGACAGATTTGGAGACCAGGAACCGAAGGTGCAATATCAGAATTCTTGGGCTTCCTAAAAAACTGGAGGGGAATCAACCTACCGATTTTTGTGCTCAAATGCTGAAAGATTTATTCCCTGATATATTATCGGAACGACCAAAATTTGAACGCCTTCACCGAGTTACCCTGCCTAACTGGGATCCTGCCAAACCTCGCTCTATTATCATTCACTTTCATGACTATCAGATTAAAGAACAGATCCTTTGTGAATTTCGTGATCAACAGTTTCGGATCGTTCAAGATTATCCACCGGAAGTTCTAAGAGCTAGACATGCTTTTAAAGCGGTCATGTCTCATGTCTGATCTTTTTAAGCTTGGCTGTCGCCTTTCTCTCAGAGATCCGTGTAAACTCAAGGTTACTACTTCTGATAATAAGGTTGCTTGGTTTACGAAGCCTGAAAAAGCTAAGAAATTTTTACATAGTCTCCATACTTAAATTCAACCTTGAGTTGCTTGATGCTAAATGTTTTAATTTCAGGTGTTCAATCAAGTAATTGGCGCTTCGTTGATAACAAGGTTTCTTGGTTTACGAAGCCTTAATTATTTGTTTGATTTAAGTAATTGAAGCCTTGTTATCTTTCAAACTATGCAAAATATGCAGGCAGATCGCATCCAATTTTTCTTTTGCTGTTTTCCGCCATTACACGGGTTCTCTGATGTTACTTTTTCGCAGCTCTTTTTAAACAATATGTTATATTCTCTCAGTGTTATGTTGATTTTTACCTTCCTTTTGGTAACTTGACTGAAAGTGATTATGTAGGGTGTACATGTAGTAATTACTGAGGAATGAAACTGTAGGGTGTTTTGGTTCACTTTAAATTCTCTCTGATTTTTCCTATCTTTTGATTATTTATATACCTTTCGGTCTTTTACTGGTTTTCAATAGTATACTATACTTCTTACTTTTTACACCCGCAAGCATATGTTGTTTTCCTGATTGGCTTCTACTGATACTTGATTTTATTGTCTTTCCTTTTTACCGAGACTCATACTTATATCTTCCCATGGTTTTTTTTCGTAAATAGCGAACTTATTTACTTTGATATTTTGTTTTTGTATATATATATATTTACAATCGTTTATTCAGCACAGGTACACATATATATTTTCTGGAGCCACCAGAGTTTTGGGTTGGGAACGTTAGAATTAGTCTTCAGCCTCCCTTGGCTGATTTCTCTCTTTGGGGGGAACGAGGGGGGAAATGGGATCTTCCATAAAGCTGATTGGAAGTTTTTACTGTTTTATTTATTCGCCTTCTACATGTCTGTGATATTCTTTTATACATTACTAAAGGATACTTGTTGGATTCTTTTATTAATGTACTCAGTTTTAATGTGAAAGATCTAAATAACCCTGTTAAACGAAATAAGATTTTCTCATATCCGGAAACTTAAAACTCGTATAATCTTTCTTCAAGAAACCTATATTCGTAAAGATGATATTTCATGTTCTTTCAAAGGATGGAAGGGTATACATTTTCACTCACCCTCTGAATCTAGATTGAGAGTCGTCTCTATCTTGTTTGATCAGAATGTATCCTTTATTCAACATAATGTAATTTCTGATATAAATGGCCGTTTTGTTATTGTTTTGGGTAGTCTTGAGAATAAACTAATCGTATTTGTGAATGTATACGCTCCAAATACAGATGACTCCTTGTTCTTTGAATGGCTTTTCTCTTTTCTGCCTGATTTGAATCGGTATTCCTTAGTGATGGGTGGAGATTTTAATTTGAAAATATTTTACCATCTATTATATCACATGACCAGACAGGATTTATTAAAAATCGTTACTCACATTTTAATATACGTCGGTTATTGAATGTGATATATTCACCAACCAAAAAAAAAATCAGGGTGTATATTATCCTTAGATGCAGCAAAAGCCTTTGATAGGATTGAGTGGAATTATCTTAAGACCTTAGAAAAGTTTAATTTTGGGCCTAATTTTATTTGTTGGGTTAAATTAGTTTACTTGTCTCCTACCGCTCAGATTATTACTAACTCTCAGATTTCTAAGCCCTTTAAATTACAGCGGAGAACTAGACAAGGTTGTCCTCTTAGTCCTTTACTTTTTGCTTTAGCTATAGAAGCCTTCAGCCATTGAGTCTGCTCTGCCATTTTACCATGGCTGATCCATTTTCCTTTTCAACCCCATTCTCCTGCCTTCTCCCCATAACTTTTGACACCCTGTCTAATCAAGAACCTGTCAACCTCTGCATTAAATACACCCATTGATCTGACCTCCACAGCTGCCCGTGGCAATGAATTCTACAGATTCACTACCCTCTGACTAAAGAAATTCCACCTCATCTCCATTCTCAAAGGATACCCCTCTATTCTGAGGCTGTGTCCTCTGGTTCTAGACTCCCCCACTATAAGAAACATCCTCTTTGCATCCACTCTCTCCAGGCCTTTCAACATTGGATAAGTTTTAGTGAGATCTCCCCTCATTCTTCTAAATTCCAGTGAGTACAAGTCCAGAGCCATCAAATGCTTCTTGTACGATAAACCTTTCATTATCGGAACCATCCTTGAGAACCTGCTCCGAACCCTCTCCATATCAGTGTGGTGAACTACATATACCTGTCTGGACATGCCCCCCCCCCCCCCCACCTGCTGACTGCTCCTGTGGCTCCTCCCACAGACCCCAGTATAAAGGCGATTGGAGACACAGCCCCGGCCTCAGTTTCCAGGATGTAGTGTGGTGGTCAATTGCTGCTTGTTCTTTCTTCCAGCCAATGAAAGCTGATATCTCGCCTCACGTCTCCGAGAGTTATTGATGGTGCATCAATCAGCACATCTTTTCTTAGGTAAAGGGTCAAAACTGCTCACAATACTTCAAGTGAGGCCTCACCTGTGTCTTTCAAAGCTTCAGCATTTCATCTTTGCTTTTATATTCTAGTCCTCTTGAAATGAATCCTACCATCACCAATTCAACCTCCATGTTAACCTTTTGGGAATCCTGCATAAGGATTCCCAAATCCCTTGGCACCTTGGATTTTTGAATTTTCTGTCCGTTTAGAAAATCATCTAGATCTTTATTCCTTCTACCAAAGTGCATGACCCTACACTTCCCTGTACTGTATTCCATCAGCCAGTTTGCCCATTCTCCTCATCTGTCTAAGTCCTGTGGCTCCTTGCTTCCTCAACACTACCTGCACTCTGCACTCCTAAGGAGGTTCAGCTGGTCACTAACTGATCTGACAAACTTTTACAGATGTCCTGTTGAGCGTCCTAGCGGTATGAAACAGCAGTTTGAAGAAGTGGAAACAAAAGAAGCTGGAGGACTCAGGCCAAAACCTCACGGACACATTCTCCCCCCTCCACATCCCTCCCCTCCCCATATCCCCTTCCCCACATCCCTCCCCTCCCCTCCCCATATCCCCTTCCCCACATCCCTCCCCTCCCCATATCCCTTTCCCCACATCCCTCCCCTCCCCTCCCCTCCCCATATCCCCTTCCCCACATCCCTCCCCTCCCCTCCCCATATCCCCTTCCCCACATCCCTCCCCTCCCCTCCCCATATCCCCTTCCCCACATCCCTCCCCTCCCCATATCCCTTTCCCCACATCCCTCCCCTCCCCTCCCCTCCCCATATCCCCTTCCCCACATCCCTCCCCTCCCCTCCCCATATCCCCTTCCCCACATCCCTCCCCTCCCCATATCCCTTTCCCCACATCCCTCCCCTCCCCTCCCCTCCCCATATCCCCTTCCCCACATCCCTCCCCTCCCCTCCCCATATCCCCTTCCCCACATCCCTCCCCTCCCCTCCCCATATCCCCTTCCCCACATCCCTCCCCTCCCTTCCCCATACCCCCTCCCCACATCCCTCCCTTCCCATCCCCGTACCCCACACCACATCACCCCCACTACCTGTCTCTCCCACAGCCCGTCCCCCTTCACAGCCTGTCTCCCCTCACAGCCCATCTCCCACAACAGCCAATCCCCTCCACACAGCCCAGCTCTCCCAGTGGTTGCAGAACATTCCAGATATCAGAGAAGCCATAGTTTACCCACCTCTCAGTCAGCACAAAGTCCCCCTCCTTTATAACTGGCACCTTCCCCAAGGGGTTGATTTTCTGGAATTGTGCAGCATACTGTTCTCCTGTGTAGAAACATATGGCTTCAGGTCATTTTGTGTCAGTCCTGTCTCTCCCTCTGCCTTTCCCCAATCGCGTTCATTCACCCTGGCTCGTGCGTGTGTGTGTGTGCGTGAGTCTGTGAGTGTGAATGTGTGTGTGTGTGTGTGTGTGTGTGTGTGTGTGTGTGTCTGTGTCTGTGAGAGTGTGTGTGTGTGACTCTGTGTGTGTGTGTGTGTGTGTGTCTGTGTGTGTGTGTGTGTGTGTTTACATGTGTGTGTGTGTGTGTGTGTGTGTGTGTGTGTGTGTGTGTGTGTGTGACTGTGTCTGTGAGAGTGTGTGTGTGTGACTCTGTGTGTGTGTGTGTGTGTGTCTGTGTGTGTGTGTGTGTGTGTGTGTGTGTGTGTCTGTGTGTGTGTGTGTGTGTGTTTACATGTGTGTGTGTGAGTGTGTGTGTGTGTGTGTGTGTGTGTGTTTGCATGTGTGTGTGTGAGTGTGTGTGTGTGTGTGTGTGAGAGAGTGTGTGTGTGTGTGTGTGTGTGTGTGTGTGTGTGTGTGTGTGTGTGTGTGTGTTTGCATGTGCTTGTGTGAGTACCTGTGTGTGTGAGTGTCTGTATGTCTATCTGTGTCTTGGTGTGTTCCTCTGTGTGATGCGTGTCTGTGTATGCATCTCTGTGTGTGAGTGTGGTTGTGTGTGTGTATGGGTGTGTGTGTTTCTTTCTTTCAATATTTTTATTAAATTTCATGTACACAAATACAGAATTCATAAGGATACTTATTATAAATCAAAATAAGATAGCACAAAATGCACTATATATAAATCACACTGATACAATCATGGTATCCCATATTCACGATCAATCAAATAAAATACATTGAATTATGAAATACAATAATAATATGGTTAATTATATTATATAAAAAATCTACACCCACTACCAAGACAAAGCTGGTTGGTAAAAAAAACAAGAGAAAAAAGAGTACTTTACCACATTGTGTTTTATAATAATAGCCCAGATCTATACTTTAATAACAATTCAAATATTTTAAAATAGTTCAGAAAGGGTCCCCATAGCATTTGAACATCTTGGTTAGAATTAGAAATCAAACAATGAACCTCCTCTAGACTTAAACATGACATAACATCACGTAACCATTGAGCATGTGTGCGGGGGGGGTAACCTCCTTCCATTTAGAAACATAGAAAACCTACAGCACAATACAGGCCCTTTGGTCCACAAAGCTGTGCTGAACATGTCCTTACCTTAGAAATTACCCAGGGTTACTCATAGCCCTCTATTTTTCTGAGCTCTATGTACCTGTCCAAGAGTCTATTAAAAGACCCTATCGTATCCACCTCCACCACCGTTGCCGGCAGCCCACTCTCCGTGTAAAGAACTTATCCCTTACATCTCCTCTGTACCTACTTCCAAGTGACTTAAAACTATGCCCTCTAGTGCTAGCCATTTCAATCCTGGGGCAAAGCCTGTGACTATCCACACGATCAATACCTCTCATCATCTTATGCACCTCTATCAGGTCACCTCTCATCCTCCGTCGCTCAAAGGAAAAAAGGCCAAGCTCACTCAACCTATTGTCATAAGGCATGCTCCTCAATCCAGGCAACATCCTTGTAAATCTCCTCTGCACCTTTTCTATGGTTTCCACATCCTTCCTGTATTGAGGCAACCAGAACTGAGTACAGTACTCCAAGTGGGGTCTGACCCAGGTCCTATATAGCTGCAACATTACCTCTCGGCTCCTAAACTCAGTCCCACGATTGATGAAGGCCAATACACCGTATGCCTTTTTAACCACAGAGTCAAACTGCACAGCAGCTTTGTGGACTCGGACCCCAAGATCCCTCTGATCCTCCACACTGCCAAGAGTCTTACCATTAATACTATATTCTGCCATCATATTTGACCTACCAAAATGAACCACCTCACACTTATCTGGGTTGAACTCCATCTGCCACTTCTCAGCCCAGTTTTGCATCCTATCAATGTCCCACTGTAACCTCTGACAGTCCTCCACACTATCCACAACACCCCCAACCTTTGTGTATCAGCAAATTTACTAACCCATCCCTCCACTTCCTCATCCAGGTCATTTATAAAAATCACGAAAAGTAGAGGTCCCAGAACAGATCCCTGAGGCACACCACTGGTCACTGACTTCCACGCAGAATATGACCCCTCTACAACCACTCTTTGCCTTCTGTGGGCAAGCCAGTTCTGGATCCACAAAGCAATTAAGCAAGATCGCCCTCCTAGCCATAAGAGAAATAAAAACCAGTACCGCAAATGAGAAGGCTCCAAAATTAGAGCTCTTTCCTCAACAATACCAAATAAGGCAGTTAAAGGATTGGGCTTAAAATTAACTTTAAAAAGGACAAAAAAAGTTTGGAATACATCTTTCCAAAATTTTTCAAGGCTTGAACATGACCAAAACATATGAATTAATGAAGCTTCTTCGTTATTACATCTGTCACAATAAGGAGATATATCTGCAAAAAAACGAGAAAGCTTATCTTTAAACATATGAGCCCTCTGTACCACTTTAAATTGTAGGAGGGAATGATGAGCACATAATGATGAAGAATTAACCATTTTGAAAATAGCCCTCCGGGTCTCATCAGATAATGAAGTCTGTAAATTCTTTTCCCAATCTTTTTTAATTTTGTCTAAAGGAGCCATTCTCAATCCCAACAACAGACCATAAATAGAAGATATTGAGCCATTATCAAAAAGTTTCAAATTAAAAATTACATCTATTATGTTCTTATCTGGGTTGGTAGGAAATATATGTAGTTTAAATCTTAAACAATCTTTAATCTGTAGATATCAAAATAAGAGGGTACTTCATAGGTTATATGTCACTGAGGGCTGCTCAAAAGAAGGAAGAGTCCCTCCAACAAACAGATCCTGAAATTGTTTAATGCCTGATCTATCCCATTCTCTAAAAACCAGATCGGTCATAGATGGTTTAAATAAAACTTAGAAAAAATAGGACTAGAAAGGGAAAATCTCAATAAACCAAAATGTTTTCTAAATTGTAGCTAGATCCTCAAAGTGTGTTTAACCACCGAACTGTCAGATAGTTTATTTAAAGATAGAGGAAGAGAGGATCCAAGAAGAGAGGTTCCACTGAGAGGAGGGGAGATTCAAACAAGAGGACATGAGTTGAGAGTTAGGGGGCAAAAGTTTAGGGGCAGCACGAGGGGGAATTTCTTTACTCAGAGAATGGTAGTTGTGTGGAACGAGCTTCCAGTAGAAGTGAGAGAGGGTGGTTCGGTATTGTCATTTAAAGTAAAATTGGATAGGTATATGGACAGGAAAGGAATGGAGGGTTATGGGCTGAGTGTGGGTCAGTGGGACTAGGTGAGAGTAAACATTCAGCACGGACTAGAAGGGCCGAGATGGCCTGTTTCTGTGACGAAATTGTTATATGATTATATATAAGAGAAATAATAGAAAATTTCATAACAGAGTTGGCTTCCAAAAAGACTCACACTGGACAATCCTCACAATTAATATAATATAACCAGAACATAAGATTTCATATATTAGTTGCCCAATAATATAACTTAAAATTGGGTAGAGCAAGGCCTCCATTCTTTTTAATTTTTTGAAGGTGGGCTTTATTTAATCGAGGTTTTTCATTCTTCCATATATATAGGAAGAAAGAGTCAAATCTAAAGAATCAAAAAAAGACTTAGGAATAAAAACAGGTATGGCTTGAAAAAGGTATATAAACTTAGGTAAAATATTCATCTTAATAGAACTGTTTCGACCAATCAATGATAAAGAGAGAGGTGACCAATTAGAAAGTGTCTTTTTCACATAATTCTTTGTTAGAAAATTTTCTTTGAATAGGTTTTTATAATTCTTAGTGATTGTTACACCCAAATATGTAAATTGTTTTTTTTACAATTTTAAAAGGAAGGTTAATATCGGTTGGTATCAAATTATTTAAAGGAAACAATTCATTCTTACGTAAATTCAATTTATATCCCGAAAATGGACTAAAATTAGTCAGCAAAAGAAACTTAGAGGGTAAAGAAGTTGTAACATTAGATATAAAAAGCAATAGGTCATCAGCATAAAGCGAGACTTTTGGAATAGTACCTTTCCTTAAGATGCCGGTGATATCTTTAGACTCTTGAAAGGCAATTGCTAAAGGTTCTAATACCAAATCAAAAAGCAAAGGGCTCAACAGACATCCTTGTCTGGTTCCATGTTGGAGTTTAATTGGTTTGGAAATCTGAGAATTAGTAAGGACCCAAGCAGAGGGAGATAAGTGAAGTAATTTAATCCAATAAATAAAATTGGGCCCAAAATTAAATTTTTCTGAGGTTTTAAATAGGTAATTCCATTTAACTCGATCAAAGGCCTTCTCCGCATCCAAAGAAATCACACCTTCCAATATTTCCTTAGATGGTGAATACGTAACATTTAACAATTGCCATATATTAAAATGGGAATATCGATTTTAATAACTCCTGTCTGATCATCAGATATTAAAGAATGTAAAATATTTTTGAGTCTACAGGCCAGAACTTTAGATAAGATCTTAGCATCAACATTGAGTAAAGAGATTGGTCTATATGAAGAGCATTCAGTGTGATTTTTAGTCTTTTTAAGAATAAGTGGAATGGAAGCTTCATGAAAAGACTGTGGCAACCTACCCATCTTGAAGGAATCAGAAAGGGTAGAACATAAATAAGGTACAAGCAATGAAGAAAAAGACTATAAAATTCTCCAGAGAATCCGTCAGGACCTGGAGATTTCCCAGAAAACAATAAACGTATAGCTTCATTGATTTCCTCCTGAGAAATAGGTTGATCCAACTACTTTTGATTATTTACTGAAAGTCCAGGAATATTTAATTGGTCTAAAAATTGTTCCTTTCAGTATTATCTTTAACAGAATCAGGGCTATACAATTTAGAATATAATTCTCTAAAAGTGTCATTTATTTCAAAATGGTCAGTTGTCATATCACCATTGGTTTTGAAAATTTCTTTAATTTGCTGTTTAGATATAGAGGTCTTCAATTGATTAGCCAATAGTTTACTTGTTTTTTTTCTCCATGTATATAGAATTGGCTTCTATCTATTAAAAGTTGGCTTTCAATTGGATATGATTTAAGAAGATCATATTTAGTTTTAATTTCAATACGTCTTTTGTATAGTTCAGGGTCTGGTGCCAAAACATATTTCTGGTCTAATTGTTTTAATTGATTAACTAAATCAGTTCTCTCTTTATTAGCATTTTTCTTAATATGCGCAGTATAGGAGATAATTTGTCCTCTAATATATGCCTTAAAAGCATCCAAATAATAATAATTTTCTTCAAAAATAGAGTCATTTGATTCTCCAGAAACTTAAAAAAGTCCTTATCACATAACCAAGTTAAATTAAAATGCCAGGATCTGTACATATGAGTGAAAACAGGAAGCTTTAAAGATAGAAATACAGAAGAATGGTCAGATAGAGCTATTTCTTTATATTCAGTGGATCGAACTAATGGAATCATTTGATTATCAATAAAAACATAATTAATCCTGGTAAAGGAATGATGGACATGAGAGAAAAATGAATACTACCTTTCTGCTGGGTGAAAAAACTGCCAGACATTAACAATATCATACTTTGTTAGAAAGGATTGAATAAATAAAGCTGATTTATTAGGTGTGGCAGACTTAAGAGAAGAACGATCTAATACTGGGTCTAGATCATGGGTCTGGGTCTCTGTGTGATGCGTGTCTGTGTATGCATCTCTGTGAGTGAGTGTGTTTGTGTGTGTGTATGGGTGAGTATGTTTATCTGTGAGTGAGTGTGTTTGTGTGTGTATATGGGTGAGTATGTTTATCTGTGAGTATGTTTGTCTGTGTGTGTGAGTTTGTGGGTGAGTATGTGTGTGCACATGTGAGTGTGTGCATCTGCATGTGCGTATGTGTGTGTGTGCACATGAGTGTGTTAGTGTGTATGCATGTGTGTGAGTGTGCATGTGTGAGTGTTTGTGTGTGTGTGTGTGTCCCTGTGTTTTTGTGTTTCTGTGTGTCTGTGTGTGAGTGTGCAAGTGTATGAATGTGTTTCTCTGTGTTTGTGTATGTTTTGTGTTGGTATTTGTGTGTGTATGTAGGTGGGTTTGTGAGTGTGTATGTGTGAGTGTATGTGAGTGAAAGTCTGCATGAGTGTGAACGTGAGTATGAATGTGTGTGTGCAAGTGTGTGTGCATGTGTGAGTGCACGTGTGTAGTATGCGTCTCTGTGTGTTTATGAGTGTGCGAGTGTGCGTGTCAGTGTGTGTGAGTGTGTGTCTACGTGTGTCTGTCAGTTTTGTGTGTGTATGTTTTTGTGTTGGTATTTTTGTGTGTGTGTGAATTTGTGAGTGTATACGTGTGAGCATATGTGAGTGAGTGTGCATGTGTGAGTGTGCATGTTCGAGTGTGTGTGTGACTGTGTCTCAGTACATGTCTGTGCGTCTGTGTGTGTGTCCGTGTGTGTGTGAGTTTGTGAGTATGTATATGTGAGTGAGTGTGTGCATGCGTGTTTATGTGTGAGTGTGTGTGTGTAGTATGTGTCTCTGTGTGTTTGTGAGTGTGTGTTAGTGTGCATGTTAGTATGCATGTGCAAGTGTTTGTGTGTGTGCATGCGTGTCTATATGTGTGCTTCTGTGTGTGTGTGTGTGCATGTTAATGTGTGTGTGAGTGTCTGTGTATGTATTTCTGCGTGTTTGTGTGTGTGTGTGCGCGCGCGCGAGAGTCAGTGTGCATGTATAGTATGAGTCTCTGTGTGTCTGTGAGTGTGTGTGTGCATGTGTGTATGAGTGCACGCATTAGTGTGCATATGCAAGTGTTTGTGTATGTGTGTGTGTGTCTCTGTGTGTGCATCTGTGTGTGTGTCTATATGTGTTTGTGTGTTTTTGTGTTGGTATTTTTGTGTGTGTGCATCAGTTTGTGAGTGTGTATGTGTGAGTGCGCGTGTGTGGGTGTATGTGTCTGTGTATGTCTGTGTGTATGTGTGTGTGGGTATGTTTTTATGTTGGTAGTTTTGTGTGAGTGTATGTGAGTGAGTGCGCATATACTTGTTTGTGTGTGTGTCTGTGTATCTGTGTGTGTGTGTGTGTGTGTGTGTGTGTGTACATAGGGATGTTCTGGAGGAGGCAGGGTCTGTGTGGAGAGGTCACCTGTGGACAATGTGTGTCAGCCCAGGCCTCACTGACCCAGTATTTGTCCTTGGAAAGAGTCAGTGTACGTGTGGAGAGGTCACCTGTGGACAATGTGTGTCAGCACAGGCCTCACTGACCCAGTATTTGTCCTTGGAAAGAGTCAGTGTACGTGTGGAGAGGTCACCTGTGGACAATGTGTGTCAGCACAGGCCTCACTGACCCAGTATTTGTCCTTGGAAAGAGTCAGTGTACATGTGGAGAGGTCACCTGTGGACAATGTGTGTCAGCCCAGGCCTCACTGACCCAGTATTTGTCCTTGGAAAGAGTCAGTGTACGTGTGGAGAGGTCACCTGTGGACAATGTGTGTCAGCACAGGCCTCACTGACCCAGTATTTGTCCTTGGAAAGAGTCAGTGTACGTGTGGAGAGGTCACCTGTGGACAATGTGTGTCAGCACAGGCCTCACTGACCCAGTATTTGTCCTTGGAAAGAGTCAGTGTACGTGTGCACAGACACATGTGGATGCCTTGGTCTCAGAACGTTCGAGGTTCAGGATGCTCCCTAAGACTCTAGCAACGTTCCACAGAGCATTCTGATGAGTTGCATTGCTGTCAGGTGTGGAGAGGCCACTGAACAGGATCGGAAAAAGCTGGCAGCTTCAGTCAGCTCCCTCCCCATCTGTGGAGACATCTTTAGAAGGCAATGCTTCAGGAAAGGGACATTCATCTCTAAGGACCATCACCGTCAAGGACAAGTCATCACTACCATCAGAGAGGAGATTCGGGAGCCTGAGATATGCACACAACAAGTCAGGAGCAGCCTCTCCCCTCTGCCTTCAGATTTCTAAACAGACCGTGAACATGACCTAACTGTCCCTCCTTTCCACTGGGGGTTATACTCTGAATTGTAACGGTGATTTTTCATGTACCGCATAGTACTGCTGCCATGAAGCAACACGTTTTGTGGCATTTCTCAGTGATAATAAAGCTGACCACACTTGCATCTTCTCTGCTCGTGCACAGTGGGGCTGAAATGGGTTATCCAGGGAAGAAAGCAAAGGAAAGCTCCCCATGATAGGCACGATGGGTTCCCACCATCCAGGCCAAGCTCCTGATACTAATGGGAAGCAGGTTCCACACCACCGGGTTCAGCAGAGCTTATCATCCTACAACTATCAGGCTCCGGAACCAGCTTGGAGAATTTCACTCACCTCAACACTGAGCTGATTTCACAAATCAGGACTCTACATCTCATGTTCTCTGTATCACTTTTTTACTCGAAGTTTACAGTTCAATGTAAATTTATTATCAAAGTACATATGCGTCACCATGTTCTACCCTGAGATTTGTTTTCCTGTGGGCATTCATAGTAAATACAAAGAAACACAATAGAATCAGTGAAACACTGCACACAGAAACAGACAACAGCCAAAGTGCAAAAGCCAACAAATAGTGCAAATACAAAAAGAATAATAATAATTAACTCAATCTGATTACTTACACAGATGCCATAAGACCATAAAACATAGGAGAAGAATTTGGCCATCTACTCCATCAAGTCTGCTCCTCCATCAATCATGGCTGGTCCTTTTTTCCCTCTCCTCCTCAAACCCAGTTCCCGGCCTTCTCCCCATATTTAAGGCAGAGATTGATAGGTTCTTGATTGGTCTTGGTTTGAGGCCATGTCCAATCAAGATCCAATCAAGATCTGCCTTAAATACACCTAAAAACCTGGCCTCCACAGTTGCATGTGGCAACAAATTCACTACACTTTGGCTAAGGAGATTTCTCTGCATCTCTGTATTGAAAGGGCACCCCTCTATTCTGAGTGCGCCCTCTTTTCCTGGACTCTCCCACCGTGGGAAACATCCTTTTCACATCTACTCTGACCAGGTAATGCTAGAGATCTAGAAAATTATAAGACCAGCAGGAATGACCTTAAGAATAAAATTAGGAGAGCAGAAGGGGCCATGAGAAGGCCTTGGTGAGCAGGGTTAAGGAAAACCCCAAGGCTTGGGGTGAGGTTATGGTGGGACATCGATAGGATGCAAAACTGTGCTAAGAAGTGGCAGATGGAGTTCAACCCAGGTAAGTGTGAGGTGGTTCATTGTGGTAGGTCAAATATGATGGCAGAATATAGTATTAATGGTAAGACTCTTGGCAGTGTGGAGGGTCAGAGGAATCTTGGGGTTCAAATCCACAGGACACTCAAAGCTGTTACGCAGGTTGACTCTGTGGTTAAGAAGGCGTACAGTGCATTGGCCTTCATCAACCATGGGATTGAGTTTAAGAGCTAAGAGGCAATTTTACAGCTATATAGGACCCTGGTCAGATCCCACTCGGAGTACTGTGCTCAGTTCTGGTCACCTCACTACATGAAGGATGTGGAAAACATTGAAAGGGTGCAGGAGAGATTTACAAGGATGTTCCCTGGATTGGGGAGCATGCCTTGTGAGAATAGGTTGAGTGAACTCGGCCTTTTCTCCTTGGAGCAATGGAGTACGAGAGGTGACCTGATAGAGGTGTATAAGATAATGAGAGGCTTTGATCGCGTGGATAGTCAGAGGCTTTTTCCCAGGGCTGAAAAGGCTAACATGAGAGGGCACAGTTTTAAGGTGCCTGGTACAGAGGAGATGTCAGGGATAAGTTTTTATGCAGAGGGTGGTGTGTGTATGGAATGGGCTGCCGACAACTGTGGTGGAGGCAGATACGATAGGGTCTTTTAAGAGACTCTAGGATAGGTGCATTGAGCTTAGAAAAATAGAAGGCTATGGGTAACCGTAGGTAATTTCTAAAGTAAGTACATGTTCAGCACAGCTTTGTGGACCAAGAGGCTTGTATTGTGCTGTAGGTTTTCTATGTTTCTAGGCCTTTCAACATTCAAAAGGCTTGAATGAGATCCCCCACCCTTATCCTTCTGAATTCCAGTGAGTACAGATGCAGGGCCATCAAACGTTCCTCGTATGATAACCTTGTCACTCTCAGAATCATCCTTGTGAACCTCCTCTGGACCCTCTCCAATGCCAGCACACCTTTTCTAAGATGAGGGGCCCAAAACTGTTCACAATGCTCAAGGTGAGGCCTCACCAGTACCTTATAAAGCCTCAGCATCACATCCTTGCTTTTGTATTCTAGACCTCTTGAAATGAATGCCAACATGTCATTTGCCTTCCTCACCACCGACCCAACCTGCAAGTTAATCTTTAGGGTGTTCTGCACAAGGGCTCCCAAACCCCTTTGCCTTTCAGATTTTTGGATATTCTCCCCACTTAGGAAATAGTCCACACATTTATTTCTACTGCCAAAGTGTAGGAACATGTATTTTCCAACATTATATTTCATTTGCCACTTGCTTGCCCATTCTCCTAATCTGTCTAAGTCCTCCTGCATCCTACCTGTTTCCTCAACACTACCTGCTCCTCCACCAATCTTCGTATCATCTGCTAACTTGGCAACAAAGCCATCTATTCCATCATCTAAATCATTGATATACAGCATAAAAAGAAGTGGTCCCAACGCCGACCCCTACGGAACACCACTAGTCACTGGCAGCCAACCAGAAAAGGATCCTTTTATTCCCACTCACTGCCTCCTACCAATCAGCCAATGCTCTAACCATGCCGGTAACTTTCCTGTAATACCATGGGCTCTTAACTTGGACCCCTGTGGAACACTACTAGTCACTGGCAGCCAACCAGAAAAGGCCCCCATTATTCCCACTCTTTAACTTCTGCCAATCAGTCAATGCTCTATCCATTCTAGTATCTATCCTGTAATACCATGCGCTCTTGACTTGTTAAACAGACTTATGCGTAGCACCTTGTAAAAGGCCTTCTGAAAATACAAGTACACAACATCCGCTGATTCTCCTTTGTTTATTCTGCTTGTTATTTCTTCAAAGAATTCCAACAGATTTGTCATGCAATATCTTCCCTTGAAGAAACCACATTGACTATGCCTCCTCTACAACACTGGGGGAGGGCTTTGTCGAGCACCTCCGCTCCAGCCAGCAAAGGCAGAACGTCACATTGGCCAAACATTCTAATTCCAGTTCCCATCCTATTCTGACATGTCAGTCCGTGGCCTCCTGTTGTGCTAGGATGACCCTCGTGGTGCAGGAGCAACTCTTTATATTCTGTCTGGGTAGCCTCCAACCTCATGGCATGGATATTGATTTCTCCTTCCTGTAAAAGCAGTCCCTCCCCTCCCCTTATCTCCTCTTCCTCACTCTGGCCTCTTACCTCCTCTCACATGCCTATCACACTCCCCCTGAGTCCCCTCCTCCTTCTCTTTCTCCCATGGTCCAAAATCTTCTCCTATCAGATTCTTTCTTCTCCAGCCTTTGACCTTTCCTACCCACCTGGCTTCACTTATCACCTTCAACTATCCTCAGTTCCCTCCCCCCATCTTTTTATTCTGGTGTCTTCACCCTTCCTTTCCGATCCTGAAGAGGGTTTTGACTCGAAATGTCGACTGTCTATTCCTTTCCATAGATGCTGCCTGACCCACAGAGTTCCTCAGCACTTTGTTAGTTGCTCTAGACCACCACTGCTGCTTCTCTCTCCCACTCACTGAGATCACTGGCTTGATTTCACATCTGAGCAGCCTTTCTGGTCCTGCATTTCTGCCAGAATACAATCTCTGGCTGTTCTGAATGAGTATTGTTCCAACCTGGCAACAATATCTGGTTCTGCGAGATTTTTCTTATACCACTGGCCGCTCCTGACCGCTGGCACACTGCCAGAATGCATCCTCCCTGAATAACATGCCTAAAGTTGGTAACGTTTTGGGTGTTAACCATATAACATATAACCATATAACAATCACAGTACGGAAACAGGCCATCTCGGCCCTCCTAGTCTGTGCCGAACTCTTAAT
The DNA here is from genome assembly GCF_030144855.1 of Hypanus sabinus. Classification (NCBI taxonomy): domain Eukaryota; kingdom Metazoa; phylum Chordata; class Chondrichthyes; order Myliobatiformes; family Dasyatidae; genus Hypanus; species Hypanus sabinus. Next base: position 39,095 of record NW_026779046.1, on the reverse strand, counting down.
CTCACCTAGTCCCACCTACCTGACTTCAGCCCATAACCCTCCACTCCTTTCCTCTCCATATACCTATCCAATTTTACCTTAAATGACACATCTGAACTGGCCTCTACTACTTCTTCAGGAAGCTCATTCCACACAGCTTTCACTCTCTGAGTAAAGAAATACCCCCTCGTGTTTCCCTTAAACTTCTGCCCCCTAACTCTCAAATCATGTCCTCTTGTTTGAATCTCCCCTACTCTCAATGGAAACAGCCTATTCACGTCAACTCTATCTATCCCTCTCAAAATTTTAAATACCTCGATCAAATCCCCCCTCAACCTTCTACACTCCAATGAATAGAGACCTAACTTGTTCAACCTTTCTCTGTAACTTAAGTGCTGAAACCCAGGTAACATCCTAATAAATCGTCTCTGCACTCTCTCTAATTTATTGATATCTTTCCTATAATTCGGTGACCAGAACTGTACACAATATTCCAAATTTGGCCTTACCAATGCCTTGTACAATTTTAACATTACATCCCAACTTCTGTATTCAATGCTCTGATTTATAAAGGCCAGCGTTCCAAAAGCCTTCTTCACCACCCTATCTACATGAGACTCCACCTTCAGGGACCTATGCACTGTTATTCCTAGATCTCTCTGTTCCACTGCATTCCTCAATGCCCTACCATTTACTCTGTATGTTCTATTTGGATTATTCCTGCCAAAATGTAGAACCTCACACTTCTCAGCATTAAACTCCAAATTTGTGTTCTACAGCAAATATTCCTCACAGGCTGTAATTATTCAAAGAGCAAAGTAAATTTACTAAGAAAGTTTCATTTTCCTGCAGTTATTTACAAGGAAACAATAAAATGTAATTTTATGGAAGCTATCCAGAAAGATACAAGACTGGCAGACAACTGACGTAGAAAGAAGACAAACTGCAAACAAAAGGAATACTGAGAATATAAATCGGAGACTGCTGTGTTGAGCACCTCTGCTTCATCCAGCAAGAGCAGGATTTCCCGGTGGCCAAACAACTTAATTCCAATGCCTATTCCCAATTTGACATGTCGGTCCATGGCCTCCTCTACTGCCACAATGAGGCCACTCTCAGGGTGGAGGAGCAACATCCCACACTCCATCTAGGTAGCCTCCAACCTGATGGCATGAACGTTGATTCCCTGCTTCTGGAAATTAACCCAGGTGTGAGTTCTTCATTCCATACTCTTCAGTAACCACTGGGAGATTTCCTGAATTCCGTACTCTTCAGTAACCACTGGGAGGTTTCCTGAATTCCCTACTCTTCAGTAACCACTGGGAGATTTCCTGAATTCCATACTCTTCAGTAACCACTGGGAGGTTTCCTGAATTCCATACTCTTCAGTAACCACTGGGAGATTTCCTGAATTCTATACTCTTCAGTAACCACTGGGAGATTTCCTGAATTCCATACTCTTCAGTAACCACTGGGAGGTTTCCTGAATTCCATACTCTTCAGTAACCACTGGGAGGTTTCCTGAATTCCATACTCTTCAGTAACCACTGGGAGATTTCCTGAATTCCGTACTCTTCAGTAACCACTGGGAGATTTCCTGAATTCCCTACTCTTCAGTAACCACTGGGAGATTTCCTGAATTCCATACTCTTCAGTAACCACTGGGAGATTTCCTGAATTCCATACTCTTCAGTAACCACTGGGAGATTTCCTGAATTCCATACTCTTCAGTAACCACTGGGAGATTTCCTAATCATTGACATTTAGTGCTAAGTCTCTTGTGTCTCCAGCAGTTTTTTTTTGCTGCAGAACAGTAATCATGTTTGTTTTCTAGACACAGAAGACTCTGCAGATTCTGCAAATCCGGAATATCACACACAAAACCTGGAGGAACTCAGCAGGTCAGGCAGCATCTATGGTTGTCGGGCAAACAGTCAACATTTCATTCTGAGTCCATTTGTCTGGAGTTTTCTCAGTTTTCCAATTCTGTAGGAGAGTCCCTGGTCCTAAACATTGACTCAGTTTCTTTCCCCACATGTGCTGGCGGATCTGCTGAGTATTTCCAGGATTTTCTGTTTTGCTTTCTACAAACGTTTGTAGTTTCCAGCACCTGCAATATTTTTCTGCGGTGAAAGGCCCCCTCTCTCCCTGACATACCCAATGTACTGATCCCCTCCTGCTGAAGAGGATTGTAAGGAAAGAGTTAAATGCAATGCCCCATTGGTGTATGCTGAAAAACAATGGAAGTATGTAAGAGAAAATGGTGTTAGCATGGAGTGGGGAAGTTCAAGAGAACAAGTCCACAGCAATGTTTTGAGAAAGTTATGGGAGTGCAAGGCTTCAGCCATGATTATGGATAATGGTAAAAAATGTGTTTGTCCGGGGAAGGTGAGAGCATTCTGTGGGTGCAGGAACCAAATGCAAGGGAACATTATGGGGAATTACTTGTGTAAGGGGGTTTGAAGGGTATAAAATGGGGCAAAGGGAGGGGCAGGGGAGGGGAGGTTGGAGGGGGAGAGGGGGAGGGAGAGAGAGAGGGAGAGAGAGAGGAATAGAGGGGGGAAGAGGGAGAGAGAGAAGGAGAGATGAGAAAGGGAGAGGGATTCATCTCTTAGGACTAGTACTGGATAGAGACATGTACATATGTCGAGAGATTCAGAGTATGCCGAGAGAGAGAGAAAGCTACATGAAAGTTTGTCAGAATTCTACAGAGCAGCTTGTGTGGTGGATGATAAATGAGCAATTCAGCCATTGAGTCTGCTCTGCCATTTTACCATGGCTGATCCATTTTCCCTTTTCAACCCCATTCTCCTGCCTTCTCCCCATAACTTTTGACACCCTGTCTAATCAAGAACCTGTCAACCTCTGCATTAAATACACCCATTGATCTGACCTCCACAGCTGCCCGTGGCAATGAATTCTACAGATTCACGACCCTCTGACTAAAGAAATTCCACCTCATCTCCATTCTCAAAGGATACCCCTCTATTCTGAGGCTGTGTCCTCTGGTTCTAGACTCCCCCACTATAAGAAACATCCTCTTCGCATCCACTCTCTCCAGGCCTTTCAACATTGGATAAGTTTTAGTGAGATCTCCCCTCATTCTTCTAAATTCCAGTGAGTACAAGTCCAGAGCCATCAAATGCTTCTTGTACGATAAACCTTTCATTATCGGAACCATCCTTGTGAACCTGCTCCGAACCCTCTCCATATCAGTGTGGTGAACTACATATACCTGTCTGGACATGCCCCCCCCCCCCCACCTCCGCTGACTGCTCCTGTGGCTCCTCCCACAGACCCCAGTATAAAGGCGATTGGAGACACAGCCCCGGCCTCAGTCTCCAGGATGTAGTGTGGTGGTCAATTGCTGCTTGTTCTTTCTTCCAGCCAATGAAAGCTGATATCTCGCCTCACGTCTCCGAGAGTTATTGATGGTGCATCAATCAACACATCTTTTCTTAGATATGGGGTCAAAACTGCTCACAATACTCCAAGTGAGGCCTCACCTGTGTCTTTCAAAGCTTCAGCATTTCATCTTTGCTTTTATATTCTAGTCCTCTTGAAATGAATCCTAACATCACCAATTCAACCTCCATGTTAACCTTTTGGAAATCCTGCATAAGGATTCCCAAATCCCTTGGCACCTTGGATTTTTGAATTTTCTGCCCGTTTAGAAAATCATCTAGATCTTTATTCCTTCTACCAAAGTGCATGACCCTACACTTCCCTGTACTGTATTCCATCAGCCAGTTTGCCCATTCTCCTCATCTGTCTAAGTCCTGTGGCTCCTTGCTTCCTCAACACTACCTGCACTCCACATAACTTCGAATCATCCTCAAACTTGGCAACAAAGCCATCAACTCTGCCATCCAAATCATTGATACATGATGTAAAAAACAAGCTGTCCCAATACAGACCCCTGTGGAACACTCCTTTTATACCCTGTAAAAAAAACCTGTCACATGACCTCTACTGGTGGGAAAATGACGTCACTCCACCATCACAAGACCATTACCTCAAGTCCAGTATAGCTTCAACCCCAGTCACGTGACAAGGGTACCACTGTCACGTGTCACAAGTATGTAACAGAAGGAATACTAAGAGATAGGATCTACAAGTATTTAGATACACAGGGACTTATTGGGGAGAGTCAACATGGCTCTGTGCATAGTAGGTCATGTTTAACCAATGTATTAGAATTTTTCAAGGAGGTTACCAGGAAAGTGGATGAAGGGAAGGCAGTGGATGTTGTCTACATGGACTTCAGTAAGGCCTTTGACAAGTTCCTGCATGGGAGGATAGTTAGGAAGATTCAGTCACTAGGTATACATGGAGAGGTAGTAAATTGGATTAGACATTGGCTCAATGGGAGAAGTCAGAGAGTGGTAGTGGAGGTTTGCTTCTCTGAGTGGAGGCCTGTGACTAGTGGTGTGCCACAGGGATCAGTGCTGGGTCCATTGTTATTTGTCATCTATATCAATGATCTGCATGATAATGTGGTAAATTGGATCAGCAAATTTGCTGATGATACAAATATTAGAGGTGTAGTGGACAGTGAGGAAGATTTTCAAAGCTTGCAAAGGGGTTTGGACCAACTGGAAAAATGGGCTGACAAATGGCAGATGGAGTTTAATGCAGACAAGTGTGAGGTATTGCACTTTGGTAAGACAAATCAAGGTAGAACATACAAGGTAAATGGTAGGGCACTGAGGAGTGCAGTAGAGCAGAGGGATCTGGGAATACAGATACATAATTCCCTAAAAGGGGCGTCATAGGGTCGTAAAGAGAGCTTTTGGTACATTGGCCTTTATATATCAAAATATTAAAAGAGTTGGAATGTTATGGTGAGGTTGTATAAGACATTGGTGAGGCCGAATTTGGAGTATTGTGAGCAGTTTTGGTCACCTAATTACAGGAAGGATATTAATAAGGTTGAAAGAGTGCAGAGAAGGTTTACAAGGATGTTGTCAGGACTTGAGAAACTGAGTTACAGAGAAAGGTTGAATAGGTTAGGACTTTATTCCCTGGAGTGTAGAAGAATGAGGGGAGATTTGATAGAGGTGTATAAAATTATGATGGGTATAGATAGAGTGAATGCAAGCAGGCTGTTTCCACTGAGGTTAGGGGAGAAAAAAACCAGAGGACATGGGTTAAGGGTGAAGGGAGAAAAGTTTAAAGGGATCATTAGTAGGAGCTTCTTCACACAGAGTGGTGGGAGTGTGGAATGAGCTGCCAGATGAAGTGGTAATTGCAGGCTCACTTTTAACATTTAAGGAAAAAGTTTCGACAGGTACATGGATGAGAGGTGTATGGAAGGATATGGTCCAGGTGCAGGTCAGTGGGACTATGCAGAAAAATGGTTCGGCACAGCCAAGAAGGGCCAAAAGGCCTGTTTCTGTGCTGTAATGTTCTATGGTTCTGTCTCCAATGAACCTACATTTTCACTGCTGATATTTGGAAGAGGAGATGGTTGAAAAAGCTTTTGGACGGTTGTATAGATATAAAGGTTGAAATTAATTTTATTTACTGATACAGCATGGAAGCTGTGCTACCATTTACTGATTAACCCGCAGAGCAAGAAGCTGAAACACATGGATCCGGGGAGAAAGTACAGACAGTGGGGGCATTGGGCCGGGGTTGCTGACATGGTAGTACCGATACAGTGCTGTCTCATTCCATTTGCCTGTATTTGGGACTAGCTGAGTGGCCTGTTTGCTTGCAGTAGGACACTATGATGATGGTGTTGTGTTAGCAGGAGCAGCCACTCGCCATGGGGGTGGGGGGTCGGTGCTCTGCGTGTGAGCGCTGTCGGGTGAACTGAGATGGCCCAGCTTGGGACTCGTGTTAACAGAGAGGATGTGGGCAGATATCACACGGGATGACTGATTGGTGGAATATGAACACAACTTTAGATAATAGGGTCACGTTATGTCACATCTTTCTCAGAATCATCTAGGCCAGTGCAGATCATGCCTAGAACCTGGGCCCTGAGTCTGCTGCAGAGTTCCCTACTTCACTTCCAATGCCTTCATGTAAATAAAAGCACCAATCAGATCAGGGTTTAATTCCCGTCGCTGTCTGTAAGGAGTTTGCATGTTCTCCCCGTGACTGCGAGGGTCTCCTCCGGGTGCTCCGGTTTCCTCCCACACTCCACTGAAGTACAATAAAGATGAAAAAGTTGCAGGCAAGCTCTGTTGGTGTTGCAAGTGTGGACTGCACAGCTCAACCCTGATTTGTTTGACTCGACACAAAATGAAATATTTCACCATATGTTTCCGTGTGTGTAACAAATAAAGCTCACCTTTACTGGCCCTTGCAGCTTTATCTTCAAAAACTATTCTTACAGGGAGACTGACGTAACAAGAAGCTGCTGATACCTTCATATACTCTCTCTCTCACTCTCTCTCTCACTCTCTCTCTCACTCTCTCTCTCACTCTCTCAGTTTCTCTCACCCTATCTCACTCTCTTTCTCTCACTCTCTGTCACTTTCTCTCTCAGTCTGTCTCACTCTTTCGCTCTCACTCTCTCTATCTCACTGTCACTTGCTTTCACTTTCTTTCTCCCTCTCTCTCTCTCTCCCTCTCTCTCTCTCTCTCTCTCTCTCTCTCACTTTCTCTCTCAGTCTGTCTCACTCTCTCTATCTCACTGTCACTTGCTTTCACTTTCTTTCCCCCTCTCTCTCTCTCTCTCTCTCTCTCTCACTTTCTCTCTCAGTCTGTCTCACTCTCTCTATCTCACTGTCACTTGCTTTCACTTTCTTTCCCCCTCTCTCTCTCTCTCCCCCCTCCACCATATTTCCCCAGCCCTCACCACCTCACACACATCCTCAGACAGATGGATCTTACCCATGAACAACTGCACCTCCTTGTACTCAAAAGGAATGGCATTCTTCTTCAGGAAGATGTAGACGGAGCGGCAGGGCTGGGAGCTCAGATCTCCATACAGCTGCAGAGCCATGGCTACTTCCTAAAGCTCTTCCCCACCCAAACTAATCCCTGGGCCCTCCCACACCTGATCTCATGCCCCTCCCACACCTGATCTCATGTCCCTCCCACACCTGGCCTCATGCCCCTCCCACACCTGATCTCATGTCCCTCCCACACCTGGCCTCATGCCCCTCCCACACCTGGCCTCGTTGATTTGAATGTTTTCAGAAAGTTACTGAAGTGTACCCATGAGTATAATGTAGCTGCTTTGGTCCAGCTGGGTTTCAGTGAGTCTCTGAGAAGGACCGGCCCTAAAGACCAGAGCACAAGGGATCCAGGGAATTGAATAAATGACAGGCCTGGGGACAGCTGGCAGAGGGTGATGGTGGAGGGATATCTTAGAAGTCAGTGACCAACAGTGTAGCACAGGAGTCATCTATGTTGGTGATTTGAGTGTGGGTACAGGAGTAAGTTTGCAAATTGGAGGAAAGTCAGTGGAGGTTACAGAGAGGTGTCGGCCAGCTGCGAGAGAATAGTTATATAACACAGAATTAGGCTGTTCGGCTCAACTCATCCCTGCCTTCCTGCAAATGGCCAATGTCCCTCTCAACCTTTCCTATCCATGTAGCTGCCCAAATACTTTTTATATATGTCATTGTACCATCTCCTCTGGGAGCTTGTTTCATATAAGCACTAACCTCTGTGTGAAAAACTAAACTCAAGTTCCGTTTAAATCTCCCCTCCCCAACCACTACCACTCTAAACCTATACTCTCTATTTTTATGTTCCCCTACCAAAAACAAAGTGATCATTCAGTTTATCCCCATGGCTCATGACTGATAAGCATCTCCTTCATTCCAGGGAAACCAGTTCCAGCCATCCAGCTTCTCCTTATAACACAAACCCGCCAATCTAGGGGCGAATCTATGGAAAATAGCGCCTATGGCAAGCACTGAAATTGCGCCCCTGTCCAAACATCTGACACCCATCTTTTAGATAACTTTACCAATAATATCAGCTCAAAAATACAAGTCAAGCTCATTAATCTTTTAATTAACAGATTACGGCACTATGTGAAAATTATAACTGCACCTTCCTTGCTTTCACTGACGCAAGTTGGTCGATGATGTGATCAAACTCAGTTTCTCTTTCTACACTCAGCAGAGCAAGATCACAGAGTCTGCCTTGACCCGTGGAGGCTCTCAAATACCAAAGTATTGGTTTTAACTCGCTGAATGATCTCTCACAGCTGGCGATGGAAACTACAATGGTTAGCGTTATCTGAATAGCAATGCGAAGATTGGGGAAGATGCTCTCATCTCCATACTGAACAATAAATTCAAGAAGCTCTTCAGGCCTTGATATTTTCATGTTGACCCGCCTTGATAGCAACATTCTGCAATCCAAAATTTCTTCATATAGCTGCTGTCCACCAGCATCAGAGCTGTACAATTCGCCCAAATTTTCACACTTCTTCTTTAGGTCGTTACTGTCAGCACCGTAACACAGTCCCTCTACATCGAGAAGGAACCCAAACTTGGCGTCAGTGTCGTGTAAACGAGTGATCCTTTCATCCATTTCTCTGTGAAGATGGTCGAGTGTTCCCTTCATGACTCTTTCCATTTCTTCCTTAGCTGTTAACCCAGCGTCTCTCGAGTTCTCATCAGCCATTCGCTTCTTTTGTCTCTGACGACTTTCAACTTCAATATTCCATTCTTGACAGAGACCGACTCTTTCTTTGAGTGACTCACTGACCAACACTTCTCTTTCATCATAAAAATGATCTCGGAGGGCTTTCAAATCCAGGGCAGCATCGTGGAAGTTCATGCTAGGATTCTGCAGCCTCTTGAACACAGTCAAATGAGTACTTTATTCCAAAATCCTAGCAAAATCAGAAAATCTTAACTCAACATGCAGTTGTACAGCTGCCTTGCATCATTTCTTGTTACATTGGTCTCGTTTTCATTTTCTATCCGGTCCTGGAGAACTTGTAGTATCTCCTGAAGGTAATTGCTGATGGGCTTCACTGCTTCTGTCCTTGCACTCCACCTGGTTTCCGGGTTAACAACTCCGACTTAACAACCACAGGCACAGCAGTTTTGAGTTTTTCCCAGCGCTGTGTTGAATGAGAGAAAAACATGTAGAGAGCTTTGATGGTTCCAAAAAATGTGACCATCATTGTATCCTGCTTGGCTGCATGTACACCCATCAAGCTGAGTGAGTGATTGTCACAGTTCACAAACACTGCCAGGTTGTTTTTCTCACATTCTCTGATGAACACCACTTCTGTGTCCAGCCATCACAGGAGCGTTGTCATAGCACTGTGACCGACAATCTTGTAGCTCCATTTCGTCCTTTTCTAGCTGTTCCAAGATGTCTTCAACCAGTTCCTCAGCATCCTTCTGGCTTAAGTGGATAAAACCAAGGAAAGACTCTCTAACACGGACTGTTTTCCTGTCAGAATCAACTTCCACACACCCCACTACTTCTGACATCTGCCAAAGGTGTGCCTGATCAGGAGTTGAGTCGAACATGAGACCATAGTACTTGGCTTTACGAATACTTCTCAGTAAACTCTGGCAAGCAGTGGATGCCGTCATGTGGACGAATTCGTTCTGGACACCCGGTGAAAGATAAGATGTGGATCCAGGATGACTTTCCAAATGAGTGAGGTGTTCTTTTATGACAGGGTCAAAGATGGTCAGTAGTTTCAGTAAGCCAAAGAAATTTCCCACATTGGACTTATCGTCTAGCTGAAGTGACTTCCTGTGTCCTCGCAAAGCCAGGTTCTGAGTCGCAAGGAATTTTATGCAGTGAAGGATTCTTGTCAAGATATCACGCCACTTCTGCTTTTCCTTCTCAATCTGTGACCGAAATACTGTGTCAATAACTCCATTTCCAGCTAAATGTCTTGCCATTTCTTTCCACTGTGTGAAGCATTCCCAATGATTCTTGGCGTTTTCATGAACACTAATCCTTTCAGGTGCTTTCCACTGGTTGAATCCACTTTCCTGCTCCAATGAGGATTGGTGTTCTGACTGGGAGTAGAGAAGACAACAGCACTTCCAATTTCCCAATTTCCTCTTCAATCAAGTTTTGTTCATTGAATGGTTATTTGTTGGTAGGAAAGGCCCCTCACTGTTCTGGAAATACTTTGAACCTAGCTTTAGTCAAGTCAAGTCAACTTTTATTGTCATTTTGACCATAACTGCTGGTACAGTGCATAGTAAAAATCAGAAAACGTTTTTCAGGACCATGGTGTTACATGACACAGTACAAAAACTAGACTGAACTGCATAATTAAAAAAACACAGAGAAAGCTACAGACCTACACTGGACAGCATAAAGTGCACAAAAACAGTGCAGGCATTACAATAAATAATAAACAGGACTGTAGGGCAAGGTGTCAGTCCGGGATTCGGGTATTGTGGAGTCTGATAGCTTGGGGGAAGAAACTGATAGCTTGGGGGAAGAAACTGATAGCTTGGGGGAAGTCTGGACATGAGAGCCCGAATGCTTCGGAGCCTTTTCCCAGATGCAGGAGGGAGAAGAGATTGTATGAGGGGTGCATGGGGTCCTTCATAATGCTGTTTCCTTTGTGCATGCAGCATGTAGTGTAAATGTCCATGTTGGCAGGAAGAGAGACCCCGATGATCTTCTCAGCTGACCTCACTATCTGCTGCAGGGTCTTGCGATCCGAGACGGTGCAATTCCCGAACCAGTCAGTGATGTAGCTGCTCAGGATGCTCGCAATACAACCCCTGTAGAATGTGATGAGAATGGAGGGTGGGAGATGGATTTTCCTCAGCCTTTGCAAAAAGTAGAGACGCTGCTGGGCTTTCTTTGCTATGGAGCTGGAGTTGAGGGACCAGGTGACATTCTCCGCCAGGTGAACACTAAGAAATTTGGTGCTGTTTACGATCTCTACCGAGGAGCCGTCGATGTTCAGCGGGGAGTGGTCACTCTGTGCCCTCCTGAAGTCAACAACCATCTCTTTTGTTTTGTTCACATTAAGAGACAGGTTGTTGGCTCTGCACCAGTCCGTTAGCTGCTGCACCTCCTCTCTGTAAGCTGACTCGTTGTTCTTGCTGATGAGACCCACCACGGTCGTGTCATCGGTGAACTTGATGATGTGGTTCAAGCTGTGTGTTGCAGCACAGTCATGGGTCAGTAGAGTGAACAGCAGTGGACTGAGCACGCAAACCTGGGGAGCCCTCGTGCTCAGTGTGATGGTGTTGGAGATGCTGCTCCAACATCTGTTCTCAACAATACCTGTTCTCAACGCCTCAGGCAGAATTGCTTTTCCAGTATCCTAGTCGAAGTTCAGAAGTCCAGCATCGTGCAGTTTAATCACTTCTGGTATGACAGTTTGAGGCTCTTTGACACCATCCAGTTCACTGGGCTCAGTGTCGTCAGGTACAATCTCGTCAATAAACCTGACGTCACCACCACCACCATCATCTTCCCCTCTTGTCACGTCCACGTTCTCCGTGGCAGCCTCACTCTTATCTCATCATACTCGGATTTATCTGACTTGACTTCCTCCTCGGCTTGTGACGCATTTCCACCTGATCCACCTTCGGATTCTAACAAATTTGTAGCAGGTGCAGGCGACTCCATGGAACGTGTCGAACTACTTGTTCCGGGCTTTTCAAAGAAGGGCATGAAGAACTTGTTCGACTTCTTGGCTTCCTCCACTTCCAACTTTCATCTCTTCTGTCCTTCAGCTCCACTTTCCTTCTTCTTCGTGAAGAAACGTTTCATGGTCTTACACAATGCTCTGAAATAAGGCCATCCTAGTGCTTCTCACCCATGATAATCAAAGACAGGTCATACATCTGGAGAAAATTCCTTTTTCACTATCCGAGGATGGCTTGTCTGACTTTAATAGAAACTACTCAGTGGTGCCCAGGGTACGTGCCATACCTGCCATACCTTAGATATGCCACTGCTCCAATCCTAGCCAATCCAGCTTCTCCTTATAACACAAGCCCTTCAATCCCAGCCAATCCAGCCTCTCCTTATAACACAAGCCCTCCAGTCCCAGCAACGCCAGTTTGAATGTTTTCTGCATCCTCTCTTACTGAATCCCATCCTTCCCAGAGTTTGGCAGTAAAACTGTGCACTGAGCTCTCACCAACACATGGTAGAGATGGACTTGCCGTGCTCAGTGCTGTGTCTGTACACCTTCCTCACCACCCTGTCTGCCTGTGTCTCTGCTTTCAGGGAACTGTGTACCTGTACCCAAGGTCTCTCTGTTTGACTGTGTTCTCCAGTGCCCTGCTATTTGGTCTCTACATCCCCTGGGTTAGTACCGCTACGTGTGAAGCGGGAGGACTGACAGGATACAAGCGTTTCTGTTCCCTTGAGGTGGAGGACCTGATGGGGAGATACAAAATTAGGAGAGGTACAGCATTGATTCCATTGCATTGTATTTAAGTGGTAAAAGGTTTGAAGGGTAACTGATGAAGAATGTTTGCCCCTGAGGGAAAGTGGAGTTTGGATTTCTCACTGCCTGAGGGTTGGTGGGGGCAGAGACCCTCACAATATTTCAGACTTGGACGAGGAAGTAAGTTTGGACGAAGGTTGGTGATTCAATCGATCTTGGTGGAAGTAAGAGGTCAGATCATGAGACCTTGAGACGTTCTGTCCAAGCAAAATTAGGCCGTTCTGCACATCGAGTCTACTCCACAGCAGATCATGGCTGATTAATTATCCTTCTCAACCCCATTCTCCTGCTTTCTCCCTGTGACCTTTGACACCTTTAATAATCAGGAACCTATCAACCTCTGCTTTAAATGTTCCCAACGAATCCGTAGCTGTCTGTTGCAATTGTTACGAAATCCCATAACTGGATCACTTACCAGCAAAGATAGAGAGGTCCGGTGAAGTCCGATGGTATTATTTTTAAAAGTATTTATTGATAAAGGGCACAAAAATAAGATTAATGCAAACATACAGATAATATACGTTGTCAATACTAAATCTAAAGCGCGGGTATAATAATAACCATTAAGAAATAGCTCTATCGTTGTCTAGGAGCTAATGTATTGTCCGATGGAAAGATAACAGTCACTGTTAGTTCGTTCACGCTGCAGCGTTTTTGGGTTTAAGAGCGATGCGTTTTAAACTTGCCCCAGGTCTTTTATGAAGCCAATCCGTTGAGTCAGGGGAGCGGGCTTCCCCGTTGTTAGCTAAAAGCTGTTTTCCGTGGTTCCAGCCACCAATTCCAGCAACGGAACTGAACGCACGTGGCCTCCGTCAGATGACTTCCTGCTGTTACGTGGTCGCTTAACGTTTCTTCTGGTGCGTCTGAGGGGCTGTTCCTACAGACCCTCATTTATCCTGACTCGCAGGGTCGTAGATGTCAATCAGGTTGGGGGTGTGCAATCTCTCCCTCAACAAGCCCACTTTGCCTGAGGGCGTTCACGTAGCAGCATAGTATCTCAATCCACAACTTTGTCTTCCGGAGACAATGGCCATGTCCCGTAGCTTTACATCGCCGGGGAAATGAGACATTCTGCACATCTCTCTCTCATTTCCTGGGCCCCTTCACCCAACCAAACAGTGATCTTGCGATTCTCACAAAGGAGGGGGCTACAGACGTAACACCCCCTTTCTTCACCGCGTTTTTTTACCATCGGGAAAAAACGAAATAATACAGAGTCTTACAGGGTGTTAGAATCTAACACAACACCAAAGTGTTTTTTCTACGGAGCAATACAGTGATACATTCACTTCAGTATCTAAACAGTTAACGATTACAGTGTCACTTTCTTCAATATCTTACCATCGTGTACCGTACTAAAGTCTTGTAGCATCAGACTTCAATTTAATAACCACCTAATTTTTATTTCTTTCCTTCAGCAACAAAACTAAGGAGGTGTGATCTTAGCTTCCGCGCATCTACAAAAGTTTATGTAAATACTAATCTTTCTGTCGTTTTCAAACTGAACAGACAGGCTTCCAGGGGGTTGTCTTTATTATTCACAGGCTGCGTCGAAATCCCGTACAACCGGCTTTGCTATTTTAAAATGGGGTCCCCATTAACCCTCGCCTTGTTTCCAGGTACTTCCCACGTGGGGAGCTTGGGTAATGTGGCGAAATATAGGAATTATTTTATCAACACCGTGTCCCAAACTTAGACCATCTTCTGAATTTCCACCCAACTCTTTAATTTTACACAGGTGGCTAGCCCTCTAGTCAGGACCCTTCAGGCTATGTGTTTCTCGTTTGACCGCTTTGCTCGAGCAGCATTTCAAATTCTGCCTCTTCACACCGCATTTTGGAATAATAATAGTGTGGGGGGCCCCATCACCTTCCGGCTGAATCGGTAAGCGATCGGCAGGGTTTAAAATTTCTTCATTCGATTTGGGAACTACAGATTTCCCGTTTCCTTCAATGATAATATTTATCTCCCCATTTGTGAACTCCGCATTAACTTTCAACACACTTTCAAGCACAAACACCTGGGAACTCTCACTTCCCACTATTACCAAGGCTAACCCTTTCTTCACTGAACCAAATCTATCTGACCCACGAGGACGGCCGTCTCGTTCCACTGAATCAAATACCTCAGACTTTTTCTGAGCTCCATTACTAGGTTCAGTACCACGTGCATCCCCATCTTGGACACACTCAAACGGGACATTGGCCTCTTCCAGGCTTTCAATACCCGTACCCATTTCAAATTCTAAGTTCCCCCGATCCTCCCAGTTACTCTCTGGGCAACTCCCTTCCGGAGTAAACTCAACCCCGTGGGCTGAAACAACCTCCTCTGCCAACCCAGCAGACTTCTTCAAGGCAAGGGCACCCTTTTCATCTAGGACTGTCCTCATTTCATTATTGGGAACACTTTCAGAATTTTCAACTTCTTCAAACAGTTCTGCCAAACCAGACAGATCATCCCTGTCCAACCCTGGACCTCTTAACCGGTCTATCAGTTCCTCATCTTTATTTTCTGCCTCTAGGACCTTTCTCCTCGCTAAGGGCAGGTCTACCTCCTCTCCCTTACCCTCTTCCATTTTACTACTCTTCGTTTTACCACCCTCTAAACCCTCGTGGTACAGGGTCAGTAGAAATGTCTCGGCCAAATCAAAACTGGCCGGATTTAAACTGCTCTCGTTCTCAGCTGCCTCTCTTGGCAGGCTGCGAGTGACCATGCATGCGGGATAGATCTGGGACTCTAGGGACGGGGCCACCGCACTCGCCGGTCGGCGGGTCGGCATCATTGCTGCCCAAACCTTACCACCTGCTAAATCGTTACCGAGAAGGACGTCCGCGTCAGTTCTCGGGAATTCTGACCGCACCCCTATTTCAACTGGTCCAGACACCAGCTCACAATCCATAATGACCTATGTAAGGGCACCATTTCTGTCCCTTTACTTATTCCCTTCACAGCTACCATTCTCGTCTTGCGACCAAACTCTAGTACCTTACTGCTGATCAACGACAGCTCAGCCCCCGTATCTCTCCAGATCCGTACGGGAACTGGTGTGTCCCCCTCCCTCACAGACACGGTTCCGTGTGACAGACAAGTCTCAGACCCTTCTCGTACTCTGTCTACCCGGGGCTCTCTTGTCGATTTACTGATTACCACGGCACATCCGATAGGGACTGCTGCTTTCCCTTTTCCTGTCTCTTTCCTCGGAGCAAAGCACTGAGATGCAATATGCTCCCCCCTTCCACAATTAAAACAGGTCAAGCCCGGAAATCTCTGGCCGTCTGGCCTTTCCCCCTCAACCTTACCACTAGCTTCCAGCGGGACCTCTGCCTCAGTCGGTGGACTTTCTCGATCGTTCCCACGGTCTCTCTGGGAACTTTTATTCGAGGAAAACTTTGTCTTGTGTGTTAGGGCATATTCATCTGCGAACCTAGCAAATTCCGAGATGGATTTATGTGGCTTCTCATTCAAATACGTCCGGATATCCTCTGAAACACAACCTTTAAATTCCTCAATCAGAATTAACTCCCTGAGACGCCCATAATCCTCTCCCACTCTCTCTGCGGTGCACCACTGGTCCAAGAGCACCCCCTTCTCATAGGCAAACTCAGTATATGTCTGATTCCACCCTTTCTTTAAATTTCTAAACTTTTGTCTATACGCCTCAGGTACTAGCTGATAACTCCGGAGAATGGCCGCCTTTGTCATAACTCTCATCCTCCCCCTCCTCCATGGCCAACGCCGTATATACCCGCTGTGCCTTCCCTTTTAACACACTTTGTAGCATCACCACCCACTGACCTCTGGGCCACTTCTGATTCACGGCCATCTTTTCAAAAAGCAAGAAATAACTATCCACATCCGTCTCCTCGAACGGAGGTACTAGCCTCAACTCTCGACTAACATTGAACCACTCCTCTCGGTCTGACCCCGGAACTCGTGGCTCCTGCCGTAACTTCTCCATCTCCAAGTCATGTTTCCTCTGTTTCTCTTTCTCAGCTGCTTCCAGCTGTTTTAACTGAATTTCATGCTCTCGTTTCACCTCTAACTCCTTCAGCTGGAGCACATGCTCCCTCTCTCTCTCTCGACGCTTTCCTTCTCTCTCTCTCTCTCTCAGCTGCCTCCAGCTGCTTTAACTTATTTGCATGTTCCAACTTTAATTTCTCCAACTCTAACTGAGCCGTCCCACTAGCAGGTACCTTTTCAGAGATGTTCTCCAACACTGCAGCTGCAAACACGTCCTTCCCGATATAATACTGAGTTATGGCCCTTCGCACCTCCTGCTTTTTCATTGACAACCTCTCCCCTGCGAGGTTTAACTCCTTCGCCAATTTTATCAAGTCCGATTTGGAGGCCACCTCCAGCGCCTCCAGAGTCGGGTTTTCTATAAATTCACCCACGTCTATCTTTGCTGGTTTCCCGTCTGGCTACCCGCGTACCAGATCCAAGTTTTGGACTTACAAGCCCGATTCACTGGCTCCCCAATTTGGTGTCAAATCTCAAGGCGAGAACCCCAATTTTGTTATGAAATCCCGTAATTGGATCACTTACCAGCAAAGATAGAGAGGACCGTTGAAGTCTGATGGTACTATTTTTAAAAGTATTTATTGATAAAGGGCACAAAAATAAGATTAATGCAAACATACAGATAATATACGTCGTCAATACTAAATCTAAAGCGTGGGTATAATAATAATCAATAAGAAATCGCTCTATCATTGTCTAGGAGCTAATGTATTGTCCGATGGAAAGATAACAGTCACTGTTAGTTCATTCACGCTGCAGCGTTTTTGGGTTTAAGAGCGATGCGTTTTAAACTTGCCCCAGGTCTTTTATGATGCCAATCCGTTGAGTCAGGGGAGCGGGCTTCCCCGTTGTTAGCTAAAAGCTGTTTTCCGTGGTTCCAGCCACCAATTCCAGCAACGGAACTGAACGCACGTGGCCTCCGTCAGATGACTTCCTGCTGTTACTTAACGTTTCTTCTGGTGCATCTGAGGGGCTGTTCCTACAGACCCTCATTTATCCTGACTCGCAGGGTCGTAGATGTCAATCAGGTTGGGGGTGTGCAATCTCTCCCTCAACAAGCCCACTTTGCCTGAGGGCGCGGTATTGGGACCACAGCTGTTTACGATTTACGTCAACGATTTAGATGAAGGCATTGAGAATAACATCAGCAAGTTTGCTGATAATACTAAGCTGGGTGGCAGTGTGACATGTGATGAGGATGTTAGGAGAATTCAGGGTGACTTGGATAGGGTGGGTGAGTGGGCAGATACTTGGCAGATGACGTTTAATGTGAATAAGTGTGAGGTTATCCACTTTGGGAATAAGAACAGGAAGGCAGATTATTATCTGAACGGTGTAAAGTTAGGTAAGGGAGAAACACAAAGAGATCTAGGAGTCCTTGTTCATCAGTCACTGAAGGTGAATGAGCAAGTGCAGCAGGCAGTGAAGAAGGCTAATGGAATGTTGGCCTTTATTACAAAGGGAATTGAGTACAAGAGCAAGGAAATCCTCTTGCATTTGTACAGGGCCCTGGTGAGACCACATCTGGAGTATTGTGTACAGTTTTGGTCTCCAGGGTTAAGGAAGGACATCCTGGCTGTAGAGGAAGTGCAGCGTAGATTCACGAGGTTAATTCCTGGGATGTCTGGACTGTCTTACGCAGAGAGGTTAGAGAGACTGGGCTTGTACACGCTGGAATTAAGGAGATTGAGAGGGGATCTGATTGCAACATGTAAGATTATTAAGGGATTGGACAAGATAGAGGCAGGAAATATGTTCTAGATGCTGGGAGAGTCCAGTACCAGAGGGCATGGTTTGAGAATGAGGGGTAGGTCATTTAGGACAGAATTAAGGAAAAACTTCTTCTCCCAGAGAGTTGTGGGGGTCTGGAATGCACTGCCTCGGAAGGCAGTGGAGGCCAATTCTCTGGATGCTTTCAAGAAGGAGCTAGATAGGTATCTCATGAATAGGGGAATCAAGGGATATGGGGACAAGGCAGGAACCGGGTATTGATAGTAGATGATCAGCCATGATCTCAGAATGGCAGTGCAGGCTCGAAGGGCCGAATGGTCTATTTCTGCACCTATTGTCTATTGTCTATCTTTGTGGAAGGAGGAAGGGAGTCTGGTGCTCCAGCAGCACAGAGTCGCATAAATCCACAAGGAGCAAGATTCAGGATTCCCGTTTACACTGAAACACACAGTGAAAGGCAGCGTTAGTAGTGACAGCCAGCACACACGAGGGTGGTGCTCGGGGCTGCCGACTACCATCGCCACACGTTCCAACTGGTGCTCAGCAACAAAACAAGCCCCATTCCTCCCTCACACAGCCAGCCTTCTAACCCCAGCTCCAGCACAGCCCTTAACCTTCCACCGCCCCAGTGAGTCACTAGGCCTCGCTGATCATGGGACTTCGACCACCAGGCCCCAAACACTGCCCTCACTGACTCGAGAAAGCAGGAGGTCATGAGAACTTGGTGTTGCAGGGGACCAGGGAGGGATGCCGTCCAGTCTGTGGGCTGGGAGACGTGCTGTACAGGACCACACCGAGTAGGGCTGCTACCTCACAACAGCAGAGACCGGTTCAACCTCGACTTTGCACCTTCTCCCGGTAACCTTGTGAGTTTTCTTGGTGCTCCGGGTCCTCCCGTAACCCAAAGGCACGCAGCTCAGTGAGTTAATTGCCCCTGGTGAATGGGTGCAGGGCGGAGCTGATGGGAACGTGGGCAGGATAAGATCTGGGATTGATGTAGGATCAGTGTAAATGGTTGGCACAAATCTGATGGGCCAGAGGGCCTGTGTGGCTCGATGGCAGGGGAAAGTGGGGTCCAGAGCAAAGGCTCAGGGCAGGAGTGGGTGCAGGGTGGTTCTTGGGAGGGGTTCCCCTGCCTCTCTCTCCACCGGGGCTCCTTGAACTACTGACCATTTCAAACCCGCAACAGCGATGATGTCCATCTCCACTCTCAATTTCATGCTTCATCAGAGCACAAGAAATGCGAGGAGCAGGCCACGCAGCCCCGTGCGCGTGCCTGGTCAGCACCACTAGCTCCTGATCTGCTCCCTTTGTGGACGAAGGTTCATGGAGCCCAACCTCAGCCCGTACAAAGTAGCGCACAAACTACTGCGGAACCCAGCCAGCCAGGCGCAATCAATGTGGGGAAGAGACCATTGATGTTTCAGCCCTTCAGCATGAGCTGCTGCCATGGTCAGAAAACAGAATGGTGTTTGACAGTTCAGCTGGTGTTACCAACAGCAACCGGTGACTCTGTCATGTTAATCCTCAAAGGAGTGGCTGCAAGGGTGTTTCCTGGTTTACGGGGAAAGGTGAATAACTACTCATGGAGCACAGGAGATGAGGGGAGATTTGATGGAGGTCTACAACATTATAGAAAGGTTAAATGCAAGCAGGCTTTTTCCACTGAGCTTGGGAGAGAGTAGAACTAATAGTTAAGGGCATTTGAATCAGGTTTCCCTGGGTCCCCTCCCCTTCCCTTTCTCCTGTGGTCCACTCTCCTCTCCTATCAGATTGCTTCTTCTCCAGCCCCTCCCCTTCCCTCCTGGCTTCACCTATCACCTAGCTATCCTCCTCCCCGACACCCCATCTCTTCATGCGAGCGTCTTCCCCCTTGCTTTCCAGTCCTGAAGAGCGATCTCGGATGAAACGTTGACGGTTTATTGATGCTGCCTGGCCTGCTGAGTCCCACCAGTGCCTTGTGCGTGCCTCTGTAGAATTTCTTCTGTTTATCATTCACTCTTTGGGGGAGAGCTGCAAATTCGTGCTAACCGCTGCCACCAGGGGGCCAAGCCAGGTAGTGCGGTTGGAAGCCTTCCACGGCCCACTGCTGAACCCAGCTGAAAGGGAGAGGATGCGAAACGAGGCCCTTCTCGCGCCAAGCGCGGTCACGAGACCGAGCCTACTTCCTGTGAGTGTGGCACGCGCACGGCCACCTGGGAGTTGGACGAACAGGGGTGAAGTTTCTACAAAGGGGATGGGGTGAGGAGGGGAGGAGGTGAGACTGGTGGGATTCAATGATCAATGTACACAGTGGCCACTTTACGAAGATTGGCTGCTTAGATAATTGTACTAACGAGCAGGTCCACTGGTGTACTTGGTGCAGTATATTTAGATTAGGAATCTGCAACTTTCAACAATGATAAAGAATGATATCAAATATAAATACAGGTCAAACCTTCTCCGTGGATTGTCACCTTGTCGTGCTGGAGAAGCTTGTGTGGTCCTGAGATACCGAGAGTGATGCCGTCTGGCGCTTTGCTCCTGGTAGGGTCACCCATGGCGGTAAGGTCGAGGGTGAGGTCCCTGACAAAGAACCTCAACGGTGGAACAGGCAGACGAAGTTACTTCAAACTCAATGGCTGTGAAGGCGGATGAAGGCTGCAACAAATCCATCAGCTCCAGTCGTCGTGGTTTCCATGCCACTATAATCAGTTGGCTGATTTGTGAAATATCGTGTGCTTCTTGGAGTGCAATATCGAGTACACGTTAAACAAATACACGCACAGGTGTCTTCACTCTGTGATAGATCAATGGAACGAAGACCATCATCCTCGACCTCGAGGGATAGCCTCGACGACTGTAGGTCAAACACAGACTTGGAATAAAAATTGCATAAAGACCACATAAAAAAGTCATCACTCGAGCAGAGCAGAATGAAAGAAAATGTTCAGCCTGTAGTCTTTGCCAGTGTTTTGTTTTCTCTGCTGGAAGCCGACTGTTCATCACCATCTCCCAAACAACTAACTTAAAAAGAAGTTGTAATCTCTTCAACAACATTGTTAAAGTTCATTGTACATACCCCCTTGTCTTCTGGATGCAAACTAACAAGGGCATTAGGGTTTACTGGGGGAGGCCAAGAATGGGGATGATGGGGTAATAAATCAGATATGCTGAAATGGTAGAGCAGACTCAGGGTGGGGGTGAGGGATGGGGGATGAGTGGTGGGGGTGAAGGTGGAGGGGTGGGGAGTGAAGAGTGAAGGGTGAGGGTGACAGGTGCTGTTCAGAATGATTGATCAGATTAACTACCTAGAGAAAAGTCTTTGAAGATGACATTAAGTTTCTATTTTAATAGCCCTAGAGCACTTTCCAAAAGGGGTGTTGGGTAGTGTTGGAATCAAAATCAGGTTTAATATCTCTGGCATATGTCATGAAATTTGTTGTTTTCAAGTTCTAGTTTGTTTGTTGTCATCTGACTGTACATATATACAACCAAATGGAATTACGTACCATGGTGCACCCACAAAACATATACCATATACAGCACATAAATCAAAATGTCCTCTAAACAGGTAAACAAAACATCATTCAAAACACATGTAGTAAAGTACAGACCAGGTGAACAGTAAACAGCTCACTGTCCCAAAGATCAGACCTCAGTGATGGCAGAGTTCAGTGCATACATAATAAAAAAACTACAAATTTCAATCAGAAAACATACATAGAAAATAATTAAATTAAGTGAGTAGTGAAAACAGAGCAAAATTAGAGAAAGAAAAGGTGATGAAGAGTCCTACTGAAGGGTTTTGGCCTGAAATATCAACTGTTTCCATAGATGCTGCCTGGCCTGCTGAGTCCCTCCAGCATTGTGTGTGTGTTGTCTGTCCTGACGAAGGGTCTCGGCCCGGAACGTCGACAGCGCTTCTCCCTGTAGATGCTGCCTGGCCTGCTGAGTCCCTCCAGCATTTTGTGTGTGTTGTCTGTCCTGACGAAGGGTCTCGGCCCGGAACGTCGACAGCGCTTCTCCCTGTAGATGCTGCCTGGCCTGCTGAGTCCCTCCAGCATTTTGTGTGTGTTGTCTGTCCTGACGAAGGGTCTCGGCCCGGAACGTCGACAGCGCTTCTCCCTGTAGATGCTGCCTGGCCTGCTGAGTCCCTCCAGCATTGTGTGTGTGTTGTCTGTCCTGACGAAGGGTCTCGGCCCGGAATGTCGACAGTGCTTCTCCCTGTAGATGCTGCCTGGCCTGCTGAGTTCCTCCAGCATTTTGTGTGTGTTGTCTGTCCTGACGAAGGGTCTCGGCCCGGAATGTCGACAGCGCTTCTCCCTGTAGATGCTGCCTGGCCTGCTGAGTTCCTCCAGCATTTTGTGTGTGCTGCTCAGATTTCTGGTATCCACAGATTTTTTTTGCCTCCGTGAGATAGTGTGAATGGATTCATTGACAATTCAGAAATCTGATGGTGGAGGAGACGTGACACCGGCCGGACGAGACAACTGATCTCTGGAAGGCACACTGCTGTCAGGGTGAGGGTGGAAAAATCCCTCGGCAGGTAATAAAATGAACCTTGATCAGTGGGTGCAGCAGGTAAGCTCTCTCTGCGGTGGATGGTGAAACACTCAGAAGCAGCACTGTGTCTGAAATGGTGGGATTGAGCCATGTTTCTGTAAAGCAAAACACGCAGCAGACTCTGACATTCCTCTGATACTGCAGCCTAGTTCTGAGATCTTTAGAAACATGGAAAACCTGCAACACAACACAGGCCCTTCGGTCCACAAAACTGTGCTGAACATGTACTTACTTTAGAAATCACCTCGGGTTACTCATAGCCCTCTAATTTTCTAAGCTCCATGTACCTACCCAGGAGTCTCTTAAAAGACCCTATCGTATCCGCCTCCACCACCATTGCCAGCAGCCCACTCTCTGCGTAAAGAACTTACCTCTAACATCTCCTCTGTACCTACTTCCAAGTGACTTAAAACTGTGCCCTCTTGTGGCAGCCATTTCAGCCCTGGGAAAAAGCCTCTGACCATCCACACGATCAATGCCTCTCATCATCTTATTCACATCTCAATCAGGTCACCTCTCATCCTCTGTCACTCCAAGGAAAAAAGGCCAAGTTCACTCAACCTATTCTCTTAAGGCATGTTCCCCAATCCAGGCAACATTGTTGTAAATCTTCTCTGCACCCTTTCTATGGCTTCCACATCCTTCCTGTATTGAGGCAACCAGAACTGAGCACAGTACTCCAAGTGGGGTCTGACCCGGGTCCTACATAGCTGCAACATTACCTCTCGGCTCCTAAACTCAGTCCCACGATTGATGAAGGCCAATACACCGTATGCCTTATTAACCAAAGAGTCGACCTGCACAACAGCTTTGTGGACTCGGACCCCAAGATCCCTCTGATCCTCCACACTACCAAGAGTCTTACCATTAATACTATATTCTGCCATCATATTTGACCTACAAAAATGAACCACTTCACACTTATCTGGGTTGAACTCCATCTGCCACTTCTCAGCCCAGTTTTGCATCCTTTCAGTGTCCCGCTGTAACCTCTCACAGTCCTCCGCATTATCCACAACACCTCCAATCTTTGTGTCATCAGCAAATTTACTAACCTATCCCTCTACTTCCTCATCCAGGTCATTTATAAAAATCATGAAGAGTAAGGGTCCCTAAACAGATCCCTGAGGCACACCACTGGTCACCGACCTCCATGCAGAATATGACCCCTCTACAACCACTCTTTGTCTTCTGTGGGCAAGCCAATACTTGATCCACAAAGCAATGTTCCCTTGGATCCCATGCCTCCTTACTTTCTCAATAAGCCTTGCATGGGGTACCTTATCAAATGCCTTGCTGAAATCCATATACACTACATCTACTGCTCTATCTTCATCAATGTGTTTAGTCACATCCTCAAGAAATTCAATCAGGCTCGTAAGGCACGACCTGCCTTTGACAAGGCCATGCTGACTATTCCTAATCATATTATGCCTCTCCAAATGTTTATAAATCCTGCCTCTTGGGATATTCTCCATCAACTTACCAACCACTGAAGTAAGACTCACTGGTCTATAATTTCCTGGGCGATCTCTACTCCCTTTCTTGAATAAGCGAACAATATCCACAAACCTCCAATTCTCCGGAAACTCTCCCGTCCCCATTGATGATACAAAGATCATCGCCAGAGGCTCAGCAATCTCCTCCCTCGCCTCCCACAGTAGCCTGGAGTGTGTCTCATCTGGTCCAGGTGACTTATCCAACTTGATGCTTTCCAAAAGCTCCAGCACATCTTCTTTCTTAATATATACATGCTCAAGCTTTTCAATCTGCTGCAAGTCATCACTACAATCACCAAGATCCATTTCCATAGTGAATACTGAAGCAAAGTACTCATTAAGTACCTCTGCTATGTCCTCCAGTTCCATACACACTTTTCCACTGTCCCACTTGATAGGTCCTATTCGCTCATGTCTTATTCTCTTGCTCTTCACATACTCATAGAATGACTTGAGGTTTTCCTTAATCCTGTCTGCCAAGGCCTTCTCATGGCCCCTTCTGGCTCTGTCAATTTCTTTCTTCAGCTCCTTCCTGCTCGCATTATAATCTTCTAGATCTGTATCATTACCTAATTTTTTGAACCTTTCATAAGCTCTTCTTTTCTTCTTGACTAGATTTACAACAGCCTTTGTACACCATGGTTCCTGTACCCTACCATCCCTTCCCTGTCTCACTGGAACGTACCTATGCAGAATTCCATGTAAATACCCCCTGAACATTTGCCACATTTCTTCTGTACATTTCCCTGAGAACATCTGTTCCCAATTTATGCTTCCAAGTTCCTGTCTGATAGCCTCATATTTCCCCTTACTCCAATTAAACACTTTCCTAACTTGTCTGTTCCTATCCCTCTCCAACGCTATGGTAAAGCAGATAGATTTATGATCACTATCTCCAAAATACTCTCCCACTGAGAGATCTGACACTGACCAGGTTCATTTCCCAATACCAGATCAAATACAGCCTCTCCTCTTGTAGGCTTATCGACATATTGTGTCAGAAAACCCTCCTGAACACATCTGACACACTCCACCCCATCTAAACCCCTCGCTCTAGGGAGACGCCAATCGATATTTGGGAAATTAAAATCTCCCACAACCACGACCCTGTTATTATTGTACCTTTCCAGAATCTGTCTCCCTATCTGCTCCTCGATGTCCCTGTTACTATTGGGTGGTCTATAAAAACACCCAGGAGAGTTATTGACCCTTTCCTGTTCCTAACTTCCACCCACAGAGACTCCGTAGATAATCCCTCCATGACTTCCTCCTTTTCTACAGCCGTGACACTATCTCTGATCAGCAGTGTCTTTTGCCTCCCTCTCTGAATCTTTAATTTCTTTTTCCAAAGACTGTGCACTTACCAACAGGATAGCAGGGAGCTGCCTGCAAAGGGGGTAGTAATGCCAGAGTGACGAGGGGTAGTAATGCCAGAGTGATGGGGTCAATAATGCCAGAGTGATGGGGGGCAATAATGGCTCAATGGTGGGGAAGGGAGATGTCTCAAAGAGTATCTTGGTGTTGCCAATGTGCACACTCTTTGCATGCAGTTCTGATGGGAATCATCAAATAAAAAAAGTTGGAAATTATGAACAGTGTGGCGTCAGGTGAAGGTAGCACAGCTCTGGGATGCTACTGCCAGGAACAGAATCTTGCCTTCAAAGTTCTTTTGTTGCTTGACAATGTGCCAGCCCATCCTAAACATCTGGATGAACATCCTAACATAACAGTGTGTTTCCTGCTGCCTAACACAACATCGCTGATTCAACCACTCGACCAAGGTGTGATCCACATTCAAGGCATTTGTTTTTAAACGGCCAACTATATCTCAGATGATTTTGAAAATCCTGGGAGTTTACTAACGGTGAGGGAATGGTGGAAGTCGGAACACATGGCACAAATGGTGATTGACGTGGACCCAAGTTTGGAACGGACTCAGCAGTTCCGTACCATCAACCCTTCTTCCCTACAAGCAAACTTATGCTGAAAAACAAAATGTTGCCAAGCAAACAACCCTCACCACTTTCTTCAAACCGGTGTCATCTCCTGCTGCCGGGAGTTCTAACAGTTCTGTGAGTCTTCCTTCACCCCGTGCTGTGTTTGATATGATCCTGACGACCACAACCATCCACCCTGACTCTGTAAAGCTGCCCGACACCACAACCATTCGTCTCACAGAGTGAGCACACCTGCCACTGTTGGTGAGTACTGTACACCCTAGTATGTTAACTTTCTATGATTTATTACATTGAATATTACCTTAAATTGAAGAAATATAATATGAATGTGGACTTGTGGTACTGCTTTTGTGTCACATTGGTATGAAAATGTGAATAAATTACAGATAAAACATATTTAGGAAGCCCTCCAGAACGCATCCCTATTTTCTCTATTTAAATAATTACTCATATTATGCGTCGACTGTGAGGAACGTATCTCCCGCATAAAACGGGAATTCGGGTGTCTGTACTTCAACAAAAGTTTACTTCTTCAGCTTTTGTTGTTTCTCAGTATTTGTGTGTAGTTTCACATTGACTATTGTATTTCCTTGTTTTCTTATAAATGACTGAAAGAAAATGAATCTCAGAATAGAGATGTACGTACTTAGATATTAAATTTAGCTTGAACACTTTTGAGACACAGCTCTACCCATATGGAGTGAAATATTTAGAAGCACTTCTAAGTGTCCTGCACCAGGGGGCAGTGCAGGACCTAAATCCGGGGAAGGCAGCTGGCAAACAGTTGACATGACACCAGGAGATTTACAGACTGTGAAAGTAACCCAAATGTATTTATGGAAAGGGAGAGAGCTAATGCAGCAATTGTATCTGAACAGGGGAAGGAAAAGACATCAATGTCATTAGGCAGGAGACTGGAATCAGACAGGGAGCAGAAGACAGAAATCAGACAGGGAGAAGGACCGTGGAATCAGACAGGGGACAGGAGACTTGAATCAGATGGGGGGAGGACCCTGGAGTCAGACCGGGGGACGGGGGACTGGAATCAGACCGGGGGACGGAGGACTGGAATCAGACAGGGGGACGGGGGACTGGAATCAGACTGGGGGACGGGGGACTGGAATCAGACCGGGGGACGGAGGACTGGAATCAGACCGGGGCACGGGAGACTGGAATCAGACCGGGGGACGGGGGACTGGAATCAGACTGGGGGACTGGAATCAGACAGGGGGACAGGGGACTGGAATCAGACAGGGGGACGGGGGACGGGAATCAGACTGGGGGACGGGGGACAGGAATCAGACCGGGGGACGGAGGACTGGAATCACACCGGGGCACGGGAGACTGGAATCAGACCGGGGGACGGGGGACTGGAATCAGACAGGGGGACGGGGGACAGGAATCAGACTGGGGGACGGGGGACTGGAATCAGACAGGGGGACGGGGGACGGGAATCAGACCGGGGGACGGGAGACTGGAATCAGACCGGGGCACGGGAGACTGGAATCAGACCGGGGGACGGAGGACTGGAATCAGACCGGGGCACGGGAGACTGGAATCAGACCGGGGCACGGGGGACTGGAATCAGACCGGGGGACGGGGGACTGGAATCAGACCGGGGCACGGGAGACTGGAATCAGACCGGGGCACGGGGGACTGGAATCAGACCGGGGCACGGGGGACTGGAATCAGACCGGGGGACGGGGGACTGGAATCAGACCGGGGCACGGGAGACTGGAATCAGACCGGGGGACGGGGGACTGCAATCAGACCGGGGCACGGGGGACTGGAATCAGACGGGGGACGGGGGACTGGAATCAGACCGGGGGACGGGGGACTGGAATCAGACCGGGGCACGGGGGACTGGAACCAGACTGGGGCACGGGAGACTGGAATCAGACCGGGGGACGGGGGACTGGAATCAGACCGGGGGACGGGGGACGGGGGACTGGAATCAGACCGGGGGACGGGGGACTGGAATCAGACCGGGGGACGGGGGACTGGAATCAGACCGGGGGACGGGAGACTGGAATCAGACCGGGGGACGGGAGACTGGAATCAGACCGGGGGACGGGAGACTGGAATCAGACCGGGGCACGGGGGACCGGAATCAGACGGGGGACTGGAATCAGACCGGGGGACGGGAGACTGGAATCAGACCGGGGGACGGGGGACTGGAATCAGACCGGGGGACGGGGGACTGGAATCAGACCGGGGGACGGGGGACTGGAATCAGACCGGGGGACGGGGGACTGGAATCAGACAGGGGGGACGGGGGACTGGAATCAGACTGGGGGACGGGGGACTGGAATCAGACAGGGGGACGGGGGACTGGAATCAGACCGGGGGACGGGGGACTGGAATCAGACCGGGGCACGGGGGACCGGAATCAGACGGGGGACTGGAATCAGACCGGGGGACGGGAGACTGGAATCAGACCGGGGGACGGGGGACTGGAATCAGACCGGGGGACGGGGGACTGGAATCAGACCGGGGCACGGGGGACTGGAATCAGACAGGGGGACGGGGGACAGGAATCAGACCTGGGCACGGGGGACTGGAATCAGACCGGGGCACGGGAGACTGGAATCAGACCGGGGGACGGGAGACTGGAATCAGACCGGGGGACGGGGGACTGGAATCAGACCGGGGGACGGGGGACTGGAATCAGACCGGGGGACGGGGGACTGGAATCAGACCTGGGCACGGGGGACTGGAATCAGACCGGGGCACGGGAGACTGGAATCAGACCGGGGGACGGGGGACTGGAATCAGACCGGGGGACGGGGGACTGGAATCAGACCGGGGGACGGGGGTACTGGAATCAGACCTGGGCACGGGGGACTGGAATCAGACCTGGGCACGGGGGACTGGAATCAGACCGGGGGACGGGGGACTGGAATCAGACCGGGGGACGGGGGACTGGAATCAGACCTGGGCACGGGGGACTGGAATCAGACCGGGGCACGGGAGACTGGAATCAGACCGGGGGACGGGAGACTGGAATCAGACTGGGGCACGGGGGACTGGAATCAGACCGGGGCACGGGGGACTGGAATCAGACCGGGGGACGGGAGACTGGAATCAGACCGGGGGACGGGAGACTGGAATCAGACCGGGGGGACGGGAGACTGGAATCAGACCGGGGGACGGAGACTGGAATCAGACCGGGGGACGGGAGACTGGAATCAGACAGGGGCACGGGAGACTGGAATCAGACCGGGGCACGGGAGACTGGAATCAGACCGGGGGCCGGAGGACTGGAATCAGACCGGGGCACGGAAGACTGGAATCAGACCGGGGCACGGGGGACTGGAATCAGACCGGGGCACGGGGGACTGGAATCAGACCGGGGCACGGGGGACTGGAATCAGACCGGGGGACGGGGGACTGGAATCAGACCGGGGCACGGGAGACTGGAATCAGACCGGGGGACGGGGGACTGGAATCAGACCGGGGCACGGGGGACTGGAATCAGACGGGGGGACGGGGGACTGGAATCAGACCGGGGGACGGGGGACTGGAATCAGACCGGGGCACGGGGGACTGGAACCAGACTGGGGCACGGGAGACTGGAATCAGACCGGGGGACGGGGGACTGGAATCAGACCGGGGGACGGGGGACGGGGGACTGGAATCAGACCGGGGGACGGGGGACTGGAATCAGACCGGGGGACGGGGGACTGGAATCAGACCGGGGGACGGGAGACTGGAATCAGACCGGGGGACGGGAGACTGGAATCAGACCGGGGGACGGGAGACTGGAATCAGACCGGGGCACGGGGGACCGGAATCAGACGGGGGACTGGAATCAGACCGGGGGACGGGAGACTGGAATCAGACCGGGGGACGGGGGACTGGAATCAGACCGGGGGACGGGGGACTGGAATCAGACCGGGGGACGGGGGACTGGAATCAGACCGGGGGACGGGGGACTGGAATCAGACAGGGGGGACGGGGGACTGGAATCAGACTGGGGGACGGGGGGACTGGAATCAGACAGGGAGACGGGGGGACTGGAAACAGACCGGGGGACGGGGGACCGGAATCAGACCGGGGCACGGGGGACCGGAATCAGACGGGGGACTGGAATCAGACCGGGGGACGGGAGACTGGAATCAGACCGGGGGACGGGGGACTGGAATCAGACCGGGGGACGGGGGACTGGAATCAGACCGGGGCACGGGGGACTGGAATCAGACCGGGGGACGGGGGACTGGAATCAGACCTGGGCACGGGGGACTGGAATCAGACCGGGGCACGGGAGACTGGAATCAGACCGGGGCACGGGGGACTGGAATCAGACCGGGGGACGGGAGACTGGAATCAGACCGGGGCACGGGGGACTGGAATCAGACCGGGGCACGGGGGACTGGAATCAGACCGGGGGACGGGAGACTGGAATCAGACAGGGGGACGGGAGACTGGAATCAGACCGGGGGACGGGAGACTGGAATCAGACCGGGCGACGGGAGACTGGAATCAGACCAGGGGACGGGGGGACTGGAATCAGACAGGGGGACGGGGGACTGGAATCAGACAGGGGGACGGGGGACTGGAATCAGACCGGGGGACGGGGGACTGGAATCAGACCGGGGGACGGGGGACTGGAATCAGACAGGGGGACGGGGGACTGGAATCAGACAGGGGGACGGGGGACAGGAATCAGACCGGGGGACGGGAGACTGGAATCAGACCGTGGGACGGGAGACTGGAATCAGACCGGGGCACGGGGGACCGGAATCAGACGGGGGACTGGAATCAGACCGGGGGACGGGAGACTGGAATCAGACCGGGGGACGGGGGACTGGAATCAGACCGGGGGACGGGGGACTGGAATCAGACCGGGGGACGGGGGACTGGAATCAGACCGGGGGACGGGGGACTGGAATCAGACAGGGGGGACGGGGGACTGGAATCAGACTGGGGGACGGGGGACTGGAATCAGACAGGGGGACGGGGGACTGGAATCAGACCGGGGGACGGGGGACTGGAATCAGACCGGGGCACGGGGGACCGGAATCAGACGGGGGACTGGAATCAGACCGGGGGACGGGAGACTGGAATCAGACCGGGGGACGGGGGACTGGAATCAGACCGGGGGACGGGGGACTGGAATCAGACCGGGGCACGGGGGACTGGAATCAGACCGGGGGACGGGGGACTGGAATCAGACCTGGGCACGGGGGACTGGAATCAGACCGGGGCACGGGAGACTGGAATCAGACCGGGGCACGGGGGACTGGAATCAGACCGGGGGATGGGAGACTGGAATCAGACTGGGGCACGGGGGACTGGAATCAGACCGGGGCACGGGGGACTGGAATCAGACCGGGGCACGGGGGACTGGAATCAGACAAAGGGACGGGGGACTGGAATCAGACCGGGGGACGGGAGACTGGAATCAGACCGGGGGACGGGAGACAGGAATCAGACAGGGGGACGGGAGACTGGAATCAGACCGGGGGACGGGAGACTGGAATCAGACCGGGGGACGGGAGACTGGAATCAGACAGGGGGACGGGAGACTGGAATCAGACCGGGGGACGGGAGACTGGAATCAGACCGGGGGACGGGGGACTGGAATCAGACCGGGGCACGGGGGACTGGAATCAGACCGGGGCACGGGGGACTGGAATCAGACCGGGGGGACGGGAGACTGGAATCAGACCGGGGGACGGGGGACTGGAATCAGACAGGGGGACGGGAGACTGGAATCAGACCGGGGGACGGGGAACTGGAATCAGACCGGGAGACGGGAGACTGGAATCAGACCGGGGGACGGGAGACTGGAATCAGACCGGGGCACGGGGGACTGGAATCAGACCGGGGGACGGGAGACTGGAATCAGACAGGGGGACGGGGGACTGGAATCAGACAGGGGGACGGGGGACTGGAATCAGACAGGGGGACGGGGGACTGGAATCAGACCGGGGGACGGGGGACTGGAATCAGACCGGGGGACGGGGGACTGGAATCAGACCGGGGGACGGGGGACTGGAATCAGACAGGGGGACGGGGGAAGGGAATCAGACCGGGGGACGGGAGACTGGAATCAGACCGGGGGACGGGAGACTGGAATCAGACAGGGGGACGGGGAACTGGAATCAGACAGGGGGACGGGGGACTGGAATCAGACAGGGGGACGGGGGACTGGAATCAGACCGGGGGACTGGAATCAGACCGGGCGATGGGAGACTGGAATCAGACCGGGGGACGGGAGACTGGAATCAGACCGGGGGACGGGGGACTGGAATCAGACAGGGGGACGGGGGACTGGAATCAGACAGGGGGACGGGGGACGGGAATCAGACCGGGGGACGGGAGACTGGAATCAGACAGGGGGACGGGAGACTGGAATCAGACCGGGGGACGGGAGACTGGAATCAGACCGGGGGACGGGGGACTCGAATCAGACCGGGGGACGGGGGACTGGAATCAGACCGGGGGGACGGGGGACTGGAATCAGACCGGGGCACGGGGGACTGGAACCAGACTGGGGCACGGGAGACTGGAATCAGACCGGGGGACGGGGGACTGGAATCAGACCGGGAGATGGGGGACTGGAATCAGACCGGTAGACTGGAATCAGACCGGGAGACGGGAGACTGGAATCAGACCGGGGGACGGGGAACTGGAATCAGACCGGGGCACGGGGGACTGGAATCAGACCGGGGGACGGGGGACTGGAATCAGACCGGGGGACAGGGGACGGGAATCAGACCGGGGGACGGGGGACTGGAATCAGACTGGGGGACAGGGGACGGGAATCAGAACGGGGGACGGGAGACTGGAATCAGACAAAGGGACGGGGGACTGGAATCAGACAGGGGGACGGGGGAAGGGAATCAGACCGGGGGACGGGAGACTGGAATCAGACCGGGGGACGGGGGACTGGAATCAGACAGGGGGACGGGGGACTGGAATCAGACAGGGGGACGGGGGACTGGAATCAGACCGGGAGACGGGAGACCGGAATCAGACCGGGGGATGGGGGACTGGAATCAGACCGGGGCACGGGAGACTGGAATCAGACCGGGGGAGGGGGACTGGAATCAGACCGGGGCACGGGGGACTGGAATCAGACGGGGACGGGGGACTGGAATCAGACCGGGGGACGGGGGACTGGAATCAGACCGGGGCACGGGGGACTGGAACCAGACTGGGGCACGGGAGACTGGAATCAGACCGGGGGACGGGGGACGGGGGACTGGAATCAGACCGGGGGACGGGAGACTGGAATCAGACCGGGGGACGGGAGACTGGAATCAGACCGGGGCACGGGGGACCGGAATCAGACGGGGGACTGGAATCAGACCGGGGGACGGGAGACTGGAATCAGACCGGGGGACGGGGGACTGGAATCAGACCGGGGGACGGGGGACTGGAATCAGACCGGGGGACGGGGGACTGGAATCAGACAGGGGGGACGGGGGACTGGAATCAGACTGGGGGACGGGGGACTGGAATCAGACAGGGGGACGGGGGACTGGAATCAGACCGGGGGACGGGGGACTGGAATCAGACCGGGGCACGGGGGACCGGAATCAGACGGGGGACTGGAATCAGACCGGGGGACGGGAGACTGGAATCAGACCGGGGGACGGGGGACTGGAATCAGACCGGGGGACAGGGGACTGGAATCAGACCGGGGCACGGGGGACTGGAATCAGACCGGGGGATGGGAGACTGGAATCAGACTGGGGCACGGGGGACTGGAATCAGACCGGGGCACGGGGGACTGGAATCAGACCGGGGCACGGGGGACTGGAATCAGACAAAGGGACGGGGGACTGGAATCAGACCGGGGGACGGGAGACTGGAATCAGACCGGGGGACGGGGAACTGGAATCAGACCGGGAGACGGGAGACTGGAATCAGACCGGGGGACGGGAGACTGGAATCAGACCGGGGCACGGGGGACTGGAATCAGACCGGGGGACGGGAGACTGGAATCAGACAGGGGGACGGGGGACTGGAATCAGACAGGGGGACGGGGGACTGGAATCAGACAGGGGGACGGGGGACTGGAATCAGACCGGGGGACGGGGGACTGGAATCAGACCGGGGGACGGGGGACTGGAATCAGACCGGGGGACGGGGGACTGGAATCAGACAGGGGGACGGGGGAAGGGAATCAGACCGGGGGACGGGAGACTGGAATCAGACCGGGGGACGGGAGACTGGAATCAGACAGGGGGACGGGGAACTGGAATCAGACAGGGGGACGGGGGACTGGAATCAGACAGGGGGACGGGGGACTGGAATCAGACCGGGGGACTGGAATCAGACCGGGCGATGGGAGACTGGAATCAGACCGGGGGACGGGAGACTGGAATCAGACCGGGGGACGGGGGGACTGGAATCAGACAGGGGGACGGGGGACTGGAATCAGACAGGGGGACGGGGGACGGGAATCAGACCGGGGGACGGGAGACTGGAATCAGACAGGGGGACGGGAGACTGGAATCAGACCGGGGGACGGGAGACTGGAATCAGACCGGGGGACGGGGGACTCGAATCAGACCGGGGGACGGGGGACTGGAATCAGACCGGGGGACGGGGGACTGGAATCAGACCGGGGCACGGGGGACTGGAACCAGACTGGGGCACGGGAGACTGGAATCAGACCGGGGGACGGGGGACTGGAATCAGACCGGGAGATGGGGGACTGGAATCAGACCGGTAGACTGGAATCAGACCGGGAGACGGGAGACTGGAATCAGACCGGGGGACGGGGAACTGGAATCAGACCGGGGCACGGGGGACTGGAATCAGACCGGGGGACGGGGGACTGGAATCAGACCGGGGGACAGGGACGGGAATCAGACCGGGGGACGGGGGACTGGAATCAGACTGGGGGACAGGGGACGGGAATCAGAACGGGGGACGGGAGACTGGAATCAGACAAAGGGACGGGGGACTGGAATCAGACAGGGGGACGGGGGAAGGGAATCAGACCGGGGGACGGGAGACTGGAATCAGACCGGGGGACGGGGGACTGGAATCAGACAGGGGGACGGGGGACTGGAATCAGACAGGGGGACGGGGGACTGGAATCAGACCGGGAGACGGGAGACCGGAATCAGACCGGGGGATGGGGGACTGGAATCAGACCGGGGCACGGGAGACTGGAATCAGACCGGGGGAGGGGGACTGGAATCAGACCGGGGCACGGGGGACTGGAATCAGACGGGGACGGGGGACTGGAATCAGACCGGGGGACGGGGGACTGGAATCAGACCGGGGCACGGGGGACTGGAACCAGACTGGGGCACGGGAGACTGGAATCAGACCGGGGGACGGGGGACGGGGGACTGGAATCAGACCGGGGGACGGGAGACTGGAATCAGACCGGGGGACGGGAGACTGGAATCAGACCGGGGCACGGGGGACCGGAATCAGACGGGGGACTGGAATCAGACCGGGGGACGGGAGACTGGAATCAGACCGGGGGACGGGGGACTGGAATCAGACCGGGGGACGGGGGACTGGAATCAGACCGGGGGACGGGGGACTGGAATCAGACAGGGGGGACGGGGGACTGGAATCAGACTGGGGGACGGGGGACTGGAATCAGACAGGGGGACGGGGGACTGGAATCAGACCGGGGGACGGGGGACTGGAATCAGACCGGGGCACGGGGGACCGGAATCAGACGGGGGACTGGAATCAGACCGGGGGACGGGAGACTGGAATCAGACCGGGGGACGGGGGACTGGAATCAGACCGGGGGACAGGGGACTGGAATCAGACCGGGGCACGGGGGACTGGAATCAGACCGGGGGATGGGAGACTGGAATCAGACTGGGGCACGGGGGACTGGAATCAGACCGGGGCACGGGGGACTGGAATCAGACCGGGGCACGGGGGACTGGAATCAGACAAAGGGACGGGGGACTGGAATCAGACCGGGGGACGGGAGACTGGAATCAGACCGGGGGACAGGAGACTGGAATCAGACAGGGGGACGGGAGACTGGAATCAGACCGGGGGACGGGAGACTGGAATCAGACCGGGGGGACGGGAGACTGGAATCAGACAGGGGGACGGGAGACTGGAATCAGACCGGGGGACGGGAGACTGGAATCAGACCGGGGGACGGGGGACTGGAATCAGACCGGGAGATGGGGGACTGGAATCAGACCGGGGCACGGGGGACTGGAATCAGACCGGGGCACGGGGGACTGGAATCAGACCGGGGGACGGGAGACTGGAATCAGACCGGGGGACGGGGGACTGGAATCAGACAGGGGGACGGGAGACTGGAATCAGACCGGGGTACGGGGAACTGGAATCAGACCGGGAGACGGAGACTGGAATCAGACCGGGGGACGGGAGACTGGAATCAGACCGGGGGACGGGAGACTGGAATCAGACCGGGGCACGGGGGACTGGAATCAGACCGGGGGACGGGAGACTGGAATCAGACCGGGGGACGGGGGACTGGAATCAGACAGGGGGACGGGGGACTGGAATCAGACAGGGGGACTGGGGACTGGAATCAGACCGGGAGACGGGGGACTGGAATCAGACCGGGGGACGGGGGACTGGAATCAGACCGGGGGACGGGGGACTGGAATCAGACAGGGGGACGGGGGAAGGGAATCAGACCGGGGGACGGGAGACTGGAATCAGACCGGGGGACGGGAGACTGGAATCAGACAGGGGGACGGGGAACTGGAATCAGACAGGGGGACGGGGGACTGGAATCAGACAGGGGGACGGGGGACTGGAATCAGACCGGGGGACTGGAATCAGACCGGGCGATGGGAGACTGGAATCAGACCGGGGGACGGGAGACTGGAATCAGACCGGGGGACGGGGGACTGGAATCAGACAGGGGGACGGGGGACTGGAATCAGACAGGGGGACGGGGGACGGGAATCAGACCGGGGGACGGGAGACTGGAATCAGACAGGGGGACGGGAGACTGGAATCAGACCGGGGGACGGGAGACTGGAATCAGACCGGGGGACGGGGGACTCGAATCAGACCGGGGGACGGGGGACTGGAATCAGACCGGGGGACGGGGGACTGGAATCAGACCGGGGCACGGGGGACTGGAACCAGACTGGGGCACGGGAGACTGGAATCAGACCGGGGGACGGGGGACTGGAATCAGACCGGGAGATGGGGGACTGGAATCAGACCGGTAGACTGGAATCAGACCGGGAGACGGGAGACTGGAATCAGACCGGGGGACGGGGAACTGGAATCAGACCGGGGCACGGGGGACTGGAATCAGACCGGGGGACGGGGGACTGGAATCAGACCGGGGGACAGGGGACGGGAATCAGACCGGGGGACGGGGGACTGGAATCAGACTGGGGGACAGGGGACGGGAATCTGAACGGGGGACGGGAGACTGGAATCAGACAAAGGGACGGGGGACTGGAATCAGACAGGGGGACGGGGGAAGGGAATCAGACCGGGGGACGGGAGACTGGAATCAGACCGGGGGACGGGGGACTGGAATCAGACAGGGGGACGGGGGACTGGAATCAGACAGGGGGACGGGGGACTGGAATCAGACCGGGAGACGGGAGACCGGAATCAGACCGGGGGATGGGGGACTGGAATCAGACCGGGGCACGGGAGACTGGAATCAGACCGGGGGAGGGGGACTGGAATCAGACCGGGGCACGGGGGACTGGAATCAGACGGGGGACGGGGGACTGGAATCAGACCGGGGGACGGGGGACTGGAATCAGACCGGGGCACGGGGGACTGGAACCAGACTGGGGCACGGGAGACTGGAATCAGACCGGGGGACGGGGGACTGGAATCAGACAGGGGGACGGGGGACTGGAATCAGACAGGGGCACGGGGGACTGGAATCAGACCGGGGGACGGGGGACGGGGGACTGGAATCAGACCGGGGGACGGGGGACGGGGGACTGGAATCAGACCGGGGGACGGGAGACTGGAATCAGACCGGGGGACGGGAGACTGGAATCAGACCGGGGCACGGGGGATCGGAATCAGACGGGGGACTGGAATCAGACCGGGGGACGGGAGACTGGAATCAGACCGGGGGACGGGGGACTGGAATCAGACCGGGGGACGGGGGACTGGAATCAGACCGGGGGACGGGGGACTGGAATCAGACAGGGGGGA
This sequence comes from Hypanus sabinus, assembly GCF_030144855.1. NCBI lineage: Eukaryota > Metazoa > Chordata > Chondrichthyes > Myliobatiformes > Dasyatidae > Hypanus > Hypanus sabinus. The sequence continues at coordinate 867 of NW_026779046.1, read as the reverse complement.
CGGGGGACTGGAATCAGACTGGGGGACGGGGGACTGGAATCAGACAGGGGGACGGGGGACAGGAATCAGACAGGGGGACGGGAGACTGGAATCAGACCGGGGGACGGGGAACTGGAATCAGACCGGGAGACGGGAGACTGGAATCAGACCGGGGGACGGGAGACTAGAATCAGACCGGGGCACGGGGGACTGGAATCAGACCGGGGGACGGGAGACTGGAATCAGACCGGGGGACGGGGGACTGGAATCAGACAGGGGGACGGGGGACTGGAATCAGACAGGGGACGGGGGACTGGAATCAGACCGGGGGACAGGGGACTGGAATCAGACCGGGGCACGGGGGACTGGAATCAGACCGGGGGATGGGAGACTGGAATCAGACTGGGGCACGGGGGACTGGAATCAGACCGGGGCACGGGGGACTGGAATCAGACCGGGGCACGGGGGACTGGAATCAGACAAAGGGACGGGGGACTGGAATCAGACCGGGGGACGGGAGACTGGAATCAGACCGGGCGACAGGAGACTGGAATCAGACAGGGGGACGGGAGACTGGAATCAGACCGGGGGACGGGAGACTGGAATCAGACCGGGGGACGGAGACTGGAATCAGACCGGGGGACGGGGGACTGGAATCAGACCGGGGGACGGGGGACTGGAATCAGACCGGGGGACGGGAGACTGGAATCAGACCGGGGGACGGGAGACTGGAATCAGACAGGGGGACGGGAGACTGGAATCAGACCGGGGGACGGGAGACTGGAATCAGACCGGGGGACGGGAGACTGGAATCAGACCGGGGGACGGGAGACTGGAATCAGACAGGGGGACGGGAGACTGGAATCAGACAGGGGGACGGGAGACTGG